>NC_066238.1:5028571-5657142 GCF_024542735.1 Bombus huntii | reverse complement strand
AAGGTCGAGGTCGACGGACAACGAGCTCCGTGAACAAAATTGCTGGCTGAATTTTAGGCAGTTTGTAGCTCGTTAACCTCTTTAGAGATCGCCACGATGAATTGTATGGAGATTTGGCGTGAGGTTTTATTCTAATCTCACGATGGTTCTAGACATTTGGGATGGAGATTGATGGTGCCAAAGACATTGTGGTTTTCGGAATCCTGGCAATTTAGCAAGTTGTACGTCTTGGCTTCTTTCTCATGGCGTTAAAATTGTTTTGTTGCGTTTAATGGGTTTAATGCGTTTAAATTTCTGCTGTTGCGTTATAACGTAATTGAAATAGTAAACGATGTGGACGGAAAAAGTGAAGAATTTCGATAAAGATAAGAAAAAAGAAAAGACACATTTCTGTCGATTTTGTCGTTGTTCATCGGACGAACGCCATAGATTTTCAGAATGTGTCATGTTTACAGATTTAAAAGAAGAATATATAATAAAAAATGTATCAGGTTGGTTAAACTGATTTATTTGAAAATTATACTTTCATCTTTTTATGATCTTGAGATAGCCTTAATAGTTGAAATAAATTATTCTAACGTTTATAACTTTCATTGCCATATTCTGTGTGGAATTTACATCCTTTCTCGCAAAGAAAGTCGGAAATTTATGTTTTTAGTATTTACATCGTCCTCGCCATTCCAACTCTTGAATTATCATTTTTTATTAGTTTATATTTACGTAATATCGTGATGAAAATTTATCATTAAGAAGAATCTGTTGCAAAATTATTTTATAAAATCTGAAATTGTAAATTATATTGCGTAGTATTTAAATATATATTACGTAATACATATATACGTAATTAACAACTTTGCATAGTGCGTATGTACATTATAATTTATAATTACGTGTGTATAATGTACAGTGTGCGAATTGTAATTAATGTGCATTATAAGTATTACCGAAAAAGTATGTCGTACGCGTATCTATTTATCTACGCTACTGATAGAGAGTTTGAAAGGCGCATAATCCTTAATGAATATGCAATGTGATAAACGTATGCTAAGAATCTTTGGTAATAACATTAAATGATAATTCATAAATTGCTTTACATGATATGCAATTAGAAGGTTACGAAGTACCATGCAATAAGATACAATTTGCCACCTCCTGTGCTTATGATTGTGTTACATACATGCGTATGTATGTCTGTTTGGAATTTGTAAAAGAAAGTAGATGTAGCAAGGAAGCCTTCGAATTAATGGTAGATGGAATATTCAGAGCATAATCTAAATAACGGAGAAAAAAATGAGCATAATAAAAATTACCATATATGCTGTGTACAATAAGACTTGATTAGCTAGAAGAATCTATACAATTTTATAACAAAAAATGCACAAAGAGCGATCTTTGAGAGCTAAGATACTCGTTATAAAACTTTGTCCACGGTGTTACAGATGATCAATAAAAAGTATTGAATCTATATTTGGTAACATACGAATTTTTAATAAAAAACATTAACAGTTTCGACACGCCCATGACCGGTCCTTTTCTCGACTTTCATATTCAAATAGGTTTTTAGCAATATAAACGTGAATCGACGCGTGAATCACACGCATAAACTTTTATTTGGATTTTTAAATCCGTCAATTTATGACCGTACATTGCTCAGACATATAAAGACATAAATTACATAACAATTTTACTGCAGTTCATAAAAAAAGAAAAACGCTATCAATAGAAAAATCAAGAGAAAAATAGGCATTATTATCACTATATCACAGCTTTGCTTCAAGACTGACGCAACTCGGAAACATCAATTTTGATGTGTTATATTATATGTATTTGATACATTACGGTAACTCATCTTAAGAATCCATCAAGGAGAATAACGCTCATAAAACGGTACGAGATATTATCCTTGTCGTTTCCATTTTATGACTCTAACGAACTCTGAAGAATCAATCACATTTACGTCTTTTCTAGCACTATACAATACACAGGTAATTAACCTCAAGCATTTAAAACCAGTAAAGAGTATTTACACTTTGCTCCATGAAACCGAGGAATGTGTAAATAAACTGATAAAGATAACCATCATTTTCCACGTCAAATGCCAAGGAATACTTTTCTTGACACTAAAAGCCTTGCTAAAATGCAAACGAATTTTTTCAAACTTTTCGCATTCTAATAATCGGTGAAAGATTTTAGATAAAAATATATCCTAATAACCCGAATATTATCTATTTTATTAATTTATCAACAAATTCATTCTTATTATACTATTATCGAATATTAAAATATTATTGATACACATACATAAATAAATGATGAAAGCTTGAAATGATGAAAGAATTAACAGAAATGTATTTTTTCCTTCTATTGGACATCTTCGCCTTTTGAGGCTATGTTATTTGTTACCTTGTTGTCAGCTCCTCTTTAAGAGATCGTACGAACTCCTACACTTTCCTTGAATCTATGACGTGGCCACTACCATATTCGCGTCTCATGAATTGATTCTCCGCCCAAGTGTTTGTAAAACACGCGAAACGTAGTTTTTTTAAAAAGCATAAATGAACAAAGATAGCCATCGTTTCTACGCGAAATGCCAACAGGTATTTCCTCGTAGGTAAAGAACCTCGCTTTGATAGCTCAGCAACGATTAACGTAGCAACGTTTAAACGTCGTTTCCGCGATAGCCGCGATTATGACATTTACGCGCCTACGATACACGTCGAAACCACGATCGCGGTTTGCCAATCGCGACGGCCGGCGAATTATCTAGGAATTCAGGTGAGTTCGCGGAAAGAAACGCAGCAAGAAGCGAATAATCAATGAATAAAGAAGATCCGGCCGGTAATTCGAGCGGGATTTTTCATCGTGCTCAATTATAGCGGACCGTTAAATGGCCGGTCGTCTGGCAAAAGCAAAACGTCGCGGCTAACTCTCGCAGCTTTAATAGTTCCAGTCGCATTCCGTATCCAACCACGTAATGAATGAAATTGCTTGTTGTTAATTGATCTACTTTTCCTAGCCGGGCCACCCTTTTCTGGTCAGAAGGAAACACGTTTTTTCGCCATGAGACCGATGATCGATTCACAGGCATTCATTTTGGTTAACATCGGTATGGTATAATAATATACCGACTAATAATGTTAGTGAACTGGCGCATTGCAAATCATTGGTTGTACACCTATTTCTTTTTTTTTATGGTTTCGCAATAATCAGCTGACTTGTAATTTGTAACATTTACTTGTAGAACTTTATTTGTTTCATCATCGAACTTGCTGCTCTTATACAAGTTACTGAATTGACAAGCAGGTTATACGTAGATTTCTCTTTTAAACCTTTAAGATGTTACGTTGAATAGAATAATTAGGTTGTTTGTACGTTTGTAGTTTGTAAAATTTGTTTGCAAACTTTTTGACTGATTCATTGCCTACGTTGCTGTTCTTATGCAAGAAAATTAGTAGTAATTTACGACTCGTGACTTCTACAATTTTATCAATAACATTAACTTAAATAATCGTGCGGGATTGAATTTCTATGTAACTTGTGACTGTTATGGGAGATGATCGCTGTTCTTATTTGGCAAACGATGGAAATGATGAAGTAATTAGAAGAGACAAGATCCTGTAATTTTGAATATATATTGCTTGCTTTGGAATTTAAATAATATTCTCAGGTATATGTATATTAGGTATTGATTTTTCGTTAAAATTTTTTATTTTTTACTCAAAAAATATATAATAGGAATATTTATGTATCTGACTGTTTATCAAGTCAATGATAGTCGTCTATTTCAAAGAATATGTTGATAATAAATTGTGTTTATAAAGACAAACAAAGTTAATAAAAAATAATGTTTATTCGTATCCTATGTATTTTATACCTTCTTTCTGTTTTCTTTTCCACTGTATACATATATATCTGTACCACTTAATTTATAATTGTTACTTTAAAAACAATATTCAACTTTCAATTTGTCATTTAAAATACCTACTTACCAATTTTTACATTACTCTAGTAGTCTGATCAAATATTATGTAGATAATTCTAAAATTAATTTCTTTCAGAACTTATTATTATTTCCTTCACTTTGAAATCAAAACCATTCAACTAATTTATCAGGAAGAAAAATAAATATTTTATGAAGATTCTCTTCAATATTATTGAACACGCTAGGGATTAATAGTGGTTCGATGAGTGGGTATTTAAGCGGGTCGGAATGTAGGAAGCTGTTTAAATACGTCGACGATTGCAAAACAAATTAGAGAGAAAGTGATGAAACAAATTGCCAGTCCGGCATTTCCTTCTTCTATTGTAGAAATAACTACATTCCGTGGGCCGACTTTTCGCGTTCTTTGTTGAATTACCAATTTTTAATTGTTAAGCATATTAAGCATAATTTTACAACACACGTGTGTGTGACGTAAAATATGTGCCGGATTGAGAACATGCTTACAAAAGAACGATATACATGAATGTTCTTATGATTTCTTTGATACTTGTAACGATGCAATTTAATTGGAATTTGCCTACGCTTTCCATTAATTATGTGGAAGAATTACGAAGGATATAATATGGATCCAAATGATGATTAATATATGTACTTTTTAATTAGAATTCTTAATTAATTCCTTAATTAGAATTAGAATAATTGCATTTATTGTTATTGATTTATGTAGATATTAACGATTTTAATAAATTGAATAAAAATTTAAATTGAATAAAAATGCGCTAATAAATTTCATCTTTTTTAACGAAGTCTATGAGAATTTTTTCTTTGGAACACTTTTATACGATCGATTTTTATTGACTATAATAAACATTTTTACTACTTTATAATGTACACGGATGTAGTCGTAAAATTAAAGGTGCAGTAGAAATACAGTCTTATTAAATCAGAATTATAATTGAAATAAGAAAAGCTATACTAATTTTTTATTTTAAACCAACAACACTCGTATAATTTGTTGTAATAACTTTGAAGCACATTGTTAGACAACTAGCATAGATCACGTTGCTTTAAAATTAATATTTGTACTCATTAAAATCCATGCAATAATTAATCAAATATAATAAAATGAAATTATAAAATGCTTAACAGTAATAAATATATACTTTGAACGTCTACGCAATCTCATACCTTTACGAACAAAAGTAAAGAAACACGACCTAGATAAAAATTTACTTCATCCTCTAAATATCATAACCTCGATACTCTACATTTTATACTATATATACGTTTAAAAATCATGCACATTTTGTACATTTTCGCGTCTTGAAATTTCCCAGAACTACATAAGCATCCAGTCTACTAATAACTAATTCCTCAAACAACCTACCACTCATTCCTCCATAAAATAGCGTTACCATAATTACCACCATTAAAAACCGACTATATAATTAAATCCAAACGCGCACCACCATAATCACACGTAATTTAACATAATGTTACTATTGATGCTTACGAACAATTCGACGCAGTTTCAAGCGTCGGACTTGTTCCTTCACGGTGTTTTTACTACTTTCACTAATTCCGCCGCTTCTGCCTTTACTTTCGAGTGGATAGAACGAACGTGCTCGAATCGTAAAAGTACATACGCGTGACGAAGAAGTTAATGGTGAAAGACGATCGGTCGTCGAGTTCTAGTGAAACCCGGTCGTTTTACAGAGGGAAGGCTGATTATACCCGAAGAAGGAATCGATTGGAGGGGTTCGAGTTAAATGGGGTGTGTGAGGGTGGAAAAAAAATATTCGCAGCTGGTAGGATTCGAACCTACGCTCCCAGAGGGAATCTGATTTCGAGTCAGACGCCTTAACCACTCGGCCACGGCTGCTCACCCCTTGTACATTCGTTGCGCACAGAGGGTAAATTGGGGCAAACCACCCCTAATCACAACTTCATATATCAATTTTCTTATTTATTGATTTAAACATCGAACGATTTTATATATTTTTCATGATGCAAAGTAGCGTTAAAAATTTGTAGACCCCCAGTTTGTTAATTCTTCATGGAAATTTAATTTTTTTTTCAATTGTTTTTAACATTGTTTCAATGTTGAAGCACGTTATGTGGTTGATCATGTAGAAATCGTTAACTAAAAATTTAATAATTTACGATCTTCGGTACATTTTTGATGCGAATAAAAATTGCCTAAGATTCGTTAAGTTTTCCTTTGAATTTTATACCTCAAGTGATTATTTCGTATATGTACGTCAGAAATAGAGTCGATTCGTAGCCAAAATTGCGGATATAATCGTATTCTGATAATTGTTACGTCTCTCAATTTTTGAGATTTTACTGTGTTAAACCTAGATATATCGCATCAGGCTAATCGACTTATTCAAACTTATCTTCTTCCATTCAATAGCAAATTCAAATTTACATAGAATACTATAGTGGTTATGGCGTATATACACATATAGTAAACGAAAATTCATGCCAGTAGGAAGTACATTTTCAGTGATAAATCGTAATAGTCAAGGAGTTATTAGAATGTTCATATATACGTTCCTATTCTTCTCGCAAGTAATTTTGTAGTTTTTGCGCTCTAATAGAACGTGCTGGATGGTAGTTGGAACATAAGATGACTCACTGATTAGGCTTCGTGTTTATCTGATAAGTATGAGTAGATTAGATCTGTATGACCTACCTCAATTCTGCTGATTGAAGCTTGTATTAAACGGTTAATTGGGACAGGAAATTTTTGTCATCGAGCGATTTGTTTCTTGAATTCTTTAGTAGAATAAATTTTTGATTAATATATGCCTGTGCTTTTGAGATTTTAGAGAAAAGACGTAGGAATTTTATTAAAATTATTTTTGTAAAATATAGTCAGTGATATGAAATAATATAGAAGCTATATCATTGAATTACATTTAAAGTATATTAGTAATAAAGCTGTACAGCATTAATGTATAATAAAGTTCGTAAAAAGTTAGGTATAGTTTATTCAATATAGTATACAATTAGTTTTCTATTTGCTAATTGCTTCTCAACCTTAACACATTTTTCGAATTGTATATGTATGTATCTACATTCCTTACACGCTCAGAATATATCGAATACAATTGTATATTCTCGATGATGTATTATAAAATAGCATTGAAAATTTATATGTTTTTAATTTGTTTAGTTTTTTAAGGAAATTTACTGGTAGTTAATAATAAAACCATCGTGCGATTATTATTAAACAATTTGTTTTTCCTTAAGTAAATATTTATAAATTACAGTAAATAAAAATTATAAACAATAAATTCTCAATCGCTGTTTTAAAAATATTTTCTTTCTATCACACTTGTTGATATTTTTAAGACACATAAAAAAACAACGGGTCTCCAGCAACAGATTTAAAATCAAAACCATCAAACTTGAAAATCGAAAGTAACCTTGAAAAAAACTGTTTATTGGGAAAAAAACTGGTATCAGAAATTTCGTTCCAAGGTAAACGAAGGAACAGGATTAAGGATATCTAGTTATATTCGCCCAGATCTCTTTAATAAATCATAATAAATTTGGAAATTATTCAACATTTCCTAGTAAACTTATTTACATAGCAATCGCACGATAACAAAAAAGCTCACAAGTTGCAAAAACAGAATGAATAAAGATAGCCCGTTAAATTAACGAAGGATAGTGTCTAAAAGGAAAGAACATTTAATAATTTGAGTTCTATGTAACTTTTAACATAATGAATCGAATTGTTAAGCTACCGAATCGAATTTATTGGTAACGAATGATTATAAATTAATATCTAACAGCTGATTTTTAAAAGAAATATATTTATCGCTGCAAAAATTAAAAAGTTCTCATGATTATAATTTTAAAAGTCACTTCTTCCATAATTCTTGATCTATTCACTGTGAAAAATGAAATTTTTTAAATAAGTTGGAGTAAAAACGTTTCAGATAATATGCAAGATCTGTATTAGAAGTTTTAATAAATGTAAAAATCTGCACGTAATTTCAAAGGAAATGACATTAAACGTAAAACGTTAAAAGTTAACGACTAAAGGATTATTGAATTATTTGAGTACACACAGTAAAAAAATGTTTGTTCTCTCTAAAATTCTATAAAAATTTAAGGGATTTCTTTGCGAATAAATATTTTTAATGCTATCTAATTTGGGAGAAGATATTTGAGGAACAAAGATATCATTTTTTTCTGCAACTTATTATGTATACGTATGTGTATATAATTTCCAATTTGTAGAAGAACCATATTTTTAATAAAAATTTATAACAAACATTTACATTTCCAATATTTTTAGATATACATCTGTATTTAAAATTCTTATGTTTACAAATTCAAAATTTTTTAACGATGACTTTTAATGATAATTAATGATAATATTAATCTTATGATAATATTCATCGAGGAATGAGTTGCTGAATTTTTAAAATAAATTATTGTGAATGATCACTATGGAATGCTGAGATTGAATTACTCGAGATGCCGGATGGTGCTATGGACCATCGAAACATGATTCATACTAACTGTACGCTGGAGAAGCTTATAAATCGCAAGGAATCTCGCAATTCTACGCTCGTTACAATCATTGGGAAAAATAAGATCGTGAGAAACGCGAGGGAGAGAAGAATGAAAATTCATAGGCAGAGCATGTAATATGATCTGTTTATAAAAAATTATGAAAATGGCGAGAAACTTACCGTTTCCCAAAAATGTGTAACAATACACCTTGGATGAAACACAAAAAGATTTAACAAAAGAATTAACAAAAAATTCCTTTTGTGTAGTTTTACAAATGAAAACTTTCGAAATAAGAAGTATCTTGATGTATAATAAATTAAAAAGTTGCTAAAGATTCATTCATTGTGGAGTGTGAGTAGGAAGTTTGATACACGGTTTAAATTTCTACGGCTTAAATTGAACCTTTTTATAGGAAAAAAGACATTAACGAACGTAACGAACTTTTAATCTTCCTTCTTACTTCATTTGTTACTAAAATTAACTTTTCATAATCTTGTGTTGAAACTTCCAACTACGATGGCACTGTATCGGACGTCTTTGATCGCGCAAAACTCAACTTCCAAAATTCTCGAGCTCCTATTCCAATCATCAACGACGTTTCGCCATACAATGGTTACGTATAAACATATACGTACTATTTCTTTATAACATTCTAAATTGCTTTGTATTATTATTTAAGGAAATAAACAGTAAAACCTTTTCACGAATCTCTTCTGTATAAAATAAAAAATAAAATTGAATGTGCCCTTACGTCTGAAAAGAGTCTGATCCTACATTGTCGATAGTTGTCCGAAGAAAAATTCACGAAGCTCGGTTGTATTTAGGCGTGCTACGCGAAAACCTAACTCAACTCTAAAATACAGTTAAAATCGACAAACTTAACAAAGCGTTGCATACCGTAATTAAAATCTACACAATTATATCGTTGAATTTACCGTGGCTACAAAAAGTACATATTTGCACACGTCCTTATCTTCCAATCAAGCGTTTCTTTACAACATTTCATCTTCGTAGTATCAAACTTTTGCACTCATATAAAAGCTCGATTAAAATGATACGAGATTTAATATATCGGAGTCAACAAACTAACATGCCACGATATTTTCTGTAGCCACTGCATGCGCCGTAAAATCTATTCGTGTGCAACATTCATGGATCGTCCAGGAATGATTTACGCCTATCCCGTGTGTTTGCATAGTATTCGCGAGTCACCGTAATTCACCATGAAGATCGATTCTTCGTTCACGTACAAACGACCGATATTTTTCACTCTATAACGAAATGCTCGCGTGGAAGGACACCGGATATTAAACAGGATATTAATCGAAGCTACCAAGAGAGAAAATGAAAAAGAAACAGTTGATGTAACGCATTAGAAGCATTAGGATAGAAAAACAGAACAGAGAAACATAGTGGACTTTCTCGTGGTGTCGTTTATGCATTTATTCTCTGTAGAATCCGGACGTGTAAGATGTGGTCAGCAACCAGTCACAATCAGCGATCTCTCAAGCAGTGAAGTCCGTTTGCGGCTGTTCCAGATTGCGTCCTTGCCGCGCGGAGTGCAACGGCATGCGTGTCGGTACGTAACGGGTGTTCCGATCTCGCGATGTGCCGTTTTTTCGCCATTTGAATAGTGCAAGGCAATTTCGTTGTGTTAGTTGACGCTTTCATTGCCGTACAGTGGAACTGTATTCGTTCGAACTGTAATTATTGGAACGAAATTATAGCTAGTGTCTAATTAAATGCACTCTTGCCGGTTGAATCTATTTGTTCGAATGTATAAATTATCTGTCTAAACAATCACGTTCGAAAGCCACGTTGATCAACACAAATAGAAAAATACGGCAAAGCGATGATGTTATAAACATTGTTTTTTAAAGCTACTTTAGAATTTACCACTATTTATTTCGAACGTTTCCTTGCTACGTCGATGAATTTGTACGAGTTGCGTCATTTGCTGTTTGAGAATTGAACGTTAATCGGGTGATGCAAATAGTGATGCAACGACGTTACCAATTAATTAATTAACAAGAAGCGGAGTTGGTCAGTTTGGTTTCTCGGAGTCTCGTATATCACGCATTAATGGAATAATGTACTAAAAAAAAAGAAAAAAATACAAATTCAAACGTAATCAATGTCAGATATTTAGTTAATTGAGAATATGTCCGTAGTCCACAATTAAGTTACTAGATAAGTTATAAGATTAGATATCAAAATCTTCAAACGTACAAGATTCAAATCTTTAGACATTAAAGATTAGAACCTTTAACGTTATTAACATTTCTTTAAATGCTTCGGTTAAACTTCCCAAATTTTAACTAAAATCTGATTTAATTAAAATTAAAATTCTATTAAAGAAAGTCATCATATATTATGGTATACCAGTATATCAGAACCTGGCTAAATCCAAGACATTGTTTCTAAACGATATTGTATTCAGTAGCCATTCTCCACATCTGTAACCCTATATGCAAATGTACACTTCACTTACGAAATCTGTATGAATAAATATATCCGAGCTTCTGGCGGCGTGAAATTGGAACCGAAATTGTAATGCACTTTGATCAAACCTTTCGATTCACTAACAGACAAAAAAAAAACATTCTGACACACTTCTCTCACGAACAGGCAACGGTATACTTTCAAGCCAGATGAAAAGAATCCGAACGACGAAAACAACGCGTTCCATCCAATTAAAGGAATATCAATGATCTTTATACATTTACTGTTACTTCCTCCCCGCTCCTTAAACGAACGAGCTTCTCCAGCTTGCGAATTGTGAAAGTGCACCTTCGAGAAAAACAAAGAGATCGATTCTCGTTCACCCTTGTTGGAATCTTAACGAGCTCTTAAGACTCTGAAGGACTTGAAATGACGAACAACGTGTATAATTGCCAAAAAAACGCAAGAAAACAATTTTTTAAATAGAAGGGGATATAAATTTTATACAGAGCACAGTTTGTATTATAAAAAGCTTATAATTATAAGATTAAGAAAGATTATAAGCGTTAAAATAATTGAAGGATTCGTAATAAAAATGAGACTTGTTAAATTATTTGATCTTTTAAATAATTATTACGTATTTTAAAAATTATTATCCGAGTATTATTTTTCGATTGTTTATTGTATATGTGATAATTTATTTTCTTACTAATAAGAATATTATTAATATATTATCGATATACGGTGGGGACAAAAGTATTCGTACACTCTCTAAAACAAAATAACTTTTTTAAAATTGCACCAATTTTTTTTTTTTTTTTTTTTGAGACGTTATAAGCATTAGTTTACTAGACGGTAGTAAACAATATTTTGAAAAAATTGCAATTAGTCGGAATTGCTAAGAAATGGCAAATGGTCACGTTTTACAACTCTTTCATTTGAACCCGAACATGTGTAAGGAACATTTGAACAATACGTTTTATAAATTTATGTCAGTTACATACACACTGTGAATCGAATCGTTTCATCGTATTGAATATATTTATTTCTTGCATTTACATGCATTATTATTTTAATTTCTCCTTAGGATGTCACATGATCTCACACATCTTCTTTGGATCAGTGACAATAATACCACGCTTGGATCTTTGAATTAATTTTTATCATTTATTAATGTCTAGGTGTTCGCAGAACATATGAGAGGAAGTTTTTCTAAAATGTTTCTGTTTCTAAGAAGTCTCATCTGGTTTTCACAACGTTTTCCTTACTATTAAAGGAACATGATATATTGCGTTAATTCCTATAAAATGTACATAGAATAAATATTTTCTAATCATATTGAAGTGGAATAAAGTTTGTTGAATTAAATACAATTGGAAATTAGAATACAAAGTTTAATAAAAATTCATTCTCTGAATTTTATTTTCATAAAGTTTTCTTGTTTATTCTGTGTGTTATAACAGTTAGCAAGAAGTTACTTGTTAATTACAAAGACTCAGTTATATCAGTGAATATAAATATGCAATCAAGAAGAAGGAGAACAAGAAAAGTTTTTGATACTTAAGTAGATTTATTTGGATACAGCCACCATAATGACTGCAGAGCTGTCAAAGAGATAATATTTCGCAAAAGCAACTCAACTGAAAACTTATCTCTCTTATTATGTCACGATCAATAACATCTCAACAGAAGTTTTCTTTTTTTATGGTAGTACCTATATGTCGGTTTATCAAGGTATACTTGTACGATATTACTGCGTGTTATTAATCGTTCGTTGGTCCACACATGAATACATTTGTCACATTTGCACGCATAAATGTCATACAGTGAAATCTTGATTATTAGAACATTAATTATCGCTCAATGAAAAATTATGGGCGACACGTTGTAAGTAAAATTGCGAAAGGATAATAAAATAAATCATTATATCTTTATTTAAAAGTTCCCGTTTGATAATAATATCTACGAAATAATTTAAAAGGAATTATGTCTCGTATAAAAAAATGTTCGCATATGAGAAATTCGATTATTCGAATAACGCGTGCCGCGAATATTTTTCATTTCAATAATTGGTAACAATCGAAAAACGAAGAATTTAACAAATATCGAATATAATAATAGCAATTAATGTTCCTGCAGAAAGTCGATCAAAAATCCCTGTCCTTGGCTCCACATTGCTAAAAATAAAGATTATCAGAACAATTACAGTGAAACAACCATAATTACAGTGTTTGCCTCTCGTAAATTGAAAGGCCATTACTGTTTGGTAGAAATAGCCGGTGTAAAGGCAAACAGCTAACAGGGGAAGAAGCAAAAAGAAAAAAGAAGTGCAACGAGTCGTGGCCGGCGTTTCTTATCTCGCCATTTGCCGTGAAACGTAACGCGAACCTTTGACATTCACTTTCTAACGGAACTAATGTGCGCGTTGATATTGTGAAAAATCGATGCTTGAAAATATGCGAACCGAGTCGCCAATGGTTAAGCAAAACGGAAAAAATGATTGGGAAAGGTAGAACGGGGTGGAAAGGCTAGTGGTAGTTCATGATAAGAAAGGGTTCGATAACTCTATATATATACAGTGGCTATAAAAAATATTTGCACAGCAGATTCTACGTTTCAATTTCACAGTAGCAAATTTTTGTACCCGTACAAAAGCGCTACTAATAGAAATACTTTTTATAATCACTATAAGTTTACAAATAACAAGCTATTTGTAAGATCTTTTTTATACATAGTTCTATATCTGGAAATTTTATAGTGACTTGTATGAATATTCTTATGTATATCTATCTTTACTTTTTTTTATATATTCTAAATATATATAAAACATTATTATTCTCTTCTCCTCATAGAAAAATTTTTCTTTTTACAAAGCATATTTTTTGGGGGGTTCTTATGAATAAGACATGGCGTACTTAAATTTTGATCGCTTTTACCAAGAACAAATATATATTTCGTTCAGTTAATTATACAGTAATTTAATAAAGTATGGCGTTATATACAACATTAAGTATAGAAGAATTACTACAAAAAAAGCTAAGATATAAAAATAACTCTAGAATTGACACATAATGATAATCCATTTATTTTCGATTTAAAAAAGGAAAAGAGGAAGAGTATTCAATATAATAATTTTTGCATAATTTTAAATACTCTTTTCCGTTTCTTGGAAATGAACTGTTTTTCTATTTATTACAATATTTGTAATACGTGTATTAAAACAGGACGAATTTATGTTACAGTACAATATAATATTTTTACGTGCAGTAGTACATCGTGCACGAAGAAGAATAAAAAAAAAAAGGCAATTTCGGAATGAGATACAAAAGCGTATCAGGCGCGTAAAAAGTTATTTCGTGTCCATAAACACCAGTTAGCTTCACGCATGAATGTAAAGTGAACGTGCTCAAGCAGTAAACCGCGGCTCACCCGTTAGATTCGCATTCTTACCGAGTACGCGAGTCCTAGTTTTCTGACTCTCACCCACAACAGCGTCGAGAGCAGATTCCAGAACAGAATATATACTGTATCCTGTCTATCCTATCCTATGCTATCCCTATCCATCTGTCTGCGATCGTTCAAAGCCGAGCTGGAACGTATGTACGTATCACGTGTACGAATGGCGTCTTTCGAAAGTATCCTGAACGATTGCTAACTTCTTCATAGATACCGTAGATATACAGTACTCGCAAGTATCAGTCTATTTCAGACAGAGATCTCTACAATATCCTTTTTATTACTTATCTTTTTTTATTTGTTTCTCCAATATGATTGGAGAATAATTATTGTGTAACATAAGTTTGTTTCATTTTCAGATATCACTAATTTATGTAAGATACTTGATAAAGTAATAAGACTTTATTTCTTTCTTTTATACATATACTTATTGTAAAATGAATTTTAAGACCTTTATGATGAAGAAATTGTATGTTTACCTTGTTCTTAAAAATTTATTAGTAGAAGAAGAGATTATGAGAAACAGATATATATTGTCCTAGCTTTTCTGTTTTATTATATGTCTTATTCCTTTCTGCCTTGTATAATCAATTTCTTTAACCATATTAAACGATCTATGATGATTCTTACTAGCAGGGCCAAGTAGCTTTCAAGAGCAAAATATATCTGAATTTTCTTCTTGTAGGTTAAAAATTAATTTCCATTCTTGTTTACTTCTGGATAAAATGAAATAAGGAATCGTTTTTTACAACATTTACCTTTAATTTTGACGTAGATGATGATTGAAATGGTGATTTGATGAAGGATTTTAATCAAAGTGTTTGGAACTTCAAAATATTGAAGCGTTAAACATTTTGAAGACGATTAATATGTATAGAATTCTTAATATTAATAAACATTTTCATGATTTATGGAACAAGTATCTGGATTCATTATCATGTCATTATCTTCTCTACTATAGTTTGCTTTTTATCTCATAAATATTATATTCATAAAAAATGTTAAATGAAGAAGACAAGATAATACGCTTTGTTTATTCCATCACACAAAATTTGTATCTACAAAATAATTATTGCGAAACCAGCAAATATCTATAATTTAAAAAATTACGGACTCGAAAAAGTTAGTTTCATTATCTGTTGAATATTGCTTCGGTTGTAAAAATTAACATGCCTATAAAACTTCAATAAAAAAAGGTACATGTTTGTAAAAGACGTAACGAAAAAGAAAAAATAAAGGACATTCGCCTAGACGCCAAAAACATAAAGTCTGTCGTTAAACCTGTGCTCTAAGAGATGCAATAAAACCTCATGCGATAATCGAATAATCGAGGTCATATTTTATGTTTAAAAACGAGTACAATATTTACACGCAGATAAATGTTACATGACAATCAAAAGCATTAAGATAATAATATGAAATTAATAATATCAGAATGATTGAAATCCGATTGTTAACATTTTATCAGTGTAGAAAAGATGACAAAAAGTGTATCAGACGAGTTAAACTGTTTCTACATTATACGTTCGTCCTTTTCAACCTCACTCTAATTAGAACTTACAATTCCAACTTTAGCTTAGCTTAATCTTAATGGCTAAAATAAATTGTTCAGCATTTGTATCTTTTTTCACCGTACTCCATATGGAATTTACGCTTTATTTGGACTTCACATACTAGAATTTACTTTAACCGGTAGAAGAATCGTTTTTCACTTTCTTGACACTTCAACCGTTTAGCATTACAACATTTCAATTATGATGCGTAATCTATAACAAAATTACATCGTTGGGAAATATTTAAAGAGCTGCTATAAAATTGTATTACAAAATTAGCAGCTGTAAATATTGTTATGTAATGTGAACACGTATAGTTTGTAAGTGTATTACATATAACATATACAAGATGTGCGCGCTATTAATTCTCAGCGTTTTTCTCGTAAAAGATAAGTACGAGGAAAAAATGAAACAGGAGAAAGATGAATAGTTCGAAATGAACTATGCACATATTCGCGTTAATATCTTTTCGTAAGTGCAAAACCTATGGGCATTTTGCAATCGCAGGAATTTTCTTAAATGGAAACCTTTCTTCTTTCGCATACATTCAATCCTCTCGTCATTCCACGAAAAGAAAAGTATTACAGTAATACAGTCGAAAACTGATTAGTCTAAAAGATGTTTCAACTTTAATTAAGATATGGAAAGCAAAAAAAGACGAAGCGCAGTACTCTTGTATTTATGTCTTCGTTGCTTTACATTGCTTTACAGACAAATTCTGGATAAAAAAGAAAAATTAAAGATAAAATATCCTTTAAACTAATCAGTTCTCGACTATACTACCTTAATACTTTTTTCGTAGAATGACGAAAGAATTCGATATATGCGAACAAAAAACGAAAGCTTCCATATAAAAAAATATTTTTCCGTTTGCAAAAGAAATATCATCGTAAATACGTCCACTTTTCGCCATTCATCTGTCATCTTCTTCATCTTTTCCTCGTACATATCGTTTGCGGAAAGAACGCTGGAAATTAATAGCATGATCGTATACACAAGATACACAATTTACAAGTGCATACAAATAACACATATCCACATAGAATTTGCATCCTTCTCCTTTGAAAACATCTGAAAACTTTGCCTACTTCCGTGATTTATCATATCAACGTCTCTATCACCAAGTCGACCACTCTTTCTCGAAGAAAATCGTCTCGATATAGCATATAATCGTTAGTTCGATCCGTTCGCGAACAAACGAAAGAAACAATCCCCATACTCTGGCCGTAGCGAGGCACAATGGTAGCAAACGTGTAATCGCGGTGTCGAGCACACGGCAATGGGGCAGAGGAGAGAACCACCGTTACTCACTCTTACTTCTGCCGGGAGAACGACGAACGGTTCTCCCGATCGGATCGTCGTAGCACACTTTCGCAACGCAGGATGCGCGCGAGAGACGCCAACGGGATCCGATTCAATTGAAATTCAATTACAAAACTATTTTCGAGCCTTGACTGGCCTGGATCCCCTGAAACCGGTGTGTCCTGTGTGCAGGGCCGAGAATCCTTGTCACTTCCCCCTCCACCCCTTCCTCGTAACCGCGAGAAAGGCATAGCTCCGAGGAGAAAGTATTCTTATTCCGCTCGTAGAATAGTCTGCCTCTGGTCTGCGCCTGACCGATCGTCCGATGCTTGTCGCAATTTCTATCCTAAACGGAGATACGCTGATCGAGCCGACCCGGGAATCCCGGTTTTCGAGAGTTCTCTGGCGCAAAGGATTTTTGTTGTATTCGGTTGTTCAGAAAATTCCTGACATTTCTGACAGATAATTACCATAATTACTGTAGCAGGTTGTTTGAAAAGCTCTTGGCATCTTTCGACGATCGCTACACGTATCTTGTCTTGTATTCGATGAAATCGAATTTATTTATTCTTAGGAATTATTCATTCCTACTGAAATATGAAAATGCTAAAATTAAATACCACTCCTGATTGAAATCTGTTTAATTATAGATGTTTCGTATCTCGGTAGAACAGCTACGTCTCGTGTACCAATGAAGAGCATAGGTGGTACACGTTAAATGTTAACTGAGGTTAACGTAGGCCCGTTATCATTTGTTTTCACTTTTGGAAAGCTTTTTTAATGATATTGAGCCTTTAAGGAGAAAATTGGCAATTTCTTCGACGTGTCATTTTTGTAGAAAACCAAAGGAATTATTAATGAAAGAAAAATTCCTCAAAAAATATGATATCAATCAGAAATGTCAAATAGCGTTAAATATTAGGTTGTCCGAAAAGTGTCTTTCTTTTACAGACACGTCTTTTACAACGATACATCTTTATGCAAACATGAAACCTAATCTGTCAAATGTTGTGATAAAACAAAATGGATCATACGTAATTCGACAAAATGATATAAGACAGAAAATGTTGTGCATCCATTATTTCCTTATAAAACTTGAAGACTAGAAATTTTATTGTAGCAGGTTGAGCATGACGTAAAAAATATTTTGTCGGAGACTGTATTATGTGTTAATTGGAAAGAAGAGGAGGTTAAAGAAAAAATAATATTATGACTAAAATGACTATCGTTTCTTAATACGATAAGAAAGTACGAATGTATTTCGTATTGAGAAATTCTTTGCCAAATTGAATAATCTAAAGTGGAAATTTTGCTTGCTTCTTAAAGATTCGCGGTGATAAAATTTACATTGCGTTTGTTATTGATAGAAATTATTTTGAAAAATATTCACCATTTCATCAATTATCACTTGTCAATTTCGTAATGGGTACTATAAAATATGCCACGTTCTTTGAATTCCACATACCTTGGGAATGTAGAGAGAAAAAAGATAGAATTCAGTTTATGTCTCAATTTCCTTATGTAAATTATTTTTCTTCCTTTTTTATGCAAAAAAATTCCATATGTAAAATAGAATTTCTTCGATCACGAAGTTACTCATAGTTTATCATACGAATTATAGCTCATCCTACTTTACAAGCAACGTAAATAACACGAATCAAGACATTTCTAAAAACCACCTACTCATCACTTTCTATTCGACACTAGTAAATTATCCCATACTTTACTTTCGATATATCATACGTTGCCACGAAACGCATGATATATCCATTAATATTACTATAACAAGAAATTTAATTTACCGTTTCCTTCGACAGTCAAATTCCAAATTTCGACCTGAACTTCGAATATCCTCATCGTTGCTATATATTTAAAGACGAAGAAAATACCACTTCTACAGCTGGAATTCAATAATCTTATTTAATACGATTCAGAATCGAAGGAAATGCTAATTTTAAAAGTGAAATTAAATATCTGAAAAACTGAAATAAATAGAATTAAATATCTTTCGTTAACAATATACGAAAACGATATCACATAGAATACGAAGAATTTTAAAGTTAAATTATAAACTATCGTTAAAGATATTCAAAAATAGAAAAATGAAATATCTTCGTCGGCGGTATTCGCGAACGAGGTAAAGGAACGATTCCATGAAATAGTTCGATTGGAAAGCACGTGATCGGTCGAATGCAAAAGATCGCCGTAGTCGGGCTTCATTGAATTTCATTGGTCGATCACATTCAATCTCCGTACATCAGTTTTCGATGAGGAACAACGGGATTCGTGGCATTCTAGGTGCGGTGCCCGTTGTATTCACCGGCCGTTTCTATTCGAAACTCGTGCCGATCGGCGCGGTTCTACACGTTCCTTACACCCGTGCAAGCCTTCTTGCAAGATGAATGCTCGAGTACTCTCTCGATTCTCGGTTTCGTGCTAGGAATAAAATCGATCTCCATAGGTGTATTAAGGTCTAAATGGGAAAAGAATCTTCGGCCTTCGGTCGTTAATTCTACCACCACTATAAATAAAGGGAATACGGTGTGAATAGATCAGACGTGATAATGATATTAAAAATGCCGACGGAATTGTATATAGGAAGAAGTTTCAGTTTCACAACTTGTCGATTTGGTGAGGATAAAGGCAATCGTTCCATTCTTCGGATAATTGTGGGAAAGATATACAATTTGAAAGGTTGATACGAATTTAATAAAAATTCATGTCATTTACCTTCATAATCGTTTTGTGAAAGTTTGTAACCGGATAGCGCGAATTTCCATTAATTCGATATTTATTCAACTATAGTAAGAGTTTAGCGAACCACTAAGTACTGAAGAATGAAATATTGAGTTTTAAGTAGTGAAAGAAATATTAGCAAAGAAACAATTCAATCTTAAAATTAAATAATCGTGATAACATTTTGTAGAAACGTTATATACATATATATGCATGTATTTGGCTTTAAAGTTAAATGCTCTCGATGCTTAGACGATATTTTGGAAAAGTTTGATATATATTTAGTTTTGTAATGAAATATTCGCAATAATTAGTGAAAATTTTGTAAAAACGTAAAATTAATCTTGTTCCCTTATGACGGTTGTAAATCGTATTTTTGAACTGAACATTTTATTATTAGGAATTATTAGGAATTATTAGAAATAGCGCAACAAAATGTCCGGTTAGTTTAGTAGATTTAAAGAATAAAATATAAGTAAAACGTCTAGTATACCTTTGTTCTCAGGAAATAAAAATTCATGGGCAATATATACGTATGGATAACAGAAAAAAATAATAAAAAATATTTTTCACAAAATTTTGTCATAAACAGATATAACACAACGTTTCTTTATTTATCTTTATGAAAGTGCCTTTTCATATATGTACACGTGTATTTTGAAATGAAGGCAAAAATGTAGAAAATAAGAAACATATATTTTAAAATACTTTGTTACTGCATAACAAAAGCTTCAGCTTTTCAATGAACAAAAACAATTTCCTTTAACGTTTTATATAGAGTCATTATTTAAGAATTCGATCTGTAATAGCGAATACTTTCTGTTCATCGTATAAAATTAATTCATAACATTAAAATGCATTTTTATGCAATAAAACGATTGTTTCATGCGTTACGTATAAAATAGCCAATATCTCTAAAAGTACAAAAAATTTTAAGTTCCTTGTTCCAAATTTACAACAATAAGAAAAGAAAATCGAACAGTCCATAAAACGACTAATTGATACCTGCTTACATTATCATAAAAATAAAATAATTCCAATCGAGTTAGCGATTTAAATATAGGAACAGCATAAAAAATATTTCAAAAAATTGATATCACGACAATTAATCGGAAAAAAGTTACATTTAGTGCATAATTAATGGGTACCAAAGAAGATAACAAGCCAATAATTCCTAAGATAACCATTTTCATCCGGACAACGATAGGCTATTAAAAATTAATTGACATCGGTAGCATTTCACTTTTATTTCTTTCGAGGCAAACGGCTAATCTTCCGTCATTTTTGTAATCAAAGTCGAACAAAATTTAGTCATCACGGATTCGAATTATTATACTTCGCCAATAAACACCATATAGGTACGTTTCAATCCACAAATTTCTGCACAATGATGATTTTTACCAGACTATTTATTAAATTAAATTTATAATAAAATTTACAATACATGATCATTAAAAGATAAAAAAAATATAGCATGCACGAGGAACTACAAATGTATAGAAGAACTAGATACTAACAATAAGCGAAGAAACATACTAACGTAAATACGTCCAAAATTTTACATTCTTGATTTATAATAAAAATTTTCGTAAATTGATTTTTTGTGACTTTTGCAACTCAAAATGATAATCTAATATTTTATTGTTATTTCATTTATTCCTATCTCAAACGTACGTGTTCCCATCTTAAACATTATTCTACATTTTTCACACAATTGTCTTTATTTCCTCTCTAGTTCTTCGACTGGATAAATTTTACATGAGCATTGCATCTGTAGAATTTGACGATCCACGGTGCGGCGATGATAAATTTTTATTGGTCAGTTGCTCGCCCGACCTGTCGACATTTATTACTGCTGCTATCTGGTACCGGTTCGTGGGCACGCGGATTGCAATGCGAACCAGTATCGAGAGATGAAAGGAAGGAACGGAAGGCTATGTTAACGCGTCGGGGGCGACAATAATAGAGTTCTGCGTTTCGATTTATTGTAGGCTGGCCGTTAGCGGCTTGTAATTTATTGAAGTGGAATATTGGAATTGTTCGAGTAGCCTTTGACGCCTCGACTGATCGATATTGCTTGCTTGCTTGCTTCGTATACAGCTTATTCGTTTCGGTTTATGTTAAGCAACTAAATGAATTTTATCGTTGTTGTTCTATTGTTTAGTCACGTCAACTATTAGGTTTGGGCTATTAGCGACTACTTTTCTTAAAACAACGTACACGTACGTTCTCGTTTTTCGCTAAGCTGTGGCAGTCTAAAGGCCGGTCTGCACAAGCAGAGATTTGTATGTAGACACGTATTCGCAGGCAATTTTATTTTCCGCGGGAAATCCGCGGACAAAGGAAAACGAAATTCAGGTCCAGAGACAATCCGCGAGTAAGAATCTAGTGCAGACAGTTGTCGACAGACATGCGTTCGCCGTCAATCTATATACATTGTCCGATGAAAAACCTCGTAAAATGCACGTTCACGGACAAGTATTTTGTCTTCCATTAGAATGGAAGACGAGAGACAACGTCTGCGAGCAAATGTAGGGAAAATGTGTTTTTTACTCCATTTAGGAAGCAACGATCCCGCTGTGCGATGGTGAGATTTATGACGAAGCATTCGCTATTGCAGCAAGGAAAGGCGAAAGTAGAAAATTTGAAAATACATGCTGTTTGTCGAAATCACTGCAGAGTCACGTACCATCCATTCCTGGATATGTCGTAAAGAATTGTTCGGAAAGCGAACTTCAGTTCAACTTCATTTTTTTTAAAGGAATTGCACAGTTTTTAATACACTACTCGATCTGTCATGGTGTTTCCTATAAAGATTTTAACCTATGTATTTATATCGAAAAAAATTGCTTGGAAGGGTTGAAAAGCTTAAATCAAATCATTAAATTCTGGGTTTCTATAAAATATTAATAACCAAACGCATGTGTAGTATTTTATGGGAGAAAACTTTTTCATACATAATATTCATTGTTTATATTAAATGATATCCGGCTGCAGATGTAAGTGCATGCATTTATTCTTTAAAAGTCAGGATTTACTGCGCTTCGTATTTGAGAGGAACTTCGACAATCCGCGTGTTCCATCTCCAACATATCTTCAACTCATCGACATCGAAATATACCCGAGTAGCCGGCACGCTGCTAGTGAACAAACGACATTGCCTGCGATCTACATACATCTTTTGGCGAGTGTAGGCGGGCAATGTACATGGACAATGTCTGTCAATGTAAACGCGCCTTAGATCTGCTAGCAAGGTATCGTTTGTGACAGTCATTGTAGTACAGTCGAAATCTATTTATTGAAATGAATCGTTAGTTAATGCCCGATTGACCGAACTTTTACCGGTTGAATTTTCTTATCTGAACGTGAGCTCGTATTATACGGTTCGACAAATAATAGCGCGGAAAATTTGTGAGTTCCGATAAGTGGAATTCTAATACGCTTAATAATAAATAGTTGCGTCTAATGTTTATTAAAACATTCATGTACATTCACAATACAGTCACGTACACGTAGGGTGAGCGATAACGAGTGTGCGAAGGTTAGATCTAGGGGGAATCGGCTTATGTGCGCTGTATTCACGTCATTCGGAGTATAATGCGCTCCTAATTGTCTTCATATCTCTCGTAGCAGGGGAGATGCGTCAATTTGAATATTTCATTCATACGTAATTTAATAAAATGGTACGGTGGAAGTTAAAAGCGATTTTCAGGTTTGATCACACAAGCAATTTCCTTCTTATCGTTTTACTATAACGGCTTTGAAAGGTGTTTTAAGTGCATCCATGTACGAACCTATTTCACAGTTTTATAAAGAAATGGATTTAAAGTATATTATGTTGATAGAGAGGGTTGAAAAATTCTCGACGCGTATACACATAATTTATTACAAGTTTTTAATAAAAGATAACTAGAAAACCTGATCAAAAATCGTATTTTAGAAACTAAATGGAAAAGAGCAGTAATCAAATATTTTCACAGTGTCAAACTCGTTATTCTACTTTCTTTAAACGTCAAATCAAAAACTCACACGCACATTTCAAGTAACTTAGGAAGCTTAATTTCAAAATCGGAGCAAAAATCATGAAATTTGTGTATAGAATTTGAATTCCAACATTAACTCAAACTTACATTGAGCTTTAAGTATAGAGACCATAATCGCCCAGATATATCGGCTTGCTCCTACAACTTTTTGAACAATTGCAATCAAAAAATTTGAAACGCCATCGAAAAATCTGTGTACTCTTCATCCGTACGAACGTCGTACTCTACTCCAACTGCATGCTCTTCATCTACACAAATATAGATACTTGTATAGGGAAAATAAAGCTCGTATGAGTTGTTAAATGCCCACGGAAAAAAATATCGACCTAAAAAACAAAAGCAGCAATAAAATATTTGCAGAGTTCCACAATGTTTCTGCATTCTCCGCGTGCATCAAACCAAAGAATCATTCTGGCTGAAGTAAAAGTCTGAAGCAAAAGTATTCCAACAGCAACCGTCAGTAATCCACCCAAATCTGAACATTCGTTACAAAACCTGCATATAATTCTCCGACTATACAACGTTATAACATCTAACATGTAAAGTTACCGGATAATAAACCGACTACCGAACCAGCCCGCCATTATATTTTAACTACCTACCAATATTTCACGGTTGAGCCATGCGGTTTCCCTCTCACTTGACAAGCGACCAGAATCTTTTTCCACCGCGGGGCGTGATCACATAGGTGTACCGACACCCGATTTACATGAAAAGAACGCGCGACAAGGAGCAGCGCGTGTACGCAATCGGCAGCGAGCGAGACCCGCGCGTCTGAATTATGCGAACCGTTGCACTGGCTGTTCAATAGAAGAAAAGAGAAGAAAGGAAGAGAAAAAAGAAAAAAATCGACTCGAGATTCGAACCTGCCGATCGCGTTAGGCCGCGTCGATTGAAAGTTGCCGCGAATTTTTTATCTCTGTTAATTATATTCCCTGCCAAGGTCTTTTTACGCTGTTACATTCCTCGCCGTTGCCAGCAGCAAGAGGCTAAAGCCTCGTTCAGATTGGTTAAGTTGAGTACCTATTTGCTTGAATTTCAGTCGTTCGAAGCTTTAGTTTAGTTTTTAGTTGAAACTTTAAGAACTTTTAAGAAGAAGAAATTATCGTGTTATTGTAATCCTAAACTTCGTCACTAAGAACCGATATTCATTTTATGAACAAAATTTAATCAACATTTCAATTTATTACAGAGAAGAGGACGAAAACTCGTACGAAATGTTTGTAACAATTTTCTTATTAAATCCTGTTAATTTACCTAAGTGCTTCATTATATTATTAAACGCAATACGACTAATAGGAATGAAGAAATTGTCAGGGAAGAATATTAAAAACAACAAAGCCTTTTGAATTATACAAAGCTAAGTGACATGATTAGTGAGGATCACAGTAGGAAGAATATTTCAAGTCAGGTAAATATCAGTCATGTAAATAAATGTCTTCAAGTTACGTGGATTAACCTGAAGGAGACGTTTTGATACGCGTGCACGTGCGACCAGTAACATTTTTCCTTCGATGAATCTAGTCGGGAACAAGCCTCGGCGATCGAAAGGACGATCCAAGACACCTGTTCTAATCGTCGATCTAAGGATCTAAGACTGGAGAATCGAGCGGCTCCGTGGGGTTAAATCACGACGATTCAACGTCGCTTCGTGGCAACCACTAGCGAAGGATAAGGAACTCGTCCTGCGCGAGACCTTTCACTCGCTGCACAGATTACGTTCAGCTGGTCAGGTTCATAAAGAGATTTATCGATCTCTCGATTTATAAAGTCGCCGATTTGCCACCTGTTCGCTGCCATACTGGACACACTGAAAAGGTGGTTAGTGGAACTTGCTTTGATGTAGTTGCTGCTGGGATTCTTGGTTGGGTTACTCGCTTGTTCCTTGATAACTTGTGATCGAAAGAATGAGAAGAATACAGAATATGGTTCAATGAGTTCAGGATTAACGCTTAAACCCTTTGCTTTTTATGGCTGAGTTTAATTCGTAACGTGGATTATATAGTTGTAATTCGACAAGGATGAGTTATATTTACGAAAGAATTTAGTTTGAAAAACTTTGTCCATACAAAGTTTAACACTTCGTATATGATACAATGTTATAACTATATTGTGCATAATTGTGAATACACATAATACGCAAAAATATGTAAAATATTCAAAATACGGTAGTCGTTATTGTTAAAGTAATACTATATAACGTTTTATTAAATACAAAGTTTATTTAGAACAGAATAACTATTTTGTATATAAGATAATAACTTGAAATATTCACGAACAACGCTCTATTCTCTGGTACATCTCAAACAGAAATGAATTTGTTTTATTGAACATTCATTTATTTAACACGTACGCGATGCGCTCGTCTCATGGCGTTTTCCTTTTGTCTTCTTCTCTTTCATTCCTCGCTCGTACAATACAGATGTACATACATCTATTTTCTAACAACTATATCTTTTATCGAGGTTCCATTATTTCGAATTACGTTCGTGAAAGTATGAAACTGCATAAATATTTGCGGTCTAGTTACAACAACAAATACTTAGTAACTACATTAAAGCAACTAAATTAAATAGCCACTAAACAAAATCTTGGAACAAGATATTAAGTAATTGTTTTAGATAATTTTGCGAAAATTTCCAGTGATGTTTGAATAGAGAGAATTATCAGTTTACAGTCCTCTTATTTAGCTACTGACTGATTCATATGTTGAAGGTTTCCGGTTGAAAAAGAAGAAGAAATTCAAGCAGTATATCTTATGTGGAATATATGAATATATGAATTGAGAATATACATAAAAAATACAATGAAATGTGATATAAATTTGGAAGGAATTGTGATGCGACACAGGGCATGGTTATGTTCAAAATAAAAGATATAATACAACTGGAAATAAATAATACAGCACGCGATTAAATGTTGAATTTTTATTATACACATAGAACTATTATTCACACAAGTTTCCTACTCTTTTATTCTTCCTATTTCCTATTCTTCTATTCTATTCTGACAACTACAGTTTAAAAGGAAATATAGTCTTATCACGATAAATCCTCAATTGACACGACCATCCATCTGTAGAGATTTAAGAAGACATTTATTAAACCATAGATAAATGCAATCATTTATTTCCCATCTGCTCTCGGATAATATGTTGTAAAAAGGGCAGTAGAACTTCCTCAAATGCACGTTGATACCAAGACGACATTACCAAGAAAGTGAAAGATTATATTTAAAGAAAACATATAACATGGTAAGCGTCAGATCTAGAAAGATGCACGACAACTTTTATTGAGTTTTTGATTTATAAAATCACTGATGAGCCACCTGTTTGCCAATAATTGCACAGTAGAGATGGCGATTAGTGCAATTTATTTCATCATAAAGATTCTTGATTGTCTTCTATTTCTTTTCTCTTCGAGCAGTTCTCACAATCTACGACTAGAAAACGGTAAATGAATTATCTGAATTTTGTAATTCTTTAATTCTGGAATCTCAACTACCACCGTTTAATTTTTACTAACAATTGATGTACATACAAAAATGGATAAATTAACGAAACAATATCGGACATAAAGATGGCGAGGTAAATAGTTCTTCGATATTAGAATTACCAACGATAAACGTATAGCGAACTATACACACATTTCTATTAAAATAGCCATGATAATTGGCTTACAAGAAAAATTGTTCATATTTTTCATCGAATATAGCATCGTGAAAAATCTACATTAATATAAATTTGCTTGATCTTTACGAAGAGTTACAATCTAATTAATTAATTTTTACAACGAATTAGAAACCATGTCAGTTTAGACGTTTTAAATAATTTCTGTTCTGAGGAACATTGAATCAATGAAATCATGCCTGACGGAATATTTCTTAAAAATTAAATCAGTACGCTCAGCATCCCTTATCGAATTCATCATCGACTTGTCCTCAAAGAATGAACACATCCAAGTTCGGCGTTGCACCTCCGAAAAACTTGATCCGTGAAAAACAATTCGGCTCAGTCTCGACGCGTTCCGCATGAAGAGACCGTAAATTATCCACGAATCGAGACGAGATTTATGCCTTTCGATTCTGGCCCGTTAAACGTGTCCTGTTAAAGCGCGAAAGAGCGTACCGATGACGGTAACCTACCGACAGAGATTATATCCACGACGACAGGGCGAAGCGGAAGATTTATGACCAGCTTTTTATCCAATAGGATATGGGTGCTTGGAAAAACGATCCGCTCGATGTGTTTCACGTCGAAAGAGGTGTGGATTATTTCCGCGCGGACAGGTTGCAATGAGATTTACACAGCTGCTCTCTGCCCTTCATTCAATAATACTACCGAACGCGTATCCTCGAGATTCTCGAATAAATCGAGTTGAAAATAATTCCCTGAGACTAAGTGGATCGTGTTAAGATTAAGGTGACGGCGGCACGGTGCCCTTGAGTGGATCGGTCAGTATCAGCGTAGGATTAAAAAGCTGAAACCGCGAACGATTTTCGGGTGTCAAATATAATTTCGTCGCTGTAACAGGTTCGAGTAAAAATTCGCACCACGACCGGTTTGCCTTTTCGTCGAGCGGTGCTCGGTTAGAAAGTTATCTTTCAAATGGTTTAATTATTAAATACCGCGTGCTAAATCAATCGCAGAAATGATTAATCGCACGATTTTCCTCGCGTTTTAACGTCACGTTGAGTCACGTCGACGTTTTCGAAACGGTGAACTGATTTTCACGTAGATATAAGGATAATTTTCAGTGGAATTTAACAAAGATTGTGGTACTTGCAAGGATATCGACTGACTAAAATGTAGAATTTTTCAAATTGATTAGTTTCGCGAGGGAAACGTTCTACTGTTTTTCATAGCAAGTTGTTTTTCGTATTGCTAAACTTCACATTTTTAGAGAAGCTGTTAACCGTTTAGAAGCGAATGCAAATTCTGTGATAAGTAATGCTCTTAGACCATCGATGATTGTAAATAACAGAAGGTTCGAAAGGTACAAATGTATGTACGTGGTGAAAGTCCAAGGAGTAGGTACTTCCTCTTAAAAATGTTATGCAAATTGTATATTGTAATATGAAAACATTAATACTGTGACCTTTAAATTCATAAATGTAATTCTTTTCAAATAACTCACCCATTAAGAAGTTGAAGCGTAAGTTGTTGAAAGTTATACCTGTGTGGGTACAAGCGAAGGCGTTTATTTCTCTTCTCGTTAATAGAGTACTCTGAAGAATAATTCACGAATGAAGTTTATGTAAATTCTATGAATAATATTAAGAAGTAAAATTTCAAGATGATCTCCTTTGAATTAATTAATGAATTATAATTAAAAAGTGAATTAATAATTAATGAATTATAATTTCTCGGTATTACTTCGTGATGTATATATATTTAACTATGTAATAAACTCTTACAAATTGTTTTATATAATTCTATCTTTCAACGTATTATCTTACCTTTGTAGAAGTTACAACGTTTAATAATAATATCAAGTATTAAATAGTAATGTTCATGAAAAATTAAAACTAAGCTACTTGATGTTATTTTAAATATAAAAATTATAATCGTTGGAATAGATTCATTTAATCGAAACTAACCGATCATCGTATTTATTCATTTACGTAACATGTAAATTTTATTCTTAATCTGGTTCCAAGGTCCGAAATACACGATATCGTTGCAGCAAACAGTTTACACGCTTGGAATAAAACAAACTACATATTTTACCGATTTGCCTGCTTGCAATACTTTGTAAACGTGCAAAATATGTTTTACCGTAAATCTGTTATCGTGAGAACCAAGAGATAATTTAAAAACGAACCGTGAAAAACACTTTACCTTTTTGATGGTATCGCTCATACGAATTCCATGCGTCGTTTATGCACTGTTCCTTTCGTTTGATACACAATTTGTTTTCGCGTTGCCGTGACCAGACATAAATAAAACAAAAAGCCAGATCGTAATCTGTACATAAAAGAAATATATGCGCTCTTTTGTATGCAAGTGTAATTGATTTTTATGCAATCATCCTTATTCCGTACTCATTTTCTGTATATTATGCACCTACATATGTGACCACATATAACGGCTCGTAAAAATATTTGAACATTTACCATAGAAAATTTATATATATATATATATATTGCATATATGTTTCTGTTTTATTATTATTTATAGTTTGCAGTAACTGCCAGGATTATAAGCAAACTACATTTTTGTATAAATGAAATACACACATGCATATTCTCCTTTTTTTCCTAGAGACATTAGTAGTTACTCTTTGTTTAAGTCATTAGTAGTCTAATGAAATTTTCAAATATTTTCTATAACACATAGACGATATTCATAAAGGAATTCTGCATGTGTTCGAATATTTTCATATGTATACGTAAAACTGATTTATTCGCTACAAATAATCAAATTATATTTCGTAAGGAAAATATTTTTAATCAGTCGTATACAAATTACTGTGGCTCGTTAATTTGGAAAATTGTGAACTACACAATCCCTGATATTTATTCCTTTCGGCTATTTGTTCTTGGATACTGAATTAGTCGTATTAGTGTACCACTTGGAGAGTAAAGTTAAATCATTTTCATGGAAATGTTTTCAACGATGAATAAATGCGTCAATAAAATTATTAATATATGTCGGTTGTAAAGTATTACATACAGATATCGAAGTTTTTAAAAACAATTCAAGTGACTATGCAATGGAAATGTCTCTTTATTGTGTAGGTGGTGAAAGAATTTCTGCAACGTACAAAGGAAGAAGATGTCGCAGCAATTCCGGAGAACATTCCTGCAATAATGTGACAGATAGTAGAATTCATCGACGGTGAGTAGAATTTTACTCTCAGTTTTGCTGAAGATGCAATGAAAATGATTATTGTTCGTATAAAGTGCGTGTAAAATATACATGTGTGTGTGTATGGTTAATATTTTTAAATTTATTATGTTAAATTATGTCGAGTTAATGGATTACACTCTGTGTGTGGATTATTAGTCATTTACAATGATAGTAAAAAACAATCACAGTGACAAACCATGATGAGTAAATGTAATATGAATTATTACTAAGAACGAATTGAGATCTAATCTTTTCTAATACTCAAAAATATATTAAATAGTAAAATAAATAGAATTTTATTTAATATTGGCAAAACGATCGGTTCCTCGATATCCAACGACTTTTTATTATCTCCTAACGATAAGAATAAATTACCTACTTGAAATCCTATTTTATCTTATTCAATTTTTTGTTAAATTGTTTGAAATAAAATAAAATGCGAATAAGACCAGTGAAGGTCGTCAACGAGCATTCTAAACTAGAAGCGCCAAAAAGATAGGATTTTATATATATTGTTCCGATAAACAATATAATATACCGATTTAGTATTTTATTAAAAACTTCAGTTCCGGTCCATTTGTTTTAACGTCTGATAACAATTCACGCGCTTCTTTAATTTTACCCGAATCGTATTAGGTTGTCCGAAAAGTTTCTCTCGTTTTATGAGGAAATAATAGACGCACAACATTTTTTGTTTTATATTATTTTATCGAATTACGTACGATCCATTTTATTCTGTTGAGATAAACACCGCGACATTTCACAAACTTGGTTTCACGTTTGTATGTACTGTTGTAAAAAACACGTTTGGGAAAGAAAGACACTTTTCGGACAACCTAATATTAACATTTACCGTATCTACCAATAATTCAAATACTAACGAAGCTTCACTTTCTTGTTAAACTATGTATCGTTTATAGAAATCCCCGGATCATTTTATTTATGTTCTTGTTGTATCAATACACGTATCGTCAACCAGACTTTTAACTGTTCCAGGTTTATTTTTTAAAAAAAGGTAATTAAACGATGTCATCGGTATAAGGAATACAAATTTATGATAATCTGATGAAAAATTCATAAATTCCTTCAAGTCCTAACTGCACAAAATAACATCAAACTTCACTAACTTTAAGCTCAGTTTTCTCAGTTTACAAACTAGAAACGTAGACATAAAACCAATAAGAACTAATACGATGGTATGCAGAATTTCGAGACAGAACTTTCCGATCAACCTACTATTCCATTTCTCTATTCCATATTTTTCATTTCTATCAAACTATTTTCTTCATCGTGAACGAACGTTTTTTTGCGTTGGTTCAGAAGATTCTCAATTGAATCTACCAGTAATTCAAATAGTTGCGCTATATCTGAAATCACGTGGAACTCATACAGACGTTCAAATTGTATTATAAACATTCGTATAGAATTCTGTCGATAGAATTTCCCAATTCACGTGTTACATCTCCTACGTACTCTATATGTTATCCAATTTTTTTCATCGTGCCTCTACGCTTTTCGTTGAACACAAACGTTTTATCGTTCCCCAGGCAACCTAGACGAGCAATCAACGAGATATGGAAACTGTTCGTATCACGTTGAATCTTGATGGTATCGTTATCGATTGGCCGCTATTAACTCGGAACGACGACTGACCGATAGAATGCACTTAACGCCCCGCGTGAAAAGTGAAAGAGCTTTGGGGCGGCCGTGACTTTTAGCCGCGCAGCTGCTCGAAACGACAGCGATCACGATGACAATGTTTTCATTAGCGTGTTAGCCATATCTCCTTGTCGAGCCGTGATCTTGTCAGCAGGATATAATTCAAAGTTGGAAAGATGTGTAATTTATGACGTAGATCGTCGTATCTAAAGCAGATAGAAGAGACACGAATATTGAGCACATGATGTCTCGCTGTAAATCGTTGCATGTGAATACCTGTTATGGTTCGTCGCGTCGTCCAGAACGCTGATTATTAATCTAACTAATTAACCAGATTATCAAACTGCGGATTTTTACGCGAGTTTGTTCAAATTATTGTCTAAAATTAAATCGAAAATTAGAGGTTTGTTGCACTTATTAAAACATTATAACCAACACTCCGCTTTAAAAATACTTATATATTTTTCAATACTTTGTATATATTCTGTATAGTTTTAGCGTTATTATTATTTCGTTTGTTCTGCACGTAAATGCATAAAAATCCATCAATTATATAAAATCTGGCTGATTACTAAATAACATAAGTAAAGACTACGGATGATAAATTAAAAAATTTGTTAACAAAAGTAAGAAATAATAATGTTTCTGTGATATGTTCTTTCTTTTTTTGTTCTTTTTTATCGAAATGCAAACCACGACGATTTCAGGATTTTAAATAGGCAATTTCCGACTTATAGGTAACGAATTAATTTACATATTGATATACAATAAATTAATATTACGTGGTGATCGTTGAAAAAAAAGCAGAATACGGAGGGGAAATGATTTTGTGGCGTTATGAAGATAACGTTAATCAAATTTGTGTAGATTAAAAGCGTATAAGTTAATAGATATCATCCTGTGTAGAAGGTAAATTAATCGAACAGTAATTAAGGTATTTAATGGAAATACTGATTAACGAAATGAACGAAATTATTATAACGTAACGTGGAATTTAATATCAAATTTTCTCAATTTACTACGAATAATAGAATTCTCTATCATCAGAATTTGTATTTAGTGTAATAGCATTATGTTGTTATGTTTCACATTGCCAGTATGTTTCCATCACGACAATAAAATCATTAATTGAACGAAGCTATAGCATAACAAGGTTATTTTCATTTATAACAGGAATACAAAATTTGTATACTTGGAGAAAATTGTAACATTGAACATGACTTAAAGAATAAACTTAATAAACTTAAAGAATTTGTCACGATTCCTCTGGCAATAATCTCCACGTCGTATTTTCAATTCTACTGTATCCACGTATTCTATCTATTTCAGAATTATTTTCATACGCGTTTCTTTCATATTTACAAGTTAAATCTCAATGGTATATTCTCACGATTTTGCGCGTCCGACGTTCGAAGCGAGAAAGCGCACGTATTACGATCACGAGAATTCGTGATTCGCGTTTAACAGAAGGAAAGTCAACGAAACTGCTGGCAAAAAGAAGATCAAATGCTTACACCATCGGAATCTCGCACGGGGACGTGCGAAACAATTGTAAAAGATGTATAAAACAAGCTTCCTGCATTGAAATAGAATTTGCTTTCCTCTTATTAATCAATTTTCAAATATATATCCAATTTAAAATGAAATTTCATCGAAGAGAAAAGTTTTGGTAGAAGAATTGAATTGCTTATTGTTTTATTTAATATTCTAAGCAGCTTTAAATATCACGGAATATTGAAAAAGATTATAATTTTTGCATGAAAATTGATTTCTACTATATTAGATTACGTTAGTTTAATTGAAAAGAAGAGATTTTTTATATAAAAGTTCTAGATCTGTAGATTTTGAGATTGTTTGGAACGATGTGAACACATAATTGTGAGAGAAGCAGAGGAAGGTTTCCTTTTGACAGAAACTGCATAAAATCTGATAAAATATTTTCAAGTTTTAACTACGTACCGTGTGAAATCAACGCAAACTGTATATGCCGTGTGCACGTGTGCCATAAACGCTTCGCTATGTTTACAGTATGTACTCGATTCTTGAGATATTATTTGTTTTGTAATTCAAAAGCACGAATCAATGTATATTTGATAAAATAATATTTTTATCAAACATCTGCAGTTTTTATTTCATGGAATAAAAACTTTAATATCAGAGTAATAAAATTAATTAGACAACAAACTAAGACAGTTCATAAAGATAGGTTATTTACTATTTAGATTATTTTTATCAATTTTATTATTTATTATTATTTAAAATTATTTAAAATTATCAATAAAATTTTTTCAAATAAATAAAATCAAAAAGTCGAACTATGGATAGACAAAAGCATTGTGAAAAATTCTTTGAAAAATTTCATAAAATTTATTAAATGTGCAGAATCTGAAAAATTAATGTTTAGACCTTTGAAAAATCTGTAAATTATCTCTTTGATATGAACTATAAATTCCTAAAAATGTGCAAGTCTTATCTATCTTTTTAAAAGTGAAATACTTCAACAGTGTTTATATAATAGTAGTTCGATAGTATTTTATATGAATTAGAGATTGGAATCGCGCAAAATGTGCAACTCTTTTGATGAATATGAAATGAATTTATGTAAACTAATAAGGTAGTGCATTTTATCGAATTTCGCACAGCCGAGAAAACGCAATAAATTTCACCAAGTAGATTCGAATGGACAACCTTCTTCCTACAATATATCTATGTATATTGGTATTACGCGTGTTTTCGTTGGCTAGGAATTTTATTGCTTAAATATTCTGGCTTGAAACACACTAATGAACAGCCGTATGCTCGCGTAATGACGCAATTGAAGTGTTCGTGGTATATTCAAATAGCGAAATAAACCGTGGAAATCATTTAATCGTGGAAACATTAAAGAATCTTACTAACGTTTACGCGGACGTGAGTGTTTTTGCATTACCTCTCATTCCAACCGTCATTTTTTCTCTTAATTCGTTTAAACTTTGTGAATATTGGATTTTTTCAACAATTGCTTTGATTTGATAGAGATTTGGATTAAGTCGACTACTTAATAATTCGATAATTATTTTTATTTGTATTAATTGCAGTGAAAGCGAAGCTTTGTAGCAAGATGTTAGAAACTCGTGTAAATATTTTTACTTCGTGTAACACGATATTCCTTTACGTGTAACGTGAAGGACGTTATGGAAATGTGGTAAATTTTTACTTTATATCCACGTTATAATAAAATAATAAATATAAAGATATATAATTTTCTGTCCTATATCGATAACAGGTAGACTGCAAATATTTATGTAAATTTACTTTTACGAATATTATTAAATAAAAGAGACGCGAATGCGGATTTATTTTATTTTACAATTAATACTTCACAATGATATTGGGTATTTTACATATCCATGGGTATCATATGCACGATACATATTTTCGCATCCTTAAATTGTCCTTAAATGCATAAGCATCAACAGCCTAATAATATATAATAATAATAATAAATGACTATTTTTCTAAAATGTTATTCTGCAAGTTTACATTTTTTAACAACGATAATGATATTGTGAAAAATTGTCAAAATCGAAATATTCTCCAATCGAAGGAATTCGCTATCAACATGAAAATCGACCAACGATCCAGCCAATCAAAACTGAGAAAGATTACTTACTGGTAAAATATACCTATTAACATTGCGGACGATCTTTCCTTAATAATTACACAGAGATACACAAGTTTCATTCACTCTGGAGTATTATTTTTACTGTCATCAACCACGAAACTCTCTATCGGATGTAACATGAAGACGAAACACGTCCATTTACCGATCGTGATTCGAGTTAATTAAGCGCACGCGATCGTAATATCCTTTCGAAATGAAGCAGTGGATCGGATTGTCGGCGCGGAATCCTAAACGGGATCGACGAAATGAACGTGACGTTAATGTCGGTCAATTAATCGTTATTAATAAGGTGTTCGATTAAAATATCGTCAGGCGATTGAGACCGCTCGGAAATGTAACGATAATTATAATGGATCGAGGGTAACCAGTAGAATAAAAAGAGAAACAAAAAAAAAAGTGGTAGACATGAAACGGCCGGCAATGGAGAGGAATCCGCCCTCGCCCGGGGCGCAATTTCTCCCAACCGATTCAGGTCGAAGCCTCGAGAGCAAAGAAGAGTGGCGAAAAGAGAGAAGCCACTCTCCATGGGACCAGACTCGACTCTCCGTGGAACAAGAAGAAAAAGAAGAACGAAAGATCGAGAGGAATGAAAAAGGATGAGAAGAGCGAGGTGGGGCGAAATAGCTGAAGGTGAAGAAGGAGGCGACGAAAGGGAAACGTGGAAAAATAATTGGTACGATAAACGAATAGGGGATGCGACGATAGGAATTTCAGAAGCTCGGATGAAATTGTTCGTAAGGTGAGAAAAATTGATGGATCAATCGAGTTAGGAGGTCGCAGAGATTGAAGACGGAGGAAGAAAATGGCGAGAAGGTATCGAAGGATTGGGATATGAGAGAGGTTCTATGATAGGAAAAATACAGTTAGAAAGAGGTTTTGGAAATTTTAGAACGAAAGGAAAAAAAGAGAAAAGAAATTGATTTTTATCGAGAAACTCTATTGGAATTTAGACTGGACGATTGACTTTTAAAATTTCACGTTCGTCTAAGGTCGATGTGCTATATTCATTGCTGGAATGCGGATACTTTATGGAATTCAAATCTTTATGTATACTTTGGATATTTTATATGTTTTCGCACCTTTATATATCTTGTACGTTTTTTTATACTTTTTACCGTTATGCATGAATGATGTCATAATATTGTTGAGACACTTAACGAGGAACAGCAACTTTTTCTTTTTATTTTTAAATGATATATAGAAATATCACTTGTCAATTGTCAAATGTCAATTGTCTATTGACAAAACTAATATCCAATATTCGACTCATACAAGGATACACTCTCGAAGTTGATAAGTGCAATTATTATATTTTTCAATAGTAAATGGCATTCTCCTACGTAAAATCTTATAGAAATATTAAACGATTACCATGATGCATTGATAAATATTGTCAGGATCAAAGTACAGTGGATTTCTAAAAAGAATTGCACGCGTCAAACTTAACAGTCAAATACAAAAGCTTATATCTCTCTTACAAGCGAAATTAAAATCGAAATTAAAAATATGAAATATGGGAAGCCCATCGAGATAAGAAGAAATCCAACAAATCGAGCCATCGATTTAAACGCGAAACCGAGCTTCTTCCACAAAATATAACAACATGCAACAGCGACAAAAAAGGAAAAAGATTCTTCACAGGCAAAACGAAGGGAACGAAAGAATCGTTGGAGCAACAACAACGTTAACACGTAAAAATCCAAGGAAAACGAGCCGCGGCAAGGTATAAATGTACAAGGAAAGATGAATAAACGTAGAAGAAACGAAGAAGAAGAAACGAGATAGATGGCCCGATGAAAAATGAAGCAAACGATGGCTGATTACGAGAAGAGCCCACCGTGTGCCGATCCTGCACGCGTATATATCTTCATTTCGCAACGATCCTTGGTATGGTTACTTTATATACGAGGCAATAGCGGCGCATAAAATGCGACTGCCTCGACCGGTGCATGCAACGAAGATTTACATTGGCTTCGAATACCCTCGATGCTCGTTGCCATAGGCCCATTTTTTTCCTTTTCTCCTCTCATTTCGTACTCTTTTCTGGGGCTTCTTGCGCCTACGAAACGCGTCCTCTCGAATACCTTTGCTTCTTCTCCTCCTCCGTCGTCAGCCACGGAACCGATCCAGACATCTTTCAAACGTCTTCTTGATCTATATGCTCGCCGTTAGATTCCGGGAGCAGAGCAATATCAGGTCGAACCTTCACCGAGATGTTCTTTTGTAACCGACAAACGTGGCGAGGGACAAAAAGAGAGAGAGACAGAGAAAGAGAGAAAGAGAGGAAGAGGGAAAGAGAGAAAGGGAGAAAGAGATATGTGTAACAGTAGTTGGCAGAGACTGCGTCTATTTCACAGGTGAACGCGATCTCGCGCGATTTATAGCCGCCATTTTAGATATAATCCCGTTTAGTGCGTGGATTCGCTCCATTTTGTGACGCTCTACTTGGTTACTGTTCTCCTCCCCGTTCACTTTTTTCCACCATTTTGGTCTGGCTTTTTTTTTCCTTGATTTACTGGAGACAGGTTAACGGATCGAGGTTTGACCGAACAACCGATTTTGTTTCTTTCGACGCTGAATGGTCCCTTACGAAAACACGTGCGATTGTTTTTAAGAGAGCCGTTTCATCGATGAATTATATCGAACGTATAACGACGATCATATATATTAGACATTGTCGAAAAATAGCCTCGATTCTTTTTAACCAGATGTATTTTAATTCTATTCTACTTGAATTAGTCGTGTTCTACTTTATTTTCTTTCGAAAATATGCGCGGCATATAGCTACGATTATTTTGTAAGAAAACTAAAGATTACGTTGCACACACGATAGCGAGCATATGCATGTCGGTGTCTCTAACTTAATAGTTTTTAACAGAGGTACTTTAGTTTGAAAATTATTGTAATTATAAAATATAAAATCTTGTAATCGTCGTAGCTATTAGGTTCTCCGAAAAGTTTGTTTCGTATTATAAGATGAGAATAGATGAACAATAATTTCTGTTTTATATTATCTTATTGAATTAGGTATGATCCATTTCGTCATATTTTCATTATTATATTCGTGCATAATTCAATAAACTAATATGAAACAAAAAACATTGTGCGTCTATTATTTTCTTATAAAACGGAAGAAACTTTTCTGACAACCTAATACATACGTATGGCAGAATATTGTGATGTAATTAGGTTCATTTTCAGAAGCTGATATGTAACAATCAAACTGACGTTTGTAAATACTGTTGCTGTGAATCTAAAGAATTATTTTGCTACTCGACAGACTCTTCATGTTCAGATCCTTTAATTTCGGAACGTTGAGTCAGATTAGAAAGGTTTGTCTAAACTGGTTGAAAGACTTTTACTTATATAATAATATATGCGTATAGCAAATAGTAAAATTGATTATAATCATGGGTTTTGATAAGTAATTTAAATGTATAATACTATAAAAAGACAGTAAATGCAGCTTCGAGTGTGTACAAATTAATCGTTAATTTGTACACTTCGATTAAATTAAAATACTATTGCCATAAATTTATTTCCATTTTCGCCAATGTAAATATATCTTTTAATGATTTTCATTTATTAGAATAATTGGAATAATTTAAGTATTTGTATAATTTAGGTTAAAGTAACAAACTTGATTTTACGTGCGATTACGTTTAAACGTATTGAATTTATTACTACTCTCTACCACGGTTGAGAAAGTTTAATGGCTTGAATTTAGTTTGGAATATTCTGCTAGAGCGAACATGGTAGAGCTATTCAAAGTATTCTACCAAGTTAAAGTGGATCGGGTGTATGAAACCGTTCATCAAATAACTCTGTGTCTAACTCAATTTCGAATCGAATTTCATGTTTCTAGAAAAATGTTTAGAAACGTCACTTTTTTCCGAATAAATATCATATCTCAAGGCAGCAAGTCTTCAAACTTAGATAAAAATAATTTAATGCTCACGTAACTAAAAGCCACTCAACGAGACTTTCGTGTGTTTAAAAGATTTTCGTATAATTGGAAGATTATTTTAAAAGGCATATTACGTAAAAAAGATAAGAATAAGAAAGTAGAAGAGGGGACAAGGTCCCATTAGGTTTACATTGATGAACTTTCGTGCATTTACCTGCAAATACACAGCGATATTGAAGACATTTGTTAATTAAGAATTTAATACTTATTGACCTTCTTAAGAAATTAATAGCGTAAGGAAGACTTAACATCGTATCTTAAGTAATGTTGCTTGCAAGATATAATTATCGAAGATTTTTATTGTATTTTACGCTAGCCGTTTTTATTTATAGCTAACCGCTTAGGCTCTGATTCCATCGTACAAACTATTTCATAATTGTGTCTCTTAATTAAGGAAAATTCTAATTAATTGATCGACTCTTCGACCTTTCCTTGCTGTTCGACAAATGTAGGTGCGTGATTATACATTTAAACTGTTTGGAAAGAATCATGATGAAATCATGTTGGCATTTAATCGACTTATTGTACTAATTGCATACGACTTTTGTTGAAAAATGCGTGTTTCATGGAAAATTGCGTTTTATTAAATATATTATTATTATTACATTTTATTTATTAATCAAGATTTTCATTGCTTGCATCGTCAAAAGACATTCCATTATTTATCAGACGAATTATTAATTACATCAATAAAATCTTTTTAAAATAATTCACGTGATGAATACCAATGACACTTCCATTTCTGAAATTCACATAGACTGAAGTCGACAAAGTTGATGGTAGATATAACGAGTCCACGCTCAAAGATTAGATTAGATAATCGCTGAAACAAATAAATCGACAGACTGCAAACAGGGCAGAAGTCTGCCGAGTTAATTCGTGACTTAATCCCCGTAATAGTTGTTTGATTAGAAGTATAGATTTTTGTTGCAACCAGAACACGATACATCGCTTTAAAGAGGAAAAGAATGCTATCGAGCTGATAAAGAAGTTCCAGTCCGGTAAATCGCGTTAGTTCCTGCTCTAAAAGTATTCCATTAAAACTAGAATTTGTGTTACCTGATAAATATCTGTAAAACAAACCTTCGTTCCTTTCACTCTTATTTAAGAATATTATTTACCACGTTGTTACGACTTAAATAAAACCAGATTTACATATTTGCTGTAAGAGTCAGATATGGTATAAGAATGACACAACCAGGAAGAGGAAATTCGAAGTAGGAAATTATTAATTAAACTTAATTACCTAACAATGAAAAGCCTTTTATCTTGTCTATAATTTAGTTAATCATCTTTGGGAGAATCTAATAAAATTTTGTTTATGTATAACGCTTTCTACGAGCAAGGCGAGGAATTAAAACAACTTTTCTTTGAATTATGACATTGTTCCTATATATAATAGGCAGTTTAATGTAATACAATGTACTTAAAAGTAGTACAAGTAGTACTAGTTGTAGCTTTTTTTCAAAACTAAAGTGAATGGAAAAGAAACACATAAGATGTATACCTATATAAGTAGGTATTACGTAGCTGTGTCACCATAAAACACGCACTTCAGGACTACTGCGTGGAATGTGATAATAAGTACAAAGAAAAAATTAAAAATTCTCAACAGCGTGCAGTCATTTCTTGGAAAGAAAATGCCTCTTAAAAAGTCCTTAAACGTCTTAAAACAAGTAGGCATGCCCATTAAGTACAAAAATCAGCGAAACTCGTCAATCAGCAATACATTTAACCTGGTATCCTTTCAGGAAATATGACATTAAATAAGTAACTAAGAAAGAAGAAAATCATGATACTTCCTTGTCATTAAATATCTCGCTTTTAGAGTTAACGCGATATATCAAAATCATTTTCAAGATGTGTCGTTTTTTTTCGACAAATTAACGATATAAAGAGACACAGCTCATTTCATATAACGAAAATGGGGCAACACAGTTGCGTTGGTATATTTTCAATTAAGCGAAAAGAAGGAAAGAAGCGTTGCTCTCACAGTATTACGTAATATCTAGTAACGCGAGTCTCGATATGCAAAAAGGAGTGGAATTTAAATATAAAAGGACGTTCCACGTTATCTCCTTACAATGGACAACGAGAACAAAGGGGAAAGAGTTAAAACGAAGCGTAGCTCTCCCCCATCCATGCTTTTATTCCGTAGAAATCGTGTCGTGTGTCGTGTCTCGACCCTCTCGCGGCCAGTATCGAATTAAATCCTTGTAAATACATTAGTCCTTTGGCTCGTGAGCGTGTGATAGCCGCGTTGTAGAAAAAATAGTGTTACGCGTAAAAATCGATACCGCGATTTCATGGCAGACAGCGGTCGAAATCGACTAGGTAATCCTAGACAGTGCAAGGTGAGCATTACGTCTCCATCGGTTAAGCAACAGGCCGCCTACTGTAATTTCAAGATCCCTAATCGTCTGTAGCCGTCTAGAAGAAACATTAATCCTGTCGCGTATTAATGATCTCCCGATAGCTGCGATTTATTAAGATCTCTAACCCCCTCCTATTCCTGGCACCGGTCTGCAAGGAATATTGTAATATTTCGCGTACTTTTCTTCCAACTATCGAATCACGTAGAACGAACACACTCGTCGAACCTGGAAATTTACTGAAAATTATTCGTGTTAATACGATAGTAGTGCGGTAAAACTGTTTCCAGATTATAGGAGTCGAGGAAATGGTTATATGGAAAAGATTCGAAAATTTGTACTTGTATGATATTACTTTTTCCCTTTTTCATAGGAAACTAATTCAAAGATTTTATGTATTTCTATTTACATTAGAATTCTATATGTATAATCATTAAATTGAAATATGTGTGAATTAAGTTTGTAATTCTATATCATTTTCTTAAGTCGAGACAATTCGAAATCACAGGATTATGATAAAGAGCTTGAAAATGGAAAGTAACCATTCCTCTCTTTGATATATTACTTTTTTATGATTTATTTTTTACGATATTCGATATGTTTTATTTACAAACGAAAAGGTATTTTGTATTTGCAAGTTATTATACGATATTCCAATACGTACAATACTAACAACAATACAATACAATACAATAATAACATTCTATAAAAAATATCAAACTTTTGTATTTTACAAGACATATTGATAAAGATATCGCTAACAGATAGATCAGGTTTTAACAATGAACGGTAAGAATGAAAAGATAAATAGATAAATAAACGGAGGAATAGTGAGCTAGAAGAAGTAAAGGAAGCTGTTCCTTTAGTTTTTATAATGAAATATAATAACTAACTCGAATATAGAAAACAGAATTATCGTCAGAACTTCCTTTAGAATATATTACTATCACGCTTTTACTCATTAAAGAAATCGGAGACATGAAAATACCGCGGAATTCTCAAGAAGATAAACTGAAATAAGAAATTTAAAATGAAAATGTAGTTCTAAAACTTCGTTACTTAATTCGACTTCCTATAACTCGACACGTGTATCGCGAACTACATACATATATAACAATATAACATCTGCTAGGAGAAAGTTTAGAAACTCTGAAGATGACATTGTCCAGATCATCAAATCTTTTCATTTCTAAAGATCAGCTCTCTCTCCCTCTCTCTCTTTTTCTGTGGACTTAAGGCTACCTCGTTTAATAACCTCCTCAATGAGATAAAATTAATGTTAACCCGTACGTTATGAATAACGTCATACTTGTACACGTAATCAAGCAACCTGGCCAATGTACATACGCATCTAATTCGAATCAATCTAAAAGTCACACCAGACATTTTGCGAAATATATTTATTCGAACGAGACGTTTTTCTTAGTCTAACCGGACTAGACGTTTATTATGATTTCTAAGAGACTGATGGGAAGAAAAAGCGATCAACGACGAAGATTTACGAGGTATCGATCGACTACCGATGTTTCTCGATTCACTTTCCTGTTTTCTCGCGGGACAGTCTAAATGAAACCGGCGTGGAGAGGCGGCCGCGCGAAATCGATCGCGAGATTTCATCAACGGAGCTTGCCAGCTCGCGTTACACCGCCTAGAAAAAAATGCCAGTCCGCAAGTATCACGATTCGATTCACGGTGGATCTGTGATCCGTTTAATCGAGATCAACGACCTCGTCGATGGTCGATTTGTTGGAGATATCTCGCCGAGGCTCTACCTTGTCTTGCTTCTTTCTCTTACGGCTGTATATTTTTTCTAATACGGCAGTTCACGAACGTCTTTGAACATTTACGATAGAAAACATTTCTGTACATGTACATCGTGTGTGGTTTATAAAACATTTCGAAATTTCATTAGCACCGCGACCAGGTATTGCTGTTACAATTATATTGACAAAATTTTGAACCAATCTGAAAATGTATAGAGAAATTATAAGATATTTGTTGCAATGAAATATTTAATAAAAGGTTAGTAGGTTTTCTGCATGGATGGCCACGTTAAGCGTATAATAAGCATTGAATATTGTCCCACTTGAATATTGAGGTTTATTAATACGAATGGACGATTTAAAATACCTTGCAGCTTCGATATACATTTATTTTTAGATTTGTTTCAAGCTTTACTAATACAATCATAATAGTCGGATCTCATTATGGCGCTAATGAGATTTCAAAATGTTTCCTATAACACACATAATATTTGCACAAAAAGTTCCTACAAGTGTTGGAATATTTTCATCAGCTACTATACGTTTCGAAATTTCTTTCCGCTTTGCTTATTTTCTCTTTTTACTTTCTTTATCTTTTCGCTACGATTCTCTTGAAATTGAAGGTCACTTCGGTATATAAAACGAAGACAGATTTTACAAATAATATAAATATCACTTATACATTTGACTATATTAAATATTTGACTACTTTAAATAATTGATTATAGGGCACCATATGTATATAAATAGAATGTCTATTACCTTCAACTACGTAGTCTAAAATACAGATCAGATGACAGAACTTTTTCCAAACTGATATTCGTGATTAACTTAAAACAATGATATTTGCACTCACTAAATAATAACTTATAATATAATATTATATATAATAATTGGTTAACCAAAAGATATTTGTATTAGTCATTTTCTAGATTAATAAATTTGATTATTTGTCTATTTTACAAATAGGTGATAAAAGATGTATTAGGAATTATTTCTTCATTAATTTATGCGTTTTAATATATATGATATATGATAGTTATGAATCAGCTAAAATATGCTGATACTTACGGCTGGTACAAATATTCGCAAGCTGGTAATAACGTAATGACATATCTTTAAAAGTCTCGCGATAAAATAGAAAAAGAAGGCTATAAACATAGCCAGAAAAAACAAAACAAGCATAATCAGTCACAATCCAAAAACAATTAATCGCTGTAGTATACGATAAAAAATCTTGGCAGGCGATCTGAAGAGGATGAAACGCAGAAGATCGATTATGAAAGGAACAATTAATCGCCAAAGCAGACAAGACGAGACAAAAGCAATCGGAAAGCTGATTCGAGCACGTGCTCGTACGTTTTATCATCGTTTTTATCGGTCGGTTTGAATACTTGCGCACGATCGAGCGTCCCTTTTTCGCGAAATCCTGTGTCGGCACGAAACGACTCCTTTCACCCGGATCCTGCCAGGAGAATGCTATCGTTGAAACGAGGAGGAAATGAAAGGCAAGAAAGAAGCGCGCGAATAAACACGTGCAAGGATGCCTTTAAGAGGCCAGAAAGAAATTACGAGGTGGAAGTATAAAGTCGTTTCGACGAAAGTGAGCGGCGTAATTTCGTTTTGCAAAAAGATCCCGTTTCTTTCTTCGTCTTTAGCTTGCGCCGTTACAAAGCAAATCAGTAGAAAGAAGCCTCGATTAATCATGCGATGCGTACAATTGGTTGAAGCGACATAAAAACGTGATAAATATATTCTTGTCAATTTTATGATTTTAACGTTATTTTATAATTAAACAGAAGAATTTCAGCATGACACGATTTCCATTATGACCGCGATAATTTACGCGACTACAAATAAAATAAATAACAATAATAATTACAATTTTGTGGATTTAATTTTAATATTATTTTTTCGAATTTTAGGGAGAATTTCAGTAGGATATAATTTTCTTGATTTCCGGACTTTAGTGTCGCTCTACGATTAAACAGGAGAATTTTGGAGAATGATATAATTGAAAATGAAAAAAACATGTCAAATTCAAAGTGGTACAGTGTACAGAGAGTCGCAGAATTATTCATTCTCCTAAAAATGTGAAATTCGTGTGATTAACATGTGTGCCTTATTACTACGGCGAATAATCGACTCTAAATACATACAACCGATTGTCATAACAGTGCTAATGAAATTTTAAATATGTTTAATATGATACACAGAAAATATCTTCACACGCATATTTGAATATTTTTCTGAGACACTGTATAAATTCCATTTCCCATAATTAATATGCTCCTTAGAGTCTTTAGAAAATTTCAAATTGCAAAATACGCATATTATATCATTTGTTTTTTCATCATTTAGCATTACATTTTAAAATATGGTAGTAAGGCAATAGCAATAATTCCTACTAACGAAGTATCTCACGTTACTACCATTACTCGCCATTTCATTTTTTGTCATTATATCACAATCAAACACACAATGTATCATCATTTAAACGCCTGTCTTTGGATTTCTCCTTTAAGCCAAAATGATCACGATCGAATAATAAACAACGCGATTATCTCGAACATGCCCGGCCCGATAACAAAACGTACAGAACGAATAATGATAAAATAATCGAAATTTTTAATAGTTCTCAGCACTTTTATGAGCAATAAGTCCAGAGGTTTATAACCTTTTTTTAACTGGTGTAATATGTGGCCACCATTGTTATTCGGTGTACATATTGTGTTGAAGCAATAAAAGCTTTTTTAAGAATAACGATTGCTATATTGTAACGTCGAAATGAAATGAAATTTCTGGCTTATGAATTGGTACAAGAAGAAGCACGTAGGTACATTTTTTTGAATATGAACTTTTTCCAATGAAATACTCGCATTCGCGAAACTTAAATAATACTTGTTGAGTTAGAAGATTGAATGACGAGTAGTCGTCTTTATGATAATAGTTCGCGTGGAACTTAATATTCGTAGAATTACGAAATACGAGCAATAATGCAAAATAATTGTTAGAGAAGAATAAAAGTTTTAAAAATTTCATTTATGTACGAACGTACTATTCGTAGAAAAATTATTCTAACGCTACAATAAAAATTAAGATAAAGCGTTGCATTAAAATGCAAAGATTAGATAGCAGCGTGGAATATGAGGAAAAGGATTATTCCGAATATTGCAAACTCTATAGATAACACTTTTGGTTAAACGAAACGAAACACAAGTGTCAGCGAAATTATTTAGTTTTGTTGTATGAAACCAAAGGTTCAATTTAATAAATAGGCAGTTAAACATGAGAACCGAAGAAAGAGCAAGAACTAGTGAAACTATCATATTAACTGCAACGATAAGAAGACGATTTAATCTCAGACGTTGAAGATTTCTTTGTTTTATATTTATTCTTCTAAAATGGAACTATTCTTGATTAGATTATTAATTAGGAAAAATAAATATACATATATCGACAGAAATTATCAGTATTTTCAACATAATCTATTTACATTGTTCTAACATATCTTTACGTATGTATTAAATCCATTAACTTCACTGTTCTTATTCCCATTTGCTAAGAACTAAATAAACTTGTAGTTTACTAGACAAACAAGTGTTTGAACGCGGAAGTGAGAAAAACAACGAAAACAAATTCATTACGATATGCGACAGCAGCAAGGACGGTTCCGCTGAAAATGTCTTTATTCTGTAACTTCCCTGAAATAGAAAACAAATTCTAATTGAACCAAGCTGAACATAAAAGAAAATAACACGAAGTTTGTTCCAATGTATGGAACAAGTCTTCAAACGTACATATCAATTAATTAACAAAGGCACGTTAATTACAAGGACAATTCTTATCGATAAAAATCATATTTTTACACATTGCTTCTTACGTAAAGACCTGTGCGTTGAAAGAAACTAGATATCAACGTTCAAGAAATATTATATTTGCCTTTTAAGGTGGAACATAAAGTTCTACTTCACCCAACAAGTATCTGAGCGCGAAAACCGAAGAAATGCACCTTTAATGGTCAGAAATGAAGTTCTAATTCATTAAACAGGTATTTCAGAGTGAAAACCGAAGGAGCAGCGAGAATGTACATTAACTACGACAAGAAGAAGCACATTCCTCTTACGTTGCCTTAATCACTCATTAATCCGCATGGTATTTACTTACTTCAACTTCAGGAATACTTCGCGAAGTTGAGTAGCAAGATACCGTTAAAGGCTAAGATTTATTGCACGAAGCAAATGTGAATGTTCCTCTGCAAGTGAAATACAGTTTTCTTTCAAATCCAAATGTTTTAAGCGAAATGAAAGAAATCGATATACCATAAAGGAAAGAGACAATGGAACAATATGTATGGAAGCAAAAATGTGTTGCGTTAGTCACGACTTTTTGGACGAAATATTTATTTATAAATTTATTGGATTAAAAATTTATCCATCTGAAACATCTATGGAATAAATCATACGATTTTGATTAATACAACCAATTGGTAAAATAGGTCTCCCTGTATATTTATGAATCTCATTCTTATCTAAGATCATTCAATTGGCAGTAAAATGTCATTGAGTGAACTTACGTATAGTGTTACAGAAACATTATTAATGATCAAGTTAGCAGACAACATAATCTGTTTTCTCAAATTTTTTTACCCTTTAACATATCCTTGACCGGCCGTGGATAGTTTAAACGATTAATTTATACAATTTTATATTTTAATAACTGTTTAAACTCGTCGTAGCATTGCTGTATTCCGGAAACAGTGCGGAAAATAGCCAACAATGCGTTAGGCTTTAGCAAGGTTTTGACGAATTTGGATAAAGGGTCATAGACAAAGTTAATGTTAGAAAGTGTTGTATAAAAAAAATACCGTAAAACGGATTAACAATATAGAATTGACAGAATATTGTTGTATATGTATACGTATATCTATGAAAGCAATCTGAGAATTTTTTATTTATTATCACAATCTGCGATATTATAAAATGTTTGGGAGCTTTGCAATTTGAATATTCTCGATTAATGAAACCTTAAAAATTAGATATACATATGTGCATCGTTAAACAAAATAGTTACGTTGGGTCAGCTTTCACAACACGGTAATTTAATAAACAAAATAATCAAATCCGTGAAATCTGTAATAATATCAACAAGAATGCGGATGTTTAAGAATCAACAGGAAATGAGTTTAATAGTATCCAGACGACAAATCTCGTACGTAGTATACTACATTTCCACTCGATCATTCGATCTTTTTCTTAATTTAGTAACTTTCGTAATCCATACAAAGCGTAAAATTCCAATTTCAATATTCCCTACAGAGTATAGACTTGCAATTTCCATATCGAGGATTTTAATAGATTGCGCTTATCGTGCGCCCGCGAAGTATCACAGGATTGATCCATTGATCGCTGAAGGACGTTAAAAAGTCCGGTATCTAACAGACACTATCAGCTGCAACGTCAATCATATTATTGGCAGTATCCCCACCTTGACATCAAAGGTTGAATGCAACGAAGGCAAACAGGATGTTAATATATAGAAAAGGTTAAACGAACTACATGAAAAAAATAGAAAACGGGAAATAGCATATATAATCGATAATTAATTGCTGCTTTTTAACCATGGACTGTATAATGTATCGCTAGAGAAAAGTTCACGCGGTATTAATATACGGCTATGCATGACACCCAGCCATAATTTATTCGTAGAACAGCGAGAATTTTACTTAGGAACGGTCGTTGCACTTTAAAAGGCGATTTAAGGATGTTGCAAAATTGCCTCGCATGCAAATAAACGATAATAAACGATACTAAGTGATACTTATCGGAAGAAAGAGCGTTATTTAGAGCTATAATCAAATGCTATCGCCGTTAACTGCTTGATTCAATGCGTACAACTTCGTCAGTTATACGTGGAAAGCTTTACTTGGAAATCGATGTAAATGGTGTTTTGCGACGAAGTTTGAGAGCCTTAAAATCGAAAGTAGCATTGCAACTTGTACACTAATCATTGCAGGAAGTACGAAGTTACTTTCTGACAACGCGGAAAACAAGATAGAAACTTTACGCGCTATTCCTTTCGAATTCGACCAGATTTATCGTAACTCCTTCGACTCGATAAGCAAACCTGTGTTGTCAAAATTTGGCATGCGCACTGTACGATTGTATTAATGTTTCTAATTGTTCCAAGATAAATATACAGTCGAACCTGTGTTGAGAATTTCGCTGATGAGCTTTCTAACCAGCCCGATATTTAACTTAAATTGTCTGAAACGAACGCATCTCGCGAGGAATAAAAAATTAAAGATCCTTCTGAGAGTTAATTTTAAAAATAATAGAATTCACGGTTTAACAATGTTTATCAAGGAAATCTAATCACTCGACGAATTAATACGATATTTAAAGTCTCGTACAGTGCTATTCTTTTAAAGCGTTGCTATATAATAATCTTCTAACCGACGTAACAGTAGACATTGTTATACATCTTGTATAGCTGTGCACGAATATTTCTTCACGAAACAGCGCACAAATACAATTACCATACGCCGGGCTGAAAATCACGATGCTGTAAGTCGGTTCACTGCCACTTTTTATAACGTAGTATTCTATATTAATTACTGTAAAAAATTCTTGATGTTTTCCTAAATTGTGAAAATCAATGACATAGCGGAAAGTAAAGTTTGTAACTCAACCAGAGTTAACGAGAATAAAGTTATAACTTAAATACACATAGAACTTGTAAGAGCTGAAATAGGCGACGAAATTTAAATTCTCGACCTCGACTTCCATCACTACGATCTCTAGTCTGCGATATACAGCAGAAACGACGTTTAAACGATCGCTAAACGATCGTTGGCTCGATAAAACAAGTAACTTGGAAGATCGAAATCAGATCTAATTCGATGATATCGAATTCTTTGAGCCGACAATGCGGCCGATTCACAAGAAGAAAACGCACGTTGCGTTTGACATTTGTCTGGCATTTGGAAAGCACGCGAGCCGTCCCGTGTCGCTCGTGACAAATCATAATGTCGGACGTGCGCCGACAATTCGAACAACGCGACGATGAAAAATGATGCGCGCACGCGGCGGTACTATTTTTCTCGTCCCGGAAAAATCAGCTTCTATTGTTCTTGTTTCGCAGTGGGGGCGCGGATCGTTGCTCGACGTCTTACACCATTGGGAAACTCGAGTCGTGGAACTCGAATGCATGCAACGATACGGCGCGCCGATGCCACGCGATAACGCACCGTTCGCTAATGAGCAGATGATGAATGGACCCGTGTTACCTCATAGATAACAGTGAAACCCGCCGTAAGAATGGGATGTTGCCGTGCATTGGGGAATACCTTCGTCTCGGGTCGGTGTGCACCGATTCCCGGAAATGTCGACCGCTCAGAATGCTACTCTTCATAGGAGGAGACTTGGTTTTGTCGTCGTTATTGGCGATGAGATCAACTTCGTTCTATAAGCGTTACTTCGTTCATTCGTAATGAGTAAACCGTGGGTTTTTATGCGTTTATATTTATAATTAAAAAATTAGAGTGTATTAGGTCGTCCGAAAAGTTTCTTTCGTTTTATAAGGGAATAATGGATGCACAACATTTTCCGTTTTATATTATTTTATTGAATTACGTATGATCCATTTTGTTCCATCAAAATAAAGATCACAACGTTCGACAGATTAGGTTTCATGTTTGTATAAAGATGCGTTGTTGTAAAAGACGTCTCTGTAAAGGAAAGACACTTTCCGGACAACCTAATACAAAGTATGAAAAAGTATATGAAATATCCAAAATATAGTGCTTTGTCTTATAATACACCTACGTCTGTGACTATTTTTACGTAATTATTTTCCGTAATGAGATACAGATCAATTTAGGGTGAATAAAAACGTAAAAACAATTTTTAAATTACCCGGTAAGCGCTACGAAGAGAAACTGATGCAATGAAACATGTTCGTATTGTATGATGAGTAGCTGGTCTGCGCACTAGTGCGCATAGCGTTCAGGTGCAACCACGAGGACATAAATATGGACGCTTTTCTACGAGATTGCACCATCAAACAACAATGTGCTGCAGTTCGCTATCTTTGGGTCGAAGGAGTGAAACTTTGTGAAAATTCAACAATCTTAATTTATGACATTCAATTCACAACCTCGAGCGTTTGAACTTCTTCCGTATCCTTCTTATAACTTGGATATGGCAGTATATGATTATCGCATCTTCGCTCAAAGAGACGTTACTTCGTCTTAGATTTACCCCTGATGATAAAGTAAAAGAAGCTGTGCATACTTGGCTTCGAGAAAATCCAAAAAGCTTTTCCTCGGAAACAGAGAGGCTAATGGAACGATACAACGAATCATGCTGCCGTGAAGCTATGTAAATACGTGACATATTCATTTATTCGCAATTATTGTTAAATTAACTAATTAAATTGATTAAATAAACAGTTAAATGGTATTTTACTTCGTCCTTGTTGTTTTCCTTACCCTTGTACGTATAAAATGTTCGTTTCATAAGGCTCACTTCACAAAGTTTGTATTTCGTCATTCGAACATTTCTCACAGTAGTATACTAAATTATACTAACAAACGAAGATGAGAAAACGGATGAAAATTACTATGAATATATAATAAAAGAACGCGAGAGCGATCGCCGAGTTTCTATCACTATGAAAACAGCAAATAATAAACGCTCGAGGTTGTGAATTGAATGTCATAAATTAAGCGCGCTCGGTATTGAATCATAAGACAGAATCGACAGTATCGAAATTGCATTCTTTGTAGAATTGTCTACGTTAACGAACATTAATTAGAAATATATGTATACCACGTGAAAGTAATATACATATAGATATGTACCATAAATTAAAACTTTAGAAAATGACATTCATTCAATAGAAGTAATTTAGATTGCTAACTTACAAAGATTGCTTATGATCTAATAATCTGCTTACAACGTCTTTCATGAAAATATTCGCATATACTCGAATACTTAGTATCGTTTTATGTATAAAGCCTCGTACTCTTTGTATTTGGTCAATTATAATTTGTTATACTTAGTTTAAATAAGAGATTATACGTGACATTCGTAATCATTGGTATTTAGACGTATATACTGGGTTGGTAACTAATTTGTCATTAGATGGTATTGACAAAATCCGCACTTAGTTGCCAATCCAATATAATAGGTTCAAACAGTTGCCTGTATGATGTACGAGACTGCATGAAGGTAAAGAGACAACGAAGTTTTAAAAAGAGAGTCACAGATTTAATATGAAATTTTCTTTCCTTTGTATGGTGCTTTTAAATGTAAAACTTGACAGTTGAGAGATACGTAATATATGCAGCAGAGCATCATTTAACCTTTTCGTTCATAAAACACTGTCACCACTTTGACGTGTATCTGTAACCGACACACAACTATTAAACATAATGTTGTGAGAAAGATTAAAAAGGTAGGGCAAAAGAGAAAAGGGATTGAGAAGTTAAGCCTTTTAACGCTATTGACAGTGGATTTCTGTTACATTTTTTTCTACACGATTAATCTTAACTTCTATTGCTCCATTTCTCATCTTGTTAACTGGAACGTTCCTCAATTGGAAATGTTCTTTATTCTCTTTGTTAAAACTGATAAACCGAATTAATTCTTTATCGTCTGTACAAATGCACTCGTAATGCAAAAAATATAATAATAAAAACTTGGTAAGTTAATAATTTTCTAGACTTTGTAGTAGAAGGAAGCTCTTAGTCTCTATGCCTTGCATCTCATCGTTTAAATAAAACTTCTTATCCGTGAGCAGAATATATTCTTTTCAAATTTCTCGTATCTCCTACATTTGACTTTTATCTTCCTTTACATTTTACAAGCAATCTGCATCTCTAAACTTTAAAGATCACATCGCATCTCGCGTTTCTTGTTCGATATAATTAAACGTTGAAGGACTCGTTTCAAAGCGATTAATAATCCCCAGCAAGACATTTTAAATAAAAAGCTCACAACTCGAAACACCTAAAAAAAAAATTCCAATGATTATGATTAATCGCGAAATGATTAGCGCTTTCACTTGTTTGGTTAGAAAGTTTAAAGGTCCTTTTTATCTCGTACGATCCCACTGAATAATATTTTATAATTATATCTCAGATTATTTTGACTTAGTTCGTTTAGGGGCAACGTCATTAGCTTGTCTATCGACCTAGTACTCGTTACGAAACTGTACTAATGCATTCTTCGAGATACGACTGAAAGAAATTACGAACGATGAGCAAAATATGTCTTGTGTCTGATTAAGTATGTGACACGCAATTAACTTGTCAACACGAAAGTGTGGATTGTGAAATCGACTTAAAAAGTAATTAATGAGCGGTATATTGTCGAAGGAAATGCCGCTTTATTACCAAACTTCCAACTTGTATCGCATTCCGTTGTTGAAAAAATGATCGATGAAACATGAAAGGTGGCAACAGTCAGATTTCCAATGTTAATCGGTTTGGTACTGTTTAATCGAACTGTCGGACAATTATGCGCTTAATCACCTTTGGTATTCCTGAGTCATTTATTGTTACAGTTAATTATCGTAGAATTCAGGTAGCCAGGTAATTTGGCCTTCGCTCGTTACACTCGAGTTCTTTCACCAAATTATTTCAGTGATCTCGCGAATGGCATTAGCACTCGTTCGTACAATAATTATATGATTACGAGCATCGACGATATTTTCAATGACAACAAAATTACACTTGTACAGAAAAATTCGTCTAAAGTAAATTCTCGGGGTACATCAGAAAATTTTTCGACGTGTTTCATCGCTCGAAGCGTATAATCTCGCTGCGTGCACCGATTTATTATATAGCGTGGCATAAAATAAGAAAGGCAATTTAAAATAATTATTTCAAAAGGCATCGAGTTGGCTCGTGTTGATTTACTCGAATTTACAACTCCGTCTGCCAGAAAAATCACCGTTAATCACATCCTTAAAAGAAATTTGTTATCATTATCGTCTGCCATCATCATCATGCTATGCTTCCGTTGCTCCCTTTTCCCTCGTATTCGCGATCGATACTTTCCTACATGTGAATTCTCATTGAAGATAAACCATTCGTTTTTACGAGTCAGCTGGAGAAAAAGTTCTGTCGACTATTATCAAATGCAATTACAATCGAAATTCTTGGATATCATCTGTGACGTAAGAATATCAATTCTGGTTTGAGATATCTTCGTGATTCAGATAATCTCTGTGTTATCCTCCTAAAGAAAATAATATTTCGTAGAAAAATAATTTCTCCAAGCTTGAGAAGATTCTAATCTCATAATTTTCTCGAGATCAAAATTATAAAACTTTTACAACAGCGATGCCACCAGTATCAATATTTCTTATCTAATATCAATCGGAAAATCAATTATGAAATAATCAATTTTTGTTATCTAAATAATTGAATCAGTATAAATATTCGTTATTTTTAATCGCAGAGTAAAATTTATAAAGTCACTTGTTATCCAATATCAATTATAAAATAATAAATTTTTGTTATGTAAGTAATTGAATCGCCATAAATATTCTGCCACTTTTAGTCGTAAAATAAGACTTATAAAGTACTATTTGTAAAAATATTGCACGTCTAAAGTACCATCAAGTAGTTACTGTTTGAAGTATCGTCTTTGTATTAAAGTATTGCGTATTTGAACGAGCCAAATACGCGATCCTGACGATATTTAGGAACATTATTTTCATGGATCTTTACATTCATGCTGTAACAATGGTAAAAAGTATCTATACTTATAATACACGTGTTATTTGAAAAATTTTGGAGCATCTGGAATTAGATTAAAGATTAAAATTAGATTAAAAGTGATATAATTCAGGATATAAAGAATTAAATCAGGATTGAACAAAAATACTCGTTTTTGTGAATAAATATCGATATCTATCATCGAGATGAGACATCGTTATTACACATTTTTGCATAGCCACCGACTATGAGTCGGCCAACAATGTCCAATACCGTTCTCTTAAAACGTTCGGAGAACCTCACAATAAGTAAATTTATCAATTCAACTAAGTCCTGAAAGAAGGAAAAAGCTCGAACAAAAACACAATCTTAGTATATAATGCTCAAAGAATGACAGATCGATACCAGGTGTGTAATTGATTTTTCTCAATCGACCAGGTGCGAACGCGGAAAGAAAAAGAAATAGTCGCAGCGCGTGGTACCGTTCTCCAGCCTCTGACGTATTTTCGTTCGCGTGTGACCAGCCTTCGTATCCGGATTTGCGTGACCTTTTGTGGATCGAGCATGTGTCTAACAAGCGTGAAAACGGAAAAGGAATAAATAGAAAACAGAGCCAACAGGAAAGAAACAAAAATACTGAGAAATAAAAAAAAGGACAATTATAACGTGAAATAAACTATAATGATACCCTTATCAAGAGTTTCGCCGTTCAAATATATGGAAAACGTGAAAATTGTTAAGGATCCTCGAGAACGAGCGTTGCGATCCTTTTGAAAGTTTGAGGTTCGAGAAAAGAGAAAAATCTTTTGTTCCGTGGAAATCGACGGATAGATAAACATTTTCAATTTTCCTAGTGTTTCTTTGTTTCGTTACTGAAAGCATCGACAGCTAGGTGTGTAGAAAGCATAGGAAATTTCAAGGGCGCCATGGTAAAACAAATTGAAAATTCGACGGAGGAACTTCTTTTCTTTTCTTCGAAATATTCGAAGAATGGAGAAGAGTAGTTGTTCCTTGGGCGATCACGGGAAAATCAATGGATATAAATACGCGGAATAGTTCGCATAACTGAATTTCATGTTACAGAAGATATGATTTTTCGTCTATATAATACAAGTTTATAACTTAGATAAGTGAATTCCATTAGTCAACATTGAGCAATTTAAAACATTTGGCAACATATAAGCGATTCGGTCTTTTTGAAAGTTAAATTTAAACGAAAGTTGTTACTATTAAGCTTTTATACAATTGGAATAAGAACTAACAGAGAAGGACAAAAAATTATTAAAACAAAATACAAGAAGATTCATTTCGTAATTTTGTATTTTATTCGGACCAAGGACCGCATTAATTACGGAGTAGTCTAATGCCATTATTTTTCGCATAATTTTATTCCTTATTAAGCGCTCGCCTGATTTATTTACCAGTAACCACGCCCATTCTAAAAAGTAACCCAATTAACTCCACCATTGACGTGGAACAGATGAATGAGAAGCGTGTCCGTGTCTTCTAACGGTTGCCTGTACTCTTGCTGGCAGCTATAAGCCATAGTTTCCTTGGACGATAGTGAAATTTGTTAAACGAGCAGCGTCGAACCGTGTCTCGTACTAAACGACACGTGGCTTTGGTAAATTATCGCGCGCGCGAAACTATCGGATTCAAGGTGTTATTCGTGAGAAAAAAAAAGTATAATGCGTTCGAGGGAGGGTGACCATAAATCGTTTGCTACGTAACGAAACCGCAGCTAATTTATTCGCAGTTGAAAATCTTCCGAGAAATGTCAGACGAGCCTTCGTATACGCTAATATCAGGAATTACGCATCGTCGACTAAAATTACAGATTGCACGGCATCACGATGTAATCGCGCAAAACAGGTGATTGATAACGTACAAAGCTGAACGGAGCTCAACGAGGGAAATGGAAATGAGCGATAGAGAGCCCGGTGATGGTTGTCAAAAGACGAGAAATTATACGTGTCGAGCTGACACGCCTGATTTCGAGTGGCCATTGTGGAAAGTACTTGAGAATGGCGTTTCGAGGATGAGCAGAAGTTCAAACGTGCGCTAAATCGGTGTATGTTAGATTTTGATATTTTGTCCTTTGATCGAATTTCAATTAAAGTAGACGAAGAGGAGAAGTATATATGCGGTTGATAAATATTGAAATATCCGAGCAACGTTTAGGGAAATGGGATTGGTGTCATGAAAAGTATGCGGTATAGTTTTGTCACAATGATTTCGCTTTTAACCTTTACACGCTGTCAGGCGACAATGGCGACATAGTAAAGAACGTGTTTCATAGCCACAGGCAGCTATAATCGTTCTCTATTTACATTGTAATCCTTTCGATACTCAATTATTCATTTCTCATTTTTTTCTTCTTCTTCTGTTCTTTTTTCTCTCGGCTCTAAGTATAGCGTTCGCTTTCTGATATCGGACTTGATTATAGCGTGCCATTCTAGATATAATAACGCGCCGATGCTTTATGAGCTATTATACGCTGTAAGAAAATGTCTCTTCTAGACTCGATTAACATAAAGGATTTCAGGTATGCGTTCCTTCGCATTTCCCTCTTACAGATTTTCTTCCTGTTGAGAATACCAAAGAAATAGTCGCGATCGAAGGCTATGAAATTTAAAATACATGCTTGAAGATCGAGTGATTACGCGACTTCTATTAGTCTCTTCAAGGAAAGATAATTAATCCTAAGAAGATTCATGGAAACGAATTTAAATGACCGATGATATCACTTGAGGCCAATTGTTTCCACTGGTACTTAATTCTTCGACAAATAATTCAAATTTAAGTAAAGTCACGAAACATTATTTTTAGACGACACCAGTGACCATGCTATAACCAAAACTTCATTTTTACCAAATGTAATATCTTCGCTATTTCGAAATATTTATCGCTATTATTATTAAAATTCAATATAATCGCCATTTAACGCGTACCGCTTACTAATTCCAATATTCTTCAGTTCTCTATACGGTTGCTACAAAAATTCGCACACCATTGTATTTATTGTAACATTTATATAACAATTAATTGGATTCAAGTACATTAAGCTACGTATCACTTAGTAGTACTTTCGCTTAATTGTTTTCAGACATTTTACTTTTTATTTATAGCTTCTAGCGTTTAGAAGGTTTACATTCAAAAGGTAATTGAGAAATTTTTCCTTCTGTCCGATTGATTTCTAATTGTATGTCCTTATTCGCATCTGACGTTGCTTTGGAAAAATTTAATTTCAACGCGACTTCCTTTTACGGACAAATAGAATTCGATTGATGAACGGATGAAACGCGTTGGGAAAGCACGATGGTAGCAGAAAATGATCCAGAAAATAATGGCGCCAGCAACGCATACATCAGATTGTCAGCTGAAACAACCGATGGCGTATAGGAGGATTACGTAAGAGTCTGTTAGCAGAAGCGATTACTATAACCGCCGATGCTCCTTCGAGAAACATCCCGAAGAGGAGGCACATTCTTCTTCTCTCTTTCTGTCGTGTCAGAGACACACGTAGCACGGAGAAATTGCGGTTGGATGTCAGGCTAACCAACGACTGGTGAAGTTTCAATCGCCAATAATTTCTACCAGGCATCGCGCGTGCAAAATGAATTTCGCGCGTGTCGACCGCACGACGGTAAAGCGATTTTAATTTCTTCTCGGTGCTCGCGTTCATAGAAAATGTACTCCACGAAATTCACCTAAGTGATTCGAAAATAAGTATGATGACTCTTATTTGAGAATGAAATAATATGACGGGAGAATGACGTCGATTGTATACATCTTGTCAAATTGATTTTCGTTTCTCAGTGTAAATTTAATAGCGTCTGTGCCCTTTTTCGGCTGTAGATTAATCTTTTCATTCTTATTTTTTGTTTTTGCGATAGAAATTTTCGATTTACTGGAACATACAAGGGAATAATTTTTTCAATTTTCGTTGGTTGTTGCAATCTGTAATTTTATGAGATTTCGCTGATAATATTCATTTGGTCGCACAGGAAGGCTAATATTTCATTTGTAAAAAAAGATTTTCATCGAAGTATAAATTTCGAAGTGTAAATGGACAGATATTTAATGCCGTATGCGAGTGTTTTACTTAAAAGAAACTCCGAAGAAGATATTAGTACTGAGTCTAGAAAATATTTGGCAATATTCGGGAAGGGACGTGAATTAAATTAAGAATAATATCTGCGTCGTGTAATGCGTATGATTCCAATCGACTGATTAATCTACGTTTTAATTTCCAGCGAATAACCAAGAATGGAAACATTTGAAAGAACGCTTGAATTATGTGATCGTAATAATAACTTGTAGCACTAGCAACGAACTTCCTGTAGAATTTCTACGTTTCGTAAAAACGAGTTGCATTAAAATGCCAGGGCAGCAATTTACTATTTATTGTAACTGGAAAATCCAAAAACCCTCACTTTCTCGTGTTCCATTCTAATAAGCAGAAGGTATTTCTTCCCATTCTCGATATCACTGAATCATCGTGCTTTGAAACGTTACTTTTACCCGCCACTAAAAATAGATTAATTAAAAGGAAAAGAAGCAAGAAGAAGTACAAAATCACCGCATCTCGTGTTCTTCTTAACCCGTTATTTATAAAAGAAAAACCGCAAAAAAATGGCGAATGCATAACACGAAAATGGAAAAATATCAAACAGAATCTATCGGTTAAGAAAATTAATGGCTGGTTTAAAGGAATTACATTGGCACATTCTTCGCCATCCATCATCCATCCCATAGATTCTAGTCCGTTGGCATTTTTATTTTCTGACGACATGAACGCGCAAAACGATTCGCGACGCATCCTCCGCGAGGTTAATATAGGTTTGTAGGCGCTTATTGAACAGACAGAGTTGACACCGCTCGACGCCGGCGATGTTAAACGAGCCGCGGTGCAATTACATGCCGTTGTAATCACCGTACCCGCTCGATGCTGACTCATAATCAGCTTGCTCTCTGAGCCGTACGTATCCCTTTGCCATTTAATCCTGAACGTGGTAATTTCGCAGTCCCGCGAGATCGAACCTCCGTTCTCGCGAACACGTACAGCGTTTCTTTAGCCGAGCTTTTGCATTCGCGGTGCTTTCAATTTTGGGATTACAGGAATATCCTGTCGGTGATAGAGTGTCACGGCTGTCGTTTGTTCCGTCGTTGTACAGAATTTTATATTTTATTTTCCTCTCTTTCTATGCTCATTGATATTTTATTTTATTAACATATCCGTCAATCTTATCACGTATCTATCAGTTTTTATTTAATTATTTGGAATCTCGTACATATGTCAATTTTCTCTTTGGTATTTTCTGCTCTTTAATATTTCATTCTTTTCTTTTTCATTTTATCTCGATTTATTTTTTTACACTTGTATTACGTTATCGTATATAACTCTATGGTTATTTGCTTTATTTTACGTTTTATTTTTATTTCGTGCTTTGTTATATTTGACAAAACAGACTACGCGAAGTTACGCGTCAGTTTATTGAATATTTGCAGATAGACGGAGAATTGAAAAACAATAAACGAATTACGGTTCACGATTTAAATAAAGAATTTCTGGTCGATGAATTTTATCGTTTTTGCCGTTTCTTTCTGTTATTTTATATTCTCTGCTATTTTACTTTATTTTATTCCGATTAATTTTATCGTAGCTATATCCCACGCAGAAAATTCGACTTTATTTCTTATGTTGTTTCCACTTTGTGTTTCAGTATGTTAGACAGGAAAAGTATGTGAAGTTATACATTGGGTTCGTCGAATGTTCGAAGATAAATAGAGAATTGGAAAATATATGGATTACGGTTTATGGTTTAAACGGAGAATTTGTGGTCGATGAAATATTCAAACGCAACAGTTAAGTGTTTCTGTCAAGTGAAATTGCTTAATAACAGTACCAGACTTGTACAGGTATATCTCTTTTGTCAGAGTCATTTAACTTCTGTGCAAGTAGGTATCTCTGCAGGCGCTGATTTGTGTAGATTCGAAAGATAAACCTCTAAGTACAGTAAATATGATAGTTAAAAGATTTGTATACGAATAACATAAAAAGAACCAATATTTGCAATCAAAAAACAAGGAATTTTAAAAATTGAGAGTCGTATTTACAAAAGGAAATTTGGAAAAGGAACATTTTTTTCTACAACAATAAAGATATAATCGAAAGAAATTTAATTTCAACCACCCTCTTTTTGAGAATTTTCTCATTAACGAAAAGATTACGTCAATGGAGAAAACGTAATAAGAATAAGAATTAAAAACTGAAATAAAATAATAAGTTACAATCGGTCAAAGCATGATTATTTTTGCTGATGTAAATCGAAAATGATCAAACCTTCTGACTTTGTAAGAAACTCCAACGCAAACCTATTAGAGCAACATCGAACACACCCAACACTTTGGATGATTTTGTCGAATAAATTGTGAATAAACGTGAGATCAAATAATATTTATTGCCACTAATTTAGAGCTTGATACTGGTCGAATACTTTCGTTGAATACTTTGATCGATATTTTGTTAATTATTTTATTGTGACAAATGGTTCGGACCGAAATTATAATCATAAAGTTAAAAGTTGGATAATTAAGGATAAATGAATTTCTGTTATAAAAGTCGATTTTCATTCAATTTAATTCAAACAAATGTAAGTATAATTTAATGCATATTTAACACAAATGAAACGACACTTGAAAAATTAAGGAAATTACAAATTATTATGTTCGAGAGATTCCGAGTAATCCGAGTAACGAACTAACTCGTTTCAGCCGATTAACAAGTTAGGAAATCAGACAACTTACTGTTGGTGTTAAAAATTTAGTTAACCACCGAGTCATCAATTAAGATCAAGTAGATTTTGATTACAATAATTTTAATTTTATTTCACGATGGTCAAGATGTACTGGATCTCTTCAATCATACTTTACTTAATGTTACGTATTAGTTTATTGCACAAGAAATGTCGTTTTTCACTAAAACGTTAGTGATTCCTTCGATATGCATTACATACGTATTAAATCAAAGTAATTTTCACATAATTTAATGCAGGTACTTTTCGAATGACTAATTACGTTCATTACACTAGATTTACAAGTTCAACATACAAGCTTTACAGGAAATGTCAGTTATATATTTAAAAATTCTTGAAATACAACTATCGTAGTTTCTTCTCAAATAATTTATTCATTAAAAATGCTAAATTTATATTTCCGACACTTTCATGACATTTTTTTTTTCATAGTTAAACTCGTACAAGTGAGAGCAAATCATATAAATATTCTAATAATCCGTGAGAGTCAATAATGAAATTTCGATATCTTATTATAAATCTTTTTATCATTGAATGTATATAAAATAGCAAGTTTCTTCTTTGATATGGTTGATAAATGACAGAGGACAAAAATAACTGGATAAGTTAAAACTTCGTTAAAACAACGTTTCAGATGCAAAGCTATCAATATTAACCCTCAGATAACACAGACTGGGTCAGTACATATTGACTTATACAGATATACTTCAGATTTATTTCTTGCTGAATTAAATTTAGGTATTATTGTTCTATCAAACTACACATGTTCATAAAAGCATTAGAACACTTGCAAACACCACTTATGAATATATTCTATGTACTATACGAAACATTTTGAGGTTTTATTGACACTACAACGAACCAAGGTTCTTCTGATTATACTGATAAAATCTGATACCAATCTGAAAATGTATATAGAAGATACGAAATATTTACTACGAATATACTACGAATTTAAAAAAAAAAAAAAAGTATATAGCGTGAATAGTCGTCTAAACACGTAATGTAAGTGTTTTAAGAACGATTCTACTGAAGAGTGACGTTTATTGAAGCAATAGAATCTCGAGTGTTTAAATACTTTCAAGATCGCTACGAAATATAGTCTCGCAATTACCTTGTAATTTCTATGCAGATTTTCAAATTGGTTAGAACTTTTACCAATATAATCGCGAGAATAGCGTCTCGTAGCAACAGTCATAAAATTTCAAAATGTTTTATTTAAAGATACGTTCGAAGCAACGTGCAAGAGCAGGAGCATTCGCTCATTTTCGTTTAGTGTAGGTCATGAAGCAATCTGCTCGTAAACTCAATCGCCAAACAGCGAAAGTATGCTCGTTTACACGTTAATTTTATTAAAGAGAGAGAATTTCCTCGCTCGGTCATATGAATTATTTCATCTGTTAAATGTGTAACATCTGCCGAGATAAACCGGTGATCATTTACTTATCAAACCATAGCATGGAAATATATTGTATTTGAACGAACATCTCTCGAAAAAGGTAATTATTACCTGTAGAATAAGGTAGTATTTGTAAGGGGATCAAGGAGAGGAAGAAAATTATCGATGGTCCGATCGAAAGTTAGGCAAGCTTTTCTAAATGTTGCAATTTGAGAATAAATTGCCGGTTGGTTGCAATTCTCGATCGAGAACGCGCAATCGTTCGTGAAGTTACGGTGTGCGCGAGCGCGGAGAGCTCACGCGCGCGCGCGTTCCTAGTTATTGCAGTAATAGTGTTACAATTTTGTAACTCGTTCGACCTTTTCCCACTTTCTCTCGAATCTCGGCCTAGCAAACGCGCGGCGCGTACTGCAGAAAGGACAAACATGTCGCGAGCTCGCTGACAGCTCGCGCTGCCAGAACACGTACGGCCTTGCCGAGGAAAGTTGACCACTGGCTCTACCACGCCCTACTCTGGCATTCTCCGGTTTGCGACCATGCACACGCACCCACACGCGTCTGCACGCTAACGTTCGCTCTTTTGCGCCAATATACATGCAGGCTCCGGCTGAATAACATATACGAGCGAAAACGAAGTGATTCCTTGTGATAAAATACGAAGGAAATATAGAAGAACATTTTTTCATACGATGTTACGTATCAGAAAAAAATTCAATCTGAAAATTTATCCAGTAAACTTGAACGTGGCTACGGCTAAATTATCAACGACGAAATTTTTTTTTTTTGGGATACCGATAACAATTATGGATGGCAGTGTTACACAGTTGGTCATTTAAGGACAGTTATGGAAGAGTAAACTGATAACTGAAAAATCATCAGGAAATTAGTAAAACTTTATGAAACCTGCAATTTTTATTTTTAATTTCTGCAGTCTACGAATACAAAATTTTTCTGACTGATGCTGTTCATGGGTATATCGTTATCTTGTATGTATACAAAATGTTCGTTTATTTATTTATTCCTTGATAATCTGTGTGAATTGTTGTACTTTGTGCGAGATGTATGTTGTTACATCCCAATCAGTTTATAAATATACGAGTGTGTATTCTATACTTGTAAAAAGCAATCTATACTTGAAGGATTTGCAAGAAATTAGTAAAACCCTTTAATATTGAAAAATCGAAGGAAAAGAATGATCATATGTAGTCTATTCTAAATCGAAATACAAATTTTAATATGACGTACATATATGGCAAAAGGTATGAGGTTGCAACGTAATAAGAAGGAAAAAATTGGAAAACTTGGTTTGAGGAAGATAACCAATTTTTCCAATGGAAGAATGATCGATGTTCAACCAGGTGTTTTTCAGAGATACGCTTCGATCGCAATGAGCGGAAGCACGAATCTTTCTTTCGTTCATAATGAAAAATAGTACTTTTCTACCCTCTGTGTTTTATCATAACAACTCGTAAAAAAGTTCCTTTTACCTTCTTCTGTTCTATACTCTTAATCCTACGATCATTGTTAAAATATGATCCTTACTTCCTCCGAAAAAATATTCCCTTTCCCCAAAGAACATGCGTTTTTTTTCTGAAAATAACGGTAGATCAGGATCTTAATTATAAAAAGAAATTTTGCCTTCATAAAATTTATAACCAAATTTTTTAAGAATATATTCTTAAAAGGATTCATTCTTATGTTCGTACATGTTCTTAAAAAGGTGCAGACTTGTTATAGGAAACAAGAATATTAAATTTTGCTTTCGAACTTAATTTACTCGAAAACAAGTATTCCTCGGACGAAAGAGAATGTTACTCCTTTTTTCTTTCCTTAGTTTTACACGTAGAATAGTCACTGATTTTCGAGCACCCTGTATATGTACGGCTCGATTCTATACTGTGGGCGGATAGTCGCTTCGCGGATTAATGGCCAAAAGTGGGCTAAACGCGGCTCCCGTAGACGATCGACCGTCGCGATTTCGTTCTTCCACGCAGCATTGCTCTTTCGTCCGCCCACGCGTTCAATCTCGGGCGCGCATGACGCGCGGATCACGAGCGGAACGCGATTCTCCGCGCCTCGCTCAAGCGGCGCAAGAGAAATTTTTCGCCTGTCACTGCGAAGCGCCGTTTGTCTCTTGGGGATCCCTTTGTAACTTTGTACCGATCATGAATCAAAAGATCGATGAGGATACTTAAACCGATCTTACTCGTATTTATCGATTGCTAATCTCAAAAGAAATCTCTCAATAAGAAATTGCCAAATTACTAGGTTTAACTAAGTACTATTACTGTTGCGTGCCAGTAAGAAATCTTGCAAACGTGTTTAATCAGACGATGGTGTAATGGAGTACGATGTAACCCAACATCATTGAACTAGCAATTCAAAAGCAATACTTCAGAGAATTTTAATTAGTACCATATAATAAATTAACGGTATTTAGTTGTTCGCTGCTTTTTTTTTATTGTCAATAGTCTTGTAGTCAATATTAATTGTATTTATACTTTACGATACTCTAGAGAATTTTAATTAGTATCATAGAATAAATTAATGATATTTAGTCGTTCAATATCTTCTTTTATTTCGCATTTCCTTGCAGTCAATATTAATTAAAATTATTATAGACATTGCTTTTGAAGTATAAAGCGAAAGATCTATTTCTACGGAAATTTTTGTACGCCTTTGTGCTACTTTCTTGCTAAACTTCTTTGCTATTGCTAGTGTTCAATATCTTTTACCATACATATGACATACTGAATGCTAATATTCCACGCATATCATATTCTTCTGTTATCAAGAAATATTTATTTTTATGCATTAAAGTTATAAAGGCGATCTATTATGCTTAACCATAGTTGAAATAAATCTTGCTTGGAAAATAGGATTAAGTAATAATATTTATTATAGAGTTTGAGTCCTCTATATTCTTTATCATTTGCCTGTGAGTATTATATGGGTTAGAGAAGCATATTTATGATTCAATACAAAGTAGTGTAGTATCTTGTACTACTATGATCAGTTTATTTATAATAAATGGATTAAACAGATGTTGATTAAATAGGAAACGATGGTTATTCAACATGAACTAATCACAACAACGTATTATAATTGAGACAACTGGATAGTTAATTAGCGACTCTCGTCACCACGGATCCAACTCTCTCTCAACAACGCTAGCAACACTATTTCGGCAACACAATTCGCACTCTCTGGCTTCTCAACTCATACTGCTGTTAATTCGTTTATGTCCCTTAGCAACTCCTTGTCTTTTGTCTGAGCCTCATATCTTTTGTGTTAGCCCCACCACGCACATGCTCAGCAACCGCTTGTTTATAATTCGCACGACACCCCCCAGGCCCCTCGTCCACGATACTACAGTAGAATCATAGTGTCGAAATTAAAAGGAAAATAGGGTAGAGTATGCGATACCTCGTTAAACGAGTCATGTTAAATCTTTTTACAACACTGTCGGCTTAATGGAATCTTATTTTTGCTGATGGTTATAAAAAGTGAACGATCTCAGCTATGAAAACCATATTCGAACTTCTTCTGATACTCATACGACTTTCTAAAAACATAGCTGTTCTAAATTGAAGAGATAAAGTTTCTGAAGATTATGGTCTATGTAGATTCTCGTACGTGTGTCTTCGAAATAGGTCTTTTGTGAATTATAACGATGTTATTTAAATTGCTGGAATTCTTTGATTTCGAGCACAAGTAAATATTACTTTAACGTTCGTTTATCTTCCATTCTTAAAGCCCAATCATATTTTTTCTTTGCTACCAAACTGATACGACGATAAAAAAAGTAATATGGTTGCAAGATGAATAGCTTAGCGTACAAATTTATTTATCGTCAACTAATAGTTTTCTTCAAATAAAAACTTTCTACATAATGGTGTAATTTTTCAAATTGAAATAAAAAGTAGATGGGGATTAATAGGAAAATAAATCGTTCACTAAAAAGAATTCTTCGACAATTTATCTGAATTTATACGAAGTATGAATCGCCATATACGTTGAGCAAGTGTGTTAACATATATCTACTGTCGTATAGATTGTACGGTACAAGGTGTAACCGATGAGGCAATATACTGAATATATTACCACAAATAAGGTTATTCTATCAAAACGTTCAAGTTTGCTGTATCAATTTTTTAAACCTTTTTCTTCTCGGCAAATACTTTTGTCTTTGTCAATGGCTTTATATATCGCTTAAAAACATAGAGAATATTCTTTTTCGCATATGATCCTAACCTTCTAACATTTACTTGTATAATAATTGTCTGGCGTTCGATAGAACAAAATTGCTCCAATGCTGCCGTTCTCTTCAAAGATACCGATCTCATAACTAACCAATTATTTTACAGAAAGAAGGCAGTAAATTTGTTCACCTCGATCTTCGTAAAAACGAAACACTATTCATATCCTAGAAAACCTATAACTCGAGCCTTTCAAGAGATCAAAAGTGTGCAGGGTTGTTTCAAAGCGGCCAGTCGAACGGAATAGTCCACTTATCCCCGATTAAGAAAATGGCCGCGAAAATCGACATCGCGTGGAACGCGATAATTCCTTCCCTTTCGAATCGGAAACAACGATATTCGTAACTATCCAGAGGGAACGGGTCGCCTCGCCATCGTAAAGATCTATAATTTGCCACTTGTGCAATTACGCGGCCGATTGATGGAAAAATCCCTCTATCAACAGATCGCTAACTGTATCCGTGTAACCCGTTTTGCACTATGTAAAACACGTTTCACTCTTACAAATTACACGTTTCACGGACGTTAACGCGATCATTTCAAGCGCTGATAACGTCGTCGGTTGGCCAGCATGGCAGGATACGATTTTTTCTAGCGTGAAAACGCGAGGAGACACGCGCGGATTCTTCTCATCATCCGGTTCTTATAATACATTCCCCCCGCCATCGAATTAGGGCCACATACAGAAATTTCACTTCTCTGACTATTTGTCTAAAAAATGTCATGCACGTATAAGGTAAAAAAAGGGGTAATTGCGATAACTATAGTATATAATTATAGTATAGTTAAGATACGAGATAAAATGTTTATTGTAAATTACTTTTCACGAACTTAAACCATTGAACTATTAGTAAAATGTGAAAGCAATTACTTTCAGTTTGATTTATTGAATAAAATTAACAACTGTGAGCGAAAAGTGTTTCTCATCGTAATTATCTACGCTTTCGTGTGGGCGATAGATTTATGTTTCAAATATATATTATATATATTATATATATATATATATATATATATATATATATATATATATATCTTGTATGCTTTAAATATGTTATATATATCATATACGTACCTGTGCATACATTTTATTTAAAATTACTATTCGTTACATAGATACAATTTATGTTTCGAACTAACCACAATAAGTGTATTGTGATATATTAGAGAAAACAATGGATACAATAACAGTATTGAAAACAAATGTACAAGACAATAATCCATTGAACATCATAGCGTTCGATTGTTAACAGCCGCTTAGTAAGTCGCTTCTTCGATTTCCAGCGGTGGAATGGCTGGACTTGTCGCCAACCGTTTGGAGCCGGAACACACGCGGCCTTGTCGAGGATAGTTTAACCACCGGCCTCACCACGCCCTGCTCTGACATTCTCCATGATTACGCGCGTACACCTACACGAGCTCGACGCAGACTTCCACGCTGTCCTCTTTGTTGCGTGGGCGGACTATTCCTTGCAGTGAAAACGCACGACGATGTAGTAACGAATTTTCTTTTCGCCTCGTGAAAACGTTGCTCGTCGCCCGTACAAGTAGCTTTACGCGGTGTAGTCCGCCGGGAAAGTAACACAATGACGTTGGATCGTAGCACGTGGTGGGAAAGAATCGTCGTTATCGTTGAATCAGTGCGTTGGTTTTCCTTATCGAATTACGAAAATAGAATTGAAGCCAAAGGATATAATTTGATATCGACTATTTGAAAATATTTTTGTTTTATTTGAGAAATTTAACGTCAGATCGCAGATTTCTGTGCGTTTACTTTACGGTGTGATCGTTTTATAGAATCTACGTAAGTTGTGAAAGTATATAAAATAAAAGTAAAGTAATATTTGTTACGATATGTGGTAAAGCGAAGCAAATTTTTCTTTAGATTCTACTTCTTTAGGTAACAAGTATTATTAGCTATTAGATATATTCATAAAAATGTGAAATTACATAAACGTCAGCAGCATATTTGTTATTACTCTATATTGTTATTCTATAATAGTAACTTATTAAATATAATATATTTATAACTCTACGATAAGAGTTTTCGCTCCTGGATAGGCTTATTTAAAAAAGTATTTCGATTTGACTGCTGGTTGTATTCTGTTACTCGGAATAAACGAATTTATTTTCATAAATAATTAAACTTTCCTATGATTAGAGCAGCAAATTGATGAATATTTTTACTGTATTATTTGCTTCATCGTGTTGCACTATGATGTCAATTAAGTACAGTTTTATGGTGAAAGACAATTGCTTCCTCTGTCTCTAGCTGTACTGTATTTGTTTTATCTTTGGTTTCATCCAACATCCATAATATTTTTTATACTAATTCACTTACATACTTTAGTTCCACTCGGAAATATTATAGAAATTCGAGTCGTGTTATACGACATTGAGATTTCGCAAAATAATTGTGATAATAAAATTATAGAAAAGAATATTAAGTTTAAAGTTTCATAAAAAGAAATAATTATGTAACCAATGTTTACATTTTCTGAATTTAATCTTCCCTTGCAATTTTAGACAGTTTAATATCGTTTGTCACAGCATCATAGTATGTGCGTGTCTTGCCTTCTGTCGTTTTATTAAAGCTATGAAAATTAGATTTCTAATGACGCAGTTATCCTGATCTAAACATTCCATGGAACATATTCATATCGAATAGTAATACATATTCATAACAAACAGGAGTGATCTGACGTATCAAATTTCATTTTCTTTTTGTTCATCAAGCAGGGAAATCGAGAATTGTGAAAAGATTTTATTTTGTGAAAGTCGGGTTCGCAGTTTGATAATTGTGTGTGCATGTGTGTGTGCGTGTGTGTGTGCGAATTATTGACTAATAAATAAATAAGTAGATTCGATTTCAGGGAAGGTGAACGTCGCCGTTGCGGTTTTAATCGCGGTCTTACGTTAGAAAGTGGCTATTATATGCTTCGTATACCTGATTAAATATCGTAAAGATTATTGATGACGAAGTTACTCGCTAATTTTCTTCTCTTACGCTTCCCGAAACGTTCCATGATATTTCCTGATATTTAATACGTCGCGTTCTTCCTATATTACACTTGTAAGTTTCGTTTAACTATTACAAATTAGATTTGCTCCCTTTAATTATACCAAACTACTAAAATAATAATTTATTACGTATAATAATTTACGTGTAAATTAATCCAGTGCCTTTTTTAATAACCATTTACTTCTTTTTAATAACCATTTTAATTCTAAATATATTCTCGTTTTATGGTAGCTTACAAGATATATTATCTACAATATCTTACGTAATTTGATCCGGTTTAATCGAATAATGAAGATTTTTTCTTGGTGTTTAAAGTTGATAATATGCGAGCAATAACTAAAATTCATATGTCGCTTGAAAAGCCATTAAATTAATTTACGTACTAGTTATTGGAAAGATTTGGAAAATCATAGTGCATAGACATAAATAACTTCTCTAATCGTTTATAATCTATTTCTACGGTGCACGATACATTTTACAACTTAAGATCGTGTTCTGTATTTTATGAGACAATGGCGAACTTCTGACAATGCGAAGCGCGGCTAGTAGTATATCAGTTGACAGGATTAAACGTACAGAATTACCATTTCGTATCTCGGTACTTGGCCTATCTGTGGCTTCGTCAGTTATTCAAAGTTATGGACTAATTAATTATCGAAATTATTCGATGTTTACAGAGACAAAATGGGAGGAAATTCCATTATGTAATCACTATTATTTATGACGCGACATGAAGATTTAATCTCATTAATTTGTTTCAATATTATTAATCTGATACGGTAATATAGCGATATAATTTTGAAATGAATATTGAAATTAAAATTGAAATTGAAATCGTTAATAATAAATAAGATACACAAGAGTAACAGGCAATAAGGAAAGGTTGTATTTATTCACGTAGCTTCAAGCAAAATTATTCTGAATATTCATAGCACGTTGAATAAACGTAATATAAATAGTTTTTCAAAAGAATTGTACCTAGAAATATGTAGATACATAACTTAAATGTAGAGCAGCTGCAACATGAATATCATTAATTAAACTATAATTTGCAGCTGTAGCAGAAGCATTAATTATTATCAACTCTACAAAACTTTCAACGATAACGGTTTGTTCGTCTATTCGTTATTATTGTGCTTGCAATTGGCTGATGAAAACGCTACGACTGTTACATTGTACGTTACTCGTAACAAAAGATAGCAAGGTTATAGAATACCGACAGTCTAAGCTGTCTTTCACACAACTAAAATCACAATATCGAACAATGATTTTACGTGCACGATTATTTTCCTGAAGAGAGACAAAGAGGAAAAGAACTTAATGTTCTATATCGTAATCCTTTTAAATTAAAATATACACTTCTTCGCACACGTATAAAATTTTATGTGTTAATTTTATACGTGCGCGAAGAAGTGTATGTATAAAATGTTATTTGTTAATTTTATACGTGGTTTTCTTAAAAATGATAATTCTATATGAGATATACAGTAGAATGATATTACTTTTAATTTTGCAATTTACAACAATATCTGAAATTAATTCTTTATTTCCGAACTGTAATACTTGTGCATTTAAAAAATACATTGTAGTAAAAATAGAATGTACAAGAATATATTTCAAACATATATTTATATAATGAAGCATAAAAAGATATTTTTCTGCCAATTTATAAAATTCAATTAAAGATATGCTTTTTTAAAAAGTGGAGTCCATGTCTCACGAATAATAAATATAAATTTTACACAGAAAGGGGATATTTATAAAACAATCAACACGTGCATCTTAAGCGTAGAATTGGTCTTGAAAACTGTATCACCTCCTTTTCGCAAAAATATCAAAGACAATTTTTTCCTCTTATTGATAACTGATAAAAAGAAATCTCTTCCCCGTACATCGAAGAAACTTCGATTCTGCAAGCTTTAACTGCATAATGTAGCATTTTTTATCCAATAAAATATTGCTTTGTCATATAAATATCATTTAACGGTATCTCTTGACCCAACGCTCACCAAAAAGATAAAAAATAAATTTAACGTGTCAGCTCGTACACGCAGGACAGCCCGGAACGTATAAAAGTGCCGCCATGAGGCAAAAACGAGACACGCGCGAATATCATGAAATAAAATGTGCAGTAATTACGTAACGAGAGATCAAAAGACGCGCGTGCATAGACTCGGCACAAAGAACCAACATCGGTGTATAAACCCATCAATCGTAATTATTACGATACACGTGAACCAAACTCGTCCATGCCGCCCGTGTAACTGAACCTGCAGCAACTACTGACTTTAGAGTTTTCGAAACAGCACAGCACGGCATCTAATTTGTAACCATGAATTGCGACTTTTGCTAATCGTTCTAATCATAGTTCGCTTCCAGTGTAGTTATTAAAATTATCATTAAAACAAATTATTATTATGCTATTTCCAAGAGATTAAATGTAATAGACGTTTAAGAGTTTCAACGCCAAATAAGATATGGTTAACCATGTGCGTTTAAATATATTAAGAGTAATTTTAAAATTAAAAGATAAGATACATACGATATGACCTGACTGAGCACCGCATAAAATAACGACTGTCATTCACAGACGCACTTTTTATATAAAACACAAGATAGAGTAACGTTTTGTTATATGAAGTTGCATTTCTAAATGAATCAATGTTGACGATTCTTCGAGTACGTGCGTACATTCGACTGAACTGTAGAATAGTTGTTGACTTGTGACTCGTTTACCATCCACGATTCAAGTTCTTAATCTTTGTCAAACTTCACTAAAGAATCAGACGTCGTTACAGTAGATAATTAACTGCAAAAGGAAAAATTCTTGAACAAACGGTACTCGTATTTCGTTATGTATCCCTTATTTGATATGATGAATTAAAACAACGATAAAAGTACCATAGTAATATCTATTAAACGCAGATGTAAATAAGATTGTGCGTAAATACGAAATAAAGCATCGTACGAAAAATATCGCTTTACACATTTCATCTATGCTTTCACCTAAATTTAGTCCCCTTTCCACGGATTATAATAAGACATAATTCCTGTCTGATTCACCAGCGTTGGCCATTTCTATACGAATGCTATTTACGATCTTCCCATTTGTTAACCGTAAACTTGAGTAACTAAACGTTTCATTTGATTTTATAAATTCAAAATACAAAATAAAGAGGAAAATTATCTATGGAATAATCTTCCATAGCCTACAATCTCTTATGCCCATTTCAGGAAATATACGCAGATATTTCCCAGGCACATTAGTTCACGTCTATCGAAAACCGTAGGTGATCACGCACTTTTCCTTTATCCCCTAATTTCGGGCATTCAACCATTTCCCTATCTCTTGCACTCGAAATTCAGTCACTGGGAATACACACTTTCAGCAAATTTCCGTTCCCACGTGATCACCGTGACTGTGCTATCGATGAGTCGGCTGATAATTGGACGATCCGTAAAAGGATTGAGATCGGTCGTCAGATTTCATTTCTTTCGCGGCAGGAACAACAACCGGTTGTTTACTTCATTGCAATCGGCCGAGGTAGCATCTCAGCAGCTGGTCGAATGGAAGCAAAACGGTGGCTGAATCTGCTGCCAACGATCGTACCGGATAATTAATTATTATGCTCTTGGTTTGGTCACGGTCCAGCTACCTTGTCCAGCTACGCTTGCAAACGTGAAAGCCGATCGTCGTTCATGAAATGAATCGAGAAACAACGCTTCTGTGTACCTACTGCGTTTTCCTTCCGTTCTGCTCGTACTATCGCTCGTTAGGATTTGCATACTCGATGCAACTCGATCAACAAGTCGGTATCTTCTCTCGTATTTTGACTAATAAGCAAAGAAACAATATATAATTGTTATGGAACAATCACTTTTTTGATATCAAATGTTATTTGTTCAAATAGAGATGAGAGAAATTGTCAGTTTACTGTAATATCCAAGAACCCCATGTCTTTTCGCCTGCCGAACTATATACATTTTTAGCGTGAGAACGTACATTCTCGTCATTTTCATTTACTACTTATACATTTGATACAATGATACGATGATACATTGAATGATAGCATTTGTGACAAAAGATAGCACGTATTACCAGCAGACATTCTGGTTGGATAACAGAATATTCGGATAGTAGAACGTTCAGATACTAAGATATTCGACTATTTGAGACTACTGTTTTTTTAAAATACTGTTTTTTCTATACTTCTTGCAAAGAATCAGGATAAGATGTTACATTAAAACTGAAACAAGGAATATATATATTCATCACACGAGTTCTATATTTATCTACGCCTAAAGAGTAGCTGTAAATACTATAAAATCTATACAAAATTTTCGTATGTGGCTAGAAACACATATTTCGATCGCCATAACATCCCAACGTCGAACAAACGCGCATGCTTAAAGTGATCTTCAAGCCACAGGATCAATTTTCATCCATCCTAACCGTTTCATTCTATTTTATAAATTCAAAGTACAAAATAAAGAGTAAAATTATCTATGGAATAATCTTACAACATCTTCGATTAACTACTACCTATTTTTTTATATAAACTAATATTAAACATTGTTTTCGTCGTCATCTATTAACTATATATGTAATTGCTTGAGATAAAATCAGAGTCAAAAATTAATGAAATTAATTAAAAAGTCTCGCTTGCGATGTATTTTATATATTTGGAATAATTCGAGCGCCCAAAAGCTTGTTATGAGCAACAGTATACCCTTTCACTTTCGTCGACGCTTCTGTTGCTTTTCTTTGTTCCCTTTTCCTTGCGTTCATTTTTTCGTAATTCGATGGATGAATGATCAGGGATTTACGGCATCAGAAACGCAGACGACCGATTAAAGGTTTGCTTTGAAACAGTTATGTCTGGAAGCAAAGTGTGTGCGGTATCCTGCGGAGAAATTTCAATTTTAATTTATGGATCGAAGGGTGAATTACTATTTATTACGTGACGATGGTGTATGCTAATTTGAGTCGCATCGTTAATATGATGTAATGGCGATCGTAAATTTTAGGCTGTTCTTTGGTAAATCAGGTACGATTGTGTTATGAATATATTGAAAGCTTCTCTTGAATGTATATGTGTATATGTATATATTTCCTTACAAATTGAAAGAATATGCCATTAATTTTATATTCTTGCAGTTACGATTTTGTGTCAAGACTTAAATCAGACACAAGATACAAATATATAACCGTTTCATCATTGATGAAATCTCTATATATGAAAACAATTTAGTTCGTTCTTTTTAACAATAGATATTTCATATGCCTTTACATATATACACACCGTACTTTTGTTATTATGAAATTATATCATTGTTATATCTTGAATATGGAAAACTCGAATAATAGTAATTACTACAAATGAATTCAACGAAATTTAATAATTTTCATTTTTGTACACGAATATCATAGAAGAAAAGTAGAATAAATACATTTTTGCTATTTTCGTCTAAAATGAAATGTTTTAATAAAATAATTAGAAATGAAAAGAACCAAAGATAGCCAAAGATATGTTATACAAATGTGTATTGTAAATACAGATATGTTAATACAAATGATATTTTAATATCTTCAATATCTTAATATCGTTAATGTATGCTAATTAATGCTAAGTAATATAGCGATGTATACGCGAACTACGATTTTCGAAATATAAAAAGGGTGGAAACATATATACGCTGTAATGAAATCAAATTTTTTCGACAGAAAACCCGTGTGTTCTTTCAATATAGCCTCCACATTTCAAAACAGATATGTACAAAAATACATTTCAAAAAAAAACGAACAAAATTTCACTTCTGTGTAAAAAAAAAAGAAAATCCAATATCTAATATCAGCGTGAGTTACACGCGCATCATAAGTTTCTTTTTACAAACACGTTTGCCCATTTGTTTTCTTTTTTCTTTTAACCGCGTACACGATTGATTATCATTGAAACAACTGGGCGAGAATAATGAAAAAAGAAAGGAAGAAAAAGGCAAGAAAAAGGAATAGCTGACGAAAGAACGATCTAAGCGTGCGTTGTCTTTCACGCGTGCATTGCTATTCGCGATTTATATGGACGCATTCTTCGTATTTTCATTATTTTCATGGCATACATTGCACACGCTTATTATTGAATGTTCTCCACCCTCTATTATTCTGCGATACATATCGATTTATTGTCGGCTGTTTTTGCCGAGGAAACGTGGCACGATAGCCTTGAATGTCAGCCGAGAATGTGAAAGAGCAATTCGGTGCATGAGATTCGGTCGTATCGTTGATGGATCTGCCACGCTAATTGAATAATTCTGCATATTGGCCACCCGTTATCGGCTCGACACGAATTCGCTTTAGCAATTTCGTCGAAGCATCCGCGATCGTGGCTGGAACGTAGTTGCGCAACGGTTCTCCGATTTTCTCCTCGTTTCGTTCCCGTTTTATCTCGCCGTTGCATTGTTTCACTCGCAATCGTGTATCTCCAGCTGACATAATACCGACGCGTAGGACGTTCAAATGTAATGACGTAAACGGATCCAATGTTTTGAGATGAAACGATATAAAAATTTATAAGGAGAATGCGCTGAATTGACCGAGCGTTGAACCAAGGGTTGCTCTATATACATATTTAGAGTTTTCATCGATAAAGAGACGCAGAAGTCACGAAACTTGTTGCACAAATAAATCAAAGTTATCGGTTTTGAAAAGTAAAACTGCGCGGAGAATGTTTGTTCGCCGTATAAAATTATACGATGGGTTGGAATTCAAAGGGACAGAATCATAAAACGTAATACGAAAGTCAGCAAAGAAATTATTTAAATGAGAATATTTTGATATTTTATAGATGAAAGATATGCATGTATAAGGAAAAGAATAAAATATATGAAAAGAAGATTATCCTTAATTTGCTAAGAAGGTTTATTATCGCAATCGGTAGTTTTGCTAGTAAAAAATATGCTGCAAAAGATATTGAAATGTGAGTTATGGTAAGACCAACAAGTTAGCAAATACTTGCAAGAATGTATACCAATAAAAATGTCAAAGTTTATGCGTTATAATGGCATTCTCGAGTTTCAACGATCGAAATTATTTTATGAAGACAGTATGTGATGATATGACGTGAAGAAAATGGCCCCAAAGATACCAAGGTCTCAATTGAGAAATCCTGTGGTGATCCATCATATTCGCTGGACGTTAGCCTGACAGATTTACAACTCTCTCCAGGTTCCTGAAGCTATATGGGCACGAGATGAGAGTATAAGAGACTACGCGATGATGTCAAGCGTGTTATCGTGGTGTTTTGTAAGTAAATTTAAGTGAATTTCGTAAAATTCAAAGTAAAAAAATTAATTGAAAAATAAAAAGATTCGTGAATTACCTTCCACTTAAAACAATTATCGAGTCATCAAATTTCAGATTATTGCATATCTGTTTATATTACTTGATCTTTCATTATTTAACTTTGTTGTGTCGAATATTTCAGTCGAATCAATTTAATTAACAGAAGAATAAAACATATAGAATAAGAATTAGAAATTATGTATATCGTCATTATATTTTTTCGTTATATTTCCCTTTAAAATTAGTAAGTTCCTTAAAGACAAAAAAGAAATATGATTATATTAAAATGTAGATCATAATAAGAACACATTACCCTCGTATAATTTTATAACATCTAATTAAAGTATACTGAAAAATAAAATAGTTTAACAATTAACTATTTCCAGAAATTTATGAATTATCTTTTATCTCTCATTTTAAATAATCAATACTCACATCCGGATAATTGAATGCAGACATACATCCAACTATCCCTTAAATTAGCGTCAACGCATCACGTTGTTGCTTCTGACAATACGAAGATTTTAGTTTTTTAATAAACAAAAAGAATCGTTTTCGGATACAATAGTCAAATTGAAATTCATCAGTCACAGGAAAAATACGCGTAAAACATGATTAAGTGTTATTTATACTACGATGGTTGTTATACAACCGATTCTACGATAATAAGAGCGACCGATCGGTTTGCGAAATCATAGCATATAAATACAAAGGGCACGAAGAGACACGTGAATGTCCTTCAATGTAAAACATCCTGGTCAATGGCCCAGTTTATACACGTGCAAACGCATGTGTGTTCTCTATCTTGAGCGCTTTCTTGCTCGAACATCGACTGAACCGTTTGTTGCAAACGGCCGATCAATTTATAACCAATCCTCCTTTTCCCTTTCTTTCACATAATTACGCACGCAAAGTTGCTAATTGACTGAAATTTTTCTATGATTCTTACATATTTCTTTGGGAAAAGAAAAATTGAAGAACCGACGAGATTGCCTTTCATATGAAAAGTTAAAGTAAATATCATCTCTTACGATGGAATGAACGCGGCATAGCATTTCCAATGCTTTCGTATCATTATTAATGATGCATTAATTTTATTTGTGCTATTGAACGCGTATAGGAGAATTATTATTATTGACGTTGAGAAACAATGCTCCCTTCTTTATATTAAATTAAAGATACATTTGATGAAATATGGTATATCAATTATAATAAATTTTGCTGCAAATTAGACTTTAAAGAATCGAGGTTAACAAATTTATTTATCATTGAGGCTGAGTAGTATCTTTGAGTGTTAATTTAAATCTTTACAAGCAAACTGAGCTGTCGACGATGCGAAGAAAGTCCTGTTCTATCAACTTTCTATTTTTATTCAACAAAGTTTCAGGTATTTGTTTCGTATTATAAAAGCGACATTGAGACAAGTATTTGAGATTTTTTTGAGGCTTTAAAATATAAAAAAGTACGTTTGCTTAGGAAGAGTTAATACGGAAATACGATAAAGTGTACTATAACAAATTTTGTCGATTATACACGAAAACAGGTGCAAGAAAATATACCAGAACCTTGGTAAAAAGGAAAAAATCTGCGAAACGAATCTGTTGCACATAAGAAATTTATTGCATTGACGACCAGAACGAATCGAAACTTATAGTACCAACGTGCACTCACATACCCGTGAAACACGGAAAGTCTACTTTCTAAAATAAAATTTCAAATGCATAATTGTTCTATTTCCATATTAAAGATTAAAAATCGTGATACGATCCCCGGTTGTTACATAGTTACTTTAGGAAGTATTTTAAATACCGTCGACAGGCTACTAACCTGTTTGACGGGATATCAACGTTAAATAATCGACGACGAGTAATTAACATAATTTTTAATATAGGCTTTATGAAATAACGACAGAAGCGTGGGTTGAGAAAATGGCAGAATTTTTGCTATTTATTATCATTGGAATGTCGGCGTTATTTTGTAACTGTTATATAACTCGTTACGTTTGTACCATTGTAGCAACAAGATAGCCTTACACTCCAAGTTTGTTATTTATTTAATTACTTCTAAATAATAATTTCCTTTTTTGTGGTAACTATTAAAGTTCCTAGTAATATTTGTATCTATTGTACAATTGAGTAAGCTGCAATATATGTAAATATTATACGATATTCGCAGAAATAAAATATTTCTTACAGGTATCATTTTCCCGTTTCTTCCGAAGAAGTGTTTTTGACAAATTGCAAAGTAACATCTTCAAATTAAAATCTTCTTATATTAAGAAATTTTTTACCTATTGAAATAAAGAACGTACAATTTTAATGGATAGAAGAGAAAAAAGATAGTCTTTTTGACGTTGAAAGAAGGTCATTGCTCGTAGAGTGTTTTTGGTGAAGAATTCTAAAAATATTTGTAACAAATTTATTCTTTATATTATTATATTAACTCAATTGTGACAAGGAAGAAATCCAAATGTAGATCAACTACTCTTTCCTATGCGGTACAGTAGGAAGTTCACTTACTGTCCAAATTACTGTGAACTATACTATCACATTATACGTAGTGATAGCAGCAATATTATTAAAATTTTCCTGTCAAAGTTATCGGGATGTTTTATTACAACATACAACAATTAAGCTGTTGTGTAATACTTTAGATTAGATACATAAGTAAATACAGTTTGCATAATTCTTAAATATCGATTTTCGACAAAGTTTTATGCCAGTTCTTCTGACCATCAGTCTCGTCTCTATATTACTGTGCTCAACGATCTATCGCCCTTTTCACTGATTCCATAACCACTTTTCGAACCATATTTTTTCATAAATACAAACTTGGTCGAATCTCTGAAACAAAAATGTTCTAATGTATTTTCTTTCGTTCGATAAAAATCCGTATCGCTTACTATTTCTTCGTCAACAATTTGTAGAACAGAATCAGGTTTGAAAGATCATTATCTTCGAATTAATTTCACCCAAAGTTTGTTAAATTTAATGTTACGCGAAATTGCTTCCAATTTTCAATTTTTCTAATAAAAACTATTTTCTACTAGTCCAGCGCGTTATACAAGCGTCCCTGAAATTATCAGACTGTTTTACAAAAATCATGTCGTGTTACGTACTAGCGACTACAAACGTTAGGTAGAGTTAGAAAAATTGTTTCAGATTGGTTGATAACGTCGTGTAATCTAAAACATCGACTGAAGTAAAAATTGGAGTATCCCGATAAATGGAAAATCAGCTGTCCGTTTAAAAGTCAATCTGATCGATTCTGTTTCCTGACAGCTTCGTAATTTGTCTGGCAAAATCGTTGTTTTATCTAGAAAAGAAGAACGAAATGAATAAAATCGGAGTTTTTCAATTTTTACGCAATCAAATTGTATTGCGAGTAGGTGTCCCAATACTTATACGAGGCAGTGTAGATGGATCGCCTATACCATTAAACACAATCAACACTGTCCCACTTCTGAACAGTTCAAACGCGGCGAACAATGGTAAAAAGCAAAGAAAAAGGGGAAGCAGAATAGAAAAGAAATAATTTATCGCTCACACGAAAGCAACCTGATATAATCCATCACGGCTAGTTCGATGAAGTTTGCGCAACATGCAACAATGTTAGCGCGGCATGGCGATTCGGCCGCGGGCAGGACGCTTAATCATATTCACGATAATTAATATTCATCCTTGCGCGTTAATATTCAACCTTGCACAATCAGGAATGTCCGATCGGCGAGCGATTTTCAGACAGAGCCGGTGTCCCGTTAAGAAATTGCATTTGTATGCTATCGAACGAACCGATCTCCCCTTGGAGAACTTGGTCGTAGTTGGATCGTATTATTTCTATCTTTCTTTACCTTTTTTCCTCTTCGTCTTCTTTCTCCTATTGGCTCTTTTCGTAACAGTAAATTTGTTTCGCGACCCCTTTCGTATCCCGAACTCAATAGCAGACGATATCTAATTGCAAAGGGAGTCGGGAGAAGCAAAAGCTTCTTCGTGGCTTGGCGACGTGCGAGAATTCTTATCGCGATTGTCATTAGCCTGATTCGAGACCTCCCGCCGGCGAGCAGCTTTCTACGGGTACGCGTTATTTATTGGCGGATTAATAAGCGGCTGGCTAACCAGTGATTAGAGGCCACCGCACCGCGACTTACATTATCGTAAAACGTGTCGTTTGTGATTATACCGCAACACCGTGGAAAAAGTAACTTTGTTCCATAGGCATCTTTCTGTTTCAAACCATCGACTGCTTTAGGGATCGATAACACCTAATTCTGATACGACAAAATTAGTCTTTCTTTTATCTGCAAGTCTTTTATCTTAAAAGTCTAAACAATTATCGATTCTAATACGAATTAAATTCATCTTTTTTATTTTTGAATTCTGTCTCTTTACTTTCTTTTTTTTCCTTTTTTGTAATGTTTTGGATTCTATAATTTCATTAAGTGGTCAAAAGCTTACCGTTAGCGTTCCTGGTGTAGACTATGTTAGTTTCTGTCTCATTTTTAAACTGCCTTTTATTAAATCGTAAAAAATTTACTGACAAACTTGCTGATGTCGATTACACAAGACCTATTTTTTTAATTTCGAGCTTCTATCTTCGTGCTGTGAGCTGCCGATTTTGTACAACAAAGAACACGCCAGTGCGGGCTAAATATAATAAATTTAAGCATCGTTGGTATGGGGCGCGTATCTACATTCATAGCCCAAATTGGATAGTTCTGCGAAAACACATGCATATTCGTTCGTAGTCCATGGCGAATAATTTTCTAGGACGCATATATATATGCATAGCGCTGAAGGGGATAAATTTGCTTTTATTTATTACGCTGTTAAGGCTGTTATATCAAATTTAGTTTCATCTCTCCGTTCAATCTTGTTTAAATAAAATTCACTATAACATCTAAATATTGTATTTATTACCTCACGCATATTAACTAATATCAACTTATAGTCGTATTTGTTTCGAAGAAGACTCTCTTTATCTTTGATCTACGCTGAAGACTGTTTCCAAAAATGTGTAATAAAATTATGAATTAGCCGAAGTCTTTTGGTAACCACTGATTTAGTTGGAATAGGAAAGTATCTTATTAAATACAATAACGAAAGACTTTTATTAATTTTAATTAATTATTATCAGTAAGCAACAATAGATAAGTATCACAATACGAAAATTAAGTCATACTTTCATAATTGTTCGTAATTCCTATAACAACAGATTGGTTTTTGTTTTGAAGTGATAAATAATTTTGCCAGATTTATATGTAATTCGATCATTTGATACGATTAATATAAATTTACTGAGTTTACGATATAACGTTAAGAAATAAGTGTAAGAAAGAGAAATTGAGGTATAATCGTATCATAAATTTGTCCGGCACATTGTTCAAGTTATAGTAAGAATACAAGAATATCAATAAAATGTATAAGTTAGTGGTAAAAAAATGACCAAAATTAATATCTGTCACACCATCTTACAGAGTCAATATATTAAAAACTTAAATCATTTGAAAAAAGAAAGTATCATGTTGAAATTACATTAACATATTCGAATTAAATATGCGATTTGTCAAATCAATATACCCGTTAGATTTGGATTAGTCACGGTAATTTTTCTGTCAGTTGAGAGGAGCCTTATTTACAATTGATTTATAGCTCAAGAATTAAAAAGATCTAAAGATAAAGAAATATGATAAACGTATAAGCTTTGCCATCTCCTATGTATGCATTATTTTCTAAAAAAAATAAATTTGATCGCATTATAATATTTTACTATACATAGCTGTAATAACGATGAAGAGTAAAATCACTGAAAAATCTTCTATCTATAATTTTATAATAAAATTACACTCTATTTTAGGAAATAAATAAGATTTCCTGTATTTTTAAAGAACAGTGTACGTTATAATAAAAATGTTTCCTTATTATTCAAATTACTAATGTAATCCTCGATTTTACTTACGAATATAATTGCCTCTCCTATTTAATCCAATGACTACTAAAAGAAAAAGTATAATTTCATTATATTTTTTTATAAACGATTCTTAGTTAGACAACATTCAACGTTGTAAAAATATAAAATTAAGCCATGAAACATCCAAAAACAACAGTTTTTAAACTTGCCCTGCTAAATAACGAAGAAACAGCTAAACTTTCAGCATCAGTACTAACATACTTGTCCATTGCAACAATGCCGCCAATATCTCTATCATTTTGTTCCTACAGTCTGAAATGTTCTATGAGATATCGTCTATAAAGAAAATACAATTTAATTATTTTTCCAAATATTTCTATCAAAATGGAAGAGTAATTTCTACGAGAATTCATATTTAAACGATTTACCATCTGAATTTTACCAACTGAATTACCATCTGAATTTTATTACGTTTTCATGCACCGGAACCAAAGAGGAAATATGCATTTACACGAAATACAATATAAAACGTGCTAGTAGACATACATTCGATCTTAAACGTAGGCAAATTTATTCGTATTATTTTATACATATACAGGGGATACAGAGAACCATAATAATTGTAGATATTTCGTAACATCCAGGCGATTTTCCATAAAAAGTTTCATCGTGTATACCGGAGACTCGGAATACGATTACCTTATCGACCTACAAGGGAAAAACCTTTCGATCGAAGGAATTGATCGCAAAGAATCGATCGAGTGTATCGTCCTTGCTCGACAGGATAGAGAAGACCTTTGCCATGATGACGCTCCCACTCACGATAGAAAAATCTTTTCTCACCGATGGGCGTTTTATGTCGCAACCGACTGAATGATAACTCTGTGTCGTTTAATATTTAAAACAGATAACGGCACGTAGAATGGTTATTGCAATAAACAACGGTTAATCCCTTGTAATTCTAAGCAGTGACTGGTTTGACATTATGTTATTACACATTCCTTTCTGTTCGAAGCTTGGTTGAATGCTAAATCAAAGTTATTTACGTGTAATCAAGATATCCTGCAAAGGCAGGGATTCTAAGCAGTGTAGCATAGAAAATTGTATATTAGTAACATAGTATCGGAGAGTTTAATTTTTCTGCTAACTATGAGTTGTATTTGTTCGATGAGAGCTGGTAGAAATGAAACTGAGAAATTCAATTTAGAGATTTTTTACTGTTTACAATTTATTCATTCGTAAGTAAACAAGAAAGATGGAGTTTTATAAATGGTACGATTCTATTATTTCAAAATCCAAGACTATGGTAAAATTGTCAGAAAGATAACAAAAAAAAACATTGACATACGTGAGTAATTCAAGTATTCAAGTAATTAATAGAATAATTGTAACAATTTGTCCATTAGAAATTATAAGTAGCCTTTCAGACAATATTGTAGCATCTTTTCTAGCAGTAAAACGTACTAGTAGAAACTTCTACCCCTTCTCTCAAAATATAATAAAGAAATATTATTTCTTCTTTCAAGAAGTAATTAAGATTTTTCTGAATTTTTAACGTGTTGCGTTTTCTATCTCGTACTTATACAAAAATTGAAAATTTTACAGTAACTTTACAGTTACAAAAAACGGTGTACGTACATATAATAATGAAATCCATTTTCACAACAGCATGTCAATTACAAATCGCTCGAAAAAGCAACCTCGATCCATAACATACTTTCACTAAATTCGAACACGTCGGTACCGATACAACAATCACGTCAACGTCGACGAAACGAACGATCGAAATCAGTTTGAAGCTCAGCGCTTCCTGGTTTCTAATTCACTGGCGAACGATGGTAGTATAACAAAATTCAAACGGCACGTACTATCAATCATTGAGATTGCCTGAAACCAGTTGGAGCAAGATCGATCGTTGTCAAGACAAACTCGAGCATCGTATCGTTATCGCGCCGGGTTTTTTCTTCCTCGTCGATTCTCCTCTTTTCTTTTTTTTTTTTTTTTGTTTCTTTCTCCTCTCTATCGCTTCCTGTTTGCTCATTTTGAAGAGAGCAAGATCGATTAACAACACGCCGAGAAGCAAGAGTGACTTTTTAGCGAGAGAATCGGTATACGAGTCGAAGAAGGACCCAGCCCTCCAGGACCAAGATAGAAATACCTTAGTCGATGGTGTCGTTCACCTTCCGAATGACCGTGCTCAAAGACCGGTCCAAAACGAGTGCTGGAACACAGGTCAACAGAACGAATCAAGCTTTCTTGTTGTCGTTTAAAGCCTTTGCTTTCGCAGTGTTTTGGCCCAAGTGCCCTAGATTATTTTTTCGATATGTGAGAAATTAGGGCGATTAAATTGAAATTTATGGAACAGATGATTTATGTATTAGGCCGTTTCATAATCTTATGATTAAGTTGCATTCTGCTCCGATATATAAAAAAAATATAGATATTCTTATGTCTATGAGAAATAACATATAGTGGCAATAAAAATCTTGACTCGTTCTACTTAATAGTACGATTCCCTATTCTACTTACGAATATAACGTCCTATTTTACTTAATCCACTAACTATTAGAAGACTGTAGTGACAAAATAATTTTAGTACATCTTTTTAAACATAGTTTTTGAAGTATAAATTAATATGAATTAATGTAAATATTTCTTACAAACAAATATGAATATAAGCTACATCTGTATAATGAAACTTTATCTTTCAAGATTCCCTAATATTATAGGATAATATATCTCTTAGACGCCACTGTTTCAGATACATCGGGCAATGTAATTTCACATATAATTTTAAAATTTTCTGTCGCGTCAAGTGTCGTGTCATTACTTCTTAATTATCTGTTTTAAATAGCCAATATGTGTAATTTTTATGGAGATTTACAGAATGATAAAAAAAAATAGCGATATTAGTGACACAGTATGCTTTAGGTATTTTATTAAAAAAATGAAACGACAGTAGCAGCTGAGAAGGATAATGTGGTTTATCTGTAACCTTTAAATACAAGAAATAAAAACGTATAAAAGATTATTTTCGATGTTGCAGAAGAAAAATTTTAAGAGGATTGATATAGAAAAATCAATTTCTAAGAAATAGAAAGGAACAAGAAATTGATCGAATTTATTAATGGTTTTCTACAATTTCATGTAAAACTTTTGATAAAGAGAAGATAAAACTTACAAAACGATTTAGTAAATTCATTGCGATGGATGACTTACTGAAATGTTAATTACTTTCTGACTAGGAAAAGTATACTGAAATTATTTTTACTCGACTCTCTCTCTCTCTCTCTCTCTCTTTCTCTCTCTCTCTCTCTCTCTCTCTGTTACTCTATATTAGACAAAAATTTTATTTTTCATTCAGCTGAACAGAATATACTAACTATCTTTTATGAGAAATTTTGTATTATCGTATGTAATGATTTCTAAAATATTGAAAGTGAAAAAGATTATATACTTTATATCTGTGGTACTTTAAAAATCGCGAAATTAAAAAATACGATTTATGATCTTCCTTTGAATAAACCCGAGTAAAATTGTTGATATAGAGCAATGTAAATTGAATATCGTTTCAGTAATGAAAACGTCTCCACGTTAAAATGCTCAATTCTTCATGCACAGTCTCATGACTGAGGGAATGATTTACAGAAAGAGTAATTATGAATGTAAGTTGGACTTTAATGTATGAGTTTGTTACTTATTAAGCGTTTTCACTCTTGGTGAAAGTAATTTCGTTCAGACAGAGATTAAAAATAGGATGACTCACCTACAAGGGACAGCCAGCAATTAAATATTACATTTTAATCGTCAAAGAACTGTCGTATATCTTCATTAAACTTTAAAACGTATTGATTTAACAGTCGATGAATCTTCAAAAATGAAATAAATATTTTTCTATCGAATAGCGTTACTTTCATTCGGAATATTTATTCAATCATAACAGTAATTACTAAAAAAAGAAAGACCAGATGAAAGAAAGATAATTAAATACGAAAAAATTTACATACGTTATATATGGACATGAACTACTTAAAACTCTTATAAAATAATCGTCTATACAAAATTATTAAAATAATAGTTTCCAAATTATCTAGTAAATTTCCACTTATATTAGGTTGTTCGAAAAGTGTCTTTCTTTTACAGACACGTCTTTTACAACGATGCATCTTTATACAAACATGAAACCTAATCTGTCGAACGTTGTGATCTTTATTTTGATAGAACAAAATGGATCATACGTAATTCGATAAAATAGTATAAAACGAAAAATATTGTGCATCCATTATTTCCTTACAAAACGAAAGAAACTTTTCGGGCGACCTAATATTACACAATTGATAAAAAAAAAAAAAAAAGAAAAGAAGAACACATGAAATACAATTATTAAAGGTTCATATTTGTTTCTGTCTCTCACGTAAATTTTCATCTTTTATATTGTGATTTACGATCCATATAAGGCAACGTGTGTGAATTACATACGTATAGGATGCACAATATGTTATTGCCGTACCTTTCGACTCCATACTTATGTCAAAGATAAAGGTGTCGGATAAATGTTAGCATTCACGCGATGACCGGGTAAAGGGAAAGAAGATAAGGACATTTACAAATTGGAAATCAGAAACACGGAACTCAAGTGCAGGCATCCTTTGATCGAGTACACGACCAGGTCGCTTTCTCGAAAATTAAGGATCTGAAAATATTCGCGGTTTTGATCACAATCATTCTGCGGTCGATCGTTCTTCAACCCGTCATTATACCGTACCGCACAAAACAAGTACACATACATATCTCTCGTTCCGAATAAAGGCGTTCGTCGATTTCTTACGACTAAAGCTCGTTACGTGCTTAACCCCGCCTTGAACAGGCATTCTTTCTCGATTTAAATTCTCGGTTTTTGTACGTTCTCACAGTCCTTTCCATCTCCTTACATACATCATTTATTTCTTGAAGTTTTATGTCTTTGTTACCGTTTAACGTTAGACGGGGAATATCATTAAACTTCTGAAGATTATTCCGAGAAAACAATCTCTTCGTATCTTTTTTAATTTCTATATTTTCTACATTCTCATAGTCGTTACCATCTTCCTACGTATGTACATGATTTATTTAATGAATATTTTATGTTTTTATTAGCGTGTAATATTGAATTGTAAATATCATTTATAACAAGCAGTGAAGTGGTGAGATTAAAATAACCTTGGTATTTGGGAAAATTATTTCATTCACTCTTGTATTTTTGGTAGCTTTCTTTTTTATAAGTAACTGATAGTACGATTAGAATCTTGACTTTTTTAAAATAGACCTTGAGTCAACGTAATAATATCAATTGGTATTTTTAATCCTTCGCAAATCGAATCGCATCGATGCATAGAAGACAAGATACGAGATAATCAAATTTGTAAATGAAATAAATGGAAACCAATGTGTTTATCCATTACGTAGAACGAAGATACTCTACGAATCAACATAACTACAGTTTCATACTATTTCCCATTACCACTTACGAGAAAATATTTCCCTTGTACACATATATTACACAACACGAATACATTAACCTCCTAAGGTTAATATAACATGCAAAATACAAATCAATTGAAACATCGTAATCTGATAAAACATACACGCGATTACCAACAAATATCACTGATATAAATCTAGAAATAAATGTAACGTTATCTGTTATAACAGTGAATACGCTAATCAGAGAAACGCCGACACTTGATCAGTTTCACCTAATGCAAAAGAAATGTTTTCTCAATCGTGGAGTTTCCCTAAACCACAGAGGCTGAAACAAGCGGCACCAAAGGCGATTAACCTACTACCAGTTTATTATCCGCAGTTGAAACGCTTCGAACCTTTAAGTACAATATATTAGCGCGCGTTTACGTTTAATCGTACGATTGCTCAACCGGTCGACGCATTACGAGGCGGCGCGGCAGCGTACGAGAGGGAAAATTAATTCAACGACGGGAGATTTATGGGCGAACGCGGAAGATAAAATTACCTTGGTCAGATTATATTTTATTGCGTATCGCGGAGGTGTCAAGAAGGGTTGCGCTCGTTGCGTCGCGAGCGAAACTATAAAATGGAAATAACGCGTGTACTAAACTAAACACGCGCGATCGACATTTGCATAATACCAGCTCCGTACACGTAATTGATTTTGTGCTTGAGCATTCGGTATATCAGTGTTAACATGCGTCGTGTCATGGAAGAAATAAAAGTCTCCGGACGATCTGAAAGCTTTTGTTTCTTTCCCGGTGCACCGTTTCAATCGATTACAAATCACTTCGATCAATTACAAGTTGATGAATTCAAAGTTTCTTTATCTTTGTTATTTTACAGTGTAACTTACGATCGTTTGTACTATCTTTCTATGGTGAATGAGTTTATTAAATGAGTAGATTGAATTCATAAATGAGTTTATTAAATATTACTTGTATGTGAATCGTGAAATCGACAATTTTGAAGAACAATGGAAATGATCAGTTTGGCTACTGAAAGAGTCATTTATACAGGGTGGTTGGTAACTAGCTGGTACAAGCGGAAAGGGGGTGATTCTGCGCGAAACAAGAAGTAGAAAACATAGAATCTTCTATTATATTAATGCGACATTGTACAATTCATAAGACTTCAATAATGTTTATTATTAATGAAAAATGACAATTAAGTTTCAAATTCCAGGATTTCTATCGTTAAATTCCAAAGCCTAAATTTCAATGCTTTTTTGTTACTTTTGCTTGTGGGTTATATAGATATTGTTCATGATATAAATTTTATTAATTTATAAATGCCAAGAAATACGATAAGAAGAATAGTTTATCGTAGAAAAATAGGAATCATTGTATTCTGAACTACATGAGAATTATTGACAAATAATCTTTAAAAGTAAGTAAAAATAAAGCCTACCCCCTACCTTAATAATGCAAAATTCTCCATCACGAGATAAATATTCGTAGCTGTTCCAGCCTGCAGAATAAAAAGCAAAGTTTCAAATTAATGTCACTAAATAACAAAAAGTTAATAACCACGCCACTCCGCTTCGAAAAAGTGAAAGGAAACTCCACCACAAATTTTTGCACTCAAAATGTGTAATTAGTCTCCTGTCCCACTTAATTTGAGAAAAAGGAAGAACGAACCGATATCTGTTTCGAAGGAAACAGCTTATAACACTTTATGTGGCTCGCTCTCTACATACCTTGATTCGTTTAACGAAAATTTTACCGTAAATGACTGCTACGGATCGAATAACATGACAACTACAACCCACACGACACAGTTATGTCAAAATATTTGAATATCGCTACAATATTTGCATTCATATAGCAATATTCTGTATGCATATTACTTTTTATTCGTAATTTATTCTATATTCTGTGTTCGTATCAAACAATTTGGTTTGTCGTATCAAGAAATAGGATTATTCGCCAGTTTCCAGCCTTGTTTTCTACAGTAGACAAGATATTGTATTTTGTGAATGTTAACATAGAGCGTAAACACGTAGGTTATTTTTAAAAATCAATTATACGTCGATCCTAAATAAACGTTGGCAAACAGCACGTGGTAAATTCGTTCTTCGACATCGATATTCATTATTCGTACTTTCCTGCAACCCTTGAGTTTGCATTCCGATACAGCATGCATAAAACCAACGTTAGCCCGAAAGATGTAAAACAACAGAGAGAAATGAATGTACATGGAAATAGTTTTCGACATTAGTATTCGTTGTTAAAAATAGAAAACTAACAAACACTTATATGGCAACACGAAATTACGAGTATGATATATCTCTGTGAAAATTAATTCTTTTTGTAAAAAATTTCGAGTGGACTTAAAAAATTGTACAGCTAATATTCTTCTCTTTTATAGTTAAACGCAACTAACATAGCAGACGATTTTCCTATATATTTTCCTGGAAATAATAATTTCGATATTGTTCCCATTCCAATCTTCCAATGCAAATTATACAACAAATATTTGATTTATTAAAACGAAAAAATTAAAATCTTCTGAATTTTATCTTAACCATATAAGTCCGTGATTTCCGACCGCCAAAGAACTTTTCGAACACGCGATATCTGATTACTTAATCAGAAACAGTGACTTCTTTTCCCTTCGATTATCAAATTTATTAAAGGACGGTGGCCGCCCGGTGTGAATGTTCTGTCTTGAATCAAGTACAATTTATCTTCTGCTGTGTCACAGAATTTTAATTATTACTTTATGTGTGTTACGAAACGAAAAAGGTCGAAAATCGTTTATATACGTAATGAAACTTAAGAACTTACTTTCCACTTATAACGATCCTTTATTTCAAGCAAGTAATACTTGAAGATGCTGAACTTAAAGCGGAGAATCGTAGCCAGACGACTTTTCAGGTTGGCGAGAGCACTTGTACCTGTGCCAGGACCTCTCGTGTCAGTTCCGGCAATCTGCCTAATTATACGTTGCATTATACATTACACGCGTTCGCGTGCACGCCTCGCTATAAGGATAAACCGTTGTTGATCGCGGCTTTCTCACGAACTTACCTCTCTTGTCTGTTAGTTCGATCGATCTGTTCGTACTACTCTTTCCCTCTTGTTCGTTATCTCTGCCCGAGGAAGACGAAAGCTTGACGTTGGTCGATCAAACCGACCGTCACGGAACATAGCAACGATGGGGAACGATCGAGCGGAAAAATGATTTCGTTGGAGTCGCAGTTAGACACGGGAAAAAGTGGCAGCTAGCTATCGGCTGAGGTTAGCAGGCAATGAAAAATGGTTGTTCCATTCACGGAGTGGAAATTGATACAAGTAGGGATATAAGATTGATTGATGCAATATTGATGGAGAATTTAATCTATTAAAAAGATATAATTATGTGATCCATTTTCCATGCTGTGTGAGATCATTGAATATACAGTGCTTGGATTATCAACATTTATGCGGCTTTTTCGGCATTTCTGAGAAATTTCGAGGTAGAAAAATCCACAATGCAAACAATTAATAACCATCATGGTAAATATATAAACTTGGTACATACGCCAACTACATAACAGATCGATACATCAATATGTATCATAATATATATAATACCTAACTGTAAGGGGAAGTTATTCAGCAAATTTATACTTTGTATATATTTATACTTTTATGCAAACCGCGCGATCATGCCATCAAGTTTAATAACTTCTGTACAGCAGGCGTTTAAACGTGTGGTTTTAAAATTAAAAATATGGAGATAAAGATACCATCTGCCTACATGTTTTACCTTCGATCGACAATCTAGTAAATTTCGCCAGCATAAACATTTTATTGGCGTTTGATGCGTCCCGATTTCGACACGAGTCGATCGATAAATTAAAATGAATTAACCGTGATTTATGAAAGAACGCGAGCGACGTTGGCAAAGTATAGTCTTGGATCTCGTTGCTGGTTGAGATCTCGATCGGATCAAAGGAAAAGCGATCCTACGCACTGGAATCTGTGCACGTGCATCTGCATGTGCACTTGCTGCACTCGCGTTTGAGCACGGCGGATACCGATGCGCCCGACCACGATTTTTCGATCGGTGCAAGCGCAAATTATACGCAATTTGCATAACTGTACCCGTAAATCTTCCCGCGAAAGATGTGAACGACGCATCGATAATCGGCGCACGGTTATCCAAAAATGACTCATTTAATTAACCACGACGGCCGATCTGCGGAAACTTGTATGCAAAGTGTTGCACAGTTTATAAGAATTTGACACTTCCTGAATGTAAACAAAAATCGCGAGAAGAGAATGCATTTAAAATTATATGCTAAATATTGAGAAGGTATTTGCATTTGTTTGGCGATTTCTTAAGAATTGTCCAGTTTATTGGATACCTAAACACGACTAATTTATCTTTTAATTTATTACATCGATTAAGAGAGACCTACGTATAAATACGAGTAAAATTTATAATAATTAGAGATTTTAGTAAATTTTACGCTCTTTGCTTGCCTATAACTGACATTTCCTCTGCTTTGACATCTCTAGATGTTACTATTAGAATTATTTCAATGAAAAATTGTTCCATAAATTATAATCAAAATGATTCATCCTCTTAATGAATTTTTGTTATGACAATTTCATTCGTTTCGTCGTTACCTGTATTCACAGGAACAATTACTACATTATTATGTAAGTAAATATCCCGATTTACTATTTCAATTACAATACAAATCATGTGATTATGAAGATTGTTAATAGAAGCTTCTGTTACCGCTTAAAAAAGTTTTTCAATTAAATAAGACTTTACTTTTAAATATATAACAAATTATTAGCGACTCGATGAAAATCATAAAATTCTACTAGCTTTCGGCAAACGTTGATCTGTTTCAAAAACTTTTGCAATTTGTACGAGTTTGTTTAAGATCTTTAAGTATTTTTGTATTGAAATTTGTCACGATTTCTCGTAAAAGTATATTTCTCTGCGCAGTGTGAAGAAAAGGAAAAACTACAATGAGAAATCACAGCATGAAATGAAAAATATACTTTCACCCACGAAAGCCGATAGTCGTTTCAGCCACAAACACAAAAATGGCTGATGCAATCGAGAAACTCTGATTTCGAGGAACTTCGCATGATCGAGCATTAATAACAGTCGCATATAACTACCAGTGCAGTTCGATATACAATTTATAACCCCGTGCAAGATCGCGTATCCTCGATGCGTATCGATCACGTTTCGATAGTATTCGAATAATTATTGATCTCGTCACTGACGCTGGATATCTTCTTCGATCGTAAACACAGGAAGAAAATTTTGCTGGCCACCGTGAAGGGAAAAGCAGGCAACAAGCATACAAAATTCAGGCTTGGGCGAGAAACGGATCCGAAACCTGTTCGATAATTAGCAAACTCGTCTTAAAGTGTCGGTTGAAAACCGGCGATATTAGCATGGCTATAAATTACATCGTGTACGCATAGCTGTGACTATTATTTTAGGATTTTCCGCTAAATTTCCGAGGACCTTACTGGTCCTATCCCTTTTTCTAACCGGCTACTAATTACGCCAGACAAACAAATTGGCCCCCGAAATGATGGGATCCGAGATTTTGTCATCCTTCGATTTTTAATTCGCTTTTTAATTACGCTTAGATACGCTTTTTAATTCTCTGTACAAAGGTATGTAGCGGCACTCGACACCAACTAATGTCGAACGACGGCAGCACAGTGGTTAGTGCGCCTTAGGTTACAAACGTTCGGGACCCGGGTTCGTATCCCGGCGACCGTAGTCAGATTTTTCTTCCACGATACAAAAATGAGAAGAGAAGCAGCAGTACCCCGACAGCGACATCTACACACGCAGCAGCACCTATCAGGACCTATCCACCTCAAGTATGTGGGATAGTATAGTGCTGATAGGTTTGGTAACAATATGATTTGTTTCAATATCGTTCACGTCAACACAAAATCAAGTATGGTGCTCCGTCAGTCTATATGCCACGCAGTCATCATTCGTCACTCACTCCTCTCGTCACAACGGTCCCAACGCTCTTTTTCACGCTGACTACACTCCTTGACAACGCTGACAACACTCACCCCTCAACTGACTAACAGCTATCTCCTATGCCATAGCTCTGGTATACTCGGCACGCACACGTTCCACAGATGTGGATGACCCATGGTCATGTAAACTTTCTTAATTACCCAGAGTTTTTCCCCGATACTACAGATATTAAAGATATTTGTCTGGGAAAATGCTTAATTTAACTTATTTTTCAAGTTGACTTCTTAAATAATGGCTGGCTTTTATGGTCGGACGCTTTAAACTCGAAACAACAACGATTCGTCTCACATGTGCGTAGTGCGTCGAGTTAGAACGAATACCAAAGTTGAAACAATGCTGGCGGTAGCTGTTAGTGAGGAAAGAATTTTCTCGAGATGCTATCTCGATGGCTTTGTGATGGGAGCGTGCGTTAATTTGATTGACTACCCGAGAAGCGTTTCTCAATTATACTGTCGGAAAGATAATTTAATGGGGAAGACGGGTAGGTACATTTCGGTGATGTCAAAATCGAATGGTTTCAAGTTGTCGTCGCCTACCTTATAACCTCTGCTCCTCGCGGAGAATTAAACAGCTTGAAATTATATGTTTATGATCTCGTACCTGCTAGTCGTGAAAAGGAGGCCAACAGCAATCTAATTCGCGTTCTTCGGGAAATTACAATTAGATGAAAATTAACCTACTGCTGTAGAAAATATTTGAACACTTCTCAGGAAACATTCATCGGTTTATTAACGTGGATTTATATTTTGTAATTTTATTCTGTAAATTCCACTGTAGGCTCGTTATAATATAAATTGATGCAACTTTTCCCTAGAATGAAATTGTCCCATGAATTTCCTACAAAATAAATCAATAAATCACGCTGCATGCATGTACATGTGTATACAGAGTATATGAATTTCATTCCTAATTTTATCATCCGTAGTTTCCTAACTTCTCTCCCGTCCCCTTCCTAAAAGGATGTAACTTACTTATCTAGAAAGATATAATTATAAAAATTACTTTTGAAATCAGTCTCTTTAATTCAAAATTCTAGCTAGAATTCGTGTATCAAAGATTGCTTACAATTCCCAAAAATTTCGCAAAATTTACATTATTATAAAAATAGTTATTACTCTCTTACAAACAGATGAGACTAGCAAATAAAAATAAATACAAAAGCCAACCTCCTTATATAATTTTTGTATAATTTTTGTATAATTATACAAAACCATATTCCCACGAATATGATATAAAAATAGAAGCTAAATAGAGAGCTAAATAGAAGCTAAATACAGAGGTAAACAGAAGCTAAAATACACATTCTGTGAATTTTTGCATCCTCGCATTTCCCATAAATGCATAAAAATCCGATCTAATTCTAACTAATAAGACTAATAATCAGAATAACCAAAAATAAATACGAAATTACTTTTGAAATTAATCGCCTTTGTTCAAACCTTCAACCAACGAATTCGTACGTTCGAAAGAACACGAATGGCAATGATAAGCAAAAATACACGTGAAGTCACTTTCCAGATCGATGCTTCTAGTTCAAAATCCATTTATATACTTCTTATAAAACCGACTGCGTACATAGGAGTTCTAGTCTACAACCCATATACGATAAAACGTGTGCGGACTCTTTATTGAGTTATACAAGAGTTTATTCGATCGTAACTTCGACTCGCAATAAAATCTACGAGAAGTATGTTAACAACGCGCGCGAGGAGATAAATCGCGACAGGAATCGCGGCGCGTTCGAGATCGTTGAAGGATCGTGGGGACGCGTGCCTACTCTAGCGGATCGAGACGCGTATGCAGATGCACGAGGACGATCGCGTGGAACGTTAGAATGCAGAAAAGAGGTGTGTACCGACGAGTTAACGTTTTGAGTTAAATTCTTGCCGAGTCAAAGGAACGCTGCAGGCATCAAGTCCATTATCTTCGCCTTCGACGACCTGCTCGGATGCCGCGCGCAATTCCTTCAGAGTGTAACAATGCACCTCTTCCAAAATGGCTTCGTTATTCTTACCTCGCGATGACGACACGCCCATTTAAGAATTTTCTATTGTCTCGAAATACGACGACTAGAATTCCACTTATCGCTCGTCTCGTCCATCTCGCAATTGGCTAGATCCTTGTCTCGTGAAACTTTATTATTTTTAGATACTAACTCGCAGAATTATTATTCAATTTTCTTTTTCTTTTTCTCTTCTTTCTGACACTTTTACGGGGAATGAATGGAGGGAATGATTAAAAGATTTCAGTTTCGTAGGATTGTGAATAAGTATTCAGGTTTGGAGATGTGTCGGCTGTAAGTAAAGTTATCCCTTGATTACAGACTACCAGCCAAACCCTAATTGTAAGTGGAGTCTGAGTTTTTATTTTGTTACAATCCCGTAGAGGATTTTAGAAGATGTACTGACGAACAAAATAGTTGTACGTGTTAGATTCAATTTTATAACACGGTAATTTAGCGAGATAAATATAAATTTAGTGACTAAAAATACACCTGTAGTTGAGGGTTGAATATACGGTCGACCGTGCTGCTGTCCCTGAATTTTTATGTCTGAGTCATAGACTCGTTTTAACAAAATTAATGTTTTAACAAAATATCTAGTAAAAATTGAAACGAGAAAACACGCATATCAATGAATATTACACTTTTTCCTTGATCTTAAGAAGGTTAACGACGAAAGAATACGATCAAACAACGCATCAGAGTTAATCGTTTCAATTTGCATCGAAAGATTGTTAATTTAGAAGAAGTTTCAAACCTGTAGTTTCAAATGAAAGCGAGAATGCGCACACGTAATGATTTCCGTATATTTTCCTCAAAGTTAAGAATCAAATTTTCAACGAAAATCGAACGCAAACTGATTTGTATCGACGAAAATGAATGAAAAATCATAGTGGAATCTTTACAACAAGAAAATTTACGTAATCCATTGAAGTACTTGAATTATTGATTCTAATCGTGCGTTTACGCACTTTGTCGTTTGTCTACGATAGAAATGCGTTTAGAAAGTTACGAGTGCGCACTAAGTGTGCACAAATTAATCTCACGTTTGAAAAACATTTGGGATTGGCTTTCGCATGTTCTAATTGGCGGAATAAAAGAGACAAGTTGTTCCATACATTAGAGCTTGATAACGTTAATCTATGCGTGTAATTAATTCGCATGAACATTATAACATTATATTACATCGTGTAATTAAAATCCTAACGCTCAGCACTATCCTATACCAATTATTTAATAAGAAGCAAAAAAACAGCAAAGCTGACATCTTACGAAGTTTTCGTTTCATATTATCATATTAAACTTCGCGATAAATCTCGCTGGATCTTTTATCGTTGCTAAAAATTATTAACGCGTTTCGTTCCAGGTGATCCTGTCAGTGACCTAAGAAGTTGCAGAGGAAATAAAATGTTTTTTACATTTCTGAAAAAAATACAATTTCTAGTTACACGCTTTCTTATTCAAAATAACATACTTACAACTAACAATCGTAGATATTTTATTTATAGATGTAGATATATATATGGCTGGAAGGGGCAACAGATATGTTTTCTGATACAGTACTTTTGCAATATAATGTGTTAGTCATCTATTGTTCAATAAAAAAAATTAATTAAGTTTTAGAATTAATAAATAAATCAAGAATGCGTCCTAGATGATTAAAAGTTATCAACTTATCTAAAATGATAGTTATTTGTACTTGTAAATACGAGTTTTCATTAAAAATCCTTCTAACATTTCATGAGAAATCTTTTCATTAAGCTTTTCATTAAATATTCTTATTGAAAAAAAGAACTCAGAACTGTACGAAAAGGATTCGATAAAGTATTTCCATATAGAATAATAATATCAGACTTGACCAAACTCCAAATCTAATAATTTTTTTCAATATTTCCGACCAATATTCGTTTCTATAAATACTATTACATAGCATAAATATTCTAATCGCACTTTGAAATGTCATAGCTCTATTATTTCAAGAGCGAGAAAAATCGTAAAGAATTCGTACTTTCGAATGGAAACATTTTCTAAAAGTCAACTATTTAATTTCAAGTATACGCGTATCCCTTAAAGTAAAAATTCCTATCTACTTTAATCTATAAAATTTAATAATCAGAATTTCCTACGAGCTTGCAATCTATTACGATCAATTTACCATCGTTGATTGTACAGAAAAGACATTAAACCCAATACAAGTTTCTCGACATTTTCCATGAATCATAGAAACCCTCGAGGGTTCGACAATAGATAAAGTCTGTTGCGTCTATCGATCCGCTCTGGCTGCAAATTGCAGCATGAAATCTCTCGTGCGCAGTCATGCACTTCTTTGAAAATAGTTTCTCCGATTAATCGCTTTGCCATCGAGTCGAATACGAACGAAAGGTTATGCTGTTTTATTAAGAAACAACGCTAGAAGAGAGAAGGGCGGCGGGCAGAGAGACGTGGAGGTGAACAAAAAACCCAGCTGAGAAGAATTCGCTTTCTAAACTATCTTTGCAACAGGCCATTAAAAGCGACGTTTGTATATCAGAAAAGTATAAACGATTCTATTAACCGTAAGGTGTTCCGTGTGAATTTTATTCAAAATTTCATCTATGTTTCTACACAGAAATTGCTATAATACGGTATTTTTTAATTGAACCAATAAAGGGTATTATTAGAAGATATGATAAAAATATAGGAAAAATCTCTAGTTAAAGAAAAAATGTTTAATAAAATAATTTTCGTAGAAATAAATACGATATTTCATAAATTTTAACTATACAGAAGTAATACAAAATTTAATAGAATATAATGCAATTATACTATAATAATGTCCCATTTTGGAAAAACGGATAACTAAGTTAATTAGGCAAGTTCAGAAATTCATTTCCATTTTTGAGTCGTCGCTTTCGATATTTTCGCAATTTAGTCGACCTTATCTTCCTGAACTTTCCTCAATTCCCTATTTCGCCCTTCTTGCGTTGCTCACAACCCCATCCAGTCGTACTTTTAATTTATATGTACATATATTTAATTTATATGCACATAAGCGAACTTCTTGTATACGCGCCAACTGTTTTTCCAATAAAAAGAATATTCTTCTCTTTGGCAAATTTCCTTCTGTTGAATCACATGTTGCACGTGTATTTCAGAAGCGTCGCAACTCAAAATAATATTCGATTATCTTATTTTAAATTCCATTCTTTTTGCCAACACGCTGTATCTAACGAAGTAATTTTTCATAAGTTCCCTAATAATTTTCCACTTCGATTGAAAAATTTACTTGAATTCTCCAGTAAATCTTTTCTTTATCAGGTTCTACATTTTTTTCAGGATATTTTCACGATCATACGAAAAAGTACTTACTACCAAAAGATACGAAATTTAATATAATTGGTCTAATTAATTAATCTGTAAATGATACAATAAGCACAATGACGTGCGATACTTTTTGTGGTCGCTGTACGCGTGTGATAATTTCTCATACATGGTATTCGTGCTGCGAAACGCGAACGTATTTCGATCGTCATAGAATCAAAGAGAGCAAGTTTCACAAAACTTGTAATACGATATAGGAGCTTTCCCATCCAGCTCGAATTATCTAAATCGTGTACTTAATAATCGGTTGCGAAACAAGCCCGGCAATCAGTGCCCCTTCATAGAGAAATTCGCATCAGATACGCAATTGCCGCTTACGGAGCGCGCGTTAATGATTAACAACGATAGATAATAAGGATCATTACCGTGAACTGTTAGCTACAGTTTTATATACAGTTTTATATAAATCGACTAGAAGAGGAGATAAGTGCGCGAGCACGGCGGAAAAGAGTGTAATTAGAGCGGATGAGGAGAAAGACATCGATAGTAGCGCGTAAAAGGGAAACTCAAGAATCTTGTTCGTGATTAGGTTCATAAAATCAATGGCGGAAAAACAGGCTCATAAAGAACGTCCGAAGGGAATTTCGTGCGAAGATCGGCGAAGTTCATTATGCGGCGAAGAACATCAAATTGAATATAAATTATCGGTTTTTGCGCGATAATCGATCACGCGGATCGTTAACGTGCTAAATAATTGCGAATCCGACAGCGTCCGCCTGGGAGCTCGTTAATCATTGGTTAATTGAAACGCAATTTCGACGCGACGAGGGAAGCGGCGTCGATACCCGATACTACCTTTTATATACCGTCGTTGAGCGTTCGATCGCGTCGAATCGTCCTACTGTTCGCTGTCAGAGAGAGAAATGGTCTTAATGTTCGTGCGCCGCGCCGGCCTGATGGCATTTTACAGCGGTGACGCGTGTAATAATTTCCTGCTTTTGCAATCGCAGCAACGATGCCGTTTTTCTCTCGCCTTCTCAATTTCCTTTTTGATGCTCCGACCAACGATGAATCTAACAAGTGATTCACTCGCGTGCACCGCCTTTCTATCGACCGAGAAATTCGAACGACATAATATTCGAAAGGTAGAATTTCTGTTTCCTAATACGTTCTATGCTGTTTAGAGATGACATAGATAGACGTATTACTAATGAAATAGGTTGAAAGTTATTAATTCTGTACAGATGATAATCTTCCAAAAATTGGTTGTAAAACAAGTGCAAAGAATGAATAATTAAATAAATTAATCAAAATCGTTCGGGGAATCATCTTCCGTTAAAGTATCTTTAGATAGTAGAAAACTTGTGACCAATAGCAGTCAATGCTAGTTAACGAACAATAAATGAACAATAGCCAAAAGTGACACATTAAAACCCTAATTTTATTAGCCTAATATCTTAAAGAAGATTAAAGAAGAGCGTTCAGACGATCAATATTATTATCGGTATTATTATCGATATCTAAGATTTTCGATATTGTATTGACAATTAATATCTAAAACATAACTAATCGCAGTACGTATATGAACATACAGAGTGAAATTTTGTGGTACGAAGAGTTTGTTCCCTGACACGTAAATGAACGTGATTTATAAACGAGAAATGGACGACATTTTGAATGAATAAAACATAGGAAAAGAAGGCAGTTTTCTCGTCGAACGAACGCGGTTTTCTGCACGGATGAGCATAAAATGTAAAAAATGGAAATTTGCGTGACCTAACGTTGGTCGTAAGCATTCTGTTGCAAATTTGCTCGGTGAGGACGGTGGGCTGCCGTGCGGTTAGGGAGAAATCACTTTGGACACGTCACGGTGCGCAAAGAGTGTTTCGACATCGCTATTCGTCGGAGATCATTACAGGTGTAATCGGCATTCGTTCGTTCTGATGCAACAGGCGCATTGTTTCCACCACAACGAAATGCATCTACGTCGCTCTTGTTCGCGCGATCTGCTTGTCGGCTCGCTTGACAAAGGACTAAGAGGTACACGACGAAATTGAACGCGAATTCTTCTTACTACCGTTATTAGCGTTCCTTTCCTATCTTTGCCAATTTCTATTTAATCAATAGTACAAGCGAAGTATTCCATATGAAAAATATAAGATTGGAAGATCTTTCGTTCTTGAAGTTACTCGAAACGTGTAAATGTTTTTCACGAGGCCATTATAATTGGCTTTGGCTTGGTTCAGGTAAAATTATAATTACATGTATATTTATATATTTTTATCCTTATTGTGATAGAGACATGGCTTCCAAGTAGTTTTTATAATTAGTAGAAACAGGTGCTCCTGGCAAAATTAATGTTGATATTTATTGAACAGAAACATAAATTATTCGTCCACGTGATAAGGATTAATTTTCGTATTTGGTTGGGGTCAGATGTAAAGTTGTAATTAAGCTTATCCAAGTTTATGTTTTTATCAAGGAACGAGACATAAATTTGCACATTTTTCCATCTATTTCACGTTTTAACGAGTATTATACTTACAACGTGCCTTTTCCCGCTTTTAACTCTTTCGCGTACTTTAGCAAACTACGATCGATTTTAATGAAACTAGCCTTTTAAATTCTTCCACGTTACTTCTTGTTTACGAAATAATTTATAAAAATACACATTTTATTGGTATGGTTATATTTCCCATAAATGTATAAATATCCAGTTTAATATTCAGTGTTAATGACACCAGTATCGATATCAAGTTATAATTAATTCTAACTGACGCGGTATATCTCTCAACTACGGGACACTTGCACGATATTAATCGCTATTGCCTACGTATGCAGTATTGATTTGGAGCAGTATAAGGGACGTTATGGATAGTACTAGAATAATGATAAATTCGAGTAACTTAAAGAATTGTAAAGGGAGAAATGTGAGAAAATGTATTAGAAGCCGTATTTATTTGAGTTATGTCTCCTGTCTACTCGCGGACTGATTCTCATTCTTTTCTGCAAAATGTATGCTCGTGGTATTATACACGAGTCAAGGTCGATATATTTCTTAGAATGTACTCTAGAAAATTGTAACGTATTAAACCAGTACGAGTTCCAATATATTTTTGCAATATAAATTAAATTATACAGTAGAGTAATACAAAATATATATATACACTCTAGTAGATAAAAATACTCATAAAATAAAGGGTATTTATCGAAAAATTATTTTTTAAGCCATTTACAAAGCAAAGTACATTTGGAATTAGTTCTCTAACAATTACTTTTAACAAATATTTAAAGCAATAGGACTTGATAACATTAAAACGAACAGTACCAGGAACTTGTGAGATAACCGATAATATTCTGTCTATGATAAACATGTCAGCAATTACTTATACTAAGTGATGTCTCAATAATTTGAAAACCGACGACGATAAGAAGAGGCACTAACAACCACGTGTCAAACGATATTTAAAATAAAAGGAAATAGTCCTTTTTAAAACGATCCTTGTGTATTTAAACAACGATATAACAAAATACGTGAGATAATACCAGAAAATAGAAAGATACGTAATCTGGTAACAATTCTGGACGACATTATGTCAATTCATTCACAAGATTCGCAGAATTAATTTAAACAGAAATTGAATGTAAACTTGTAACGATTCTACGAGATGATATAACTGATTGAAAACACGATCGGAATACAAATATGCTCAACCAGCAAATAAATACAGGAAGAACAAGATTGAGTACGGTTGTTTGCTCGAGTAACATAGAGGAAGAGTGAAGTGTGACGTGCGCTCGTTCAACAGCAACGTACATGCAAGTAAACACTCTGACGAATCGATTTAAAGTATTTCGCCGATTAGCATTGTGATAACAAATCGTAACGAAATTTGTCAGCGAACAAGTTTATAGAACCAGCCCTATGACCACGTAACACCGAAGGAAGCATCAAATTTATAGTATCGTAACGATCCACTTTGCGTATCTCTTTAAATCGGCAACACCGTTATTTACAGGGTCGCATGCGACGTAGAAACGGAGATTAATTATACTCGATTAATCCAGCCTTCGTTACAGAATGTCACGCAAGAAATTATGAGAGAATTATCGTCCAAAGAGTATCGTGATTGCGACGTTTCTATCGATCTTCCACGATGTCAAGAAAAAAAGAAGAGAAAAAGGGAGGAAAAGGAAGACATAGCGCGAGGGATTCCCAGAGGAAGAAGCGCACTGTTTGGAAACTTTTCCAATGAATAATGAATTTTTTACGTGTATACCGTACCAATAATGAATATGCACGAGGATTAAGTATAGCGTTCGCAATCACCATACCAACTTACGCGAGTTTGGAATGACGCGGGTCGTTAATTTATCTCGATGGCCCCTGTATGCGTGCGTATATACGCGTACGTTTCGTATACGTGCGATAATTTGTAACCCAATGTAAGCATTTGGTCCGCCGGTTTCAAATGGTAATAAGGCAGCGTTTATCAGACGTCGCAAAGCAACTCGGTAGATCACCGGCAACTGGCCTTTCACTCGAAGTCGAAAATTCTTTACGGACAACGGTACACCTGATAACCGGGTTGCGGTTCCGATCGATATTATTCACCGGCGACAGCTTTCAATTCGCCTTTTCCCTGTCGACTACTTGTTTCAAAATTATTCTTTCTTACGGCCGCCGATTTCCCGGCGATCGTAAATCGAACGATAGATGAACCCAATATAGCTTTCCTTGATTATCGTCAATCCTGCAAGAACTTGGTAAATGTTCATCATATGAAATTTATGGGACGATACCGATGTAAATTTTGCTGGCACGATCCACTTGTTTTATTTCTATTTCATCGAATTTGTTTTGAACGTATGTGCAACATATAGACTGAAGTCCATCGAAATGTATGAAGTTCAATTACGAATAAGTTACATATCGTTTTCCGTCTGTCAAGTTGCATAGATCTGGCATATTTGCGAGTCAGAGATGCAGAGCGGAGCTGAAAACAAATTTTTCTCCTGTCCTGAAAAAGTGAACCGACACGTTCACGAAACGTCGTAAATAATCGTTGCTCGTGCGAACGTAGTCCGCGAATTTTCATTTTTGTCCCGAATCTTCGTTGAAATGCCGCGCTATGCGTCGGAACTAAGAGCAACGCGCTAACAACACGATTGAAAGCCGAAGTATCAACAAGCTTTGGAATCTAAAATTGCACCAAGTTATCTAAACTTCCGTTCGATTTTCTTCATAGACGATACACTACGTACAAACTTTACAAAGCACAAATAACTTTACGACTGTTAACAATCGCAATTCGCACCTAGTATCGTTCCAAAAGCGATTTACACAGCCGTGGCTTGCCTTCGTCAAATTCCAAAGCCGACGGATCTCACTCGGCCGTGCAACGAACGAAGCTGTCATGACGTCGCCTTGTTGCAAGATCAACGCGATGGCGAATTCCATAACCACGCGATTACAGGAATAACAAACGACCGGGGGACGCCGCGTGACGCATGAAAACCGCGCGTTTATTAAACGTTCCGGGAATTTTTACGGTTTCGTCACGCGTACGCGCCTTTCTATCGGTGCTGCTCACCCCGAAGCCCACACCCTGTGCCGATCGGATCAGATCGGATCGTATAGATCGTTATCGTGGCAACGGGCCGCGTAAGTGCATAGATCACCGGGAGTGCAGTAGCACTGACAGTTAACTGCGCCCACGACATCGACCTCCCACGCGCTGACTTTTCTGGATATCGACTTGACCGATTACAAGTACGAGCCTGGCCGACGTGTATTCACGGATTTCGCGGCCACGTCGCCATCGCTAGTCGCGTCGGTTCTCATGATTTACGATTAAAAGGGTTACCAGAGACAGATTGTCGACCGAATGACAGTTCCAATGGTTGGACTTCGTAGAATTTTCTGGTAAACCACACGATGGTTTTAGCTGGGCTGCTTATTGCGTGTGCCTGTTATTGTCATGCGGAATATCGTTTGTCTTTGGATTTCAAAGCGAATGGAATATTCCGAAGTTTGATAGAAATTTTATGAGTGGTTGATGAAGAACATTGAGTATTAGTTACTGATATTTCTTAGTACGTACGTTGACTATTTTTAGGGAATGAAGTTTATCCTTTGGTATCGTACCGTTTAAAAATTTCATTGTATATTTTTCTCTTTTCGCAAAAGTGTATTGTATTCCTTTTCTTTAATCGAAATATATTACACGGCTTGTGTAATTTTGAGAATAAATTCGAGTTTATATAGGTACATGTGAAATGTTACGAAGTTAGATAAGGATCTTTTAAGCGATTGATAGAAAGGTTGGGTATAGGTTCATGATGCTTATTGATATGTGGATTAACTAGTTTTGGAGAATAAGAAATTTATATGTCGATATTGTATTGTGTAACAATTTTGTACGGATGATTTTCTTTTATTGTAATGGTATATCGTGCTTTTTTTCTTTGTTTGCAGTACATTATCATATTGATTAATATTGATTATGAAAAGTATATAATTTTGAGGATTAACTTGAGTTTATATCGATATCATTTATCGTTGATATTAAAATATAGAAATGTGATGCTGGAAATTGTACATAATTATCTAATAATAATAAGTGTTCCACGCTACTGGTACAAAAATTCTGTTTTAAAGTCTACAGTTACAAGGAGGCGCACTATCCATCGTGAATTTCATTATACCGATTCACGAGAACAAATAATTTTACCATTTCCAAAACACGATTTTTGCATTAGCAATCTTCTAAAATCATCAAACCAAAGAAACCATAGCCGTCATAATAATGATATACTATACAATCTTTCTTGAATTTTTAAATTCTATTCTCCGTGTTGTTCGAACAAGCAAAAAGATATAATATTTGTAGAAAACTTTCAACGCAAAATTGAAATAAAAATTCATGCGCGTTAACAGTGATTTTTGTATTTCCTTCAAACTTGAGAAACTTGAGAAATTGATTCGAAAATGACCTAAAAAATGCCGGAGGTTTAATGTATATTCAAAGGCAAATTAACATTTCACAAAGCTTACTAAACTTCAAGGAAACGCGACAAAATAGAGCGCCTTCTTCTATTCCATTACCGTGTTGTATGAAATTATTTCTTAGAATTTTAGAATTCACAAAATTGTATCGAAAACTATTTTCACCGTCTATCTTTCCACTTATAACAAGGAACGAAACATACAAAACGACAAAATTTTATGACAATTTTTCGTCATAAAATTTTTCACAAATATTTCAAGTTCTCGACTTATCGAGATATTAAAAAAAAGAACTCAAAATTATCGCCATAAAAATATAGTCACTTTTTTCTTCTGTCAGTTTTTCCAAGTAAAAAAATCATTTTCCTCGTTCCAAGCGTACGCACGGTGACACAATTTCGCAGACAGCATGCGACTAATCTAAATATATCGGAAATGAGTGTGTCGGCGATTCCGTACAGAGGCCGTGAGGTCAAGACTGCCCCCTTTCTACGAGACCTTGGCGAACGTCCAGCCTCGTGCATAGCTAAACTAACCTCGCCCAACCTAACCTCACCTTGCGCAGACTCTCACCTTCTGTTTCGTTCTCTTTCTCCGTTATTACAGTCGAGGAGAATCCCCCGGTCGTTTCTGTCCCACCTTTCTATTCTAAGTTCTTGCGCCTCCTTTTCTGGAGGCTCGTGTTAGTTTCTTCTTTTGTTCCCGGATACTTTCACTGTGCTTCCTCCCTTTTTCTCTCTCGACTTCGTGGTAGTCTTCCTTTTTTCTTTTTTTCTTTTTTCCTCTTTTTGAGATTCCCGCTGCATGAGCTTTCTCTTTCGAACCTGCCTCTATTCTCACTGACACCTGTCTGCTTCCGTTTTCGATAGTCATTTTATCGAATCGTCGTTCACGTTTCGTTAGTTAATTTATTTCTTTGCTCAGGCATTTCATTGTTCTTTGAGCTCTTCGGTGATATCTTGATGAATTATTTTCATTTTCTAGAAATTATTGCTTAAAGGTGTTTCCTATTTCTGATTCAATTTTATTTCATTTCTATCAAATTTTCTCTTTCTCGATCAGTCAATGTTATACGAATCAACTGCATTTTTTCGGAATTATTGTTTCCGACGATTGATCTGATTTTATTTCACGTTGAATTTGCTATGCCCTCGTTGGTTCGTATCATTTTCTTTCTCTTTTAATCGATATTACGTAAAAACTGCGGGGAGAACGCGGAAAATTATATTTCTCGCTGTATACATCGAAGCAATTTTAGAATTCAGTATATCGTCAATTAGTTCCCTGTTATTAAAATTGTTTTTTATTTTATTTTAGAACTGTACTTGTATCTTCCACTCCCCTTCGTAATCTTAAGAATAATGTTCGTCAAAATATTAAAATATCGTCCTAAAAATTATACAGGGTGGTTGGTAACTGGTGGTACAAGCGGAAAGGGGCTGATTCTACGCGAAAAAAGAAGTCGAAAATATAGAATACAAATTTTTGGTTTGAGGCTTTGTTTTCGAGAAAATCGACTTTGAATTTTCGCTCGGTACGCGTGCACTTTATCAGGTCTTGTTATACCAGATCTCACTGCAGATCGTTATCTCGATTGACGTTATTTTTTTAATTTTTAAATTTTTATTCTATATTTTCGACTTCTTTTTTCGCTTGTACCACCAGTTACCAACCACCCTGTATATTTGTCTCTTGCAAAACTTCACCAACTATATCTCTGGACTTATCGAACCTTCCATTTTTATTTATTTCTTGTTAAAGTATTTCTCTTTAGCCATAAAGTGACGTTAAAATAAAAAATCAACAAAAATACATTTATCGTGTTCTTTCCTATGATCCTTATATAATATAAAATTTGTATTCTTATAAATTTACATTTTCCAATAATATTCTTTCTCTGAACCATCGTATGCGTTATTTTTAACTCTTTATTAATAATTTTTTTCCAATCTCTTCCGATTTGATCTGCAATTCTTCATTAGAGCCATTCACTTCGTTGCTTGCTCTCTCCTGATTTTAATTTTCCTTTCCAAGAAGGTTAAATAGATTTCTTTTCAATTTATGTCCTTTGTCAATAACGAGTAACTGTAAACTACGTGCAATATTTCGAATCAATCTATTCCGCGAACCATCGTTGATAGCGTGTCGCAACTGTTCGCAATTTGTACGAAATCGGTAAATTTACTTCAATTTCCTTTCAATCTCGACTATCCATCGATTGCAACTCTCGATTCCAACAGATGTGGCCGATGATCGTCTTGAATCTTAGATTGGATAGTCACCGAACGAGGAAATACTTAAACACGTCTTCCTCATTCTTCCGTCATTCTGTCATTACTTTATTATCTGTAATATTATCCCGTCTAAATACGTATACGATGACTAATAATTTTGTTATACTGTATCAACGATGGTAATCTAAGAAATAAACCATGTATACTAATATTTATTTGCACATGCATGTGTTGCTTCTTATATAAACCTTCTTTCGATTCCTACAACCAACGTCCACATATTTGTGCAAAACTTTCACATTTTATAATTTCTATTGAAAATTGGCTATTGCCATTAATTGGGGCTTATATTTCGTTAAATTGGCCGAAAAGGATTATTCTCCATGTACTCGTACAGTTAACGTAATTACGAAAGGAAAACTTGATTCCATGGAATATTTCTTAATAATTGTTTTAATATGTAAATATACTCTGCGCTAAGTATACTTTATATATTATATACTTTGTAAATAGAAAGGTGGTAAATTTCTTAAATATAATAATAAAGCTCGTATCTAAAGCACTTGCTAATTTACCGAAATACCTGTGTTACGTACATAACTATTTCAAATCTCTGATAATTTCAATAATAGCGTTATATTAGACTATAACATATATCAGTCTTGTTTTCTCCGTTTATGTAACAAATATAAAAACGAGACGAATTTATATTAGAAACCAATACAACGATATCCAAAACAACAATACTCTGTCATTTTATCAATTTCGTTCTACCCTATTTTACCTTTCTTCTAATCGAATACAGGCTTGCGAATTTGTTCTATTAACCGAACTATTTCCATCGATTAGAAAGAATTCGTTAATCCTAAAATTATCCGAATATCGTGAAAAAACAAATATCAATAACAATCGTAGAAAATCAAACTACGTAGTTGATTTAAATCCAAAGAATGTTCGTCGTAAGGATAAGAAACACCGTGAAAAGTCGTAAAAAGGAATTAGTATGGAGGTGTAAATAATCGGGAGACGAAAGGCCGGGTTCCTTGAAGCGACGAAAGTTCGTCGACTTCCGCTATCGTTACAGCAAATACCGATCGATAGGTACTAAAACGCAGACGCCATTTACGGTGTTGACTGTTGACGTAACATTACGTCAGGTATTACCGTAATGACACCTCGTTGTTTGCCGGTTGACCCGTCAGAGAAGGATGACACGAACGATGAAAAGAGAGACACGCCATGGGGACTGAGCCGTTAGACAATACGTAATTAGACGACACAGACCATGAAAGGTGAAGGAGGTTGACCGAAGTGAAGTAGAAGGAGGAAGAAGAGAAGCATGGGAAAGAAGGAAAAGGGATAAGAGGCCTTGACCGACTCTGCGCCGCACAATTCCCCTCTAATGTTCAGATTGGATTCGTCCTTAAAATATAAACAGAAAGAAGACTAGCTCGAGTCTGTTGCATTGCAGCAGCAACTGTATTTCTCTGTTACATAGTTGTAGTTACGTAGTTGTTTATAAATATATAAATATAGTAACGCGTATTATGCAATTTAGACATTGACACCGTTGTTTTAAGACTCGAACAAAACCTGTTACTGTATCCTCGTTTTCCTATTTAGTTAAAGCTGAATCTGAACAAATTTTCTACTACGTCAATTATGGATTTCGTCGTGAAATCTGTCTATAACGTTAGACTGATGAAAGAATATGCAACGCTAAAAATTTGTCTTAATATGAATGTTATTCATTCGTTGTCCTAAGCTGTTAAATAATAACGGAGGAACTATTGTAAAAATAAGAATAAACGCAAAGAATTTTGGAGGATATATACACGTGATATTGCTAATTTCTTTTTCTTGTGTATTTTTATGTATTTCACAGTTTTCATTTCGTTTAGTTTAACGTATATTTTCGATATATATCCATCTCTCTTTAAAGTAAGAATAGATTTTGATAATTTAAGAATTCGTTATTTGCTGATTCATTCGTGGATTCAAGGAATTTGTTAACAATATTCAGGTTTTTATGAGCTTGCAGGAAATTTGAAAGTGCAAAAATATTCGTAGACACGATAATACACGTAATATACAAAAATATGCAAAGTGTAATGTTGGTTATGATATTTCATAGCTACAATTTTTCTAATCATTTCTATAAAAATATGAATCTGCATAAATATCCACAGTGTTCCGTTCGTTAACACGTGTACTACATAATGCAGCGCACAAATTGGAAAAAAAACAGGAATGACGTGGAAACAGTCGATGCTTTTGTAACATGAAAATTTATGTAAATCAAGGGGATTAAAAAAAGAACATAAATTCGATTTGTCATGTTGCTAGTTTAACACGATTCACCATAATGCTCATTTGTCAAACTGGTACGTTTAAAAATGCGATAGAAGAAGTTAGAAGTATATACGATGTTGCATAAAAGGGGGAAATCATAGGCACGCGTGTAGTCGTCATGCAGCGATGAATTCCTTTCTCGTAAAGCATAAAAAGTTTTTATTCTATCTTATGATAAATAGTCTGTTTATACTGTCACCATTCGGCGCCTCTATTTATGAATCATTGGCGAACGCTTTCACTTCCTTCAGCTAGAAGAACAGCTTTTTATTACGAGAAATATTGTCCGCTGCGTAATTACATTAGAAACTTGTCAATGAAAACCCGCTAAATTAATTATCAAACAGCGCTCTGATTATTCGTAGCGACAGAATAATAAGTGGAATAAATAATCCTCGATCGTTTACCCAATCATTTGAACCAAATATTACCGATCGATGCAGTTTAACACGTTCGGTGTTTACAACGTAGATACGATCGTATAGAATGCTGTCCATAAGTATTTCAGTACTTGATGCGATCATCGACAATTGGTACAATAATCAAGTGTGTAATTAAATTGAATACTTGGTGTAATTTAGTCTAGAGGTTGATAATTTTGTTAAATGATGTAGACAAATGTACATAGTGATATGTACAGTAAATAGCGAAACATATTATTATTATGTTTCTTTGCTAATTAATTATATAGTCTAGCGACTCCGCAGAAAGATAGCGGGTAATGCGTCTAATTACTAATTCACCATCAATTTCGTACGCTTTTGTAAAATTCACGTACAGTTGCTATAAAACAAATAAAATCTGTGGATAGTTAAGAGTTGTTAGCGCGTGTAAAATTGTACGATACAACGGTAAGTATCGTATGAAAAGTATATGCTGTGAATGAGTATCATAGAAAACGTAAATCAGATCCTCGAGCAAGTTATTAAACGCACTAAGGATAAATACGAACAATAAAAGAAACACAATGAACATAAATATATGCATAGAGAAAAGTATAGTCATTAACGGCAACTCTTAACGCTAATAGCACACCTGCGTAAATGTTAATCACACGTTTCTCGAATATAATTCCAAATGTAAAAATTTATTTCAATTATCCGCCCACGCGTTTCACAATCGGTCGTTACCCACTCGTTAATAAAACTTAATCTTTCATCGTTACTTTTACACTCACACAAATTCTCACCTCGACATAAATTCCTCCCCTGGAAAAATAAAAAGCTGGGATACTATCAGGTCGATAAACCCAGCTGAAAATCGCGTAGCGTGCATGCGTTTCGATAGATTCAGCCTCGCCTTGGTTCGTTAATCAGACAAGGATCGAGGGACACGAGAGCGGGTGACACGATCGATCCCGACTGATTACGTTAAACAATACATAATTAAAGAACGTAAATAACGGAAGGTGAAGGAGGCTGACCACAGAAGTGGAACGACGTCGAGGGAAATGAAAGCGAAAAGAAGAGAACGATAGGAATTTTATAAAAGAGATACAGAAAACTTAATAGCGAATAGGAAGGCGATAAATAACTGTGAAAATCTCAAATAAAGATCTTGCACGTTTGCATACTGGATACAGCAGATTTTAGTTAGAGTTAGATTAGCAATAAAGTATGGCGCAGTCTCTGTCGATCGTTTTAGCACAGACAGGTTGCAGATATTTCATCAGAAGACGATTGAACACGAGAAGCACGTTAGGTGTTTGAAACTTAGGAAATATGTAACTTAGAAACGCTTTCTCCAAAATGTGCTAAATCTGCTTCAGAATCTTGTTCGAGATTTCCATTCGTTTGAAGACCACTGAGGGGCGAGGAGACTTAATAAATCAAATTTTTTGTTTTTTATGCCACTTAGAAATACATTAAAAAGAGATACATCGCTACGATACAGTTGGACAGAGAACAGTTTGTTAGATCCAAAGATGACTCGTATAGTAGAAATAGATGACGCGAGTACATTCGTGAATTATACAAATCCAACGACGTAATTAGTGTTATGATTATCAATGCTTCGTAAGCGTGGAGAATATCGAGAAAAATACAGATGTAGTTCGAGACTATATAAAAATAAGATTAATTAGGCCCTCGTATGGGAGCAATTTTAAAATCCAATATTTTTTATTTGTAAAAATTATTTTGTTACCTATTTTATTAATTCTTATATAATCCTTTTTTTTTTTAGAGGAAGAAAGTTTATTGATTCCAAGAATACAGTGTTAGGTACATTATTCACAATAAACGGTGAATTCTTATATAATCCTGCGCTGACTCAAATGATCCTACCATAAGGGTTAATCGAGTCATTTTGTCCTGTTCGATATTTCCTGCTGCACCTAAAGTACATGATATTTTCCCATTCTTTCGTTATTATATCGAAGATTAATAACGTCTCGCAATATACAATAAGTTTGATTATTCTATGCAAAGTTCAAGACTGAATTTTAAGATGTCGTATCTAAGGTCCCCTATTATCTCACCATACTGCAATTAATCCGGAACGCGTGTTATTTAAGAAATTTTAAGACTAGAACTACACCGGAGAATCTCGTTAAAACGATATCGTGAAGAAGAAAACTAACGATATATCGAAGACGGGAACGGGTGACACGATCGACCAGATTCCAGCCGATTACGTTAGACAATACATAATTAAAGAACGTAAATAACGGAAGGTGAAGGAGGCAGACCATAGAGGTGGAACGACGTCGAGGAGAGGGAAAGCACGAAGGAGAGAAGAAAAAAGGTGGAGGAAGGGCCTTGACCGAACCGATGCGTGACCATCGACTATAGACAACACAATCGGCCAAGAAGACTGATTCATTCAGCCAGGAATGTCTGCCCGTACCGTTATGCCATGATTTTGCTGCTACGAGGATAAAATGATCGATCTACTGTGCCGATTGATCAACAAACCAAGACCCAATACCAGGGCAATCGCGTAACGAAAACCATGGAACGTACTATGAAGTACGTATGAATCTTTTATTTTTATTAAAAGTGTAAAGTTGGAAAGGTGTCGCAAGAAAATTAGATTCTCGATTGCCTGCAGCGTGGAAAATAACAGGAAAGCAGAGCGGAACAAAACTCGGACTTTTTTTACATATGAAATTGTAGAGAATAGAAAGAAAGAGAGAGCGGCGTACTATTGTAGAACGACGCGACGATTATCTGTGACGTTGAACGTTCATGGTCGAGGATAACGTAAACTTACCGAGTTCTGTAGTTTTTTGCGTGAATATGTTGCGTGCGACGAAGGTTGTGAATGAAAGGTAACTAGTAGAGATAATTGGTTGAATTAATGAAGCAACAGTAAAATAGTGATTTAGTGATAGAGTTAACTGTATATATAGTGGTTCAGGAAAATATGTGAACACACATATTGTATCTATCGTATAAAATATTTTGAAATGTTATTGTCCTTGTAACGGAACGGGTATATTTTTGGTGGTAAATAAATAAATAAAAATTCGCTGGTAAAAATAATTTTTAATCTCTTGTTGTCAAAACATATCGGTATTAAGCTTATATTCCCTTGACTATATAGGTCAATCTAATTTTAAAGTTTGCGTATAGAAGTATTTAATATTGTAATTTATATTTTGATGCTAATATATTTAAATGAAAATCTTAATACAATACCCGATGGCATAATACCAGACCACGGCAAGTGAAAACTTTTCAAGACTAATGTTTATTTCCATAGAAAGTTTAAGTATGTGCATTTTTATGATCCCGCAAGTAGGAATCTGTATATTTATAACTTTTAAGATTTTAAATACAGCGTACGATTCATATCATACATATACATATTCGAATCATAAAAAAGAAAAGGAATTCTAGGTTACGTATCGTAAAATATATTTGGACCTAACGAAGTTAGAGAGTACGTTCGCCTTTTAAAAACAAAATTTTCAACTCGAAACTAACTGGCAACTACGTACGGTGACTGATAAAAATATCAGTATATTTACCACAGAAAATTTGTATGAATACATTATGTACGACAGACGAAACTTTTCGAAGTTTCATTAGCATCGCAGTGAGACATGGCTTTCGGGATAGTGTTGGTAAAATTTGAAATCCAAAAATATATATAGAAGTTACAAAATTATTATTGTAATACGTACATTTAGCATAAAATTAGTACGCGGCATAAATAATGGTCTTAAACGTATAATTGACGTTAAACTCACAACGCCGTGCTTTTCTAACAATGAATAATTGACTGTTCCAATACTTTCATGATCTTTGCGAAGCGTGTGCTTGCCACGAACATCTTATACTTTCTGTATAAGCTTTTAGATTCGTTTCAAATTTGACTAGTGTAATCGTAATAGTCGTGGCTGGTTACATTGCGAATGAAATTTGAAAATTTCAAAAAGTATACGCATTATCGCGTAACACGTTATTCGTAAAAGGTTTCTACGAGAGTGGAAATACATTCGTGAGATATTGTGTATGTATTTCATGGAACCAAACAATCTCTTAATCTACAGAAACTACCGTACAGTCGCTTTACTTTCGATACTATGATTTACGATGGCCAGAAATAAAAATTCGACATCGCGAAACAGCGGTAGTCAATCAATTTATTAGCAGCGTTATTAGCAATTACCTGCAACAGGAGAAAGTGGTTTTAATCACAAGGAGGCTAGACCTGGATTTCGATGGTGGATTCCTTTTTCACACCGATCCTATGAGATCGCCGAGAGAACAAAAGGAGAATAACGGCGAGGCACAGATACCTGAATTATTCTCTTTTCTCCTCCGTGGCTTTAGAACAATACACTCGCATGCCCAATAATTTGTTTGTAATAACGATAACCGCAGTCTCCGCTACGGTCTCACCGTCTCGACTGTTTCGTCGTTTCACGGAAGCTATTAAATTACGCAACGAAGCGTCACTTCCTGGTTCTTGGTTAACGTGAAAAATGAGAGCCGAATATTGTAACACGGCTATCATAAAGATGATATTTTCCAAATACGATTAGTTCCTTTCTTTTTGTTTAATTTTACTTTCCTAAATGAAATTTTCCTCTGTTCGTTTTAAAACGCTCGAGCAACAGATGTAAAAGCTGCTACCTTTCGTTAATGAATTATTTACGCGTTGCATTCGAAAGATATTGTTACGAATACCGAATAGATTTCACGGAATACTTTGGCCTGAAGCGGAAACAAAACGACTACCGCTCGATGAGGACCGGAAGTATTGATTAATCAGGGAACGCTCCCTACTAAGTTGATGGTAACAGGACGTGTATAAACTTTTGTAGCATAAATCGTAAAATTATGTAGAGAAAATCAAAAGTAAACATACACCTTGCAAAAATGACATTCGTATAATATTGGCGTTCCTACAGATTTACTTATGTCTTTTTTTCTTTTTAATTATTAATTTGTAATCCTACATACTTTGTATCTTTCCAATCGTTTTTCAATTTACGCGTCATTCTATGTATCAGAGATTTTGACAAACTTTTGTGCCTTTAATGTATTATATATACTATGCACCAGATTCTCACTGTTCATTAAATTTTTCAAATTATACAGACTTGACCAAAAGTTTGAAATTACTATTTGGCCATCTTGTACGATCAAACTAATAGTAGTAGTATTATTTAAGTTTACAAGTAAATCGTATAAATCGTAAATCATCTGACTATGAAGAAATGAAATCTGACTATGAACTATGAGGAAAAGAAATTTACAACCCCCAACCTGTAACTTGTCAATTTATTAATATTATTAATTGGTAAAATATTGTGCAAGAGATTTGCTCTAACATAAGAACCTTTTGTTAAAGGTGCCAAAAACCAAAGTACAGAGAATTATTATTAATATTAGCAACGTTAATATCAGATTCAAACAAAATTATTAAAAAATTTACGATTGTTACAACCAAAGAAGTGATTCTAATTTTTCGAACGATGCGGTGCATAAATTACACGGATAAATCATTAAACATGTTTGTTGAATTAATTTTTAATATCTGTAGGTCGATCCAAAGAATGCCATCATATCCATAAACGTTTATAAAGAGTTCGAAATGAGGCCTCTTCCATCAGAAAGATCCTTGAAAGCTTGTAGCGGCCCAGTTTCGTTGATCGTGCGCTGTTTTAATCATTAAAATATGATTAGAAACGAGCAATGCCAAGTAGATTAATGTCAATGATTTGCCTGAAGTTCCGGTGGAAGGTTCGCGTCTCTCGTGCCAAGCAGCATTGAAATCTCTTTCCCTTCGTTCTGTTTTCTTATTCTCTCTTTCCCCCTCCCGCCCCTCCCCTCACTCTCTCCGTCTCTCTTTCTACTACAACTCAGCCGGAACTTATGTTTCTTTATAGTGGGATAACGCGACAGACCAATTGAATAAACATTATTTTTCGTACGAAGAGAAATATTATTTGCTCGTTATAGGCGAGATACATATCGACTTCGATATCTCTTGAAGGCCATCGATTCGAAACGAAAGTGGAACACGAAACGGCATGCGAAAAAAGGGAAGCTAGAAAATAATACGGAATAAAGATTGGAACTTTCGATGGTGAGATGCACCTGTGAACGTTGACTTTAATCGTATTAACGCGATTGTGTTTCCATTTGAACGAGTCGCAAGCCTAGAATCGTAGATCGGGTTCCTGGTAAGCCGAGCATTATAATCTGAACAATTACCAGCTATCCAAGGATCGTGCTGGCTGAAGTTCGAGAATCAATCGCGAAACACCATTCTGAAGTGCGGAAAACGGTGAAAGGAGAAACTTCGAGTTGAAGAGAAATTGAAGCGTAATCGAAATGTGCAACGGTAGAAACGTGGGTTCTACGAAAGATCTATTGATAAAAGGTTCCTGGAAATTGTTGCAATATTTCGATGGATTGAAAGTATCGTACAATAATATCTACAGTAAAATGCACTTCCTCGTATGAAGAGTATCATTATGATTATATTTGTAACGAAGAGACGTGGATATTTTATTGTATTATTTTATAGCGATCGACGATGAGTTTATTTGTGCGCTTCGCTTTATATTTTTATTGCTACAGATATTGTCCTTTTATCTTTAAGCAAGTTATTATAGAAGGTTTCAATTCTATCGTAAAATATGTTTTTCTAGTAAGTTTAATTATCGTTTATTTTGCCAACAATCAAGTAAATATCGCATATAATAATAACATCACCGAATTATAATTTTACAACTACCTTGTCCGTTTCAACTATTAATAGGTCTCGGAATTTTGTCTTAAACGTACGAATTCACGAAAATACTTCGCCATATTTTTGATTGATTCCAGTTAATTATTATTTTGTATTCCTGCGTTTATCGTGGATTTACGTAGTTGGCTAATTATACGAAAGACTTGATTTAACGTTATTCGTATTTATTCCACGTCGGCTGGCGCGTTTTGTTTTATCATATAACATGACGTAAAATTTCAAAGAGATACCTCATTAAAACATCACTCCCAAAATAAAAACGGTCCGTATTAATCTCGTTAAATCAATATTGGAAACAACTTCTCCTCTGTTATTGCACGCGATCCTTTCGTTCTGCGTGTTACTTTCAACCGAAAAAGGAGCAAAAGTTTTTGCTGGCGTATAAAATTTCAACGAAGAGCATGGGTAATGGCAGAAAGATGAAATAACGGTAAAAGGTAAAATGCAATGGAAAGTTGGCGAAACGAAATACTCGTTCGTCGCTGGTAACGTTTGACAACATTGTAACACAGAACTTGGACGAACTCGATCTTATCTTGGCAACTGGCCACAAGTCGAAACCGAATGATTGAATTACACTTTGCACGTCTTACGCATGGTACTCAGATATACGGTTTTTGCATTATAGAACGCAACAAATATCTACCAATCGTGTGACCAAATTGAATTTTAAATTGAACGTAATTAAAATTGAATTTTCCATACCCTTCGTTTCATTATGAACACAGTATGATTGATGGTTTGCCATCTGACCGACAATGAGAAAAGACAATCTACAGTGTTTCACGAAAGTAGTTGTAGAAACTTTTTATGAATATATTGTGTGTCTTATGCGAAATATTTACAAATTCATTAACACCAACTGTTGCGTGTATATCGGTGAAGTTTGAAAGACATTTGGAAATGTACGTAGAAGCTATATATACGTGATCTATCTATATAGCACAAATGTATGCATATATATATATATTGCAGAGATCAGAAAAGTTTTTAAACTGTCAGCTATCGATTATATTAAGAAGCTTCTATATTCAATCGGATTATTATTAACACCTTTAATATGTTTAAAACGGGCGTGAGTGATTAATTTTTTATTAAGTGTATGTTAGCAGTAAATGTCTGGCAACTTCTATATATATTTTCAGATGCGTATTAAATTTTTCTTGATTTTACTATTTACAACTATCATACCTATGTACAATAACACATTATAAGCCTATAAAATTGATCTTCGAAAATCGATATTTAATAATAAATGTGGCGTTTGTAATTGTTCAAATAATTGTCTCATAAACAGATTTCGTTGCTTGACAAACTCGTATCTTCGGCTTTTTTAATCTCTATATCGTAAATTAAATTAAGAAGCGTGTTGTAAACTGATAGAAAGATTTCTGCTGTTAATGTAATCAGTGGTGTTTAAATGGCAAAGTAGTATAATAATATACGTACATGGTAAATGTAATAATAAAATATATCGTTGATAGGATTTTTAATAAGTTGTTTACAGTCTGGTGGCTGCATAAAAAGAAAGTGGCTACTGCGCTTCTAATTACTAGTTCGTTATTAATTTGTGCTCTTTGATAAAGTTTACATACTGTTATTACAAATCAAGCACAGTGTGTGCTCATGAACAGTAAAGTATCCTGAAGCAAGTCACGAGTTTGCGATTAATTACGATCGCTGCAAATGACGGCAATTGCCCGAACAGTTCGAGTAAAAAGCGAAACATAAATGGGAGGTTATCGATAACGGGGAAAACGAGGTGAAAAGTAGCCTCGCGTTAGTTTAACGCGCTCACCGTTACAAATTAAACGACGGTGCTCGATTCCTTGCGCGGTAGAGCCGAGTAGAACGTAATATAACCGACGATTTCGCAACTATAAAGTATCGCTTCTGATAATTACCGATATTCGTCTAGCCAGTAATTTATGAAACATCGGAGACTAGACTAAAAACTCAAGGAAGAGCGTATGTCCCGCTAATGACACGATTTCCTTTTCTCTTAACGCGTTTCATGCAGCTAGATAAGTAAGTGTTTGGCCCATTATTATCTTTTATAACTCAACAACTGTTCGCAAGCTGTCCAACCGTTTAGCTGAATAAACTTTTAGAAAACGTTATACTCTTGTGTACGGTATCGAACGGTTGCAATTATGCGATCGTAATGGAATTACGTATTTCGTAAATATTCGCAAGATCGAAAGATATTTATTTACCAATGGAACTCACAGAGTGTTCGAAATAAGCTATTCGTAATTTTTCATAGAAATTTTATTGATTTACGATGATGTATTTCTAGGGATTCGCACGGTGTATTTTTATAAAGTGAACATATATGAGCGAAGACTTGTTTTCCTCTGGTATTATGTAGTTTTTCATATAAGTAGCTTTTATTTTGATCTCTTTCGGATAAGTTTTATAGTTGCCTTGTACGTTCTTTTAGCGCTAACGTATTATCTTTTCAGATCAGTAGAGCTGAGTATAAATATACTAAAACTAGGTTGTGAATTTACCTAGTACGTTTTGAATACTATAAAAGTGCTTCGAAGAGAAGAAGAAATACTTTAAAGAATATTTAGATCTAAATGAGATAGATTTCGACTCTGTACGTATACCTAAGTGTTTCGAAAAAATATACATAAACAGTACCTTTGAAGATGACCGAATCTCTACGAAGTATTAGATCATATCTCGTAATTTAATGGTTAATTTCTGACAGATAGTTATCTACCTGTGGCACGATAAAATAAATTTTATGTGTATTTTAGCCAGAAGCTTGTCAGATTTTATACTCTACGATACTTGTATGTATGCTACTTGTGGTATGCCTGGCTTCCTATCTTTCAAGGTTCCAATACATTTAGAAAGTCCTACTTTTTCAAACGTTAATGTACTTGTAAGTGCACTCTCCGACCTTACTTAGATACTGTTTCTGAAGTTCGAATCCATCTTATATCGCGAACCAAGCACTTTGCAAATATAGAAAATGTGTGTGAAACGTCATTTTATATGAATAATAATTGAACGCCACGAATTAAAATTTCTATGTCGAAATTGCCTTAGATTCGTAAATACACGTACACATACAATCAAATGGTGGACGTAATCTCTCTTCAAAAATTATTTCATTTTGTAAAAGATTCGGATGAGATTGATGTCGTAAACGGTAAAATATAAAATACGTATTGTAACGTGCGCTCATGGAAATATCAACTTTAATTCAAATAGGAACGTGATATAATTATGTGATGTTCACAGACGACTCATCTTATTTAAAGAGGCATTAACGGTGTATAATACTTTCGATTAATATAAATAATTTGACAAAAAGAACTGTTTCCTGCAGAGAAACAAACATTCACGATCTTATGTTATAAATAAAATTGTCCCTATGCCGCGGTATTTAAATATGAAATTTGAGGACTAGAACCGGAAAAACTCGTTAAAATCACATCATAAACAAAAGAACCGAAGGGCTATTCGATTTCAAAACGAACCAGCCGTATTACTTACGAGAAGTAAGCCTTTCCTCGGGGGGGGGGGGAGAAGAAGAAGAAGAAGAAAGAAAACGATTTAAATAGCCGTCTTGGAAGGTCCACGTTTCCCAATTTAGGATGAACAGAACCGGTTCCAGAAGAAGGTTCAAGGAACCCCGATAGATATCTGTGGATTATTTTAGAAACTTAAGGGTAACCATACGTTTGAGTATTTCTTGATGACATACTTAATAGCGCCCTATGGAATACCTTAATTTGTTTCATCCAAGGTGAACTCGCTCGAACAGCCATTTTCGTTGCGTTTCGTCGTCATGGATCGTATCGTTGTGTTATTGTGTTTCGTTGTAAATTTCGCGAAATGATGGTTCCACACAAACTGTACGAAAATACACTACTGTCTATAAATATTTCGACTTACAGATTTTCACATTCCTTTCAAACTTTACCGATACAATCTCGATAGTCGAGTTTCATTACGATGCTAATGAAACTTCAAAAGGTTCGAAGCATAACAAACGCAACAAAAAGTATTGGCACGACGTTGTATTTACCGTAGCATTTACCGTCATACCAATAAATTAGATCTAAATATATTCGCATCGTTTATCATTACTCTTACACGACTACGAGGATTCGCCACTACAAAAATAAAATGTAGAACCTGATAAAAAAAAAAAAACGCTTCATTGGAAAATAAAGATGCTTGGCAATAATTTTTGTAGCCACTGTACAATATATATTCATAACAGATGCCTACAATGATCGAAATAATTTTGTGAGCATCCGTGCAATAATACTGTTGAAAATGACAACGTGAGTTCGCGCTCGCCAACCATATGCAGATGCGCTAGTTACAATAAATGGTAACTAGAAGATAGTTCTAGTTACTATAAATCGATAAGTTTAAGATATTCTTTTGTTTTTATCCCTAGCCCATGTAAGAAACTGCTATAAAGGTTTTCCGGCTCAGAACGGTGTGATAAATTTGTCCAAAGAATAAAATAATAACTATTGTAGTAGGAACCTCTAAATACAGAAATAACAAGAAATACTTATAAAGGATAGTGTATTTTTGAAACGGCGGGTTTGGGCGACATTTATGCGCTTGCTAGGTAATTTTGGACGCTATTCATTGGGAAACGTTGTCATGGAGGTGGTCCGTTAAGAATTTGGTTAAAAGCGCAACGGACGCGCCCAGCATGTAATTACGGCTCGATGAGACGGCTGGAAAGTCGAACCGCGTCCTAAATAGCTCCTTAATCCTTTTTACGTTTTTGTTGAAATTCGAGCATAGCTATCGGCGATTCGATTTTTTCCTCGTTTTTCGGCTCGTTCTTATCTTTCCGTTCGTTGAGTAAGTCCGAGTTGAATAGTTCAAGTCTCAAGTAGGTGTTAATTAGATTTTACGAGGTTTTTATCGTCCAACACAATGATAAAATACAACTCTTTAGGTTTGAATAATTGAAATAATTTGACATTCCTTGATATATATACATATAGGTATCTTTGGAGTTTCTGTTTTTAATAATTTAATACGAATCACCTAATCGAATAGCTTTGTAGAATTTTCTAGATTATCTTCCCCGTGTTTCAGTGTTGCGCAGTTGAGCGATGTGAACGTGAGAATGAAACATTTATATTTCACGTTAGAGAATTTTTTAAGTATTTTATTTAACATAAGTATTTAACATATGCGCACGTTACTTTATTTCGTAAAGCATTATCACTATTCTGGAAATATAATAACACAACTGCGAGAATGTAACTTTCCAGAAGATGAAAAGTATCAATTTGGTTTGCAATATTTATTTATACTTGTAATTAAATATGAAAGAATTGTTTATTGGTATTGGAAGAGCTACTTTTAATATATTTCGATTATTTTATTTTATTGGAGAAAGTGTGATGTTTCTGACATCAATCACGCGTTATCCAACTTTGAGATAATTTTCCTGTTACATTTCCATCGATGTTTAATCGCATTGTAAATTTATAGAAATGGAATTTATGAATCAGTCCGTAAAAACCTAACGGCACTGGTCGGTGCACATTAACGTGCACATTCCAATTTAATCTTCGCTCGTCATTTCCTAATTTTCCAGCTTCCTATTTCTCACTGCTCGGCAAACATTTAAAAAATTACAACCGTACCATCAATTTTAACTTTCTTTCTTAGAAAAGCATAGAAAGCGGTCATCAAACGAGTCGCTGCTGCTTGTAATTCCGAACGAAATGATCACGATCAAATGGTCAGATCGTTCGTGCTCGGCACGCACATATTTTCACGTGTTTCACGAGCCGTTCGAAGCCATCGCCAGGAAAGCACCTGCACTCCGATGACGAACGCATCGTTCACGCAGCTCATACCGATAATCACGTGGAACCAGCTCAACAGAGGTGGAAACTCATTCCCACGCGTGTCGTGGCTTTGAACAGCTTACCTGTATTTTTCTTTCTCCTCTTTCACCGACCAGTTCGATCGACGCACGACTCGACGATCCGACCGATCCTCCGAAAAGATTTGGTCGCGTGGCCCGTCATGTCTACCTTCGATCCTCGATTAACCGCAAGATTGTTTGTTTAAAAGTCTGCAACGATCATTTGTATAATAATTAAAAGTTGATTCTAATACTTTAACCTGTTGTCCAAATCGTTCTGATTACATACGTATATATGTTAAATAAGTAAATAATAAATATGTATAAATACATGTATAAAAAGATTAAATGACGAGGTAAATTGATGTTATTTAAGTCAATTTTAATCACTATAAATGTATATTTATATTTATATAATATATATTTATTATATTATCATATGTTTTATTAATATAGTTTTATTTTACTGTACTTTTATTGTAATATTTTTATTGTATTAAATTTAATCATGATGAGAGTATAGGAACATAAAATGAAAGCATAAAATAAAATTGAGGAAATATGGGGTTCGTAATTATCATGTTAAGACATTTACATACATTATAAGAAGTTAAACTTTGCTAGGTAAAATATTTTATATTAATAGTATAAATGATGACAATTTATAGCTTTGAAAATATCTATGCACAGATGTACTTAATAATATTTATCGACAGTTTATTCTTATTGAGGTCGTTAAAAGAAATAAATAATCAGGTGGTGATGTTTTAGAAGAGTTTGAAAGGGATACGATAGATTATGTTCACTTGACATTAACTTAAGTTATGAATAAATATAGAATTTTATATTTGAATTGAGAAATCATGAATTTAATTAAATTTCCTTTCATTTCAAATCCTGAAAAGATGAAGACTATCTAAGCTACTAAATTTATAACATTTTTTGAACGAATAAAAACTGGGCAAAATAAACGCGTCATTAGTCATTCAAATAAAAAAAAGCTAATTAAATAAAGATGAAATAGGAATGTCCCACAGCTCTTCAACATAAATTTATTTTCGAATAATTTACACTCTGACTACCGTAATAACAGTTATTGCCAATTATGTAAAATTCTTCTATGAAAGAACTTATTTAGGATTTCTGCTTTTAGGTCATCGTGAGTCGTGACAAACTATTATAAAACAGACCAGCTCATCGAATTGTCTCAACTTTCTCATCGACTTCGAAAGAATTACCGAGAACACAAAAGTTGATTATCAAATCAGGCTGATTCATCCATCAAGAGGCTATTTTAATTAGGTTCCGCGCTAACATAGAGTTAGTAAATTAATCTGAACAAAAGATCTTAATTACATTTCTCTCATTAAAAACAGCGTAGCAAAATTTCATAAGCGTGTTAAAATATAAATATAAAATCTTTTCGATGAAATCAAACATTTCTAAGATGTAATTCACGACAATACTATACCAAAGCTCGATTCTATAAAACATATTATCTCTATTCAAAAAAATATATCTTTAAGAAGATGATAAATAGAAGTTGATTCATATCTACTGATTCAATTTTGCTGAAATAAATCTCTCTCTTTGCTTAAGAATTTTGAATACTTTTGATTTATATTCTTCGTACTAAATTTTCTTGAAATTTTACTGAAACAAGTTTCTTTATTGAAAAGACTACCCATCCCTTGCCTCGACTTTAATAAAATATCTACGTACCGAAAACTAACTGGCGAATGAAATGAAATGCAAACTTCGGACTGAATCGAAACGAAGTAGATGCTGAATGCACGAGAAACCTTGCGACGTTGAAGACCGGAAGTTTCTCTTTATTCAATGATGACCGATAGCCACGAATCAGGTGTGACAATGACTTTCTTGCTGCATATAAATTAGAACGAGGCTACGACTTTCCCTTTCTTTTTGCGGCGCGCTGCAAAAATCTAGATTTTGTCATGAGCCACGGAACGTCAGTCGCAAAAATAACGAATGTAAACAGGGTGAAGTAATTTATCGCCGCGACTTAAAAGTTGCCGCGTTGCCTGCCGCTCGTAAATTAAAACGCATTTTCACGGAAGAAGAAACAAAAACCTTACGCGTATTTCTATGTTCCATGACATAATTTCGAGCGCATAAACGTTCTTGCTTCATTCTCGGAATCGTTCCTGTCCGAAAGTAAACCATCGCGAGATAAAAGGTATTTTGTGACGAATATTAAACTGTAGTCAAGTTTTATTCTTGGAATCGTTCCTGTCCGAAAGTAAACCATTGCAAGATAAAAGGTATTTTGTGACGAATATTAAATTGCAGTCAGGTTGCTGACTTAAAAAAAACTACTAAACGAGTAGTTATTAAAAAATAATTGCACATATGGACGAGACATAAAAAGCCGTGATAAGTCATACTTTTTTAGAAGAGGAACTTTGTAATTCGGTACGTTGTTAATCAACTCCACGTTAAAATTATCTCTTCATTTGATTCTGCGATTGAATAATATGCTTTTCCGTGGTTTTATTGAATATTTAGAAAATATTGAATTATCCTAAACTAACATATCAATGATAGAAATATTATTCATTGCTTACAAACACTGTAGATTTATGACGATCATTATAAATGAGATATTCCCTATACCTATAATTACCACTTACTAAATAAATAATCTCTTGATCCTGCTACGTCCCGCTGATCATTTTCGATAAGATAATCGTGTTTTTCTATCATCAAAGAATCTTTAAGCGTGCAAAAAGAATATGAAATAACCGTTATTACTACGCGTGATATTTCGTTTCTATCTTATGCTAAAAATCTTTTTGGAAACATAAAAAATTGTCTTATCTATCAAGCGAGGAGAATTTGGGTTATAAAAATTCGAAGATCGAGGCGGAGTTAAAATTATGTGACGCAAATTACGAGAAGTTTCCTATATTTTTCAAACATCGACAGGTGTATATCTTACTCAATTTCAAGCACTTCAAACGTTTGCTATCTCATAAAAGATAATAACACAGTCGAAAGTATCTATATATAACTTAACGTAATAATGTTACAGCAACGATGCAAAATATTCAGATGGAAGAAAATTGAGGAAATACGATGTTCGTGAAAAATACGCGAGCACGTTTCCCTTTTCAAGAAGCTGTTAATACCACGATTCGTAGCTTAACGATCGCGTAACCGGGATCGTGCCAAAATGAAAATTTCACTTCGGCTTTTTGTCCGTTCTCGTGTAACGCACACGTTCATCGCTGACAAGCAACTTTCTTCGTTCGCGAGCTGCTCCTGGAATGTAGTCGTGTTCACGCGCTAATTATTTTAGATAAAAAGTCGAAGATACTCGGGCAGCACGCGTTGCAAGAAAGGAAGAAAGAAAGAGAAGCATGCGTGTTTACGTTTGGAAAGAGGAGAGACCGCCAAGTAAAGAAAAGAGAAAATGATCGGAAGCGGAATGAACTGCGGCAACGTTTTCTTAAACGTGACGAACGCGGTTTCTGAAAGCTCAGAACAATCGGCTCTCTTCTTCTATCGAACATGCAACAAACAACACCCCGAAACGTTTTAAGGATATGAGAATGTTTTTTGTATAGAAAATATATAGAAAAGAAGCTTCGTATACTAAAATGGAAAAAAGTTGCTTTGTAACGTTAACCAAATTGAAAGATTTTCATATTTCTAGAAATAGTATTTAATTTTTGAAACAAATAATATTGAACATGTTAATTTTGTTATAAAGGTTTTTTAATATTTTAGGTTTTGGAGATACTTTTTAATAAATTGAAATATAATTTTATTGTTAGAATAAAATTTCACCTATGTATAATAATATCTTATAATACGATAGCTGTTACGTGTACGCGAGAAACGTTATCTATTCTCAAAAGTAATTACGTTTATTCATTCTATATTTATTTATTCAGAGTATGAGCAGTTAGAAACATTGCATTATTACATTAGCGTTTAACTACCGTAAATTAAACGTACGTATTACATCATCGTAACAATTAACGTATGTATTTGCAAATAGATAAGGAAGGATCATAGTGGTCTAAGTCGATTCATCGCTATTTGACGTAAAAACCTGTCCTTCGTCTATCGTTGTAAAAAATTCGTTATATCTTCTCCAACTCGTAAGATCGTACGATGGCGAAGAGCAAAGTTACAACTCGATCGATCATGAAACCAAAGGGATGATATTTGTAAGAATCGAAACGTACTTATGCGAGTGTATCGAAATTCACAAATTCTTGACTTATATCGCTATAATTTCCAATTCATCAGATGTGTCGTGGTACAAGTATCAATTAACATACTAACATAGTGCTCGTACGAAATACATAGAATCAATTACATAGAACGATTTATGTAATCAATATCTAAATGTTTCAAATTAACATATTCTCCTTCGGTTTGGACGACGAGAAACATTTCTATCGCTGATAATATGTCAGCAATAACAGGGAAAAAAAAGAAAAAGAATGAAATCTATCGAGTATCAATTAGACAGTGGAACTTTCAACCATAGCCTACTGGAATATGCTAAAAGAGAAAAAATCAGAGAAATTATTCGACATTATCGTGAGTCACCGATTCGAGACGAACGGCTCTCGATAACCACGCCTCTTTAATTTATTCAACCGGGCACGAGGGAATGTAACTTTCTTGGCTTCGTTAAGTCCGTTTAAATCGAATATGATAATTTTATGCGAATATTTCACGTAACGCTGGTAGCGGTGAAGTACGCCGTGAGTCGAAGTGCGAATTCCATTTTTTTTTTTTTTTTTTTTCATGCCGCGCGCATAGACCCGAGGAAGAAGAAAAGAAGGAGAGAAAAAGAAAATCGAATATACTTTATGTTATCGCACGCACTTTCGAATCGTGTTTCCACGGTGTGAATTATGCTTGCTGTCGCGAACTACTCACAACGATTGTGCACATTTTATGAAAGGACACCGCGTACACGATCCTTCTGCTGATATTAATAAGTACAGTTATGGAAATACACGACAATTATTTCATTATGTAAACCTGTCCTGTCGCTAAACAGTGGCATAATATTTCCTCCGGTGTCGTTCATTTTGTAGGGAACAAGTGGAGATTTTCATTCGTTATTTAAATATTTTTCTGAGAAGCGTGATGCATACAATATGAGACGGGTATATTTATTCCTATAATTTACGTACAACTTTTTTCCTTTATTTTAAAATTCTTTTTGTAGGGCAGACAGGTTTGTCTCTGTTTTCGTCCGTATTTATCCTGAATTCTTCTAAGTCGTAAATTTTGGACCCTTACCTTTTCTAAACTATGCGACAAGTATAAGGTGGAAATTATACGCGTACATAATAATGTCCTAATGTTATAAGAAGCGATATTTTAAAAATTGCTAAGAAACTAAATGTAAGAAGACAATTTTGGTAACATCAGATTGATTGACGACGTATAGAATTTTAAAACTGCCCGCGTATAAAAAAGAAGAATGGAAAATATGATTCATCGCGTTCTTCCTCTTTATGGTTCAAACTCATCCAGTTATAGGTTGATCACGCCGTATGTAGCGACGACAAACGGCAAAATTATCGACTGGTGGCTGGGAAACAAGCGAGAGAACGGAGCCGATGCGGGTCATTTTAGATCGTTATTATTCGTTCAAATACAATAACGAGCAATCAGTTTGCGTACGTAAGCAGAAGGGTGGATGATCGGAAAAGAAGAGGAGGAAAAAAGAAAAGTGGAGGGAAAAAAGAACTACCGACAGTCTCGTCTTGCTATCTGTTTTCAAGTGGTCGTAATTATATCGTAAATTTAACAACGCCAGGGCAGCATCGACTCTCCGTTTATGGTTTGGTTCGTTAAAACTTTCCTCGAAATGAATTCTGAGCGAACGATGCTCACGTAACGATCAAAAAACGATTGTACCTACTCTCATTTTGTGACTCCTTTTAATGCCGGCTCCTTCGTTCCTCTCGCTACACCGCCTAAGAATTCCTGTAATCTTTTAATCTTGAACTTTCACTTCTACCCTTTTTTATCCCGTTTTTATATTAGGTCGCTAGTAGACGAATCTAAATGGCACGGCGCGAACCGCAAAGAAAAATCAGGATATCTCGGGCAATTTAAAAAGTATCGTTCAATGCGCTGATAATTGAACGAGATACCGCTGCCAGCGACGTTATAATGCACGCGTAGAAAAACCGATGAAAAAGTGGGAACCAGAAAAACCGTGATACATCGACGTGATACTGAATTTGCTTCGAGTTACAAGCCACTTTTTTTCAAGTTCGCGTGGTTGCGCAAGAAAAAGTTCGACTCCATTTCAAAGGGTGTAAATCCTCTCTCTCAGCAACGTAATTAGAATTCTGAAACTCGTATAACTATTTGGTCGATCGTTTCACTTTGTTTAAATTATGTTATACGTGGCACGTAAACGAATAACGCAAGTACTTGTTATAATAAAAATATTCAGATACGAAATGGGCAAAAGATTCTCGGTCCTTTACCACGCTAGTTTAATTTGCAAATTAGCCTTTAAAAGATCTCGTGTAAAATTTGGATCAATTTTGAAGATATCTTTATACCGAAACCTAACTACAAATCTTCCAATTACGAATTACTATAATAAATCGCGAAAATTGCTTTGAAAACTTGATACGATACTATGTATGTGATTTTAGACGATACCTTCTCTTCAAGATAATTACGTTACACTAAAATCTCTGAAATCTTTCCAATTAACCTGATTGAAAATTGCAGGAATTATTTTCGAAACACCTGCGTATCTTATATTTTGGTATTTAGCGCGATACATTCCCATATTATCCAAACATGTAATCCACGTCAAATGAAAGAATCAGAGAAAATGTGTCACAAGCGAAAAATACTTAGATCTGAAGAAAGACTGTAACTAGAATTAAACGAATATAAATGAAATAATTCATATAAACCAAGAAATTCATAACTCCTTTATATAAACGCGGATTTCACGTATCATTTTCCATGTTTATCTTATTTTTGTCGAAAAATTCACTTGTACGTCTTTTTCATCGATAAATTGAAATAATTGTACACAATTATTTTGCACACGATCACTTCTCGAGTCAGTGGACGCGTATTTGTCGTGTACATCGAACAAGCGTACATGTCCGATACATTGAACGACTGTACAATACGTGAAAAGTGGAGAGGCTGACAACAGGTTCAAATAATTATTACGATTAGCCGTATTTTTTGCCTACTTTAGCCACGGCAACGAGGTACGAAATGTATAAGTTAGGAATTGCCGACAGGCTCAGCACGCGATAATTGTGCGGTTGCACAACGATCGTTAAGGTTTCACGAGTTGCTCGTATTTCATCGAAAAAAGGAAAAGGAAAAGGAAACTAGACGAAAGAAAACGAGAATGATTTTCCATTTCACTAGGCACCCGCTTCTGCCGCGAAACCGTTTTGTTTCCGCTGGCCACCGATACCGATCGACGTAAACGTCCAACACGATATCACACTGTCCGCACCATGAATAAAAATGTCTGAACGAAAGTTGCCAGGTAAACGCTTAATGATGCAAAGCTTCCACGTTGTCCTGGATTCGTTTCGAGACCGTTGCAAATGACAGATGTAAAATACGTCCAATTACCAATGAGAAAAGAATCGAAGTATATCGGGAAAAAAGTGAGGCAGTCGTTTCGTTATTGCACGTTATGAAATAAAATATGCAGACAGATTATACATATGCAAAGATTCAGACTGTTATAACAACAAGATGGCTATAATTATATGTATATATCATTATTTTCAAATTACTATTTAGGTTCTCACGTAATGTATAGGGAACGATATTACACCGTGTTGTTAATGATTACACGAAACAGTGGTTGAGTAATTTGTTACGAGATAAGCGATCAAGAATATATTGAAATAATTACTCCTGTCGATCGACGTTTATGCGTATATGTAATCTGAAAAAAAACAATTGAAAATTGATATTTTTGATTCAACTTCGTACTTTGATATTCGTAAAAGATGTTCGAAATGACAATCCTCGGTTTGTATACAAGCTTGCTGTCGTCGTGTCAAGGAACTTCGCAATCTTCCAGAAATTCCAGATATACGTCGAATGATACAGACCGAGAATAGCCGGCTCGAAGTTTCGAGCGCCTTCTACGAAGGTAAACAAATAGTTGCGGATTAACGAAACACAAAAGTGGCTATAACATCGAATCAAGATCAAATAGGACACGTATTTATACGAACATCTTTGCCCCGCATGTTGTGAAACACTTTGCATATGTGTGTAATAAAAATCTTGTCATTTCTATATATATTAGGTTGTTCAAAAAGTTTCCCTTGTTTTATAAGGAAATAATAGACGCACAATGTTTTTTGTTTTATATTAGTTTATCGAATTATGCACGAACGTAATAATAGAAATAGAACGAAATGCATCATACGTAATTCAATAAAATAATATGAAACAGAAATTATTGTTCATCTATTATCACCTTATGAAACAAAAGAAACTTTTCGGACAATCTAATACATACGTCTTTATATTTGTTCGTCAAACATTGCCAATATAATCACGATACATAACCGTATCGTCTTTTGCAAAATCTTCAACGTAACATACACGTTTATATGTAACTTCCGTAAGCGTATACTTTCACGCGTTTCACCTACAAAGCGGCAATAGTAAAAAAAAGACGTAATTTCTCGCAAAAAGAAAAATTGAAGCTAATCATCCACTTTGATCCATTTTGAAGTAGGAGATTCTATGACGGTCGAGAAAGAAATTCCGGTGATCGTCGAGGAATTTTATCCCGAGACGAGGTCAGACGTATTTTCCCAGGCCGAATCCCCGGAGCCCAGCAACTACTTTTCCCAGCCTGGGAGAGGCATTTCCTCGTAGAGCGGCGTCGTTACATTGTCAGGAAGAACATTTGCATTGACATAGCAAAGCGCCGCAAATGGACAGGCAGCAGAAAGTCGCGAGGCGTTGGCCGTCGTTTAAAAGTAACTTTACGGTGCGCGCCGCGCCGCCGCAAAAAGATCTGGTTCACGTCGTTCGGTAAAAAGCATTGAATGCCGATACCGGGCTGAGGCGGAGGCCCCGAGTGAAATGTGGCATAGCAGAGTCGATAACAACGACACAAGCCCGGGGACCACAGGCCAGGACTTTCACGCGTCCTTCGACGAACATGCTCCTTCGAGTTCTGCACGCGCTCGACCATTCGCAAAAGTTTCCCTCTTATCGTTCCCATATAACGTACGCCACGTCGCTTTTTGTCCGGTGCAACCAACCCAACGAAAACTTATTACTTATCCCCGCTGTCTCGTTGTATTCGAGCGTCGCTATCGTTCCCGCGATTGAATAATTGCACCCGTGAGCCGGTATACCCGGCCAACCGTGCACTTTCCTCGGTTCTATAAAGGGGATTTTAAAATTAGAAGGGCGGAAGAGATGCGTTTCGATAAGCATTGATACAGACGCATGACGATCGAGGAAGACGTTTTTAATGATTCGAGAGAGAACTGTTAACGACGCGTTCGTAACGCGATCATGGGATGATCCTTTTGACGGATAATTATTTTTGTGAATTTGACAAGGCTTGGAGAAACAGGGAAGTGGATATTGTTGGAAATAAAAGTCTAACATACCGAGCGATCGTGTAGTATTTATTGGAAGAAGTGAAAATTGAATACGTTGAAGTTGAGATCAATTCTTTCTGTGATATCTGTGACGATTAAATTATCGAAAGAAATGCAGGTCTGCTACTTGTTCGTATATTTATTGAACTTTTTGTACGGTTGCGAGTATACGGAAAATAAAAATTGACTCGATAAGAGACAACTTTTTGAAAATTTCTAGAAGAGATTAAGAAGGGAATAGAGCAGAAAATCAAAATCAAAATATCAAAATCAGATTATCGAGAATCAAGCAAATTTTGCCGGCACTGTTTCGTAAACTTAAGATGATTTTTTTAGAAATAAAAGGATATGCCGATAGCAAAACAAGTTTCCCATTCACGCTTTTTCGAATCCCTTAACGCACAATTTCTTTTTTTTTTTTTTTTTTATAATAGAAAACAATTTACGACGCAGACATACGATATATTTTTCATAAAATGTATATGTATCAATCGTAGCTTCTGGCTCCATAAAGATCAATATCTAAAATAATTGGCTAAACTAAAAACAATTTGTGTTCGTATACGTCATGGGCATTTGCGTTAATTGGTAAAAAATCCAAGGAAATAATTTCGTAAAAAGCAAAAATACCGCAGGAGAATCAACACGCGTTGAACTTTTACCGAAATCAAGCGATCTCGATGATTCATTGCTAGATTTCCATCGCTCGAAGCGCTCTTGTTCTGATCGTTATTCTATCAGACTATAAAATAGCGTCGCGCCAGACAATCACGCTCTCCTACGTGGACGTTGTAATCGTAAAATATGGGGCGTCGCGTCGTAGCCGCAGAATCCAAAGTGAAAAGTTATTGCTTGTCGTGCTGCTCTGGTGATTTTGAATGGGGCTAGAGTTGAACGATTGGATAATTATGCGCTCGATACTTGAATAATTCGAGGCCCTGTTATTATATGCGGTTATAGCTTCGCAGAGTATTTATAAATCGACGATTCTGTTTGCCCCCGTAATTGTTATCGAATCGTCTATTTTATCAGCGATCACGTTTGTGGTCACTGCCAACAAAACTTCGTCATTGATTATCCTTTTCAACTCGTACGCGTTGTACCGAATGATTTTGATTTAACGGGACGAACGATTTCTCTTCTATGGATTCGTTAATTTAATTTGTTTATGTGTGCAGATATGTAGGTGTATATAACGGAGTGAAAAGTTACTGGAATATTTATGCCACCTACGTTTGACGAACTGCTAAGAATAATTTATTTAACAGGTGAGTTGCAAACGATAATCAATTTAACTGTTTGCAGTTTGACAAATTGCAAGTCATAATGTATTTAAGTGTGATATTTAAAAATTAGTGAAAATAATATTACTTTTATTTGGTAATTAATAGTTTATTGTTTAATTACTTACATTTGACGACATAATGAAAATAAGATGAATTTTACGATTTCTAATTTCCAAATCTAAATCATCGTCTTTGAACGCATTATAGTTCGCAGTTAACGAAACTGCAAACAATTGAATCTCTCTTTCTCTGTACTTTGGATATGTTACATTTATAATATATAACAACGTGTACCTATTTTTAGTATAATAAATTTAAATATATATCAATGATAAGGAAAATCAACGCACTTGTTCGACTTAATATGTTTGAATCTATGAAACGCTACATTATGCTAGCACAGTTATGAAAGACAAGATTCTTATTTGCTTAACATCGTTGAAAATGGTAATAAAAATTTCTCCGATTTAGACAAAATATTCAGTTGCAACAGATTCATGAATGCTTAACGATTCGTTAAATTTATTGTAATTGTATAATCATTCATGATATCCTTTTATGAATAGTCGACTTCAGATATGTAAATGTAACTTTTTAAATTCGCTTCTTATCTAGAATAATAAATTATTTTAAAGCTAGCGTATCGTGACTAGTAGTATCTATTTCTTACAACGGGAGATGACCCGTGAAAGGTGAATATTGTTTTCAGAAACATTGCTCACGAGTTAACTATGCTCGCGACCGCGTTAAGAATTCACGTCACTTAACAATTACCAATTTCATACGTTCACCTGCAACCACCTACGCTAACATTAAAGTCGACTGGCATCGACAGGTACGCGAACAACTTTGAATACTAGTCTGTTATTACCAATATCATTTATTGTGTTTTTTATAATGTAGGCAAGGCCAAAAGTGTTAACCATCAAACGATTTAACCACTGCCATTTTCTTGCCCTTAACAATCTTTTAAGCGGAAATGAATTGCTCAATCCTTGTTAAAGTACTATATTTCAAAGTATAATACACCAAATATATAACACTGAGATACGAAACTATTTCGTACAATAGTTTACGAATTTGTATAAAAAAATTAATAATACGTATAATATTATTTATTATTTATTGTAGACAGTCATCCAGGAAATTTGTATTTTAATCCCTTAACCTACAACTACGGGCACAGCCTGTAGTACGATGATCGGGCCAAACGTAAATATTACGGGCATTCTCGAACGTAAGTCGTAGGTTAAGGGGTTAAATAAAATGCTTCAAAATTTCATTCAATTCAAGCGTAAAGTTGATGTGTTCTATACCAAGTTAATCACGAGCTGCGTTATTATCGTCTTAATTGTGTTACGTATTGTGTTAAGAAATATAATATACAGGGTGGTTGGTAACTGGTGGTACAAGTGGAAAGGGGGTGATTCTACGCGAAAAAAGAAGTCGAAAATATAGAATAAAAATTGTTCGCTTGAGGCTTTGTTTTCGAGAAAATCGACTTTGAATTTTCGATGGGTACGCATGAGGTACGTTATAACGGATCTCATTGTAGATCGTTCTCTCGATGGAAAAATTAAAAAAAAATTTTTTTTAAATTTGTATTCTATATTTTCGACTTCTTTTTTCGCGTAGAATCACCCCCTTTCCGCTTGTACCACCAGTTACCAACCACCCTGTATATATATACATATAAAACATAACATTGTATAAGATAGAACATGATGTACAAAATGTAAGAAGTTGCAGAAACATCGTTCAAAATAATTACAGGATCTCATCTTACATAGCAGGGGGACATTATTATTACATAATAAAAATTTATTCAGCGTATAGTAGTATCTACATATCAGAATAAAAAACATACTAAGAAAAATATTTAAAGAAGCGAAATAACCAACGGTATCTAATTCGAAGATTAGAGACAGACGTTTGTAATGATTTTACAATTTATACGTAAATGTATCCATAAATTAAACTTATAGTAAATTATGACAGGGCAATAGTCGATAGAAATTCTGTAAAGTTCAATTTTAACATCAACTCTTAATATTTACCTCTTACCGTGTATCCTTGTTCTACGAAGGAACTCCAAGATATGTACATTAAACTAACAACTGCGTGATGTAGAAACTACAGACATAGAATTCAGCAGAAGACACTATCGTTTGCGCTTAATATCCTTAACGAACGGGTAAATTGAATTGGATAATCAGAATCGACGTACAACAACTGCGCGTTAATTGACATTGCATGCGAAATCGGATTCAGACGCTTATGTATGTATTGTACGTATGTATATGGCGCATTTAGAACGGTGGCCAGTAACCGCGTTTACCGGTAAATAATTGTTGGCCTTAATTAGAAAAAGCATATTTCTTGATTACAACGTTAAATGCAAATCTCGCGAGGAATCAACGTTCTACAGTTAATACACAGTGAAATTGTGAAAGTCGATTAGATTTTTCAATGCACGAAAGATAAAAATTGACTTGATGAAGATGTTTCGACAACTACGTTGCATGAAAGCGTGCATTGAGCAATTTTTAAAGAACATGAATTTCCAATTAATTCTAGTAAAATTGCATTTCCAACGGTCTATCCAACTTTTTAAAGCAATACCTTTTTTTGCAATAGGGAAACTTAATCTTGCGACTACGTTCGTTCGTCGCTACGTAATGCTCCATACTTTCAATGTATTGGGTTATTCGAAAAATTCCTAACCTTTTTAGTATGAATTTCTACGTAATAATAAAATATTCAAACAAATACGGTACCTAGTTGGATACCAAGGACAGCTAAGAAAAGATATCTAAATTTCGTTAACAGAGCAGATTTCTTTTTCCCAATGATACAATGTCGAACTTTATGTGTATGAGAAATTTTTATTTGCTGTAATTTTTGTAAAGTTTATTCGGAAAACGGAGATAAAAAATGTAATTTTCTGAAAGCTTGTAAGAACTATCTGAAGGAATTCATTAAAGAAGAGGTGGAGAAATTTAACAAGAAATGATTCATAAAATTATAAATGACAAAACGTCTAACTGTTGTATTTATATCTTCGTTAGGTTTCTCTATGAATTTTCCGAGAAACCTAATATATTTTATTATTGCTCATATTAGATTAAAAATGTGAAAGTAGTTGTAATTCTTAAGAATTCTCGTGTCTTACTCATAATTCTCTTTCTTATAATGATGTTTAAAAGTATTATGAATGTATTTGAGGAAATATCACATTCATCTCGATGATTAATATTAATATTAATAATTCATAAAACGTGTTTGTCAACGTCTGAAGAAATTCGAATTTCCGATTTGAAGTGCAGTTTATACAGTCAGTTCGGTTAAATGCAGTTTCCTTTGGAGATGGATTTAACGACATCCACGTTTTTAAAATGTGTAAAAAGGAGGCAATAAGACAGTCTAAAAGAATTGCACCGACGAATAAAGTCCAGTTAATAATTTCCATTTGACAATATTACATTTCCTAACGAAATTGTTTATCATACGACGCACAGTACGTAACTGGTTCTACAATTTCTCTACTACAGAGTTTACAGTAACAAAACTATTGATTGAAAATAATTTAAAACCCACAGAGGTAGAATCTGTTATGATAGTAATTTACTGCATTAAGGTAATGACGTACAACTAGGTTCTTCGCTACGATCAGTGGATAGAATTCTACTTTAAATTTGTTTGACGCGAGTAAATATACGACGTGGCCTGAAATAATAGGAATTTTGTCCGTTACCGCTATTATTAAATCCTGAATCACTTAGTCGTACGACAAGAATACTCACAATAAGACAAGTTCTCGTTTGGACGAGCATTAAGGCGTATTCATTTTCAGTAATGAGATACAAAATGCAAAAGCAAACCGTACAATTTTACGAAACTCGTCGACCATTTCGTTGCAGCGAATTTGTTGCAGACGATCAAAACGATTCTGTGCTTCGATAAACCAGCAATCGGTCAGAGTAATGGAACTGTAATAAAAACAAGGCAAAAAAAAAGAGCGTAACGCATAAGATAAAAATTCTACATGGTATACAAATAATTTCGTCGCGCTAAATGGTGACAAATTATAATATGCGACTCGTGAGGCGTTAGAATATATATACGAAAAGATTAAAAGTAATAATTCAGCGATAGATTACGGAAGGTTATCTCTAGACAGAAATAGTAGCCTGCACTACATAAACGTACTTAAACACGTTTCCATAATTGATACAGTTAATTTCAAGCCGCTGAATGACCAAACGTTACAACAGACAATGCGATTCGTGTTTCCAATACGATAACCTTATCTGGAGGTTTATTCAAAGCAACGAGACAGCAGAGACTGACGGACTTTTAAGAAATAGTTTTCATACGTATCGCTTGGTCGATGCTTGACAATAGCAATTTCAAAGAAAATACAAGTCCTCATTGTTCGTGAAGAAAACGAAACACATCGAGTAACCCGCTTATCTCGCCGACCGCATGGCAATTATAAAGAAGATTTGTAAATGAACTCTAAAAGAACAAACAGTCTTTAGCGCGATCTAGCTGTATTATTGTTAACGAGCATCTTGACAAACTTTCGATCCGAAACAAAGAACTCCTGATTTGTCTATCTTGCTAATTATAGGCGAAAAACGAACGTTAACGCGCGACTTTATTTAACCCTCTCAGAAATCAGCCTGCCACAGGCATTCTCCTTTCCCAGAGTGCTTCTCACGATCTCGTTCGTACGTACATATATACACATCAAAGTGAGTTTCATCGACGTGAAAAACGTCGCTCGACGAACGAGGAAAAAACATACAGCTGTATGTAACGATACAACAACATTTGAAACTGAAACATCTAAATCTAAAAACTAAAAGAGAAAATCTAAATACTAAGGATGAAACTGAAAGAAATTAAAGGAAACTAAACATCGATAAGGAACATCTTTATTTAGTCGTAGACTAATCGGGTAGAGAGCAACGATAATGTTCGATAAATCACCGAAAAATATACGCACAATATCAGACATAATTATTGGGACGATAATGGATTCCGAATTAGCTCCCGTCGTACGATTGTTGTTCGAGATGACGAATTTATTTTTGAAAGAACGGATGAATGGTATTTTTCTGTTGCGAAACGAAAACAACTTTGTTCGACGTTGGATTAGGAAATTTTATTTAAATTCTATTAATGTATCTTTTGTCCGTTGATAATGATCGTAATTACATTATAATGTAACTATAAATTTAGTTGGTAGAATCGGGTCACTCGGTAAGCGTTAACGTTACACTAGCTCAAAATATTGTTTTCAACTTTTCGGTCATTTTATATTATTACATTCTGCTTTATGATATCACGGTTACGAAAGGGAATTCCAAAGATTTGCTTAATACTTTTTATCGTCGCTATTCCTTCCTCCATCTAGATGCTGCAATTATATGAATTATTTATGAAACTCAGCGTAATAGTAACGTGAAAACGATCTTCTTTAAATCATAGAAATTCCACTTTACGCTTCTAATCCTTATAATGGGTTCCTATAAAATATCTATTATTCTAATAATTTTTTCGCACTTTGATAAAATAATCTGTAGATTATTTTATTTCTATTTTCCAATAATACGACATTTATTCAACTTTTACATAATATTTTATTGCTTCATCCTTAATGGGTTCACGTAATTGTGGGAACTATGTTTCTTTACGATTATTTAATGTTACGTACTCATATGGCTTTTGAGGACAGAACAAGTAGGTTTCATTTTGTTGCTTTTAAAATATTAATAGGTTAACGCAGCCAGAACCAAGCAAAAACTCTAACAACAAAAAACCATCATAATGATGTGTTTCAGATAGTTTGTTGATCGTATCTATTACATCATGAGTAGCCAGAAACTGGTACTAGTTCAATACAGACTACAGTTAAGTTTAACGCACCATAACATGTTTCCGTCTAATATTATACAATTGATAATCGTACGTAACATAAATTAAAACAGTAACAGATAAAATTACGCTATTTAATTAGCTAAGATATCAATTATATTGAATCTCATTAACCAACATTATACGGAAGTTTACTTGTATAATAACTTACCACAGTTGCTAAAGGTATTTATACCTGTTTTTAAACGTTATATTTTTGTTTGTTTTTCATAATGTTTATAAACTCTTTACATTTGTAAATTTATTTGTATAGTTGTCCAGCTAGAAGATCTAAGTTTATCGAGAACGTTCGCTCAAAATATCAATATTTGATATTGTCAAATTAAAGATTTTAATTTAGCAATGGTCCTTAGCTGGAAATTATATGCTGCTTCTCAAAACAAAGATGTAAGTTTATTGAAAGTTTTGAGCTGTTTTTCAAATTTAAGAAGCACAAACGAAGTCTATCGACAGAAAATTATGTTTCTTGAAAACCGAAGACATAAATTCATTGAAACAGTGTTTTGTTGTTCCCAGATCTAAAATCTAAATGTATCGCAAATCTTTCATTCAAAATGGGTTTGTTTCGAGAAACAAAGATATAGGTTTATTGAAAACTTTTAGTTACTGTCAAATCTAACATCTAAATTTATCAGAATATTTTAATTCAAAATTACATTGCCTGTCAAAAACAATTTCGTTTAAAATGACACTCAAAGCTAGTATTTTCTATGAAATCTACTACGAAAAGTACGTAAATATAGACAATATTTTATAAATGATTATACAATCGAAAAATAATATGACATCATACGACAAAAGAAGCTAAAGATATAGAATAACATTTTTTCATTTGTTTGTGACAAAATTACGCGCTATCTGTTGAATACGTATGCATTTAACTACCCTCTGTCTAGACTTGATGATCCTATCGTAGACTAATATCTCTACGTATTTGTGTTTACTGTATTGAGTAACGAGGAACGCACGATAAAACAATTTCTTCACGCACAATAAATTTTATTAATTTAGAAATTGTTGGAAAAGCGTTTCTTATTCCGTTGAATACAAAATTTTGCTTTTCGTGCCATATTAAATTTCTATGAACCCTTTCTACTTTTTTCTAATATTTTATTTTATCAAATTTTTTCTTTTTAATTGCTCGGTGCTTTAACTTCTTCAGAGTGGCTTAATTGATTTAATACGACTGACATATAATTATGAAGTATATTAAATATATAATTATGTCGAATATAAATACATATTATTTACATAATCGCGATTCTACTGCAATGAAACTCAACAATAATTTTTCCATAAGCACTTTTTAAGCATATTTCAGTTAATTGAAGAAATAGAAACTCTGAAACTCGTCGTTTGACGGATTTATTAAATCTGGAATAAAATATACAACTTCAAATACGATCATTTGCTGAAAAAGCACATGTATACGTTTACTACAACATAAAATCGTTTTTATTCTCTTGTACACTATATTACATCGTAATTAATCATTATTCGATACAAAGTATTTAGATGATATTCGCGTGTATGTTTGTGCTTTGACCTATATATATAAATATTTCAGAAACGTCTTTGGTTCTAAGAATACCGTACCGGAAGGGTTGAGGAACGGTATTTAAATTCGTACACGATATTCAAACCCACTTAACTTCTGCAACCGCAAACAATTCAGCATCATTTCATACATCCTTGAAACCGGTCTCGTCTATGCGCACCAAACCGGGCCAATAACCTAAGTCTTTGCTGTTCCAGTGAACTACATAAACCTTCCGTCTTAATGCTTACGTCTCAAACGTAATCCTTACTTTCCCCGACGCATAAATCGCTGCAGTCAATCACGAACCAACCCTAACCTACTTCCATTCGGTTATGTTAAAATTGCTCGGAAAGGGTTATTTGACTCGCGTCAACGTTCAACGTTGATCGAGTGCAAAGTGTAGTCACCTAACAAAAATCACTTGCACTTAGAAACAAATACAACGCACAACATATATTTTGGCAGATTTTTTATGTAATATAATGTAAATATAGGCTTCTATCTACAAAATATTATATTCGCGTGTATATTGCCAACTTTTTGCCCCGCTTGCTTGCTTCCTCTTTATCTGCTTTTTTTTATCATTTTCAATAACATTTTTAATATTAATATCACATATCCAAGTTACTCAGCTTTTGACTTTTTTCTAACATCCTTTAATTACCTAATACCTGATTAATAGAACGCTTATCGATCCAGTTATCTGAACACGAAACTATTATTTAAACGACAAATCATCGATAACGGAACGGAAAAGGATTTCCTATTACATAAACTGCTCTCTCCTCCGACAATTTCAAATAAGTAGAATCCTACCGTAAGAAAATCGCACGTTCTATCATTTAGAGCGCTGAAGATCGTAGCGATATAAGTCAAGATCATTGGAATTTGAATTTAGTCACGTGCTCGAACGTCGTCCCTTTAATTTCCTAATAAATTATTTCGTGATCTTATTCTTTGCCACGATACGTTTTCATCGCTCGAAAGAATATAATAAATTTTGCGTAACAGCAAACGCAGAACACCGTTTTATGAAAATTAGCGATACTATTAGCGCGTCTATTTCATGGCTAGAAACATAAATCTGGCGAATCGTACACGGTCATTGCAACGAAATCGTATCGAAATCGTAACGACGTCGAATCACTCGGCGTGCATTACGGAAAGTAGCACATTTCAGTTGCCTTAGGAAAAAGAACAAGTCTATGTTTGATATGTTTCAACGTGCGGCTGCCTGTTTGGCCGCAACAGAGTCATCGCACCGTGCGCAGACTAATATTGCCTGACGCTTGAGTTTGAGTTATTGTATTTATTTATTCAGGTAAAATTACCTTGTTATGGGTAGCTTTGTATAGGCCATAGATATTCTAAAGATATAACATAACCTAGTAACTGAAATAGATATGGAAAAAGGGTCGCAAAAACTAGCACTTTATTTTTACAAGAGTCTAAGCACTGAAACCACCAAATAGCTGTGCAATTTTGAGCAATTCGCATCAATCCAGATAGCTTTATTTTTAAAACCGAATTTCAAATATTCGTTCCAAAAACGACTGTCTTTGAGCGTGTCTATTCAGAAGCGTCGTCAAATTTTTGTAATCTCTTCATTACAAATCTTAAGTATGCGCTTTTCTCTACATATACATGTAATACATAAGACAATTCCAAAGATAAGTGGTATTCTCTAAGACAACAAAGACTTCCACGTACACGTCTTTATAAGCAAATAGCTTTTATTTAATTCTAATTAAAGATCCTTACAGATTTAGAAATACAAAAAGCGCAAAAATACCATAGAGTAACTGAAAACGATCAGAATTATAACTTTTTCGCTGTTAGGCAGTCATTTTAAAACACTGTGCATGGCAGGGATCCGCGCCAGGGCTAAGACGCGCGATCTCGTACGCTGAATTGAAAGAGCAGAGGAACCAGAGCCGGCGTATTTCGGCCAGAGCCGGTTCAAGGTGGAAAGACCGTGTTGCGCGTTTGCTCTGTTTGGATTCGGGCGGGCGCAGTATCGGTGGCGGCGGCGGTGGCGGCGGCGGCGACGGCAGCAGGTGGAAACGCTTCTGAAGCGGAGCCGACGAAGGTGGAAGTGGCGAAGCGCATCGAAAACTGGTTTGGAGCGGGAGCTCGGCGGCGCGGCGGCGTGGCGCGACGCGACGCGGCACGGCACGGCGTGGCATGGCAGTTGGCGAAGTGGGGAACGATCCGTTTCGTGGCAGCCGGTGGGGGCAAGCTTGGCAGCGACAAGTGATGGTTTACAGTTATAGTCAGTCCGGATCGGGCGTTCGGTCAGCCGAGACTACTTGTGCCAAGCGTTAAGCTCCACAATCGATTTCGATTTGTCGAGCCGGTGTATTAAACGCGACGTCGCTTATACGCGCATACACGCGCGATCGCATCGAGACGAGAGAGTTTAAGAGTGAAGTGTCGTCGTCGTCGTCGTCGTCGTCGTCATCACCGTCGTCGTCGTCGTCGTCGTCGTCGTCGTCGTAGTCTGTCCACCCCTGTCGACGTTTCTCTACTTTGGCCACGCAACGAGCATCGTTCTTATCCAAGGATCGTACGTTCATTCTCGGCCTCGACGATATCGCTACAGTTGCACCGTGTGGCCGTGCAACTTTTTTTCAAACGAACGAGTTCAACCTGGACCACCGAAACCCTCTGTGAAACTTGACGAAATCGAATCGAGCACAATTAACGGTATATACCAGACTGGCGGAAAGGAAGATCCGCGTGGACGAAACGACAGCGCCGTGAATATGTGTACGTCATCGTTCGTGGGTTCATTGTGCACGATTAATTGGATACGGGCGCACGTATATCGGCCCGTCGTTCGCGTTTCTTTTTACCTTCCAGTTCGATTCTTTTCGCGTTTCGATCTCGCGCGACTATCACTGCCTTGCCTGCCTCGTCTCATACCGATCGTGAGAGTTTCCCGATGAATCGTCCCGTTCTAACTTTCTTCTCGTACGTTTATTTAGTCTGTACGCAACGTAAAAGAGAAACAATCTTCCCGTCGTCTTTATCAGATAGATCGTCAGAACATTCCGGATCGATAACCAATCGGAGAGCGCGAGAAATATTTCTCAATCGTATTGCACGACGAGTAAACGAACGAACGATTCGAGCAAACGACTATACTCTTTCGCTCGCCAATTCGATTCCTCAATTTGTTTCGACGAATTTCTTTTGTATCGAACGCGCGACATCCGCGAGAAAAGCGACGCCTCGATGCGCGTAAGAACGCACGCGAACGAATACGGTCACTCTCGTACGCGGATGTGACCTCGTAACACTCGGCGAGGACTTCGAGACGATCACGATGGAAATGGGAAATGAAAACGCACACGCGGAGATAATCCGCCTCGTAGCGAGCGTTTCCGTCGCGTGCTGCATTTTTCTTTTCTTTCCTCGTTCTGCGCGTCCTACGCGCTCGCCAAACAAATACGCTGACTCAATGTACGTTGCGTACCGCAAGAAACAGGAATTCCCTGAAAAGCGTTCAGGCTCATGGGAACGAGTTTCGTTCACGCAACCAACGTTCGCGAAATTCCATACACGTGACTCGGAATAGCTTTACCAAACTCGTTATCTCCGAGCATCGTTCTTGAAAATCCAATGCATTATTTCTATCTTACAAACCTATCGAATTTTAATACTTTCGTTATATCGTTCGAGTTTCCACAGTTAGAGCATTTTGAGAAAAAGAGAAAGGAAGATTCTCAGGGATAAATTAGAACATAGCACGATGTTATTTGTATTTAGGGTGAGAATGATAGTCGCCGATTTAAGAGGCTTAGAGAAAGAGGAAACGACTAGTAACGCGGTGAGAAGAGAAAATCACCTCTCGCGTTACATTGTTGAACTTGAATCTAACGTCAAACTCTAAATTCCCATTCGGCTCGTGTCGTCATCGTTAAATTCGATCGGAGCTGTTCTTTATTCGACGCGCGAAAGCTAGATTTCGTGGATGCGATACTACTCGCCGATCTTTTTCTAAATATAAACAAAAAGAACTGTACGAATATGCATAGAAACGATGTGAACAACATTTAGATCAGATTTCCGGTTTCACAGTGTTATCTAGAATACGAAGAATAAATTGAAATAATGAATTCGATGGTTCCAACTATCACACGATGTTAAAAGTTTTTTAAACGATTCACCGATATTTCAAAGGTGCGGCTCGATCACGCAACTATATAACTAAAAATGTTGAAACGTTCGTTCAGTTACACGATAATTCTACAGATGCCACAATAAGGATGAAAAAAAGCGAAAGGAAGCAATGATGGCAGGGAGAAAGGAGGAAAATCCCGCTAGTCGTACAACTCGTTTCTTTGCTCGTCTCCAACGGAGGTTCTTCTTCCATTCATAAATTCGAATCGACAATAACAACTCGCGGTGTTGTGTTGCTACGGTCGCGTATACGCGAAAACGTATTCCGTCGCGCGATATCGATTCACCACCTTATTTACGATCGCTGAGAGAGAAATTAACCCTCTATAATTGCATAGTTGGTTATAGTTTCCCCGTTGATAAAAAAAAAAGTAAAAAGTTGCACGTAAATTATTTGATGGAAATACGAGAGTATAATAATAATAAAAGAAAATAAAAGACATATATATACAAATGTATGTGTAAAATAGAAGTAACATGATAACGTCGATATCAGATGTGAAAAAAAATTCCGTGCTTTTAGCTTTATGTTGTTTTACGATTTTTGTGTCTTTCGTTCTTAATCTTATCCTTGGTATAGAAACGACTAAATTAAAAATAACACAATGTATATGTATATTAGGCGTAGAAGAAAAATTCTGTACCTTTAATTTCATGTTCTTTTGTGAGCAAAATGTACTTTCCAATTCTTAAAAATTAAAATTATTTCTTATCTTCTGATTATTTCAATGTTTTCTTTTCCATTCTTTCGGTCGTTTTGACCCAGCTGTTTCTGCATCTCGAACCTTTTACGATCATTAGAACGCGATGTACGAAGGATTTGACGAGCAAAAGATATTACTCAAAATCTTGTTTAAATAATCCCCGATATTGTTTCGTGTATGTTATATTATCTATCAGTATCATCGCCAACGAAGTATATCGTTCTTACAACTTCGATAGATAACTGCAGGAAGAACATACTCATAAATACACATTTTATCAGAGACAATTATATTTGCAATTATTTTTTTAATTATGTCAGAATTAGAATATTAAAGGATACGTTAAGGGAGGCACACGCCATAATATAAAACTAAATATAAGACTGAAGCACCGAATTTTTTTTGCATCTAATAGATACATAAATAAAGCGTATAACTTTCAACTCACATAACGTTAGAAAGCATTAACATTAGAACTATCAAACCAATCAACACGACTGCTATCGGATTTTTTCTTTTCGATAATATTAATATTTACTTTTACCAAGATAGAAACGTAATTTTATCGAATTTTTATTATCGATCAAAAACGCAGTGAATTTCAAAACTGCTTCTCCGTGAAAGACAGAAAATGCTACTCCTCTACTCTTCCCCTTTAGCCTTCCTGTATAACGTATTTAGGTACATATTAAAGACGATAGCTCTAACGTTAAAAGAAGGACGATAACATTCTGAGTTCTAAAAGATATTCTTTGATCCGTTGTTTTGCATGGCTGAAGCTCAAATTCGATAGCAGGCACGGCGCGCGTAAATTTCTTCTCACGACGACTGTTTGCATAAAAATATCTTGCCCGTGATCGTTACGCCGTCGAAAACTTTCAAACAAGAAAGAAATAAATCCCGTTTAAACGAGTTTGAACGTGGATTGCTAAATGTTGGCGATGCAAAATCGACCGAATCGAGTGAACGCGCAACAGGTCTCCCATCCGAACGAAAGAATTGTCAATTTTCTGTCGTTTCGTTCTCGCGGCTGCGAGATAAGCCGTGGAAGTCTTCTTTTCTTCCATCATAATACGCGATAATACGCGACTTTCACCTCGTCAGCCAATATAATTTCCACGTGTTGCGCAGATAGTGCCTTCCTCCGCTGGCAATCGAAGGTAATTTCATCGGATGCCCGAGAGATCCAGCTGGGAATCCCCGAAAGAAACTCGAAGCACGAGTTATTGATCAACTCTGGCCGCAAGCGACAGGCAGAAGAGGAGGAGAAGGATTCGTTGGACGGAGGAACCTGAATGACGGGATAAAACTTGTGTCGGTCGAAGCGAGAAGGAAAAGTGTCGTGTGTTAAAACAATTTGGAGCGAATAAGAAGCAAAGAGGAAATATTTTTTCGTGAAAGAAGAAAACGTAATTAAAAGGAAACGCAAGAATAATCGAGAATTTATATAAAGTGTCAATTGGAAAGTGTCGATTGTTCTGCGTGGAAATAGGAATATAATAGAATTGATATATTTAAGAAGATTAGCAAACGGGATAATAAACGGATTCTTCGAGTTCGTCGAAGGAGAAAGCATCGATTTTCATCGAATTCGAGTGTCGTAGAGAACGAGAGCTGGTTTCTTCCATGGACGCGCGTCGAAGATAATCGAACGCACCTCAGCCAGGACCGCCGACATCCAAGGTAAATATAGCACCTGTTTTCCCGTCTTTCTGTTTCACCTTTAATGCCCACGCGTTTCTTCTGATCGAGCAGAAATACCGGTGCGTGCGTGCATTCACCTACGTTTGCATAGCAATGCGCATTTTTGCATCGCGGCCGTGCGCGAGCGCCAGTGTCTCGGCGACGAGAGAAAAAAGAGAGAGAGAGAAACAGAACGAAGAAAGAGCGAAGAATCGAGTGAGAAAGAGAAAAAGGCAACGTGTGCATGCGTCAGGTTTTCTTTTTGCTCGCGTATAGCGAAATGTAAATGACGTATGTTGCCATGATACGACATTATTCCTTCGTTGACAACGAACGTAACGATTTCGTTACACGAGTCGATCGAACTCGCTTTCCATCCTACCGTTGTCGCCAAACATTTATACATACTTTTATTCTCGATTTGTCACGGCGTTACAATGAAATATAAAAGCAAGATTACGCGGTTTCTTGATAAGTTCGCCGTTCAATCGAAGGTTATCGTTCGTTTGGTAATTACTATCGGCGGCAGTTCGATCATTCATTAACCGCGTCTCGTAAAACCTTGCACGAGAATGTCCTCGGAACATTTTCTCTCTCCGTCTATCTCTCTCTCTCTCTCTCTCTCTCTTTCTCTCTCTCTTTCTCTTTCTTTCCCTCTGTGTTACTATCCGTTGGTTCTTTCTGAAATTAAGCGAGCCAGCGATCAAGCCAACGAGCGAACTTTCGTTTCACGAACGAAGCTGTGTTTACGGGAACGATTGCACGTTGCCCCGCTGTTTTCCGGTGTATCTGACGTTTCGAAAAATCGGCTCGCGTCGCCTTGCCGTGCCTGCAATCTGCTCGACTTTCTCCGCAGCGGAGCGGCTTAGATGAGCGACGGAATTTGTTACGCGGAGACTCGCGTTAGAAATTCAGAAAACGGGACATATTACTTATACAGGTACAGAATACGACGGCTCACGAAAGTATTTGAACGCTTGTAGAAATTTTTTACGAATATATTATGTGTGTCGTAGGGAACATTTTGAAATTTCATTAGCACTGTTATGAGAGTACACTATCACGATTACATTGGAAAAGTTCAACATAACATAGAAGTTACAGGATATATATACCAAGCGTTACAAGCTTATACAACGGCTACAAAAAATGTTTGCGCAACACTGTATTTACATAGCGATCATAGTTATCATACTTACTATTTTACTATTTTTATATTATTAGCTTGATAACGGAAAAGTGTTTCATTGAAAAATGAGAACACGTGCAAGTAATTCTTGTAGACGCTGTACTTTGCAAAGATCATCGAGATATTTAAACGGACAATTACTAATTATATTAGTAAACTACGATATTTAGTGAGATTAATTATATGTTTGAAACTTCTATGTACGCTGTATATTAATTTTTTATTAATCTTACGTGTATGTTTGTGCCTTTTATATTCGTTTCCGGATTGATTTCAAATTCTATCAACATAATCACAATAGACGTGCTTCGTTATAGCGTTAATGAAATTTCAGAAACTTTCATATAACACGCGTGATACGTTGATTAAAATCTTCTATGTCACTGCGGATGTTTGTGTACTTGCGTGAGCCAGTGCATATTTTGAGTATATTCGTATGAAAAGTGGTTTCGTATATTCGTATTCTTCTGCAAAATGATCTTTAGAATAGCGTAACAGGACTTTTGTAGGTAAAAAAAGAGAAATGAAAGTGGATGAAATGATATATATATATATATATATATATATATATATATATATATATATATAGTATATATATATATATATAGTATATATATATATGTATATAATGATATGTATATATATACTATAACTATAAAATAACATAAGATTTGGAATTATAAAATATCGTTAATAACGAAGTGCCATAATTCGTTTTCAATAAACACTTGGACGATGATCATTTCGTTTCGTGTATTGCGCACTCTGTTCATATAAAAATAATTCTATAACGAGGAGTTTCGTTGTTGAAGTACAGTTTTGGAATCCACAATTATTGGCAATTCTTTTCTTTGCTTGGTGACTAATATAGTATTTCTAAAGATGGCATACTGTCAATATTAAACTTCTTGTATTATCCACATTGTATGTATTGTATGTATTATCCAAGGAAATAGGTATGCTCAGATTGGAAAATATCTGGAGAACAAAATGGGTTATTCTTCCAACATAACTTATCGAATGTTTCCGTAAACATAACGCTGTTATTGTTAACTATATTATCATACGTTTAAAACCTAACACGAGATTCTCGAAATTTATATTTTATTTGTTCACGTATTTTCTTACATTAGTAAGATTTTATTTATATCTTATATAACGACAAAAAAATAATTATTGAAATATTATCTTCCTTTTCTTCGTCAATAAATATTTAACGAAATTAAATATTATTTATTATTTAATAAACTCAAGACTATTTATTATCCGACAGCTGATATATGTAGATAGAAAATTGCCACTGAATTCGAGTACTTTAATACGTACAATCATTAATTATCGATAAGCTTTCTTATTGCTCCATTTTAATGCCCTCGATTTCTTCTATTGCAAAACATCATATTATTATAATCACAATTAAAGAAGAATTAAAAAAATATCAAATCTACTTAATGTTCAAATGCTAGTCAGTGATAATACAAACAATAAGATTCCCATTGAATAAGGAAGTTTACATCGATTAACACACTTGTGAGAATTACTCCCTGTAAAGAATCCGAATATGCATTCTCGTGGAACATGATTTAATTAAATTGACACACGTCATTGGAAACTGTTTCCCCGCATTGTATTATCGCGAAAACAAGCAGAAGGTAAAAGGAAAGTTTTTTGTTTAGTAGCTTGTGTTATCGTTTTTATGTGGAATTGTTATCGTTATCGCAAAAACCCAACTGTTTGTACAAACAAGAACAACTAAGTAGCACGTAAGAAAAGTCAAATAGGCTTTCGAAGTATAGTATCACTCGGATAGTATTTACTATCGATATTAGAACACGACCAACCCATTAAAACGTACACAGGAAACGACTTTTGGCTCAGATTAGTCCCCAGGGATTTGCATATAGAGGCTATTCCTCCGCGCCGGTTCGAGGTACCAAACGAGACGAGTGTACACTTGAAAAGAAAACGTTCGTATTTCAATACACGCTGTTAAACATCGTAATTTACTGTTTACTAAAATTCCATTTCGTTTGATCAAACACCGTGAGAGCTAAGTTTAAGTTGTTCAGTTTAAAAAATTATTTTTGAAAATTTCAATATAGCAAAGCTTTTATCAAAATCTATACAAGTTTATATTAGGTAATGTAAATTTATTTATTAAAATTTAGTTGAATTTTAATATCATGATGTATGAATTATTTTGAACATAAAAGAAATATAGCAATGAGAGTATCAAACTTATGCATGAACAATAGGAAGGAGTATGTGCAATTCACATGATTACAACAAATTACGAACGTAATTATATATATATAAAATTCCTATTTTTGTTTATCAGACGAAATAGTTATTACATATTATTGTTACAACTACGTAACCACTCTAATGCTTAAACAATAGTTACCTGTCGATACAATTACTGATGTCCTATTTACATTCTTCAATACACATCTGCACTTCTATTTTTATATGAGCAAACGTTTAAAAATTACACGATGTTTAAAAGCAAAGTAACTTTTATCAACTCGTTTCTCCGAATATTTTATCTTTTAAGAAAAATCCTATTGTACAGTTTGTTACGAAATAATGACTAAGTATTTCAAGCTGAAATTGAAGGTGGAAGGTAGCACGGAGAAGATGATAAAATTTCAGTTATCTTCAGTTTTGAAATCATAGGGCATTTTAACTAAGGAGGACAAAATCTAGTAAGGTAGAGTTATTTTTAAGTCACCTAAGCTTCTACACCTTAACATTCGATCTTCAACTTTGCTCAGTATAATCAAACTTGCATGTGTATTATGAAACGCCGATATAATATGTTAACCTTTAACATATATTATCCTATCTATCTTATATACATATTAATCTTTAATATATCGTAAAAACGAAAGAAGATATCGTCTACTTTAAATATAGCGAGAAGAAGCATCAAAAGCCAGAAAATGACACGAATAACCCTACGATAAAGTTGAAGGTAAAAATAAATAACCTCCAGAAATAAAGTGACATACACATTGAATTGATAACTATAATACAATCGAGAATATTAATTTCAATTGAACGAGTTTTCCTTTACACGAGCAAAAGTTATATTCTCGTAGAAATAAATATAAAAAAAAAAATAATTATATATATATATATATCTTTGTCAGACTGTAAATATAAGTACAAGATATATTTCATTGTTTAGCACTCGATTAATGACGAGTTAAAATAATCTGGCTTTTAAATGTAGATCGCTTAAAAGTGATTCATAACCGAATTTGTCGAATTACAACACGAATCACTCAGCTCGACTCAAATATCCTTCTGACCCAAATATAACCACAGTCTCAATAGCGTCCGTTCTATCCGTTATATTAGTAACATTTCGTGTTTTAATAATTCCGCGGTCATCACACTTTCTCTTATCGTTTCACTCGGTTCCGTCACTCCGATTGAAGCGACACTCGTCGTTGCTCGGATTACTGATACCTCGTCGTGGCACGTGAACGTCATCGTCGAACAAATTTCCTACTTTAAAAAAATGATGGACTCGCGTTAGTGTACTTCGTCGTTCTATATCTACAAGCCACTAATTATGACAATAATTAACTGCAACGCGCTTTAGCAATATGTGTAGAGTAAGTCACGGACTCCGGCCGGTTTTAAAATACTTTCGTGTCGCCGAGTGTCATAATAATAACGAGAGTCTAGGCCCATAGTCAGGAAACCGCGCGGCCTGATAATATCTTCCATCGTTCTGCTTCCTTAAAACCATTTGTCGAAATGCGACCAAGAGGAAGGAGGGCGTGCTTGAATTTCGACCGAAAGTTGAAATTCATTCCACGACCGTCGTCGACTCGTCCGCTTTCACGAACGATTTGCTTGCAGCGAATAAAATCTTCACGGCGATTCGTGGAATTTTGACGTCGTTAAAACGAGAATAAATGAATGGTTTTTTCGACGCGCCACGTCGTTCCGGTTGATTCGAGTACACGTTGAGAATTTTTGATGGGAACTCATTTAGGTCATTCGCTATGATTAAATTAGCGGAGAATAATAAATTGATACTATTATTGCCTTATCTGATAACTGATCTTATTACCTAGAATAACAAATTGATACTATAAGTATTATCTTACACAGTTTGTCGAGAAAGTAAGGAATTTTATAACTTGTTTATAATCTTCTTTAAATATAGTGAAAATTTTATTATTGAAGTCTTTTCTTGGAACATTATTGTTCTGTGTTGTAAGTTTGGAAGTTGTTGGTATAAGCGAGATATAATTGATAATTTTAAATTAAAAACTAGCGTGTAAAATTACATCTACTTGACGATTGGCTATTTTTTCGTTAACAACTGAATACCGCGATCGAACAGTATTCGGTGATTAAAAATGGAAGCTTGTTGGCTAAAATGGCATTCGATTCCAAAAATACTTCTTCCGTATTTCATTAAATGTACAAAATTCCGCAATTATTGGAGGCAAAATGGTTTTTTCCGAAAGGGAAATAGTCAAATTTAAATTATTTTGGAAATTAAAAAAATATATAATAATTATAATTGTATAATTATATTAATTTAATAATATATTATTAGTCTACGATATAGCATATAATAATTTATATTTTTTGTAAACCTGTTGGAATTACAAATAAAATTTTATGCAAATATACTTACTGATTTATATTATTAATTCGACATATGAAAATGAAAACAGACGTTTCAAATTTAATATTCTTCTTTTCGGTAGACGTGTACTCTTTAAATTCGTTTCACGCCAATAAAATGTAGTAAAATCTCTCACAAGAAAAAACTTATAGGTAGCTAAATATTCGCAGTGCAGCGAACAATGAAATAAAATGATGTTTATGAAGATAAAGGAATTCTAGAAGCAAGCGGATGTGACATTCTTTGGTTCGCTGTTCCGTGTGCTCTGTACACTTAATGGTTAACTCGTTGAGTGTGTCGTGTTTTTATCAGCGTGACGTTATCTTTGACGATATTGATCAAAGCTGAAAATAATCCATTTATTGAAAAAGTCCTTAACGCAGTGTTTCTGGATTGTCTCCAAATATATAATATTCGTTCATTTATTAAACGGAACCTTTATGTTTTCTTTATTAAACAATCCTTTTAGCTATCGTAATTTCTTTCGTTATTTAAAATCGTGACGATCGTTGTATATTAATAACGAAAATCTTACATTTTTCTGGCTGGAAAACTACTGGAGCAGAGATTAGAATGTGAAGAGCCGTATACCATAGAATGAAACTGTATTTCAAGAAAAGTTTTTTATAATCCAGCGAGATTCAGTTCTGCGTGAAATTATAATATTCGTTTTCGACGTATGGAATTTTTTCAAAAGAGAGTATTAAATATTTAGAAGAAGAACTTCGGTAACATTCCACGTGAATGAACTCACAAACCGGATCTTTGAGGTGAGAAAAACCACTATTATTTCCTGTCAGCGAAAATATATTTTCAGTGAAAAAAAAAAAAAAGAAAAAAACGTCATCCGATCGATAACATTGAATATCTAGCTAATTTTCTGACTATTTCTATTCCTTATTTTAAATAAATTCGAGTTCCTTCGACGATATTTTCATAAAATATTCGACTCGTCGAAACATTTGCGTTTTAGTAGCTGTTTCTTCAGGCGTGTCGTGTTCGGAACAGTTTCGCATTGTGAACATGGTGCTTTCTAAAATTCCACTTACGATGCTAAGAATTATCCAAATAACTGTGCACAGATATTGTCGAAACTACGTATTCAGAAACGTAATATATTATTAGAGATGCTATCCGATTCTAAAATATGTTGAGAATCTCAAGCAACGATTCAAAGATATTCAAGTTCAGAAATTCGTTCGATGTTATCTCCGCAGCATTACAAAATTCTATTGACAAATATCGTCTAGAAAATAATTGAAAGGTTTTATTTATACGCAAGAAAATGAAAATGCCAGATAATTGCAAGCTACTGTGTAACATTCCAAGAAACATTTCTCTTTCGATTAGTTTGTACACTACAGTTCAGAACTATCCTAATACTTATTTATTTTTTCGAAACTGTGTACTTTAATAATAAATAATAATTTAATAATGTATACGTATAAATATTTATATAATTATCAAAGAAATAATAATAAATAATTAATAATAAATATAAATCAAACTGCAATGAATATTATTCTTTGTAATCATAGTATGTAGCTGCATAGAACAGGATATTAAATTAAATTTGGACTTTCGAACGACAATATGAAACAATAGAACAGACGTTTGTAATTGATAAATTTTATAAAACTAGTTTGTCGCTGGATAGCTGATGTATTAGGTTGTCCGAAATGTTTCTTTCGTTTTATAAGGAAATAATAGACGCACAATATTTTCTGTTTTATATTAGTTCATTGAATTATGCACGAATATAGTAATAGAAATAGAACAAAATGGATCATACTTAATTCAATAAAATACTACAAAACCGAAATTGTTGTTCATCTATTATCACCTTATGAAAGGAAAGAAACTTTTCGGACAACCTAATACTTGCTAAGGAATCTGTTGTTCTTAATTATTTATAGATATTTAGACGTAGTCATATACGATTCAATCGTACACAAGCAGAATAATATTTACAAACTGGATTTAAAAGTCGCAACCAAAGAAAAACAAAGACATGTGACGTCGAGAATTCCCACTCCCAGGAAGTGAGGTAGGAACGATACTCTCGAAATCATTGCTAATCTCACATTGAAATTTTACGTTTCTACGCGGATATGATATCGTAATGTCTGCAATTTGTCGAGACGAGGCATCGCTATACGGACAAGTACGTTCCTCGAAGAGATTCGAAATAACGAGGCTTAAGTAAATACTATAGTACGCGAAAGAAATTTCGTTTTTAACTAGCTAACTTAATCATAACAATGAAATTAAAAATTAATAAAGACAAAGTTACCTTCGTCGATTTTATTTCGTGGAGATGCGAGAAGGATACAATTTATTCTTATCGGGAACGACACAGTGCATCAAACGGTAAATAAGCGAATAGATGAGTAAAAAATTATTACACTAAGATTATGGTAATCTGAACGAGTTCACTCGCCTTTCTAAGTTGAGAAATTAAAAGAATATCACACTGATATGATATACATACTTTGAGAGTTTGCTTGTACGAAATTTACAAATCGCATTTAAAAGTTATCGAGAATCAAGTTAAAGATAACATTTTCTGTAATTAATCGTAGTTGACTAAGACTTGCAGAATCATTCACGACAATTTTTCCACGAACACAATTATAAAAATGAAACACAATCAGGTATTCATAATAATATTTAATACGTCTGTTTACGTTCCACTTTTATAATCGTATCCATAGAAATACGAATTTGCGTAAACATCTGCAATTTACTTTCTAGGAATATCCAATGCAGCATGCGAAACATCATCATCGAGGATTCTGACAGTCTTAGTCAACTTATGATTAATTACAGACAATCGTAAACTTACATACTCATAATGATATTTAATAGGTCTAACTTCGGATGTTTTATAACATTTGTGCATATAAAACCTACATATCTTTGCACATAAACATTTTTCATACATATACAAACATCTAGCCTATTAGTAAACACTCACCTACACGCAAGCAATGTTCCACGAAAAACTTCTATATGTATATACCACCTAGCTGATGTCCCATCATGTGCCATTAATTTTACGTGTTTTTAAAACGCTACACGACCGTATTATATCGCCGGCATACGAAACATCGCAAAAAGTGGATCAAGTCCCACGAGTTTGCTGAATTTTCGAGCCAGTTTGAACCAGCCAGTTTCTTTTTCCCGACTTGTTTCGCCAATATACCGGCTACATATACAACACGGATAAATATCCCGACATGTTTCACCAATAATATATATACAAATGATTCCTGGTGTGCAGATAATAATGTGATCCGGTGCATTATATCGCTAATGAATAGACACACGTCCAACTCCGAAGGACTTGACACGCGGCGCGACTTAGATAACTCCGGTAACGTAACGTTCACACAACAGAGTCGTGTGTGTTCGGTGTAATGGTCCCACGTGATACACCGTGTCCCCGTCATTAATGAAGTCGCAGAATGTATTCGCATTGGGTGCCATTATACGCGAGCTTCGAGCATGTACTCGGCCGTGAGCAAGAATGCTTCTGTGAATGTCGTCAACAGAACCGCTGCGGTCTGAGGTCGATGACGGCGCAAAAAAAGAAAAGAAAAAAAAAACAGAGGGTAAGAAAAAAGCGAAGAGAAGATAAAAAGTAACGACGACGAGAGAAGAGTAATCATTTTCTTTGACCGTAAAGAAATGACGTTTATAATGTCAATGGGAATATCGCAGAGGAATTTCTTTCTCTCTTTCTTTCGATTCGACCGAGCCGCAATTCATCCAACGCCGATGGTGTTCGACGAACAGAAGGATGTATTACCAATAGATTCGACGAAGATTAATATCGAAGGATGCTCGAAGGCATCTCGCGAATCGAGCCATCGAGTCAAGTTGATGTCTCAGTTGAAGTGCACGCTGAAGATCTTATTGTGACACTCGATAAAGCGTGTAAGACTCGCCGAGTTTAATTGCCTTTTTCGCGTGTAACGATGCTCGATGCTCGGTGGCTCTCTGCAAACGTGTTTTTAAACGAGGAATCTTGCATGTTCATTCGGAAATCGCTTCCAGACATTTCAATGGGAGATGATGACATCGTGTTAGACTTTTATTTGGTGTTGTAGTTTTCTATTATGTGTGACTTTCATAGTATTGTGAAATTATCTTGTACGGGATAATCGAGTGATATGTGTATATATAGAAAAAAAAGGATTCGAGACTGATTTACGAAATAGTAAATAATTTACGTTGGTTTATTATCGAGTCATTAATGTTGTATAGATTAATTCACGTTAATCTAGTTAAGAAATAGTTTCCTGTCTAATGAGTGGTATTTTTAAACCACTTGAGCAAACTTACGATATCGTTCGTGAGAGAGAATGTTTGAATTTCTAAAAAAATAAAACTCTAGGATATCACGAAATTGTCATATTTTTAAAAGGAAAATTGTAAAGTTGAAATTTTCATGGGATTTTTCAAGAAATGGAACGACGAAATCCTTTCTAAATAAAATTTCAACCAGCCATAAGGTAATTTTCTTTCTGAATGACAGCTCTTTTCCTTTCCATCTTTCACACGGTTAACCTTTCTCGAGCAAGAATATTTCACTGAGAAAAAAGGATTCGCAATATTCCACTTCCTGGCTAGCTGGAATCCACGTTCTCTGTGTCAATATGTACGTAGCCTGTGCAATTATGCTTCTACACTAGATTCTATGGAAATAATAGGTGCCTTCTGCAAATTTTTATTGCACCGTACCAGTATGGAACGCTACACCAGCCAGTACATTAGAAACAATTACGATAACAGATTATAATGTGCAATGTATAATTATTTTCACATGATCGTAAGTAACTCGCTAACGTAACAACATCGACAGTCATGAATTTCGCCAGTATATTATTTCGTAACTTACTGCCGTAATTATTTATTAGCTCCGTTTATCCTATGTAAAACGTTTAAAAATTATCGTATGAAATGTTAAAACTCCGTTAGCGTTAACTCTGTTCAGTGTTAAATACGTAGTTGGGAATATTCAGCGAAGAGTATAAAAACGCAGAATTATTACGAGTCAGTTTCCCCAACGAGAAAATCGAACTGGCCAATCCAGAAGAAAGCATCAGTCGCAACAGGCTTTCTCTCCATATTTTCTTCGCTGCTTTTTCTCTTCAAAGTAATACTCGAACTTAACAAACGTTAGAACTTGTCTATTTCTTCAATTCTATACATATATACACTAGGAATTTTAATTACGACTGTGTTTTGATAATACTTGTACAACGTTATGTCAGTTTCTATATATATCTACGTATATTTTTCTTTTGGATTTTGTAAACTCGTCGTTTGTGTTCGATAAAATAATCATTCGTATGTATGTCGTACTATGTACAATATGCATTTATGCCAATGCACGATATTTTTAGTAAATTCTCGTAATATATATATATATCTATTAAATACTAGAAAAACATAATGACATCAATGAATTTTAAATTTAATTTGTCGATCGTTCTTATCATAGTGTAATTAAATATGACGTATTAATTAAATAATATAAACCCGATAATAACAGTCTATTGAAATACGTACATGTATAAATATGTATAAAAAAATAATAAAAATACCATTTGGAAACCATCTTTCCCGATTCAAGCACACAGAAAAAATAGAGAAGAATGAAAAATCAAACAACATTATGAACATCGAGAATAATAATTAAAAAATGGTAAAAATCGTGATTACATTATTTTCTTTTGTTGATAATTCCTCGACCTATAACTATCCATACGTCGCGCCGGGTCGTCGCGTTGATACACACAATTACTTAATCGCAGATCGTAGAGCACAGCGAACGACGTAATTGTGTGCGAAGAATTCTTGGCATTGAATCAAGCAGAGTCAGGGAAAACGGGATATCCCAGTTCGATTATCTCTCGGTTTGCGTGCACGTCTCTCGTGCGAGTGGTTCTTGATTGTCCTGAAATGTTTATACATACATCCGTTCAAATTATCGGGAGATTCCCCAGTTTGTTTATCTGTTTGCTATGGCAATCTTCCACTGTTTACATTTGTACTTCCCCATTGATCTCCTTCTAAAAGTTCGACATTGTAGACCTTTCAAATTTTTCTATGTAGTTTTCCATGCGTTTTCGATCGATCAAAAAGATAGACAGACAGTTTAGAATTTCGGTACGCTTGGAATTCGACGAATGCTTGATACCGAAATTAGAATTTCTCTTTAGAAACTGTTAATATGCGCGCAATATCGTTGCACATTTACCGTGCTTGCCTTTAGTTGACACTACGGATCGGTGGCTATTGCAACAACGAATTATCGAAATTCTTACTGCGTACCTTTGTCTTCTCGTAACTTACAGGAATTCACAGTTAGCTTTACCCACTTCATAATTGATATCGAGTTAACACGGTTACGCGTCGAACTGTTAAACTACTTACGATGGTTTACGAAAATATTTGAACACTTATCGACGAAAATTTTTTAAGAATGTTACTATTACACGTGTTATATGAAACTGTCTGAAATTTTATTAGCACCGTAATGAAACAGTCTATGGTGATTATGTATATACGTAGATTGGTAAAATTTCACACCAGTCTGAAAATGTGTATAGAAGTTACAAATTGCTTACTGCAAACCTAAATAAATCAAAATACAAAAGACCTAATATACATTATTAAAAGTATAAATTACAATTCTAATTCCTGTGCATCTTCAAAGTTTCAAATATTACCAAATAAACCGTGATAATTATGTCTTATTATAACGCTAATGAAATTTCAAAATGTTTTATATAAATATCCAAATATTTTCGTGTCATACTGTGTAGAAAAAGGTTGAGATCCTGCTATCTGACGAATCGATTCTCCTGAAATCCGATGTAGCCCAACGAATATTTCTTAACCTTATAGAACACACCTTGAGGTTAAGAGGCCGCCTATGCTATATGCCACGTTATAAAGTATACATTTTTTTAACTATATTCTTTTTCCAAGATATTTTGGACTGTTGATATTAATAAAATAAATATATATACCCTTGAATCTTTACGATTATTTTCCACGTGAAAACTTATAGAATAATATTAAGCTAAAGAGGTAGGGGTAATAGACCTGTCGACGGGCCCAACGGTGCACTGATGTGATTTTTCTTCACGTGTGCACTGATGTGATTTTTGTCCACGTGTGCACCATAAGATTAATGACTAACAACAGTCGACTTGCTCAAACGCTTAGCCATTATACAGCAACATACACGAGAAGATCATTTATTGCTCTGTTAAACTGCTTATACGATTACATAGAAAAAAAGACAATGACCTGCTATAAGTCAAGAAGATGAATTGATTCACCTGAAATCCAATGTAGTCGAACGAATTTCTTAATGACTAACAACTGACGACTTACTTAGACACAGCAATTAGCAACGTAATTGCACGACAAAATTATCGATTCCTTTCGCGATACTTTCTACGAATACTATCGGAACACAATCGGAGAACCGGACGTCTGAAACTCTAGTGACGATGAATCGGTGAATATCAATGATGGAATTAGCGGTATTTAAATATTTTGAAACGTTAAACGGAGATTAATGTTAGATCCGTGTACGATTACAGGGGGTCCAAAGCGTAACTTTCCTCAGGATAATGCGAAGCCTGGAGAGGTTATCGGGTAGCGATCAAGACTGCGATCAGGAGATGTATATCGACCTAGACGACGCTTCCGTCGATTCGCTTACCGGAAAACGAAGTCGCCACCATGTCGTTGGCGCGGAGGTAAGGACTTTTCTTCTATTTTCGGTGTAATTAAGTCCGACGTGCTAGCGGAGGCACTTCGAGGCCGGATAAATTAAATTCTACTCAAACTAAAATAGCCTGTGTTACTCGTTTCTTTGCGCTTGGGCACTTCTTATGGCACTGTGCAGGAGTAAAAATGCGAGAATACGTGAAAAAGTTGTATGAATGTACACAACAAATTATACATTTTACAATTATACAATTATACATTGATGATTAAAAACATCGGCATAAATCGTGTTTTCCAATATTTTTAAGTTTTTTCCAAGGTACTGTGCAAGAGTAAACATAAGGACACGATAAAATTCTGTGAAGAAAGCATAATGAATAAAAATTCTCACATGGTGTATATCATATTTTCTTGGTATGATTTGTTACAATATGAAATTTAATAATTTATACGGATTGATTTACCTTAATGTAGTTACAGCATCGATTGATAAAGTTTATCAAGTAAGTATCGAGTCTTTGAGGTTCGAGATTAATTACAAATTCAAGAACTTTACCTCGCTTATTATATGGAAAGTCATTCATAAAAATGAACAGATTTTTCGTCGACGACAGCAGGATAAGATGAATAATATGCGAAGATAAATTGTCAATTATTAATATGTCTGTACCATTAAAACAATACATGCGTATATTATGCAGTTAAACTATGATCACTGCATACATGTGAGAGTTACGCGTGAAAGAAAATACAAAGATAAAGTTATCACGTACTGAGCTTTGTAAACGCTCTGAACAGGTTATTTTAGTTCTTGTAGAAGCATACAACATATACAGAGATAACAAGGAGGATATATTTAGAATAATATATATTCAAGTGAAATCTAAAATTGCAAATATTTCTCATTATCATCGATTAAGATTCGGTACGTACAACATAGTTTCTACAATTTCACAATAATTTTGTTTCCAAGAAGAGCCGTACAGGTGCAGCAACTTTGTGTTATCTTCTTTTGATTGATTAGAGATAACGTTTGTTGTAGTTCCAATTCAATTAACGTAGCTGATATACGGAAATAAGTACTCGTGTACTTATTCTTTATAAATAACGATAAGACAATTAACTTGTAAATGAAATATTGAAACGATACGTGGATTGCTATACTCGCAAGAAATATCACCAGTAAATGTATCTATCGATTGCCTTTTTCGAAAAAAGGACTCCAAGCGAGAATCTAATTACGTATCATCGTAGTTTGTACAGAGAATATACGTGTAAGTGTAGCAGCAAATAAAATTATATTATAGATATCAGAGCAATCTTAATCTTATCTGTTACATTACGAGTAACTTGAATTTCCAGAGGATATTAGAATACGACTCGTTATATAATTCCGTGATTATATCGTACATAATGAAAGTACATCGATGAAATGCGAGGATCAATGCGAGAAGTTTCGCCTCTGATACGTCTTGGAAAAAAAAAATGGAGAACACAGTTTCATTAATCGGCATTGTAATCAGCGTTTCTTACTAAAAGTAAACAGAGGTCACTTCAGAGGAATATTCCAAATAAAATTAATTTTTCTCTAACATCTTCTTCCATCGATCGATCGTACATGTAAATTCCATAAACCTTTCGTAAGTTTGCTTTCGTCGTTGGAATACTCATAGTCAATCCGGGGGAATTGTTCCCTGCTAATTTAGGAACAAGAAAGAGAAATAATTAGCGAAGTAATTAGAATAGTGGAAGGAGCGAACATAAGTTAATGAGTCTTTTCGAAACGATTAAAAAGGTGGGTGAGGAGAGTGACAGTAGTGGCAGCGAGAGGAGCCCGAAACAAGCGAAAAGAAGAAATCGTGGAGGACCACCGACGACGAGAAGACGAAAAAGTGGAATTTCTGCGCGGGAAAGGAACCTGAGGAGGCTCGAGAGCAACGAGAGAGAAAGAATGAGAATGCATTCCCTAAATGACGCTTTCGAGGTAATTTTCCACGCGTTACAAAATAGCTACGATTCGTGAGCAGTTTTTCACGACACACTTCAATCGTTCTAAAAAAAAAAACAATAAATGTCCACGGTAAATTTACTCGTTTGAAAGTTAATCGTAGGAAATCTGAAAATCTGAATTTACACTAACTCACAAAGATATTATATATTTGAATACTCGTTATCAAAATCTTTTACAATTATAGCGTAATCGTTGATTATGATGAAAATAATGTATTTATAATATATTATAAATATATATATATATTTATTTATTTATTTTATTGTATATATATATATTTTGTGTCGATTCTAACGAATTGTTATATTCATGATATATTACAACGCACATAATACGTTCACAACAATGAGACGCTATATATTGAAAAGTACTCAAATTCAATTCAATCTTTGAATTCGTATCTTTTTATCTTGAAAAAAATTACACGTCAATTCGCGATATTATCAAACTACAAAATCTTCAACTTCTATTTCCAATATAATAAAGCACAGTTACTTAAGTCGATAGGAAATTTCATTTTTCAAACCACGTATTGAACGCGCTAACTTTATCCTTTCGAATACCTCGTTCCAATACGATCTTATTATTTCATATCCCCAAAGGCTTTTTCTTCCATGCTCCGCACAATACTCCGTTCAACGGAATAATAGAAGCGTAATATCTAGGAGATGTTGCCAGTCAGTGCCGGATCTGCCGTGAGCGTGGGCGATTCGTGTAGTACTTGAGATGTTATTTAAGGGCGGAGACGCGCGGTGGGGTGTGAAATAAGGGAATCCAGAGTTGTAAACTTCATATGGTAGCTCGTTGCATCGCCTTATGCAAAAGTCATCTTTCCGCAAAGAGGTCGAGGAGAAATAGACAGACAACGAGATATGGATATCGTAAGACATAGAAACTTGTAGACATGTACAGGGTGTTGAGAACATTTTGAATATTTATAATACGATTATAGATATGAAGAATATTGAACGAATGAAAAAAGTTCATGTACAAAACTATCGTTTCAAATTATAAAGAATTTAGTTTTAGAGCCAGAAATATACTGATAGCTAAGGAAGGAATCGGCTGACGAACCTTTCTCTCTATTTCACTCGCACTTCGCGTTTCTCGCTTTGATGACAGTTGGAATCCAATTATCATTTACTTCCTCAGAGTGAAAAACATGGACTATGAGTGAGATAGAGAAGAAAGTTCGTTAGCTGATTCATTAACCTGCGTGATAATTATTTAGTAATATACTTCTAACGTAAAATCGAATGGTAATTTGAAAAATAGGTTTGAAGCGACATTTTTGTACGTGAACTTACTTCATCGTCTAAAATCACAGCTTATCAAATGTCATTTATTTATTAACACCCTGTAAGAATAAAAAAATTCAAGGAACTTTTCTATGTTTAAATGGTTTCTATGGATAAATTCTTACTCGTGTCTTTATTTTATTAATCTTTTCTGAAATCTTCACTGCGATATAAATACGGCTTCTCTGGCATACACAACTTCAATTGTAATTGAAGTGTCGATTTTATCGGGAATAATGTTATCATTTTCAGCAACTACGCGAAGTGATACCACACGTAAAAATGGAAAGGAAACTCAGCAAAATAGAGACGCTTACGTTGGCCAAGAATTACATAATGGCCCTGACAAACGTCATATGTGAAATGCGTGGCGAGGAGCAACCGTATACGTAAGTAGTTTTATCAATTCGTACGCGAGTTCGTTTAAAAGGAATGTACGTAATAATAGAAAAAAAAGATAAAAATGAAAGCAGAAGGACAGAATCGCGATTATCGATAAAAGAAAATAAGACATCTCTGCGGCAAATCAATTACACTTGGTTAACTTCGAGACTATCGCGTGATTATGTTTTACCTGAGCGCTAATCCACGGTAAACGTAACCTGTTGATAAAGATAATGCCCGTAGAGATATTCAAATTTCGTATTTTAAAATGCCACTCGAAGCGTAATAACTTATTTTCTAGTTTCTAGTGTAACGACAGCTTGTGTGTCACGTTGGACACATTCTATACGTTAGAAAAAAAAGTAGAACAGTCGTTAAAATATTTCTCTTTGGTACTCCTCCTTTGTTATATCGTAAGAATTCTGTATTTTATATGTATGTACTTCATTTATATTTCAATTAATTATTAAATGGATTTTCGCGGTTCAAGTCGAAGGCATGGTTTTAATGCACACATTTCTTTTCCTTTTTTTTTCTTTTTTTATATGTTTTAACATCACGTCAATTGCGTATAGTCAGTGAGGATAATAAAGATTGAAAATATTACGAGGATTAGATCTTGTTATGTAACGTCGCGTCTTTCAGAAGAAAGAAAACCTGTGGTCATCAAAGCAGTTGAGACTTTTATTTAGAGTTTCCTTAATCTGGAATTTAAAACGAGACTCTCTGTATCTAGGGCAATTCGATAGGATGGGTTCAACGATAATTTCAAATATCACACGTTGGTGGGTGAGATTTGGAAATTCTTTAAATAATCGACTTTTGCAAGAGGCGTTTCGAATGTCGTGTACGTCGATGTAACCGAGTTAGAGTACAACGTCCGATTGCCATTAAACGGTCAAAGATGCACCGCTTTTTCTTTATTTTCACCGTTCTTTCAACGCCTCGATGCTTTCTCGTCCGTTGCACTCGCATACTTACATATTTCCAAATATCTTGCTCCTTTCCTGTTTATCATTCCATCCCACTAATCGAAGACTACGATATAATTTCAAATAGGGTTACAGCATTCTTCTTTTGAATCCATTTAACAAATTATTAGCAGATACGTCAAATCTTTTGTATCGATATAGTCTCGGTATTAACAAAGACACGATCAGTTTCTTCGTGACATTATTATACATATGGTTTTTCATTGAAATTTCCGTAGGAAGTTTTGATCGTATGCAGTAAGAATTAATTTTCAAATTTTCTATTAAAAACTTACGAATAAATAATTAACGATACAGTTTAATACAGATAAGTACCTATCCAGTAAATTGTAAGTAAAGTAAATAATTATAAATTATAAATAGTTATTCTGGGTAAATTAAACTTCCGTTGTATGCTCTCGATGAGTAATGAAACAGGAATTATTCTAGCGAAATTTAAATGGCTTAATTCCGTGTTACAAATACTCGAATCTGACATGGTCGTTTAATCGTTATCAAAAATGGGAAGACTGTATAAAGACAGAGATTAAAGTAAGAATTTTATACGGTTAAATTCGAACACGTAAAATACTCGTCAAAAATTCGAATCAGGTGAATTACTTTTCTTAACGCGTGTACGTTATGTATGAAATTCATTACATCATTTTATAAAGCGATAAAGACGCAGCCGAAAATATCGTTTCGAATATCAAAAGATATTCATAAATACGAAGATAAAGATCAAAATGAAGAACAATTATATTGCTACGATTTATAGTTCTACCATCAAAAATGAATCAATTAAGGTCAAATAAGATAATCATTAAGTAATCGATTAAAAATATTCATTTCGCTTATTTCGTTATAAAAATGACACAAACTTTCTGTCTTTCCAAGTGCATTCAGGAAATTCTGATTTTTCAACACGAATGAGGATTTTACAAACCTCTCTATCAGTTAATCTCCGAATTCCCCCGACCTTCTTTCATTGATTGTAAATATCCGTTGCCGTGACATTATCTTCTACTTGCAAAACGAACAGCGAGCAGTGGTTGTTAATTCCGATAGAAGCTGTACATACCAAGCAAATTAGTTACATGAACATTTATATTCCGATCGTACTGCGACTCGTTGCCACAAATTTCACATTTCACGGCGATTGCGCTCGCTGAACCCTAAATGGTGCAATCGAAATGTCTTCATTAACATCGGATTCGCGTTTTATCTAATTCGAACTTTCCGTATGTATATATATACAGGGTGGTTGGTAACTGGTGGTACAAGCGGAAAGGGGGTGATTCTACGCGAAAAAAGAAGTCGAAAATATAAAATAACAATTTTTTAAATTTCTTCTTTTTTTAATTTTTTTAAAAATCTACAGTGAGATTCGTTATAACGAGACGCGATAAAGTGCACGCGTACCGAGCGAAAATTCAAAGTCGATTTTCTCGAAAACAAAGACTCAAACGAAAAATTTGTATTCTATATTTTCGACTTCTTTTTTCGCGTAGAATCAGCCCCTTTCCGCTTGTACCACCAATTACCAACCACCCTGTATATATATAAATATATATATATATATAAATATATATATATATATATAAATATATATATATATATATATATATATATATATATATATATATATATATTTGCTAGCCGACCACGTTCAAGATAAATAGAATATTATTCGTTATTATTTATTAACGTTAACATTCGCCGATATCGAATCGACATTCGAAAGCAAAGACAGCAATTTTATCGGCGACCTTTGCTTTATCCGCTGTCGGAATACTCGTCTTACTGGCATTATCTTTCCTTCTGCCACGAATAAACTAAACACCGATTAACGCTTTGCTTAATTTTTGACTTTGAAATTCTTCTCCGGCGAAATTTATCGATTTTGCAAATATACAAAAATCGAATGCTTCTCTGTTTTTTTTTCTGCTCTTCCTTTCCTCGGATGATCGATCGATGTTTCATCGACAATCTCAGGATTGCTCAGGACATTGTTCGATGCGATGACACAAAGATTTGTTCGATCGTTGGCGAAAAAGGAAAAAGAAAAAGCGAGAAAGATGCGAGGGAAAACACTTGGTCAACATCGAAATTATAAGATAACATTGTAAGATAACGGGCAAGATAGTGGCATCGTGTCAGCTTAATTGCATCATAGGCATCGAGGTTGTAATGCAGTGTCAGTAAATATTGGAAAATATCAAAAGTTGGTCGGTCGACATGTACAAACTTCGTTTCACAATTTTAAAAGATGACCGTTTAAAAGAAATTCGCCAATAAATATTTAGCGTGAAATCGAGAACGAGTTCGATTTTTTTAACATCCATAATTTACAGAGCCGCCCCCCTCCTCTTGCCTCTGTCGCGTGTTCAATAAAAGAAGACATCTCTCGCAAGCATCGTACAATTCGTACCCAAATCCGGAATAATTAACGAAGAGAAATTCGAAAGTGTTTTCGGTAACCGCGTTAAATCACGACAACTCGATTTATCTCTCAGTCGTTGGAGTAGAGCCAACAGCCTGTCTTTGCCACAAAAACAGGCCTCATCAACGGTACATTGACTAAGAAAACAAAAGATAGTGACGCGATGCTGTTTCTTTCATGCTTACGTTTTTTTTCTTTCTCGTGTGAGCGTCACAAGGCCAAGGTAATTAATTGCATTGTGATTCATTGCGTCTGAAAGCAGCGTCGTATCGTAACATGCAAATAACGTTAATAAACTATGAGATACGTTATATATGGTATATATAATGCTCGCAAATTAGGAATAGTAATTTAGTACGATTTAAACATAATTCGATTTAATGAAATTGTTCTATTCCGAGAGGAGAGATATCGTCACAATGCGAAGCTATCGAATCTTGTTCGTAATTCGTAAATTGTTGGAAATATCATCGAATTTTCTATTAGCGTTCTGTCTACTGAAAATGTTTTAAAATGCCCTTTAAGACGCTACAAGATCTATCGGACTGAGAGTAGTAAATACACGGAATAATACACCAGAAATAAAACGCATAATTATCTCTCGTCGTATTAAAGATATCCGAATAAGTACTTGAGATAAAAGTTAAATAACTTTGTAAAATGTTATTTCTTTCGACTTTTTTCGCTAGTATTTTATTTCAAAGCTTTTATTTCTGATTAAATCAACTATTTTTTATTGACTTTCCTTATTATTTATTTATTACTTTAGTACGTTATTATTTTCACTGTTTACCCTTTTTAACGAATAAAGGAAGTAAGTGTTAATAATTATCGTGAGACGTTCAATTTTTCTCTTACAAAAGTGAGAAAAAAAGTATAACTTTATTTCTAATAAAATATCGACGATAGTTTAGTTTATTTTTTAGTCTGAAAGAGATAGACCTTTCGAAAGCAAGCAAGAACACTTTGTGCTTCGTTTAAACGTTGCTCTTAATATTTCCCTGTATCTCTTATAAAGAAAATAAAACACTTTAATATTTTGTTTCTGATAATTCACTCTGCGTATACGATATTCATTTTAGAGACTTCGAAAGACCATGAACTTTATATCTCAATCGATTGAACGCAAAAACTGCAAATATGTACATACACGAGACATTTAAACTAGCGAACGCGTTTAAATTGTTTCTCTGTAAAATAGAAAGTAAATTAGCTAGTACCACTAGCCACGCACTACTCGAAATATCAATAGGATCGCCCACTCGAATGTTTTGCATTTCACAGAGAATTATTCAGCTCTTTGGTCGTTAAAAAATATTGCTATATCGAATACACTACCGTCCATAAATACTTGAACAATTCCAAATTATTACAAAGATATAAAATACGCTTGAAATGGAACTCTTTAATATAATTTTGGCCTTTGATCTTATCTCGAGCAATCATATACAATTAGCAGATATTGATCGAAATAACAGTTAATATTAATTAATATAAACGAAAGAGCGATATAATTAAAGATTTATGAAAGTTGACGTATCAAATACATTTGTACGGTATTTGGGTCTTCGAACAATTGAAATATGTGTCTCGAACCATTTTCTAAACATTTATATAGATTTTGTAAAGTATCAGCTACTCGTTACAGATACATAAAGAACTTGTACACTACAGAAATATTCCTGGTTACGATTTAAATTTTGCAGAACGTTTGATTCCATAGATGGGAAGAGAAGGAAGAATTAATAATAGGAAAATGTTTTTCGATCGAGAATATCGTCCTATTGATTGATTTGCGCTAGATATTTATAGACGGTAGTGTACGTTATATTCTTCTGATATCTAACGTGTGATTAAATGTCGGAGAACTATTTAAATACTATAATTATATGCTGTGATGTTATTAAAATATTCGAGAATATTGCAACAAGTTTAAAAATAACATTGAAACAATAACAGCTACAATGATAATTAGCAAAGCAATTATAAATACCAGCTTCGATATGGAGTTAACTAAATTTACAACAGAACAATCGTATTATGTCGATAATTACATTCCAATCGTACGTCATACGCTCTGTCTGGAAATCCCTTTGGCGGGCAAGGGGCTGTTACGAAAACAGAGAGCAATTAAAATAACACGAGACAATTGAATTTCAGATTCGTCGATGGCGAGTGTGGCTCTAGCAGCGGCGACAGCACAGGCCAATTAGAATTAAGTGGCGGTGAACAACCGGAAGAAGCATCTCCAGCATCGATGCACGAAACTAACAACAATAGCCTACTTCATGAAGATTTAGAGCGCAGGATACCGTAGCTGGCCCAATTGCGTGCGAAAATGATCGATCCTCGTTGACAAATCCCAGTTCGATGAAGCTAAACTTCGTTTTAAGGCTGTCTTCTGGTAACGAACCGTGAAGAAAAAGAGAATCGGCCATGAATCTTAAAGCTTCGTAAATTAAAAGGAGTAAAAAAGAAAAGAGAAATCCATAGATAACGACAGTGACAAGAAAAGAAAAAAAGAAAAAGAAGAAAAGAAAAGAAGGCTTCATCGAACCTAAGTAAAAGAGGAACGGGAAAGCTAAGAGAGAATCATCGTCGTCGAAACGATCGTGTTAAATAGCCACTCGAGATTTATCGAAGAAGATGCAATTCGGCTTTTACGAAATGATCCGTCCAAGGTCGACCTCTGGAGATCTTTCGAAGGCCAACAAGGTGCGAGGATGACAGAAAAAGAAAAAAAGACTGACTTCACGGCCAGTCCGGCTGCAGAATTCTCTGCTTCTTCGTCTCTTTTTTTTTCTTTTCTCTTTGTCGCGAACTTTTTCTCCTCCTTTTTCCGGTGACATCGGCCCGTTACCTTGAAACACCTCGATCTTTCGACCACAAGCGACACCGATGCAAAGTGGCTGAGACTGTATCGATTGTCACGGATCCGTACCATCGTTGTGCCCATTTTCAATGTATTAATCACGTGCCAAAGGTATCCGAACAGAAACGAGGAACGAGCAAACATCGAGATAGTTTAGTTGGTTCGAAACGATCGAAAGAAATAGAAAGGGAGCGAGCTTTACTGCTCTGCTTGAGATTCGCGATTGTTTGAAAGAAGATAATTCGAGAGAAGATTGGAAGATTCGCACGATGCTTGGCTGGAATTTGAAGGATTTCGAGGTCGACGCCGTAAGATCGGATCGCATCGACAACGATAAACGATCAGATTGCGACTCGATGAAAAATAAAAAGATATAAAGTGTGAGAAACTGTGATAGAATTTCGTATTAGAACCTCGTTGCACACCGTGCAACACGCGACACTGTGCTAAATACTTTTTTGTTTCTTTGTGGTAATCGTCTACGGGCTGCAAGTTGAATAGAAACCGATGGGGACGTTCGTTAGGCCGGAACGGGCCGGAACGAGCCATCTCCGGAAGAGACGATCGAAACAGGACGACACACGACAGCCGTTGACCGCTGCAGAGCAACAACGAACGAAAAAGATGGAAGTGACCGCGGTAAAAAAAAAAATATATTCGGTTCGTTTAACGCGGTTTACGCATCAAACGGAACGCACCGCTTCGAAAGTTAAAATATTTCCTTTAAAACTCTCTGTTACTACTGCCAAATGATTTTGATCGGAACGTAATGACGTTTAAAAATTCCAAATGAGAAATTTTAAGCGATTCTCGTGTCAATAACTATGCAAGTGGGTAAATTGTTAATAGAAATAAAAATGACAAGAGGAGAATGATATTAGTGGTAGTAACAGTAAGAGAATAGTAACGAAAATAATATACGAAAAAGCAAAGGGCTCCGTTTAATGTCTGAATCGAGTAGAAAGAAATGGGCGTAAGTATATCTGAAGACACGGACTTCGAAAAATAACGCGTACCTTAGACATATACATATTACATATATATATATTAATATATACGTGTGTTGATATTAGCACGTTGGTGATTAATGCGATGTATATTAATCACGAATGTGATAATATAATAATTTACTGTATTATCTCGAGAACGGGGACCAGAGACATCGACTTAAGTTACCAGATCTCGCTGAAAGGCGAGATACACACGCTTCGACTAGCTTCGTACGATCGACTCCACGAAGTTTGCGCTTCTCTCTTCGGTAAAAGAGCGGACGATGCATTTAATCGATAATGTTCACGGTCGATGCACGAAACTAGTCGCGCACGATTTTCATCTTTCGCTTTAAACTCGAGGATGTTTCCTTCTCTTTTTTTCTTTTATTTTTTTTTTTTTTTTTTTGTACTTGTCTCCTTTTCTTACTTTTTTTTTTTTAGCGATTCGAGCGCCAACAGTCGCTTCCTTTCGATGTTTTTCGTACGATTACTGTTCGATTGCGCGTAAAGTGGTCGTCGTGCATAGCTGAATTCTATGCGTTGAAGTTAACGAATAGGTTTCACGACCAAGTGAAAGTAAAATTAGCGAAGGTGAACGAATTTAACGAGAATCCGGATGTTACGCGTACGTCTGAAAATTGTGATACTTGCCTTGCGCTGAAATCAGCGTTTCTACCGAAAAAAATGAAAAGAAGAATTAGAAATTTATAGATAGTCCTCGTGACTCGTGCAGTCTGGATTTTTCAAAACTGTTAGAAAGTTTCAAACGTGAGCTGCGTCTTCTCGTAAAATGACTTGAACGTTTCGTCAGTATTCCAATTGACCTGATCAGAGGTCCGATTGTCAAATTAAAACTGCATTCTTGGACCTCTGACGAGGTTGAATATAATTCGAGTGAAACGTTGACATTACTTCGTATAAAAGAAAATCAAGCTACATACATACGTCTAAGAATTTGTGTCAGTTTTAACTACTTAATATATAAATTTGTGATGCTTCGAATGGCCTGAATATATTAGAGAATTATAGCAGTGTCTGATAAAAATTTCACTGTTTCTATCGTTAAAACTGTCGGATCGTCTTCCTTTTATTAATGCTTGATTCGAAAGTTTCGTAAATATTTCTTCCTTAACTTTCTACGAAACTAATAGCTCTCCTGATGTAAAGGAAAAGAAAACGCGACTACTCTAATTGTTACGATATATTATGTACTTCGATCTATAGATCATATTACGATGCCTAAATCATGCACAAAAGAATGTTATAAAAGAGTGATATCGCTCTGTCGAAATTTAAATACAAACGAACTTTATATTTGTGTGTGTGAAGCTTCCAGCTCTGTTTGACGTAATATACGATTACTATATAAGAAAGTGATATGCATGTTAAATCCTTAGTAATTAATAGTGTCGCTATGATTTTCATTTAACATATTGACCGAGCACGAAACATTCGAAAAGAGAAAATCAGAAATAGTTTAAATATTTCATCGTATCGCATCACCACTTTTATATTGTTTCCTTGATTTTCCTCATTTTTAACTATAATAGAAAAAATTATACGTTTCGAGAGCATCGATCATATCCACTTAATAATGGTTTTCAAGGATATACGCGATTAAGTACCATAAGATACGAGTAAATATAAAAAAGAAGAATGTATATATAGGTACTTGAGTTATGTTTCTATGTAGTATATATTATGTATATGTACACACATACGCAAAATTATCTATAACATAATTATATATATATATATGTTATATATAATTATATTATATATATATATATGTATGTATGAAAATATATTTTCTAAACGAAAGAGTTTTATAAGTGACCATATTCTGCATACGCATTTGCGTGCAGTCGTGTGTATACACGCACAGCGGTTGTGCGTTTGTACATGTATCGTCGAAAGAAAAAGAACGTAAGAAACAATATATGCATATGTAGATATGTATACAAATGTAACGGAGTATATATTATGTACATTGTATTCGATTCAAAAGTGCACAATCACTTATTTCTTGGTCTACCGAATAAAAAGTTTTATCGAAGATCTAATTTAAAAAATGAAAGTAGTAGAACGGTAGAAAATTTAATGTTCTTTTTTAATTTCTATAGACTTAAAGAGTCAGTCTTTTATCTCGTTTAGTAACTATCTGCATTTTTATTGTAATCATAGTTATCTGCAGATATCGGATCTAAAGAGAAAAAATTTAGTCGTAGTCGAAAGAAATCGAAAACGAATTTCTCTCTTTCTCTCTCTTTCTCTCTCTCTCTTCTTCTTCTTCTTCTCCCTCTACTTTGTTCATCTATAACCGCAATACTTACAAAACTACCAAAAATCTAAATTTCTCTTTAAACTCGGAGAGAAAGAATCTCTACGAATTCAATTCTCAAATCAACGTGAACTAACTTGATATTTCAAATAATTTAGATCGTGCATGGATATTGCCATTAAAATCGGGACTATTAAATTAGATACTATTAGAATAGTACCTAAAAATTATTTATCACTCTATGTAATTAATTTAGCATAAATCTTCACGCGATACTAACATTTTACGGATCAATGATTACATAAAATTGTTCAGGATTGAAAAACTGTATGAGATTAATGAAAAATATCGATGGCAGCTAATAATCAAAAAAATTGTTCGATTTCATCGTTACATTTTCATACTGGAAAGTTTTTCCTCTCGCGAGTATGTTTGTTATATCTACGATATCTAAGAAATAATTGAATGTGTACGACTAATCCGGATGTAATGTACAAACACAGAAAGGCACGTACGTGCACGAAGAGTTTGCGCACACGTATATAAGCATACGATTAAATAATGGACACGAACGTCGCGAGAAACGGAAATATATTGTCTTACAATGATGAGTCTCAAATGCGGGAACTTCCTTTCGTATGTAAGAAACAAAATGAAATTATCGCGAATTGATATTTTTCGTTTAGGATACGTATGAATGCTAACTCTTCTCTACTTCCTTTCTTTCTTGCGTTTTTGTTCGTTGAAAAAATCCCAGAAAGAACCAATATATATGTATATCGTGCAATCTTAAAACCGAATTTAACGTTAACGATAGAAAGTATGAAGAAGTTCCACGCCATATTTTTCATGGTTCTCTAAATGTAATTGTGCTCTTTCGAAGGAATATAACGATCGAAGCTAACGGTGATACACATTTACCATCCATTACAATTTCATACTCACGATCAGAATTGCGTAATTCAAGAGAAAAAAACATATTCCTATGCCACATATTAGATTATATTGCGCACCATATTATTGTTATCGCTATGATTACTCTACGATTTGTATTATTATTATTAATTATTATTATTATTAATATAATTATTAATATTATTAATATTTTATTGCTGTAGTTTAATGTCACGTTAGTACAATTCTTGTCATTTCGAGTCGATCGGCGCACATACGCGAACTCTTTGTATCATGATGAACATGGGTCATGATGTTATTTATCGTTAACAATGAAAGGAACTGAGTAAAAATAGTATTTGAAATAGAAAGTAATCACGCGCAAAGTTTCCTGTGCTTCTCATTCGATAATCGATACATCGTATTTTCTTGAAAATTGATCGTAACTGAACATACGAATCGACCGTCATTTCTTCCTGTTTCTATTCCGAATGCTATTTTGTTCGGGTCTGATAACGAGTTACAGAATTTTACTAGCGTACGTACATAGACGAACGAGGGGAAAATTTTGTGAATACGGTAACAAATAGATGATACGTTGATCGAATATTACACGCAAAGCATAATATACTTGTATGTAGATACTAAAGGAATTTTTCGAAACATATTCTCCCTCGATCGAACAACCACTATTCATCTAACATTTCAACACGCATAAAATACGCGCTCATATGTCTTGCGATATAAAACGGTATGCAAACGAACTTTTAAGCGAATCAGTCTCGTTCGTTAATATTACTAAGGTACTTAATTTCTGAAAATAACAGGGTGCAATTTTCTACGGCATGTATTCATCTTTTAATGTTCTAAATGGAACTTCCTTGATTTTGTACACGAAGAAGAAAAGGATTATTTTATAGTCAGACGAAAGAAACTTTGACGAAACTTGGAAATAGCTATGAAGAAAAGAATTTGAAGTTTCTAGCGTCGATTTTGTTTGACATAAATATGTAAATCTCACCACTGAAACGCGAAATGGAATATATGGGCAAAATATTACGTGAAAAAAACTTTGACGACGTTCTAAAGATTGTATACAGCGCATTAAATATACATATATATATATATATGTATGTATATATATATATATATACGTATACATTGTGTACAAAACAGAAATATAAGCCTCCTAAATAAAATGAGCTGGCCTCTGCAAGCCCTGTTTTACGTAAAAAAAAATGTCTTTTTATTTTGTAGCCTTTTTATTCAGAAATATAAAATTTTATATCAATATAAATACATATATTGGTTTTTATTTTTAGCATTACAATTTAATCGTTTTAAATTATATTTGAGTTTAATATCTCATTTATAAAATTTATACACTTTTGCGAAATGAATTCACATGCTTTTTAAAAAACTGTGTGTTATTCGTAAATATTATCTAATATGACAAAAATGATCGTTAATTCAATTTTGAATAACCTTTCTGTGTAATCTATGTGATTAACCTGACATATGTAGAAATTAATGGTGAAAACGTGTTATATTGTTTACTGTTGACTAGTAATTTTGTAAACTTACTAACAACATTTTTTTGAGTTAGGTATTTCAGTATTTATTTTCTAATTACAAGCTTTAATTAGTATCTAAATAGTAATGAATTTTTTTGGAAATATTAACATGAAATCTATATAGACTTGTAATTGAAAGTGTTACTTTCTATTAGGTTATATTTATATTGAATATAACAAAAATCTGTTCCTTCTTCTATCTTAACCAATTTAGTATATTATAATTTTCGGTTTATTAGTGTCTTTTTTTATGTGAAACATCAGTTAGGAATTAAAATTAAATGAAATATTACTAGGTACTTAGCTATTAAGTTAAGGTAAATGTTGATATATAAAAACCTAATATCTTTCTTATAGAATTCTGTATACACATCACTTGACCTTTATTTTGACCTGTTAAAATGTTTTAACTGAATTTTATGTAACAAAGATATAGTGTAAATAATATAATTTTACATAAAGTTTACAGTTCACAATAAATATAAAGTATATAAAATATTATTTTGAATTGTTTGTTAGAGGTAATACAGAAACAGTGGACTCAATGGATTTGTCAAAAGACAGTGCTGCAGCAAATGAAACATCTTCTGACGATGAATTAAAAACATCATCGGCTCAAGAAACTAATAATCAAATCACAAATATGACAGGAAAAGAAATTATTGAAAATGTATCTTTCTCACAAAACAGCTTACACAGTCTTCCTAACGGATTTATTGAATACGTATCAAAACTTGTTGATCTAGATTTGAGCAATAGTCGCCTTCGTGGTTTACCAAAATCTCTTAACATGCTAAAGAGTCTGGTATCTTTAAATTTAAATAGTAATCAATTTTCAACACTCCCAAATGTAATTTGTGAATTGTATAATCTCGAGAAATTATGGGCTTCTGGAAATAAAATCAAATATGTTCCATGTAATTTAGGAAATTTATCAAAATTAGAGACTTTATCTTTAAGCGTAAATCAATTAAAGGATCTTCCAAATTCATATGCAAAATTAAATCAGTTAAAAGTTTGTCATCTCAGCACCAATAAATTTAAAAAGATTCCAAATTGTATAGCCAGAGGAATGGAAAGTTTGCAAATCCTTGAGTTCTCACAAAATAATTATGTAAACTTAGATGTCTATCCCAAGAGTACTAATTTAACCACATTTTATGCAGAAGAAAATGATATCTGTCCCTCATTTCCAAACTGGATATTGTGCTCCGGCTACAAGAAGCTTGAAACGGTGTCACTGAATAAAACAAGGTTTGAAACGTTCCATCAGCCAACGAGGACATCCAGATGCTATGTTAAAAAATTATTTATGAAACAGTGCGATCTCAATAGCAAGATTGTTGAATTCATAATCGCTGGAATGATAAATCTTGAAGAGTTAGTACTTGGAAATACAAAAGTGCTTTACCAAAATTATTTCCCAACTATACCCATTAATAAAAAAGAAAGTCTGTGTAGTCTTAAAGTACTTGACATACAGAGCACAGGGCTTCCACAAGTACCCAAAACAATAAACAAATTTTTTAATCTAATTAACTTAAACTTAAGCTGTAATAATATTTTCTTCTTACCTAAAGAAATTTGTACTTTGAAGAATTTGATTACATTAATAATAGACAACAACCACTTGAAAACTCTTCCTAAGAATTTTGGAAAATTAACATCCCTAAGAGAGTTAAAGCTATGTCACAATCAATTGGTTAAATTACCTTTGAGTATGAAATCATTGTACAATCTGGAATATATAGATCTGTACAATAATGAATTTGAAGTATTACCAATAGTAGTACTGTTCTTTCGAAATTTGAAAGGAATGGATCTAGAACAAAATTACTTCTCAACTGAACATATACTGGTAAGAGTATAAAAGAAACACAATTTTGTAGGTGAAACGAAGCCAGATTTCATTTAAAATCAATTCAACAGTTGACTTCACTTATTTTCAAAAAATTACTATGGGTTTTCTATATTAATGAATTTAATCAATAGCAGCCTAGGTTTCCTCGCTACAAAAATATGAGAGCAGTTTTGAGAAATTATTGGATGGATTCCATACTTGGTAGTAGATCCCGCAGCGCACACAAATTGAAAATGTTTGTGGATAATTCAAACACCTTCCCATTGCCGAGCTCTTCTGATAGTAATTCAGAGTGTTCTTGGAACTCGTAAGTTGAAAATAATATTTGCAGAAATCTTAGCTATATATGTGAATTATTGAGTAACATATAAATCATACATTATTACATTGAATTTTCTTTCTACTAAAATATTATTTTTATTTCAGAGTAGACGATATATATACTAAACGTTGGTATATTTCGGAAGATTCGGCCGACGAATTTGATCCCCACGGTAAAACAAAATTATATGAACTTAATAATTCTTTTTGCATGATAAGAATTTAATTAAAATTGTATGGATGTATCGATTGTTAAACCGAATGCATTTTAAAACACGTATGAAATTTCATTTAAAGAAGTATACTTCATTTTCATTAATTTATGAAAAATTTATATATCGTGATTATAATCATGTGTCAAAGAGACTAAAGATTATATAAATTAGCGATATATCTTATTTTCAGAATGTAGAAAACCAAAGAAACGATATTATCCCCCGTTGACGTTTTATCAACCATATCAAGAAATATATCGTCCTGCGGACTTTCACGAAAGCAGAGTTCAGACACGAGTTAGCAAGATGTTAGAATGTGGAGCTATAGTTAGGCAATCAAGCTATGAGGAAGGTCAATTCGAAGATGCCTGAATTAAAATAGTGAAACAGCATCTGATTTGAAGATTATACTTTTAAGTCCTTTTTAAATTATACGTTTCTAAATGACATATTTTAAATTAAGAGGATATGGAATAATTAAATATCTTCTAAGTTAAATATGTTTAACAGGATAACCCTGTCATAGAGGGTACTTCCAAAGTGTTAAATAGCTTACTGTGAGAAGAAAGAAATTTTAGTAATTGAGTCATTGACTTTCTTTATTCTTATGTTTCATCATTTAATTACTTGCATAATCTTATTTCAATTACAGAAAAACAAATGAGGCTGTTACTGAGATCTCTAGACTAAGTAAATAATTAATTAAATTGCATTTTTATATAATTGCAATAATTCACAAAATTACATTTTCATGCAATTTTACGGAATTAATTCCGTAATTAATAAACAATAATTTTTGCTAATTAAAAAATAAGTTTATTTGAATAAGTAATTTTATAACTATTTTTAATCAATCAAATTAATTTGAATTTAAACACGAAAGTTCAAATATAAGAAAATAGTTAATGTAATTTGAACGAACTAACATTTAATTTCATGATATTTGATTAATAAGAAAGATAATAATAATAACAATCACACTGCAATTTTTAAATAAGTATGTATACTTGCGAGAGAAATTGAAAAATATTTTTATTTCTAATTACGTTTCACAATGCGACATACATAACTTGTAGAAATAGAGATCAGTGAGTAATTTTTATCCATTCTTATAAACTTATCCATTAACATAAAATAATCAGTTTTTTGAAAGGCATTTAATGTTACCAAACATTAGTTACTAATATGCAATTCATATGTATTATTCTTGTTTTTGTTTAGTTTCTAAGATATACAATTTTCCTTCAGTACAGTACAATATAGTACAGTACATTGTTCAATACAGTTCCTACATTGTGCAGTATTATTTTCAATTCTAATAACAGATATATTCTACTCATATATTGATATATGCAGTATAGAGCTTAATATTGATAAACATTTATTTCTTTGTAAATAGTTTTGATGTCAATATTAAAATATATCTAACTTTATTATCGCATAGTTAAATGATTATAAATGATATATTTTATGACCGAATTTTTATAACCAGAAATTTTTCTAAACAAGTGTATAAAACAAAGAGCTCTAAATACATGTCTAAAAACTAAATTTGCTACTATACAAAAAATATAATGTACAAACCATGATATTGCCTAATATTGAAAATAAAATAATGGAAATGAGAAACATGTGTATGTAAACTAATAACGAATGCATTTCTTGCAAAATACATTTATTTTTCATAATGTATTTGCTCACCAACCGTAATTTGTAATGAAATTTATTTAAAAAAATTCGAAATCAATTATTCTGAATATATCATGTCTAAATTATTTGAAATGACTTAATAATGAAATTAACTAATTAGTGCCTATTTCTCTTCAAAATGTTATGAATAATTAATTAAAATATTAAATGTGCATTTACAAATGCTCCACATCGCATGAAAAGTAAAGTTTGATTTACAGTTTTACAGTACTAAATATGTTATCTCTTATCGTTCTTTAAGAAAATTTAATTTTATCTCTTACCTATATAGATGCTATATGCTACAGTATTTTTGGTAAAGACGATAGTAACCAGCAATATCACAATCTTTTTTACACAGAACGGTATTTTATAACGTAACGAACTCACTACTAAAAAGACGAACTACAGAAGTGGTGTGTAGAAATGCGCGCGAATTCGCCTTCGATAATCGAAAGATCGATATTCTCGACTTCAAAAGGTATCACACGATACTCGATTTAAACGCGGGATTTCAGTATTTCTTTCATAACAATTAAAATCTAAAATGATTATATATACAAAAATATATCTATATATTACATTTGTTGAACACAAGACAATTAAAAACAAAAAAGAATTTCAGAAACTGATTAACGATTAATAGACTATTATTTATACATAGTTTAACTTCTGCAATAATACACATTATATAATAGTATTAATATCGGAATAAAATATATTAGCGCAATACTAAAGTAATACTAAATTTTTACTTTTATTACTTTTTATAGAGTATTTAATCGAAATTTAATATTTCTATGACGTTCCTCTAATAAATTTCCTTATTTCTTTCTTTTTTCCCCTCGACTATTTTAAATATTTGTTCTTAAGTAATATTTAAAGCACTCAAATAACAAATGCAATAGTAATTTATTTACATGTCTCTTTGAAACATACATTTGCGAGTTGTTTTGCTCTCTTTGATTCTTCTTTCTTCCTTCTCTTTTCTTCCTTCTTTCTCCTTGCTTTCCACTTGCGTATTTCTCTCTTCTCACGTAATATTCTGTCTGTACACACGTAACTTGAATATAACAATATACATAATACGAGTTTAAATATAAAAATCGTATTCTATTTACCTTTAGAATTCAAGGTACATCTACAGCATTTACATTGATCCTTTTGAACAATTTGCGGTATTTTTTCACATTTCTTCTCGGCTACGTTCTCCAAAATTTTCCTTGATTCAGAATGAAAGGAATTGTTACTAATAACTCTATAACAAGATGCATCACGTTATTTTAAGTAAGATTATTAGGATAAACGATCGTGATGCATCCTGCTTATATTCAAATTCTATCGTACCAGGATTCCTCCTTTTTACGCACTTCCTATCCCGATTTTCCTGATCCTTTTCCTTTTTTTGACAGCTTCTCTGAAAGAAGCTGAACCGTTGTCTTTTCTTTTCTTCCTTCTTCGGTGCATGCACACAACTCACACTTTTGATAGAATCGTCGGTACAAATTCGATGATCCGCTACGTAATGTGTTTGATAATTTCGATCATATATTTCACATTTTCCTGTGCAAGCTTCCTCAATATCCGAACAAGGACATACGTCTTCGTCGTTCCATTCCAAGCAATCGGTGAAAGTATCCTTATCCTTTTTATTTTCGTCCCAGATGTACCTGAATTCCGGATATACAAATAAAAGGAATTGATAAAATACCATACTGAAATTAACCGAATATCACACATTAAATCAATTTCTGGCATTATGTAGGATTATTTATTTTATAGAACTATCTCTATGTTTTAATGAGATTGGTATAGATAGGTATGCTTTTTCTAAAATTAATTCGTTTCAATTGATTATTGTATCGATACAAGAATGATTAACAAGTTTTGTACATCGAAATTAAAAGAACATACAAAGTAAATTGCTGCAGTTGCAGTTAGATCAGGAAATGACCAACCTGATAATAAAGGAAAATATGTACGTTGACAAAAATGTACGATCAGATTACGCTTAGGTTTCTCTACGATAATTACTTGAATCGCGTACCGCGTGCCTTCGGAACATTTCGCTTGTAATAGATGTAGACAGCGACAAGGCAAATGATAATAAAGAATAGAATGAACAAAAGTAAACACCAGACCGATGTGTGCGCGATGGAATTAGTCTTCCTTGAGCGATGATTTTCTTTCTTTTTTAATTTATGGTTCTCCTCGCTAAAAGGAATGAAAATTACAAGCTTGAACAACATTTATTACGTTCGAAATATATTTAACTGCAAAATAATAGATTGAAAGTAGAAACTAATTAAAAGTTCTCGACAGAAAATTGTTGCCAATGATTGTACTAATTTTGTTGGCTTGAGTAAGTAAGGTAGTTTCCTGAATTATAGTTGGCAATTATTTTATTATATGGTTAATCATTCTAAAGAAAGACAATTAAATTGGAAATTCTTACAGCGCAGTATGTGCTGCTGCTACCATTCCCTTTTGAACTCTTTTATTTTGTGTATTTCGATCGCATTCTTTATGTGCATGACGCACGCGTTTTTTCTTTTTCTTTCTCTTTTTCTTTTTCTTTTTCTTCCTCTTTGCATGATTGCGTAAATTTTTGTCCGTTTCCGAAGTATGCCTTCGCGACAATCTGTGTCCTAGAAATCCTAACGTATCTGCTGTATCGTAATCCCCTGTGTTCAGGGATTTAGTCAATCTGGGATTTTCTCTCACATACTTAGCCAGATCGGGTCGTCCTAACCATCTTAGCGTCATTTCCATTGCTGCCCGTCCATTAGGTATCATATTTGCTACGAAAAATTTCATTGTCTATGTCGTTTCCTTTTAAACTTTATTTTTAAGAATTCCTTAAAATTTAAGCAAAGTATTAACATTATGCGTATATCGTAATTTAAATTATTTATCGTTTCATCATTCATTATTCAAATTTAAATATCTAAAATCTTCGTTATTGTACTACGAGGGATGATTAATTATATTTTTCACGAATGTAATCAAACTTAAAGAAATATGATTTATATTGTATAGAAACAGAGAGGATCATATCCGCGCTTCTTTAATATAAAAAATATATTGAATAAAACAGTTTCATACGATATGCTCATAACAAATAATATACTATAAAAATAGCGGTTTAATAACAGATTCTTCATCGGTTAATTATTTAAGTTAATTCCATTTATTATGTTTTACTTGGAAAAACATTGTCCCATTGTTCAAGGTCAAGAAGACATTCCTTCGACGTAATTGGCATGCGACTTAAGTCTTCACGTTGAATCTCGTGTTTTCTCACGTTACGTTCCGCTCTTACTGGAGTTATTTCGTATATAGCTTGTATAAGTTGCAAACATTCTAAGGGATTTAATTTCTGTGACAGGTAGACGAGCTCGTTTTCTTTTATATTGGCGATACATCGAACCAAAAATTTGTCCTTGTAAAACAATATTATCTATCTTACACCGTCTCGTTTTAAAGGATATTTATTACATAAAGCATTTCAAAAGCAAGTAATTTTTATAGTAGTCTTTCTAAGGAAACTATCGAATATTTTGCATTAATATTTTGCTAATATATTTGTTCTCTTTTCCAAAAGATTTGCACGCTTTTATAAGAATAGAGAACTAATATCGGGAAGATTACATATTGGACTTCTAAGAAAAGCAAATTTTTCAAAGGACACGAACATGATATCGTGCAGTTGAAAAATCATTTGATTATCTTCACACTGTTTTATCAGTGTATCGTCAACGCGTTCCATTGTATGATAAGATAAGATATTGATTTGTACTAAATCTTCCAAAACCCTTCAAATTCCTTCTACGTAGATGCTCACCTTATTCTCCGCTAAAACCACAATCAAAATGTAAATCGAGCATACAAGTTTCATTGTAAAATGAACATAGGTGAAATCCACTATGAATCGGCGAATTACATTTTGCTGTCAGACGAGAAAATATTTTTTTCTTTTTTTTTTCGACAGATCCATAATCGACAGTCGTTTCAATGCTATCGATTACGAAGCGACTATGGCATCTTTCTTCAGCTCCAAATGTTTTAATGGATCAATTCGAAAGATGATCTCTTTGACAAATTATTTAATCGTGCAACGTTAAACACTATATTCATGGCACACGTATGAGCGTTTGTGAGACACATTAACTTGAAACATGAAGTTGGATGTAAAAAATATTTCAGAGTATTCTGTTTGTTCCGTGTCGCTGTTCTTGTATAGTTAATAAACTAAGGACAATTCTGCACCACTCTTTTACTAAATAGAATTGTCAGTTATGTTGAATAGTCTGTTAAAAGAAATATCATTTCTAAGGTTCCATCCCTTTTATTACATCAGCGTTGCCTCGTTCTTTGATAATGCTATTTCTCACACCTTCTGCTATCTTAACCAATCAATTCTACTTATTACAGAATATTGAGAAGATTTGACTTGAACATAAAAATCATACAATCGATATTACTTTTCCGGAGACTGTAATGAATTAACGTAAAGCATGTAACGAAACCGTGTTAATTCGTCGAAACTCTCGATGAATTTAAGAAACGTATTGAAAGATGCACTGTTTCTTCTTCTGCTCAACCTTACTTGTTCCTTTCTCCAGGTATGTTATATTTCATGTAAATTGTTCAAATAAGACATGTTATAACTCAAACAAAAATTCTAATTGAAATGAAAAAATAACTTTGTAATTTTATAAATTCATATCTTCGTTTTGTTGATGTGAAAATAATTGTTACGTAAAGCATAATTAAAACGATGGATCGAATTATACAATTTGATCGTCTTTCGATCTCATTATCGCCGTTAATCCAAGAAGAACATTTTCCCAAATATTCATCAAAGAATTAAAATGCTGCAAATCGTTCGTTGTCTGTTATAATTATTCTTAAACGAATCAATATGACAATTTTGTCTTAAACAATGATCGAAGAGTGAAAGTCAATAAGGCCGTAAGTCCCACAACAAAAATTTTGTGGAAAACAACGTCTTGCTTGCCAAAATGTTACTTGTTAACAAAATATAACAGAACTTATTTATCACATGTACTATTCTATTTTGTATAACTTCACGATATTTCTATTTTAATATTTCAAACATCTGTTAATTAACAACAAAAGGAAGTTTATTTTTTAAGAAGGAATGTAAGTCCATCGTGTAGCTCCCTTAAAAAGGCTACGATCGCCAGTACCCGCGACGAGTGATGAAAATAATAATAACGTCTTTTCGGAATTAAAGACGCAATGCTTATACGTTCAAGCACGAGGAAGCAGCTCGTTGGCACATGGCATCTTACAATCTAATTTAAGAAACCGACCGTGCAACGTATACGAAATGCTAAAAACGAATTATGGCGATAACGTTTCTCTTCATATTTACTGAGCTTTTTAAGGAGAGAAAAAATTTTTTTTCAAATGGCACTTACACCCTTTTTTACTCCCACTCTTCAATTATGATACAGGACGATGTACAAACACAGTTGAGATTGTCAAAAACTACAATGTATTGTTTTTTACTTCGCAAAGATCATTACCGAGGTTGATGTGCCAGAATTGCAGCTGTTAGCGTCAAATTTGAAGCCCGAAGAGTGCGTGAAACTTGTGTCCTTAGATTCTAATAGTAAGTAAATATTACATTCGCGAATTAACGCTATACCCTGTATACCTTTTTATACATTTTTCCAAGGAGTAGAAATATTATAATAGTAACTCTTATTTTTAAATGTAATTAATTACAATTCCAACATATATCTCATACGTATAAAATATTTTTGTTGTATGATTGCAACTAATAAATCGCTTCCAATGTACAGAAATTTCTTATGCCTATACGTATATTACGTATAAATGTTCCATACTCGATTTTTTTTCTATTAATTTGCTAAAACATTTCCAAGAAATATTTATACATATACACAATAACATGGAAAATATATTAGCTAGTGAAAGCGATATGGTTTTGGTAAATATCATAAGCAAATATCAAGATTGCCTAATTACTAAATTTGTCCGTATTACTTGCTGTAAAAAATTCTTTCCTAATATTCATAAGGTTTTCAAACGATTAAAAATATAGTGTGGAAAGGTATCGGATGATGTTATAAAATATTGTAACAGCTCAACTATCGGAAGCACAAATACAAAAGTTAGCTCGAGAACAAAATTGCTTTCGAAGACTAGTGAAATGGGTTTGTCAGTTAAGAACGGTTACGAGGAACACGTATCCGATCTTGAACAGTCTTCTTGAACGCATCGGAAGGAGGGATTTAATCGCGTGTCTCGCAGAACTCAGCATGAAAACTTCCAAGTCACCGAAAGTAATTCGCGAAGCTCAAGCGGACGATTTGGAGTGAGTTATCGTCGTTTAAGAAACAAAATAAGCTTTAGATATAACTCAGGCATAGATTTTAAGAAGATATGCATTATAATTCCTCAAACGGTGATTTCGAAATCTTCATATTGAATAACTCTTAATATTTAACGTTAATTCGTGAAAATGATCAATAAGAATAGATGATAAAATGTAACAGCGATAATCTTATAAATGATTATAACGATGAAATATAATTTTATCAGATAATTGAATTTTTGCCGAATAACGCCGATAATTGGTAAATAGTAGAAACGAGTTCACACGAGCAATTAGAAATTTGCTGATATCATTATAGATTTTCAAATAACTTCCCAAACTGTGTACGATCAACGCTAATAAGACTTCAGCAATGAAAGTTTTACGCAGTAAAAGAACAATTCGTTGTGTATTTGTAAAAGTTGAAAACAGTTGTCAAAGTTAGCATTTGAAAACATATTTTTTGAAATATTTTGGAAACTAGAAGATATAGGAAAGAGTTCTTGGATTTTGTTTTTAAACGAAGAATTCAATCGTAAAAGGAATTTCTTTAAAAATGCTCGTTTAAAAATTTGTATCTTCTTGATCATTTTTCTTTGCTGAATGCTAATCGATATTCATATAAATTCGCACACATATACGGTGCCGATGATTATAGAAATAGCCTACGTTCAAGAATCTAAGAAAAGTGATTTTATCGTTTATTTTTGCGATGAGTCTACCTACATTACAATAATTTGAAACCATCCTAGCAAAGTAGTAGATATCGAGCCACTGCATTGAGTTGGCTGTTGCGTCGTTAAATAGAATTCAACTCATACGTCAAACGCAAAGCTTTAAATATCTCGAAACGATACATCTCGAACATATAACTTAGTCCATTTTCATAATCGCTGGCACATACGTAATGGGGAAGAATGCTAAAACTGAGAATATAATGTGTCTTTTTAAATTTGTCATTCTTCATCGTATCGTCTATCGTCGTGTCATATGACAATAATTATTATATATGGATAATTAAACGATTCTAACGATACCATAATATTTTTTTCGCGGAAAATCTTTTATTTTGTCCTCCATCCCTATCACGTTACAGATAAATTATTTCGAAATTTTTTCTAAATATACTCGTGACGCAGGCGATAAAACTACAAGAAACAATACTACGCGCATTCTTAGAATACCCTTTGCGATACTACGATATACAGACGTTCGTTTAATTGTATCACGCTGTCTTTTTCATTCTGTAACATTCTTCAGCGAATACGAAGGAGTCGCGACAACAGCCACGCTGAAAGAGAAAGATAGTAATACAGAACCTCAACTCTCGGAGCAGATGATTCAGAAGATCAGTGGTAATAAATGTCACATTTTGGCTGTAATAACTCCTCTTTAATCTTAATGTATTACGATCGTTCGCAGGACGTACTACTATCAAACTGTCGTTGCACAGCGCAGGCATCGTTCTCGCTTCAATCATAGTCGTATCTTGTTTATGTACTTTACTTATAAGGAACAGACTGATGAAACTATTCGATAGAATACGAGGGAAGAAGAAAAAAGGGTGATTATAATTATTCTAATTTGTTCTTCAAACCGATACGCTCCGGGCAATACTAAGTAATACTAAATACTAAGAAACTATTAGAACATTCGTAAAAATCTTTTATAAATCTATTATTATGCGTTATACGAGATATTTTGAAAATTATTACTCTAATAAAACCTATAATCATCATGATTATGTAGTAAAGATTGGAACAGTTCTAAAAATGTAGCGTAGAAGCTGCAAGATATTTAGTGCAAATATATTTCACGAAGCTTACAAAAGTATTTAAACAATCGATTATACGTTAATAAGCCTTAATATTTAATGGCATTATCTTTAACACTAATTATACATCCGAGACCTGATTGTTAACGCTATGCTATTGCTATACTATTGCCATATGCTAATATATTTGTACGTTTGCAATAAATAACTTGTAACTTCTGTATACGTACATATTTAGATCTTAAATTTTATCAGTACAATAATGAGAATCGTGTCGCATTAAAATGCTAATATTTCACAATATTTTATGTAATCCATACAATACACATACACGTCAGAGTTTTCTATGACAAATATTCAAATACTTTCACGATCCACTGAACATGAAAAGGTAAATGAAAAATGTAGAGCATCATTTTCTTATACCAAGCTTAACTTTTCAATAGATCGATGCTGAAGATTCGTCAAATACGGTTTCACTCTGTACTACGTACGATATTACTCGTGCTTACATATCAACATTGGTATTTGAACTTATCGCATTAGATAGCAAAGAATGAGCAACGAAATAGAAGTATTCTTTGACAAAGAATCTTTTCCCTTTGTCAATGGAAACATTGCTCGAAATGATCGCCTTTGTTCTGCCAGCATTATTGTACCATGCTTACGATATTTTTGTGAACGTATTTTCTTGTTAACTTATTCTGATTCATACAGTTAACGCGTCACCACAAGGAAAATTCTATTAGAGTTACGGCCGAAAATTATGATAACTGAGCTATTTGACCATTATAGACGATTCAACGCGAGTAAATATTTAATAATTTAATAACAAATTATTCCAACTATTTTAAACTTATTCAATGCTTTTATCAAAGTGTAGCGATGTGATAATTTATCTTGTTGAAGAAATACATTTTTTTCATTTAAAAAGTAACAGCATATAGTCTGACCAACGAGACGAGACAGTAAACAAAATTTAATTGCTGCAGCTGCAACTTTTGGCTGGCGACTAATGAAACGCGTATCACTAATAATAATAGCGGCTACTACGAAGTAGTAACATAATAATAGTAGTAGCATATTTTCTAATAATTCAAACAAATTATTGTCAAAGACGTGCATGCTCGATGAACGCGTAATGTGGATTTATTCGAAAATGAAAAGTCCTATGCAGCTACAATTGTTACTCTACATTTTGAATTTATTTTTTCATATAGATTTACTGTTTCTCTAGTTGTACCACTTATTCGAAGATATTCTACATAGTGAACTTATCGAATAATAATTACTTTGTGATCAGTAAATTTATCGCAATCGGAGATGACATAGAGGATGTGTCTAGAAGTTACTTCATTCGAAAGCCACGAATAAAAAGGAAACGACCTCCGTCGTACGAATTGGTGCACACAGCCACGCAAAACTCCGCGCCACCTCCATCTGTACCACAGGAACCGGAAGAACCAGAGCCGATGGCTTGTTACAGATGTTACAAGAAGAAACGGAAGAAAAGCACCAAAAGACCGAAGAGATGAAACATGTAATTAAATGTATCATTTAAGATAAACATGAAAAGACTGCTGCATGGGTTGTATAAAGCTCTCATTAAACGTTCACGCGTGTAATTTCTCTTTGCAACGATCGTACACTGGCTCACGAACGCTTACCATAACAAGTTTTCATCAACACGCAATTTGTTGAAATTTTAATCGTAATTATAATATTGGTCAAATTTGAAACTAATTTATACACATAGTACGATCTCGAGAACCAGTGGACGGATTTTCATGCGATTTTCACCATTCTTAAAAAGCATTTCTCGTGTAAGATTTAGGTTCGTAAAACGTTACCCTATGACAAAAGGAAACAGGAGTCGAAAATATTTATAAACCAGAGACAATTTACTGCCATTCGCAACGCAACGGTGACCTTCTACGCTAGAATTGTATTTTGTTTAGAATCGTTGCCACTATACATATAACGAAGTCATGCGATCCCCCCTCTCCAAGCAGCGTCTTTTTCTTTTTAGCGTATGGCATGTCAGAAACTGCTTCGCGACGATATTGTTTCACGGACTATGAAATGTTTACCGAGCCAATAGAAATTCACAAAATCGTCGTCCATATTATTAAAAACGATTATATTAAGGTTCAGGACAAAGACCGGTCATATGAGCTGGTTAGAAAATATATGTAGAGACGACAAGATATTTATTGCAAACATACACTTAGTAACTTAGCATACAACAAGAATAATTTAATAATTAATAAAATATACGATTAATGCTAAAGATGGTCTCATTGAATACTGTAGTTTACTATTATAATTAATAATTGACCTTTTAAATACTTCTACGGTCTTTGCGAAATGTATACTTGCAACAAATATTTTGTAACTTCTATATCTATACATTTTCAGGTACATTCCAAATTTCACAATTTTTTTGTACAACTCGTATAATATGTCCATGAAAAGTTTCTTTAAATATCCAGATACTTCGACGAGTCATTGTGTGTCTATTTCGTAAAATATATTTTGCCATTCGACCATGTATAACTCCAACAACCGCAAATTACCGAATGATGAGCGAACCATCCGAAATTCGTCAGAGTTGATCCCGTGTTATTTGAAAGTCATAGAAGTCCGTCAGCCGTGAAATTCGCCGAAGTTAATTTCTCACGAAACAAAGCAAAGAACGATAATTTTATGTCGCCGTTTCGAGACGTTTCGTTTCGTGAACCTCACAATGAAAGAATTATCAAGGACGCACGAATGGCCCACAAGGTTAAGCCTCATCGTTATTCTGCTGCGATACGATGTCCTCGGCACGATCGACGTCAATTTAAACGAGCTGGAATATTTAGCCGCACGCCTTAATCCTTTCGAGTGTCGACGCTTGATAGCTGCGCTTCATTATATCACTTACGATCTACCGAACAATCTCGCAGCTGCTGGTAAATCGGACAATGATCGAATAGAATACAATAGCGACCATATCAGCTCTTTTTATTGGAAGAAATATATTGTAATTGTAAAATTAGTGGAAAATTGAGGTATATTCATCTCGAGTGGTATAATGAAGAGATTGATAGACACGTCAAGAAACATAAGCTATAATTTCAATTTACTTATTAACTTCTTCAATTCTTCCTATTGCTTCCGGGTGGGATTCAAGTCGGGAGATTGTTATAACTAGATCGTGAAGTGAATATTTATTTATTTTGTACGTATATGAAACCACGTAGAATGTACATAATACTCAAAAATACGGAGAATACTCCCGTGTAGCATCGGACACGTAAAAACGATAAAAAGAGTTCGTATAAACGCATGCCTTATTTGACTGCGTTTGTGAACTATAGCAAATTTTATGTTGGAATAATTTACCCGCTGACAGCGTCGAAATACTTCGCGAGAGAATCGAGCAAGGCTTCCAGAAAATTAAAACGATATCTGGAGAAATAGGAAGGGTAAGACGGTCAATGGGTAAAATGTCGCTGGGCTTGTGTTCGAATGCTAGAAGGGTATTTTCAACATCTTTTGTGAAGATATGCAGATATAGTTCGTCAAAGCTCGTAACTCGAAAAGTAGGTCAAATGGGGTATACGAACTTCTTTTTATTGTTCACGTGCAGAATCTATCGCCGAAGTAAGTCCCCGATGCTATGAGACACCCTGTATTTAAAATATCCAAAGTAGATATAGTATAGTCTAGTTCGCTATAATATTCAACGAGTGATACAAACTTCTGGCTTGTGTTTCAGTTCTTTAGTCGTGTTTATGAAGATGTAAATTTGCGTAAACATCTGCAATCTAGTTATGACTACGTTCGTATTTACGATAAATTATCTGCTTGTTTTAGTCCGAGATAATTCTAAACTATATTTCGAGTCAGTTGAAAGTACTTCAATAACGATTACTTCAAAACAGCATATTGTGTATATATAATATTATATTATAATATTAATAGTAATTAATTATTATATTTACTATGTTACTATATATTATGATATTAGTATTATATTTATGCTAAATATAATAATATTATATGTGTTATACTTTTTCCATTAAAAATAATAACTCGTTTTTAATGGCTAATAATACTATTGATAATCTTGTGAGGAAGAACGTAACGTGGACGACGATATACCTTGCATCCGCCATCTTTTGCATTGGAATAGTTCTCCAGCTGAAGGCAAAGGAAACACTCACGAGATTTTAACCCACAGACTTCGTCAAATAAATCGAAATGATCTGGCAGATTGGTTAGGAAAATCCTCGTTCGTGCAAATAGGGAAAGATCTCGACAGGGCACTGGTAAACACGTTCGATGAACTCGTCAAAGAAGAAACGGAATTGCCGTAAGTAATCTTGATGAAATTTTTCGATTACCGTTTAAATAACGGTACGGTTTGAGTATAACATATCGGTTTAACAAATTTTTCTTTCGACAGAATAAAACACGCATTAAGTCTCACAGAATATAAATACGAAGTTCTTTATCTTCATCTAAATAAAAATTCCATTTAATAAGACCGAAGAAAAATCTTCTCTATAATACTATCATAATGTAGTTTTATACTTTATTTCAAGTAGATACTATTCCGAAATTATTTTCGTATTTTACAATCAACTTGAGAGTATCAATTATACATTCTTTTACAATCTTGAACTTTTAGTGTATCATCCTCCAAAAATATGAATTGCCATCACCTCTATATCTATTTAATAAAATGTAATGTTTCTTTGAAAATAAAAGCATCATAGCCATGAACAGCCTTAATTGTCGGTACATTTGCATTTATCGTTTCAAATTTCACAGTTATCCAGTAACGCTTGAATCATTCAAACGCCATGAAGAAGAAGATCCTTGGCTGCAAATTGATGTTATTCTCATGGCAACCTTATTAGGACTACTAGGAACCCTACTAACACTGATATGTTACACAGTATTGCAAAAGATCAGACAGCACTTTCGTAAAACCAAGTACAAGTACGATTATCATTTTCCGCATATTTTTGCCGTGTTATAGATACCAATAACAAAAATTGTCTATTTGTTTCGTGTTTCGTTTTACACAAATATATATATATATGCAGGATGTACAAAAAAATGGGGAAAATACTTTGACATAGTGTAATACTTATGAAAACAAGCAAAAAAAAGTCTTAATAAATATGGGTAATAACTATTAATTTCAATGCTACGAGATATTTTTCTCAATAAGACATTACTTTCGACATTACGTTCAATCAACACACACTTAGGCACATTTTTTCATACAATTGTGTACACGACAATCCTGCCATTTTTCTAATCTTTTACTTATATACTATACTTTTATACACTAAGCGATAACTATGAAATGAATGGTTTTTCAACCCAAGTTTATTAAGACGTTTTTCCTTGTTTTCACGAGTATTATATGCTCTTAAAGCTTTTCCCCGGCTCTTTTTTATACACCCTTTATATACCCGTGCTTAATTTACAGAAAATTAAAGCAGCAGGAAAGTGAAGACGAAGAATATAAAGTACAAAGGGAAAGAAGAAAGAAGAAATACACTACTGAAAGAAGCAATGTAGCTACTGATTATATACATCCAGATAGCGATAGCGATACGGATGCTGATTAAAAAAATCGTTTAGTGGTTATACACTTGCTATATCATATCTTCACCCTCGAATATTTTTGAAAATAAGACATCGATCGCTTTGTCCCAAGCGACTTCCACTTCGGTGGTAAATTTCGATCCAAACGCGCCCCTCATTGCGTCCATCACCACTCCTTTCAAATCCTGAAATGTAACATAATGATAGTATGTAACGACCGAGTAATAAATAATAATAATATAGAACATGTACGAAACATTTCATTTGTAAGATAATGTAAATGCGATATCCTATATTTTTCAAATTTTTGTGGCTGAATCACGATGTCATTTCAATTTTTGATTTTTTAAGGTATAATAAATTTAATTTCTAATAATTTTGCTATTCGAGATACTTTTAAGTTTAATGTTTTAGTAGAATCTCTATCAAAATATTGACGCATATACATAACAATCATTTCATTTTTTTTCTTAACCTTAAATTTGATAACGACAAAAAGATACAATTAGGTCGAAAATAGCTCTTATCGTTAATCAGTTTGAAGAAAAGATCAAACTTTAAACCCTAAGCTTGTTATATTACATCGATTATAAAGATTCAAATCACCAAATCTTATTATCTAAAAACTGCAATATTTACTGACGCAATTCAAGAATCATTGCAATACTCTGTAATACTTGAAGATAATAATACTTGAAGATTGAAACACGTTAACCTCGCTATGTTAACCTTGACGAGAGTATTGACAATATCTTTCGTCTTAAATGTATTACCAATAACCTATCACCTTTTATACTCTACAGTATTAAATTCGTTGACAACAATTATCGATTTGTACGATCTAAAAATCTTCGATATCTAATCAAATAATTGATATGGTACCTAATAATTAGAAAATTATCGATAACAAAATTTATTGATGTATTAATGTATGATATTATATTATTAATATTAAACGATTGAAGAAATAGTCGATATTGAATTATTTCTATTTGAAAACCCTTAACGTTCTATCTTACTTCGGTTGTCGATACAACGTCAGTCTTGGCTTGAAGCTATCATTATCAACGCGAACAACCTTGCTCGTCACATCTTAATATCCGGAAGTCTGCAAGCTATCGTTGATGCATGTTAAAACCATCCAAGACTTCCGGTTGCAAGTTTTGACCTTGTAGAAAAACGTTTCGTCAGCGTCGTTTCAGTTTCAATGCATTTAAAGTAGCAGTCTTAGCGAACGATAGCGCGGATTGTAGGGTCCGAGATTTTCCTACCATTTCTTACAGTTAATAATAATAATATTCTATAATTTTTCGATGTAGCGATAGACTAATTTGTTTTTAATAGTTAATGGCTTGCATACTTAAAACAAAAAAGCAAAATGAGGAATATACTTAGAAGAAAGAAGAATTATTATATAAAAAAAAGAGTAATTATTCCATATTCCATATTCCATCCTACGTGACAAAGATAAAAGTCAATCAAACTCAAAATTAAAATTTTAACAAAAAATGCCGATGTCAACGAATAAATCAAATTGTGATCGATTCTATCATCTTCTATTCATCATCCATACCTTTGCTGTTACGTATAAGTATAGCGATAATGATGTCACACAATATTCAGAGATAAATGATGACTTTAAAGTTTTGTCTCTACCGAAGGAACATCGACGACTATCAATTTGCGCAATTAATCTAATCGAGTCTTTATATCTGATACATAACGATAACATTGTAAGATAAATATTTTCGCAATATTGAACGGCAATATATTTGGAACTAGAATTAAGATACACGTATAGCTCAAGAAAAATATTTATAGTACATTGCACTATATCATGCGTTTATTAAAAAGTTCAAGAGGTAAATTAAACAAAAAATTTGTGTTTTTGATCTTAGTACACGGACACTCTACACAAAGATAATAATTGTTTGAATAATTTTAATTATTTCATTATCCTCAAAGTTTAATTTATTCTACGTTATTGTCACGCGTTAAATCTCTATGTTATTTAATAATAATTTAATAATAATTTAGTAATTTAATAATACGATAACTATTTCACCAATCACATTTAATAAATAAATTATTAATGAGGAAATTCATAAGTTACACAAGTAACGTTAACAAGATTAAGAATAAAAAGCTTAATCGGACATATAGTAGTTAAAAATAAGACAGACTTACAATAAACTCTTGTCTGCCCTGACCACGTCGTCCATGTCTCTTGCCAGTGGTATGCAATATCGCGTCCACTAAGTCAATATCATCCAAAGCATCGATCGCATCGTTCAATGTACTCATAATGCCCTGACAATGAGCATGAAACTTCTTATTATCTAGTAAATCATCTGCCGGAATATCCTTAAACGGAGGGAAAGCTCTATGATGCTGAGGAAATCTTTTAAAGTAACTGAAACAAAATAATCCCGTATACCTATACGTGACACACGCTTCATCGCACAAGAGTTTCCATATTAAAATTGTATCACATTATCTCTTATATGGTAGTATTAATATTTCAACGATCAATATTTTATCTCATCGTTAACATAGTGATTGAATTTCGACTCTGACAAGTATTGCAAAACGTTACAACATTACATAATTAGCGCCAAAAAAAAAAAAAAAATGATGCAATACGTATTTATATATATTGTTTTACCTTATCATAATATCTACGCCAACTTTTACCGAATTAGCACGCAATACAGCCCATGTTTCTCTTACAATCCTCTTTTCTTTATTGGTCAAACCAAGTTTCGGATCTACAACATCATCGTCTGGATTGCCGAGAAAATAGGTTAGCATAGAACCCATTTTAAAAGGTGCCTCGTACTTTCTTTGTTATCAACTTAGTCTGTTTACGATCTTCCTATCAACACACTGTAGTCGGAATTTATTGTATTATAACTTCATTATTATAGTATAATCGATTTATTATAGCGAGTATTTATTGTACCTTCAAAATTCTATACTATACACTACACGTGTCACATGTATATGGACTGGAATATTGTTAGCAATAAATAGCTGCTAATAAAAATCAAGTAACGTACTACTTCGTCTTTTTTTTGCCTTTGATTATGCAGATAGATGAAGATATTGATAATATGTAGTCGTTTATTTCCACTGATGACTGGAAGAGTTGCTTGCGTAACGGTAACTCGAAAACGACTGTTCTTTGGGCTGAAGTACATGTTGCTTTAAGTGGACTAGCCCACTGATAATGATCGTTAAAGGTAAAAATAGCAGGAACCAACTTTCAGTTTCGCACGTACCAATTTCCAATAGGGAATCACATCAAAGAAAAATGCTATTCTATGCGAATACCGAAATATTTTAGAAAATAGCTTAAGAGCTAATAGCTTTAGAGCTATTTCTTTTAATATAATTGACTGTTTGTAGCGTTTATAGAAAACGTATAAGAACTGTTAAAACTATATGTAAAAAATATTATATTAAAATTTATCGAAGTACCCGTGGAATTTATAAAATAAATGTATTGTATGAAATTGTGCTAAATATAACGATAATAATAATTTGGCGATAGTCCTAATAATTGTGAACGTTCTAATACCTATTACATAACAAATTTAATACATTATTATATAACTATACTATTATGTAACAAATATTAATATCAATAAAACAAAATTCTAGTATTAACGACATGTATGTTCTATATGCTCTGAATTGTGTTTTGATTTCATTACGGTCTTACAATTAACTAAATTAACAGTTTCAGTAATTTTTTGTATTTGCTTATACTTCGCTATCAGGAAAAGATAAAATAAAATAACATTTTTTTAAACCAAATTAATTTCGATGCTACGTACAAATAGAATAACTGCTTTGAGGACGCTGATGTATTGCTTAATACTATTATATTTAATAATAGAGTAAAAGTAGTACGCCTTGTCCAATAATATAAATATCATGCTTTTTTTGGCTGCAGTACAATCTGAGCAATTATTAAATTGAACGTTCAGAAAACTCAACTGTAATTCTTTCTGAATAAGGAAGTGGCTTTATTTAAATCTGCAAGCAAATGAATTACGTACACTAATTTTATGCTGAAACGTATATATTGATTTTTCCGTTTAAGTCTTCCTGACTTGGAAGAACGAAGTTATAGTTATAAAAGCATAAAGTTAGCAAGTAACAAGAAATCTCGGCGTAACTTTTTAAGATATATTGTATATACCTAATGGAAAAGAATATATAACAATAATTAATATGGTTGACCTGGAAATGTCTAATTATTATAAGAATATAATTTCAAAATTAATTAATTTTGTAAAATTATGTAGGCTTATGATTTATGACGCGACAATCGCCATTGAAAAACAGTGAAATATTTCAATTTCTTCAAACTTTTATCGATATTTACAGCTTTTCTGCTTGATAATTAATCCTACCTATGGAAAATAACAAAAAGGAATATTCTCGCTTTATAAAAAGTCTCATTAAATTACTACCCATGTCGATGAATTACCCTAGGGAATGATAGTTTTTAAGGCGATTTCATTCGAGATAAAAACGTCTAACATCGAAGACGATGTCATCTATCCAAGAATTATATCTAATAGATAATGATAGATTATTAATATAAAAATTAACGTAGTATATAAAATATTACTGATAATACTACTGAGTATAACGATACAGTGAAACAGCGCATACTACTATAATAAACAATATTATCTAGGCAAAAAGTAATTGATAATTTTATTGTCGATTATATCTATCATATATATTATAGACAATGATGTAAACGCTGGAAAAGGGAAACCAATTGATATCGCGTATATACAACTGTGCGAAGATCGTCGCTGCTTCTTGTGTGAAAAAATATTCTTATCTGATTTTGAGTAATCGAGAAAGTTTATAAAGTGGATAGACCGTAGCAGCTAGTATCAGAAGTTTAACGTGTCCCAGAATTACACCAATGTTTTAATTGTGTCCAGTCTCTGCAACCCTTAACAAGTTATATATTGTTTTATTTACGATATTTTGTAGCAGGTGAGTAATTATTTCTTACATTAACATTTTGGAGTGATCGTGCGTCTCTTCGTATACTTCCAATAACGTTTCGTATACTTCCAATAGCGTTTCGTATACTTCCAATAGCGTTTCGTATACTTCCAGTAGTATTTTCGTTTCATTACGTTCTGTAATGTTTAATATTGAATTGCACTGCCGGACAGATGTGAAACTTGTGCAGCGTTCCACCTTCTTCTTCCTCTTCTACAAACGGTGCGCTTCGGTTGTAATGTAAATGTGAATAGTCTTCTATAGAACTCTAGATGACACTTGACCCCTCTACTTATCCTGGAATTCAGTGCTTTTGATTGCACGCGAAAAATACGCGTCCCGCCTGGTTAGATCGGCATCGTACAAGTATTATGACACAATTCGTACTTAGTTTAATTGTCTTCCGCTATGATCGGCCACGCTCAATCACCCGTTAATCGAATTGCTCTTTCTGAAATATTTATTGAATACTTACTCCGATGGTACCGAACGATAAATCTTGTCTCCGAAGAAGAGACGTAAATTGAAATACGGCTATGTTCTGGACGTGATAATGAGAAAGATGATAATTCCATGATCTTCAATGGTATAACAGATTGTACTAAACATACTTGCAAATCCCCGAAAATTACTTGATAACACGGAAGGTACAGTCATCGTACATAACGTGAGATACAGAAAAAAAGAAATGTCTTGTATATTTCCTCTGGAATCGTTGCGTGTTTAAAAAATTATAATCTTCGAGAAATCAAAAGTCTAAAAATTATGATTCTCCTAGTGTCAAATAGAATTTTATAATTTAAAACATAAATAATACCTAAATTTAAAAAAGTACAATTGCATTATATCTATCGGGTGAACGGACAAAATAAAACGAAGACAAAAGAAATGTGAAAAAAGAAAAAGTAAAATAAAAGATTTATACATTTTGGTCTAATAAATTGACGTGCAAGTTTAATTCAAACATTCAATAGTTCAACATGCATTACATGAGGTCAAAAATAATAAAATAATATAAAACCATGTCCATATATACATGCATTATACGATACGTTAACATTAGTGTGCGCAAAAATCTATTAAGTGTTGAAGATATAAACGTATATATTCCTGTTCGATATTCGCGGATAATTTGTGAAACATTTTTTTCCATTTTCATCCAACGTATCTCTAGTGATTGTAACTGTGCAAACATGTAAAACAGTGCATTTTATTTACAACATTTAATTCTTAACAACTATTACGGAGATTCGTTATTTAGGGTCAATTATATACGAGATTCATGTTTTTCGAGCACGTTCAATCGTTTCGTCCTTCAAGAAGCGTAAATCTGATATATCTTCGAAAATACCCAGTCCAAGGTTTTGCTCCATGCCTCGGCCACTTCCGGTGTGTATTGTTTCCCTAGCGCTTGAGAAAGCACTTTCAACACTACTCCTTTCAAATTCTAAAAATCGAAATCGAACATACGATAAATCGTCTTTATCGTTCGTTGATTTTTTTCAACAAATTTTTATAAATCAGATTTATAAAATTTTAATAAGCGATAAATAACAGTTTATCGTTTGCCACGTACAATTATAGTTCTGAGAATTGTATAGCGGAGTTTTCTATCGGGAGAAACGTTCATCATTAGCACGTTGACCGCCAGGCGAATTTTATACAGTATCTCGCTATGTGAACCGCAATAGTTTAAAATATACTACTTTGTAACATTCAGTTTTCGTAAAATACGATATTGTATCTACGCGTCTGTTCCCTTACAATCTTATCTAAGTAGTGCACGTTATTGAACATTTTTTAATTTCCGTGAAATTTATCTTATTTTAATCATTGTAAAAAATTTATTAACGTGATTCACCGACGATTACCGTGGCAGTGAACGTGTTAAGAAAGGATGTTCCGTCTATCTTAATGAAAGTTTTCGATCGTAATAAAAATCAATAAGTAGTTCTTTTCGCCCCTAAACGACACGAGCAGAACTGCGTTGGATTTTTTACTGTTATTTTCGTACTCGTACCTCAAATTCTTCTTTCGTTTGGCCACGTTTTTTATGCCTCTCGCCCAAGCTGATTAGGCTCGCCTCCATTAATCCTGGGTCGTGCAAGGAATCGATAACACTATTTAAGGCCGTAATTACGCTGACACAATGAGCTTGAAACCGTTTATTAGCCGGCAATTCGTCGAACGGAACGTCCGCGAAAGCGCTAAAGTATCGTTGATATTCTGGATATGTTTTAAAGAATCTGAAAAGAATTAGCGAAAAGTCGAGCTTCGTCATCGTCAAGATGTTCAAATCGACGTTAGATTTTATAAGCACTATATGCAAATCACATACGAAACATATGATAGATTTATCATATCCATTTTTATCGGTTTCCCGACCTTTATGTCGCTTGATGGCTAAAAAGAAGCATTACGATATGGAATAATTGAGAAGGAGAATAATCTAATAGAATCGAAAATATAAACCCGAAAATAAGCGATAAATCGATATTTTGTAAGCAACCGAATGATATTAATTTAATTGTTGCGTTAATTTAACATTAATCTGTATAACTAAAGTTATTAATATCTTTTTTATGTTCCGGAGATTGGTAAAAACAAGTGCAACGACATTCTTGATATGAAATTGATCGCTAACATATTGAATATTATATAAGACGCGGCAGATGTGAATTATTACGTTTCTCGCCTATTGCATTCGTAATTTTAAAGAAATGTCTGTCGAACTTATCTGCTGCTTGAAGAAACAATTTATCGCTATTTATGTCAGAGGATTAACATATTATCCTAATAGCGTGTTATTAACGCCGGTTTTTGTTTGCATTTATTAAAATAAGTGTTACAAATTGCAAAAAGTTTTATAAGAAAAACAGGAATTAAAGAGATGAAATAAAACTAAAATAAATGCGTAGCATTGGGATTCCTTAAGATAAGCCAGATCAAACAAGCTGAAAGTTAAAATCGCTTAACTCGAACAAAGAATAGAGTTATACAAATATTTTATATCGAAATTAAGACGAGAAAAAGGAAGAAATGACGTAATGCGAAGATTTTTGATAGTTTATCTCTTGACGAAGATTATCGATAATTAAAAAAAAAAAAAAAAAGCAAAAAGAAGAAAAATATGAACGCAACAGGCTTACAGATAACCATAAACTATAGTCAACACGCTATTTATTCAGCTATCTTTTTATCGATTCAGTAATTTTCCGAAATGTATCTTCTTCGCTTTTTCGCAACAGTTGACTAAAAGATATATATCACTTACGTGGTCATCACGGCAATCCCGGAAGCCACCTCGTCCTTTCTGATAACGGCCCACGTGTTCTGCACTAATTTCTTCTGTTTCTCCGTCAACCCTGTAGCTTCATCGATTCTGTTATCGTCCGATGACGAGATTCCAAAAAAACGAAGGAACGTTCCCATGTTCGGTGGCCGGATATCGTCGAAAAAGAACGAAACCCTTCGCAGAAAGAGGATAATGATTTTCGTTTCCCGAATCGAAAGGAACCACTGGTATAAGTGGTGAGATGGTACGCGGTTCCACGATATGACATTTCGTTTAAGGAGCGATGAATGAAAAATGAAAATAAGAACGTGACAGAGGGTCTGAATGCACGTTGAATAAATCGATTCGATGTCTAGATCACGTCATAATCGCCGGTTATCAGCGTGCAAGCGGTGCACAATTACCGTAATTCTGTATGATATGTCACGTGCCACGTACTGTCGTTTCAATTCGCTCAATCGCTGACACGGTTGGACGACGACTACTCGTTCTTCGAGTCCGACTGACGGCACTGCCTATGTATCTAATGCTATTTTAAATCCACCCCCTCCGCTTGATCGTCGCTATGTACTACTAATACCACGCGGTTAAATGATTAAAGAATTAAACCTCTTTACACGATCTGCAACCAACTGGTTAAGTCGGTTAACCGATTCGACTAGTTAACGCTTATGGTCACTGAACTCCTCGCTCGTTCACCGAACACCAATAACGTTCGATCGTTCGATCCTTGCTGCAAGTGGCTCGGTGACGACAACCGCGACGAATGCTCCTACTTCGTTAGCCCCTAAATTGATTTACGATCGTGCCACCGGCATCCGGTTAATTAATTCATATCGAGTTATCTCGATATGGTAAACTCGTTACTTTTAATCGATTAACCTTGCGCTACACGTTGCCGCAATGCATCGACGATACATGCGCCAGTTGTTCCGCTAGATAAATGTTCTTTGTACACGCTTCCTTTTTGCTTTTTATATCCTTTTTGCCTTTGATATCTCTACCCTGCTTTTAATGCATCCCTTTCATCGATATTCGTTTTTCTTTTTTATTATCTAGGAAAAGTTATCTGACCTAAGTAAAATACCCTTTATAACTCTATATAGGTTCTGCTTTTTCGGTTGCGAATAAAAACGTGAATTAGCACGAAAATTCACTACTTATTACGAATATCTTAAGGGTACGGCAGAAGAAATAAATAAAAAGAATTAAGAAATTAAAAGTCGAGGAACAGAATACACATACACACTTAAACCAGAAAGCTTGTTACAAGAGATCAGAAAAATGATAAACATGACAATTACAAGCATAAGAAATTATCACAGAAACTTTCCAAACGACTTGAAATACCTACACCAAGATAACGTACTTTAAAATTCATTAGGAATATTATTCTGTGATACAGACGCGATTTATTGCCAGTCTAAAAACGAGCCAATGATATATATAACATAGCACAACATAACATAATATAACATAATATAAAACAAAAAGAAAAACATGAAGATGAGCCGGAAAGTTAGTGACCCAGGTTCCTGCGGCATGATTCATTTAACTTGGAACCTGCGCCCGCAAGAACAGGTAAGAATGGCAACAATGTAACATGTACTCTCACCACCAAATCACGTGTCGATACATCTGCCATCTATGAGCTGTCGCTAGAAATATAGAGTTATAAACATAGTTGTATTCAAATTAATTTCTAAACTAAAATCTTTAACCGTTTTAAAACTAGTTTCTCTAAATATGAATTCTCTGGGGTGTTTTGTCGTACGCTTTCCTTTGTTGAAAGGACTTACTTACTTTCCTTGCTTCTATTCGTAGCAGAACGGTCCAAAGTCAGATAACAACGGCTAACTTGTCGAATGTCAGTGTTACCTTTAAATTGCAACGCATAGGAGAAAATATTTAATATGTTAACAATGAAAAATACTGAAAGAAGTAGAAAGATCAAAAGTTACGGTGTGGGGACGTTTGCTTACACGAAAGCTTCGCCAGCACGCAGGGAGATGAATGCTCGCTTCTCTTTATGATACAGAGTATAGAGAAAGGCGATCGTCTTCTACACCACTTGTGACGTCAAATTTAAAGTTATGTGGCGACAACTAAACCACTTTGTGTTCCTGCCTATCATCACATGTACATGTTACACCGTTGCCGTTCTCATCTGTTCTCACGTGTGCGGTTTCCAATTTAGGTGGATGATCCTGTATAATCCTGATCATAATTTTTCCCATTGACGTCACTCTACGAACTATATTAGACAAACCTAATCGTTTAAAGCTCTCATAGGATTTCCATATAGGATGCAGAGAGTTATACATTTCGACAAATGTCGGAAAATCAAGAGGCTAAAAAATCATCGTTTCGTTTAAACCTTTGACGCATGTCTAGTACAAACAAGAAATTAAGGATTCTCAAAACGACATGATAAATCTTGGCTACGTTGTTTCTCCTATTATGATGGAACGTGCTGTGATTGATAAACATCTTCCTCGTGACAAATACGGATTGATGTGCACCTGTCAGGTGGCAAAATTGCGACATCATTTTAATTGTTTCGCATGAGATTCACGTATAGTAAGAAAAAGATACAAGCTAGACGTGCCACATAATCATTTCGAAATATGTTGCCTTTCATGCAAGGGAAAATCGTCAATTCGGTCGATTTGTACTGTTTTATATTGCTAGCGATTGAATCGAATTTCAAGTTGCATAAAATAATGAAAAGTGTTGTTTTGCAGAAAAAGGAAACAAAGTCAGAAACGACGAGCATGACGGATATAGAAGTCGATTTAGAAAAAGTAGACGATGGTGCCGAGAAGAAAGTCAAACCCGCCAAGAGTAGAATTTATTTACAATTAATATCAAGCATTGTAGGTAAATATCGTCTATTACAACGTATAAGACGAGTGGAAAAATTTTGTCGATTTTAAGCAATAAATGATTCGGCAAATCTCTCTCCACTTTAATGTTACCAATTATCATCGTTCATCGATAGAATTCAATAAAGGATCAATAAAAATATCGACAGAATTTTTGTGCTTGTATGATAGTTTATTAACATAATAATAGTGAATATAGGTATACATTTAGCTATACAATCGTAATATTGTCATTAATTTCATATTATTCAGCAATCAGAGACGATGAAACTATGCAGCTTGCGGAAGATTTTCGAATCTTGGATCTTAAAGTTGTGCCAATTTTCTGTTGTATATGTGCACATTATGAATATATTTTGCATATGAAGCAATTTCCATGAAAAAGTAGTGTCTGATGATTCTAATCACGCCAAAAGAAACACTATTTATCACATCATGTCATGAAAAACCTGTCGAACTTTGCTTCTTAATAATAGTCATTATCATTATCATTATACACTACAATATATCGCAAAATTTCTCAATAGCACAAATGAATGAGATAATAGTTAAGAATTAACTATTGATAGAATAACGATCTCGTTAAATTCTTCAAAACTTCGACCTCCTTTATTTCTAATTCATTTAAATATATCCGTACAGTCCATGAAGGTCTTGATGAAAATTAGCGTAAAATTATAGTATACTTTGAAATGCAAATGGACATAATTTTTTGCATAATCGAGAGGTTTACAGGAAAAATGGTACGAGTGATAAAATGTTCAATTTGGCAAAATTGTGTATTAAAACACGCTAGTTGTCATAAGGGCTTGGAAGCTTATAATAAAAAAAGAGGCATAAAATCCTTTGAATAAATACGGTTGTTATGTATTATTTTCTGCTTGTTATCTTCCTTTTGGAAAAAGAAAGCAATGCACTTATGCCATTTTTCCACTGAGCCTCTCAATTAGTGTAATCTGACTGTAATCGAGAAATATAATATATATCTTTTGTTTTTCTTTTCTTTAAGTTAACTTAACACTACTGGCTTCTGGAATATGTTTCACTTGGTCAGCAATTGCTATAGAACAATATGAAGACCTAAAAAATGTCGACAATGCAGGCTGGGTAGTTGCTGCGGTGAATATTGGTGCCGTCTTCGGACCTATTCTATCTGCATTACTGCTAAATCGCATCGGCAGGAAATGGCTCATCTATGCAACGAGCGTCCCATTTATCGCCTGTTGGATACTCACGTATTTTGAAAAATCCTGGGTGTATCTTTTCATGGCAAGATTCTGCGCTGGTATATCGATCGGTATCTTATACGCCGCAGTCCCACTGTATATCGGAGAACTGGTAGAGACAAAAATTAGAGGAGTGTGCAGCTCGATGATGCCTGTGATGCTTCATTTGGGATATATTTTCGTATACGGAGTTGGTCCGCGAGTGGATAAAGAGGTAATTATTTCAGATTTTCGACTAAAAGGTTATGAAATCATTATGGAATCAAAACAAATTGTTAAAATAATAATCACGCGAAAATATGACTTTATCTATATGTCTATCTATATGACTTAAGTAGATAAAATCTACGAGTACAGAAAATAACGAAAGAGAGAAATATAATGTTTGTAAATTTATATTCATGAACATTGATAAAAATGTTGAAAAGAATCAGTGATCAAATTCTAAACGATAAAAATCGATAGATATTACGTATTTCAACTTAAGAGTAATCACAAACCAGACAATATATATATATATATATCGTATTTTACACTTGTTTCAGACGTTCGCATTGATGAATATAATACCAACAGCTGTATTTCTATTAACTGCTATATGGTTACCGGAATCGCCTTATTATTACTTAATGAAAAATAAGGAAAAATATGCCGCGCTAGCCATGACATGGCTAAGGCGTAAGAATGACAATAATGACGAGATAGAGGAGATGAAGAAATCGGTAGAAGTGGAAAGACAGGGTGGCTACAAGGAATTATTCACGGTGAAGGCACACAGAAAAGCGCTTTTGCTCGTGTTATTATTACTTGCTGGTCAACAATTTTCCGGATATATGGGCGTTTTATCCTATGCCAGCACTTTGGTTCAAAGTTTCCATACAAATTTCGATGATAATTTCATTCTTCTGATAATAAGTGCGATATCTATGATTACATCCTTAATATCTTCGTGTATAGTCGACAAACTCGGTAGGAAACCCGTTTTCCTAATATCGTCGTACGGTAGTTCGCTATGTCTTATCGTCATTGGAGTGTATTTCTTGCTTGAGAAATTAGATATGGACGTTCGTAGCCTCTCTTTGATACCATTAATCGCGCTCATACTTTATGTTATTAGCGTCGCATTTGGTCTAACCTCGATTCCAGCGATCGTCACCTCGGAGATTTTCTCAATAGACATGAAAAGTTGGGCAACCATGGTCACTAATATTTACGGATCAGTACTCGGCATAATCGTAGGCAAAGGTTACCAACTCATATCAGATCATGTTGGAAATCACGTAATATTTCTCGCCTTTGCTAGTATCGAACTTATAATTGCTATCACTGCTTCCGTCGTCATGCCGGAAACATCACAAAAGACTTTCAGTCAGATTCAGGAAATTTTAAATAAAAGCACAGCTAAACATTCGAATAAGACGGAAGGCGGAGAAGAGGAAACGAAATAAAAAAACCTATGCATTCTATTTATTTAAACTTCTTCTGTGATTTTCATTGCATCATTGGAACCCTATTTCAAACTGTTCAATTACCACGGGAAAGTGTGAGCGTCTCATATACGTTTATATATGCAAATTCTTCAAACCTCTGGGAATGTTAATACGAAATAAATGAGTAGAATATTAAGAAAAAAGAATAAAAAACATTTTATTATATGCCAATGCTAAATTTCAAACACTGAAATGAGTAAGATAGTGACGCATTCGTTTACGTTCTCTTGCCGTCTGGTTCACGATCTTTGCATTTGTATCTATAACGTAAGAATTTTATCTCGTGATTATATCAGTTGATAAAGAAATAAAAGGGAAAATATGAAAATCAAATATGAAAATCAGATATGAAAATAAAATATAAGAATATACGTATGTATATATAATATATATTTACTTTCCTGCAATTCCGCAGAAAATTGTTTTGGGTTCTGCGTAGTTGCTCCATTTAAATTTATCGGATCATTATTGCCATCACGGTCGCTTTCCACCTTAAGGAAGAAGATATTACCAATACTGTGTCTATTTTTAACATTAATGTGTTATACATGCAAAATAATAAACTATCATTTCTATAATAAAAGCAATACAAGCAAAGATTATTTGTCTACCTCCAGAATAAATTCCATTGGAGAAAATTTGGATTTAACGTTTTTTTCAGTTTCTTGTCTTTCTTTGTTTCGTTTCGATAGTAACAACGAGATTCTTGTCGACTGGCTGATGCGACTGCTTCTTCTTCCTTCCAATAGTATAATCAAAAGAAAAAGAAAAAGATTGGAAAAACATTTTTAATCCTCTTAAAACTAAAATTAAAAACTATTTACTTTACTGATTATATGTATATTCATAATTATGATTAATATTCATATATTACATACGTAACAATATGTGTAACAGTACTCTTAAATCTTAAGTAGTAGAAATAGTACAGCGGAAAATTGCATAGCTTGGAATATTGCGTTACTTTGTCTTGGTTGATCCAACAACGTGTTACTATCCGAACTTATGGCTATTTTTGGTGTTTTCGGTTTTATTTGTTTCTTATGATGAAAACCTTTTCTTTGAAAATTGCTTGCATTAGTATCGTCCGTCGAATTTGTCAACATATCTGCTTCCATCGATGCCCACATCGCTTTCCGATATTCCCAATATCGTTTTCCATATATCCAATATTTCAATGGAAAACCATATACAATCTGTGACTCTGGATCAGGTTTGCACAGATAACACTATTTAAAATTTATTCTTAATTTTATACAAGTTTAACATTCCATCACTCAACAGATTAATGAAATGAAGTTTTTTCTAAAACATATACTTTTCTTATTCCATTTCTCGTACGTAGTATTTGTGACATCCTTTCAACATAATTGTCCATAAGTTCTACCATTATCTCAATTACATTGTTAGAATATTTTGTCTGCGTCGCAATATACTCCTCGGTCATTAAGTACGGTAACTCGGTAATTAACGCTTCCATTAGATCTGACATAAAATTCTGTAAATGAAACGTAATTTACATTATATAATATTTCTTCACCTATTTTATATGCACAGAATATAACAAACTGCGAGATCTTTAAACGTTAATCCCATGTCCTTGTGAACCATTGCGATGTAACCAAGAAAATAATCTCTGCGAGACGGTTTATCGTAATAATTTATAAACAGGGCACATATGATGTCACATATAGTAATAAATTTTTTTTTAATTATAGCTTCTTGAACGAATTCCGGAATTGATTCATCTTCGAAATACTTTACGTATTGCGGGTGATTTTTAAAAAGCCTGTGAGTTAGTATATTTCATATTTTATCTATTCAATAAATTTGTATGTATTTGTATTTATAAAGATTACACTGAAACAGTTTATAACTACATAGTACAAATTGCAAATCCATAATGCGACGTATCCTTTTCCACGGCCAACCAAATTTCTTTTACTTTCTTGAAATCTTCGCATTCGACTTGAACACATAGTTGCGTATCGCAATCTTTAATCAGTTTTAAACCAGCAAACTTATAATTAAGGAAATTTCCCATTTCTTTGGAATTTTAAATGCACGAAGGTATGGGCATATTGTGACGCGTGTAATATTCGTACAAACTGAATATCGCGTTTAACACTGCTACGAATCTTGGGTATTTTTCAACAAATTGTATTCTCTTTACATAGAAAGATTCTCTAATGTTAAGAAAAATGTAAAAAGAGGTTGTCCTATGCGTGTTTCCTTATTATACTTTAATGCTAAAATTTCATTTTTGGAAGAAATTCATTTGAACAAACGAGAACACGATTCAATCGAAAATTTGTATGTCCTTCGCTGGTTTCATTTGATAATGAAGGTAAACTACAATCATTAAAAATTAATACAATAATTGCTTATAATAAATTACAACATTTAGCAATTTCTACATTGAATAATTTTATTTTAGTCACAATTTATTACATTAACATTGTATTTATAAGTATAGATGTGTAAAAATGCAATTTTAGGCAGCAACTTTCCCTAACGTATCTGCATATTGAAATTCTGTACTATTCTCATACTCGCACATGTCTAATGCAATTACACAACTTTCTCGTACAACTCTCTTACTATCGTTTAAATACTTATTTAAAATATCAAAACAATATGGAGTAGCAATAGAACCCAATGCTTCTGCACATTCGTGACGCACCATTTCATTTTCTTCTGTGTCCTTTAAAGAAGCTTCTAGATGTGGGACAGCAATCTCTTTCTGAAGTTGTCCAAGAACAAAAGCTATCTCATGTTTGAACAAAGCGCTACCTGCTTTTAAACCTAAAATTATAAAAACAATAAATTATAAAAATATAGTTGAAAAAGGAGAAAAGGATCATTATTATTTTATTTACCTTCGCTAAGAGCAAGAATACTGTCTGGAGTACATATATTTCTCAAAGAGAACATGGCTCTGTATCTTTCAAACAAAGAAACATTTTCATTTAAAAGAATCTCTTTTAACTTCTTAACATCAGCAATATCTGCTGGTGGTGCTGGGTCCACGGACATATAAGGACTTTTTTGCAAATTTGTTGAATGGCTATTTAATTTTAACCATTGCAATCTGCATAATGCTAATTCACATGTTTCTGCAACCTCTGATACACAATCTTTACTGTATTCTTCTAATATTGGTATTACAGTAGGATCTCCAATTGCACCTAAAGCTTCGCCTATTATAAAGAAATATGTTACTTATTATATGTAATATACAGAATTTGACATAGAATAAAAAATAAATATATAGTACCTGCTTCATGACGGACCATTGGTTCTTGTGTAACGTCTTTTAATATTCCTATAAGAATTGGTATAGCACGGGAATCTTGCATTTGACCAAGACAATATGCAAGTTCGTGCTTTAATAAAGCTGATTCATCATTAAAGCAATTATGAATTTCTTGAATAGCTTTAGCTCCACCGATATTTTTTAACGTAAATAAAGCACGAAATCTTTCTTTTAATGGTCGATTTTGGTCATTTAAGACACGACCAATTGCAGATATTTGATTCTCATTTACTTGCAACATATTTTCAGGTTCTTAATGAAATTAATTGAAAATATAAAATTTGCTAATGTTTTATAAAATTTATTGCATTATAATTACAATAGATGCCACTTTTTATAAGTTCTAAACTAAAAAGTATTATATGTACTAAACTGCTGTTATATAGAAACATTTGAGGTTAAGTATCAAATTGAATAATGTCACATGGTTAAAATTTCGCGGAAAAAATAAGAGGATATATGTATACACAGTGTACATCAATTAAATACTACATATACACATAAAATTATAATTCACGAATTATAACGCTATATTTAAAATATGGCACAGAGTAGAACAGAAAGAATCGGAACAATATTTACAAGGTAAAATTATTTTGCAAATGTTTATGAAATTTTAAGGAATATATTCTATATGAATTGTGCCATTAGATAAATTGTTTATTATCATATAGATTATTTTTGACGTCATATATTATACACACTACTATTTATGTACAAAATTAATGGTAATAAATAAAAGTATTTTCATTCTATTAAAAATGATAAATGCGATAAAAGGTTAAAATTCAGTTATCTTGAAGTTCTCAAGATAAACAATTTTCCTAAGGAAAACACTTATTTTAATCAATTACTATAGCTATACTAAAAAATAATTTTTTAGAATTTCAAGATAATTTTATTTTCCTAAATTATTTTTAGAGTAAAGTCACTGTTAAATGCAGATGTATTACGTCCTGATAATTTACCAATATGGTATGAGATATACAAAGCCTATCCTCCAAAATATGAACCAACTTTTAGTAGAAAAACATCAACAATAAATATGCAAAAAATATTTTATAAGGAAGATCTTATAAGAGCGTAAGTAAAATTTCAAATTATATGTAAATAGTTGTAAAATATATATTTATCATCATCATGTACTTCTAACATACATTTACATTTCAAATGTGTAATTTTGTAGAAAATTTCACAAAGATGTATCGCTACCTATTATAGATATGAAAAAAGATAAGATTACCGAAACTCAAATCTTTTTCACTATTTATGATTGTTTATTACAGGTAACATAAAATAGAAATTCTATTAAACATAATGCTATATAACATATTTAATTATATGACAATCAGATTACAAATTTATTCTACTTGTTATAGGGTGGTGTTAAAAAAGAAGAGGCGTATGAGAAAGCATTGAAGAGTTATAAAACAATTTTTGAGCCACACACACTACACAAAAATATTGAACATGATAAAGAACAACAAACATAAGAATTTGTATATATTGTATTTATAATAATATACTGAATAGAGAAAAATATAATATTAAATTAGATGCAACATGTATTTAATCTTCACTGTGCATACTATCCCGTTTTTGTTAATATTGTATATGTTGTTAATAAATATAAGGATTTTCCTTATCACTTTAAATGTATATATAATTTTGTAATATATCATTGCTACACAATAGTTTACACGCTACTATGCTACCTAAACATATCAAACTGTATAAAAAAATTTATAAACCCAGCCCTTGAGTCACTAGTAACCCATACAAGTGATTGATGTGGCGTTCAATTGAAATAAAAAAATGAATAATTTAATAAAAGTGCTAATCTGCTTGTTTATTATAAATATTAAGATATAATTAGTAATACAAGATAAATTAGGTGGTAAAAGTACGTATTTCATTATAGAAGGTATACCATCATAAAATTTTCTATGATAACATTTCGGAGGATATAATAAATATGTGTAAACGTACGTTCAGAAACTACCCTTATTGTTAGTATACTTTAAGCATTCTAATAGCAGCATAACCTTTCAAGCAGTTCAACTACGTTTCAAATTAAAGCGTGAAAATTTATATTATACAATAACTCTCTTATTGCAAATTCAACCTTTATTTAAAGAAAGAACCAAAAATCAATTTCAACTTTAAATTGTACAAAATTAGTACTATATGAATGTATTACTGTTGTAATTTTCCAAAAGAATTTTATCACACGCAAAATAGAATAAAACTTCAAGTTTCTAGATAAGTTTATAGATCAAAATGTCTACAAAAAAAGTTTTTTCGTTAGTCTTTATTAGAAAAACAGTAGAAATTTTATTGGGCTTCAAAAAACGAGGATTCGGAAAAGATAAATGGAACGGTTTTGGCGGTAAAGTGGAACCTGGAGAATCAATTTTTCAAGGAGCTGTGCGGTAAATAATTTTAAATAACAGACTGAAATTATCTCATGTAAATCGAAAAAAACGTTGTAAATTTAAATTTTCACTGTACTACTATACTATATATGAACTAAATAATATAAACTTTTAAAAAGAGAAATTATTGTTAGTAATAAGTTGAGAATATTATATTCAACAATATCTTATATTTCATAATAACTGATACATTAAATAACAACGAATTTTAACAAAGATTTTTATCACTTTGTTTAATTATATACAGGATGAGTCATGAAAATAATAATAATATAAATTTGACAAAGTTAAAGAAAAAATATTTATGAATATCAGAGATCTTTTTATTTAGAATATAGAAACAAAATTGTTATACTCAAGATTTTTTATTTATGGTTTCTAATAACGCCATATATCTAAAAAACGTTATATGGCATTACATTGTTTATTTAATCCTATTTAAATCTATTTCTGCACATAATACCTTTACAAGGTAATTCTAAAATATTTTTCATGAATCATCATGTATACACAGGTACAATTTTAAATAATTAAATAAATACAAAATATTACACTTAAATTAAAATTGTGATAGTAATTGGTAAAAATAATAGAAAAGATATTTAAGATAAGTTAAAAATAAAATGTATGCAATATAATATGATTATTGCATGTAATGTTTTAGAATATTGCTATCACACATAAACGAGATAAAAATTAAAGTGTATACTTCTTAAATTATCAGTGTATAATTTTATAGTGAATTAAAAGAAGAATGTGGTTTATCTGCACAAAAATTAAAAAAAGTTGGAATTTTAGAATTTGAATTTGAGGGAGATGAAGTTCTATTAGAAGTTCATGTTTTTGAAACATATGAGTATCGTGGAAAGATAATAGAATCTGAAGGTATTTAAATTTCAAACATTAATATTATAACTAAAATTAATATTACATTATTATCAAGTATTTATTCTTATTATTAATTATGTATATTTTTATGTGCAATATTAGTTATTATTCCATGTCTCTATATTTCTTTATTTTAATCATACTGCAATAATATCTATCTAATCATAATCATGAAATTGCATGTTTTTGTTTAAACTATGCAAACTATAAAAACAATTAGAAGGACAAAGAAACTAGAATATGTTTGAGCAAAATAAAAAGGTTTAAAAAGATATCTATTACACTTTTTTTGTAATATCTAACGTATACCTACTTAAAAATATAATAAATACACTGTAATTATATTTATATTCTTTTGTTCAGAAATGCGACCAAAATGGTATAATTTGAAAGATATTCCTTTCAAACAAATGTGGCCGGATGATGAATATTGGTTCCCTTATATGTTACGAGGGGAATTATTCAGAGGATATTTTTTGTACCGAGGTCAAGACCTAATTCTTAAGTATAACATTGAAACTATGGAAGAACTACCAGCATTAGATTGTATCTCATAATATTCACCTTTCATTCTTAACACACACCCTGCTATACATTATTAATAATGTTAATTATTATTAAAAAATTCACTTTCACATTTTTATAATTATAATAAAATTTGGCTTTATACTAATTTGATAATCTTTTTAGTAATAAAACCATCTTGTAATCATTACTTTTTATCACTCATTAATCTTAGATTATATCAAGAAAGATTTTTAAGCAGACATTATACAAATATGTTACATTGGTACTACATTAATTGTACCTGTTTGCTGATTTTCCATCAACTAAAAGCACATATGCTAAACAGTATCCGATATACAAATATTTTGTGATATTTCAGAGATCATTAAATAATTTCAAATATGTTGCGAGGCTAATAATCCCTTTTTCTACTTCTTTCTTTTTATTAAATGAATATATCATTATTTTAAAAATCTAAGTACTTATATAATAAGTTATAAAACTATACTGTGATACATCACATAAAGATAAAAATATCCTGCTTAAATTATGATTATTTTGTAAATGAAGATTTGCAGAGAATATATCAATCAAGCACCATTTAGCTTGGACATATTAAAAGATAAATATTTTTATCTTCAGCTCAAAAAATACAAGATGAGGCAAGATAGAAAGCTTAAAGTCTACAGACTAAAATATATCATGGACGTATAGAATTCTCAACCAGTTATATCACTTTTATCTTTGCACCATAAAGCACACTTGGCTTTACCTTGTCATAAAACATTATAGTTAAGCAGCTGACCAATGTTCAGATCTCCATAAGAGAGCATACATACTATGCTTAAGATCTTCTGCATCTAAACTGTCAATCAGAAAATCTGTATATCGTGAAATTAAACTTCTGTAACCTTGGCCAACAGTTGCTAGTACTAATTTCTTTTCATCTGTTGATTTAAATGATATTATTTGACATACCTTACCTTCGAAAGGTCTGAAAACGGTAATCGGTCTAAGAGAGTTACATTCAGCTACTACAATACATCCCCAAGTAGTACCAATATATAACTGATTCCTACAAGCTTCCAAAGCTGTTACTTGGCACTTTTCTGTTGATAAATTTTCTTCTATAGAAATGGACTTTAAACTTTCTGAACAAGGTACTAATTTAGACATATCTAATTTATTTATTATTTGCCTAGTATCCACATCCCATTGATACACAATACATCCAGGATATGTGTATGATAACACAGAATTTTCAGCACTCAATAAATGCGTAGCAAATAAATTTTTAATAGCTGTTTCTCCAGTTACATGAGAAAGTTGTACTGTATCTATTAAACTGTTGTCTTTTAAAACATAAATTGATACTTTACCAAAACTTTGTCCCACCCATAACTCCAATATTCGTTTCTTTTTATAGACAGCTGCCAAGGAATATGTCTTTATATTATCTTGAATATCAGTTGTAATTTCCATCTTTTTCATTTGTGTGAAAGAATTTGACAATAGAAATGTCTTACCACTATGCAGTGCTACTGCAAATTGTTTTATTTGTTCTAAATAAATTAGACCTACTATTTTAGATTCCATACTGTGATCAGGTTCAAGATTATAACTGGCAACACAACCAAAATTACTGCCTAAATAAACATGTACTTGCCCTATATCATCACCAATCCATATGTATCCATCTACTCCACACATTGCATATGGTATTATAGGAGTTTCAATCCTAACATGTTGTAACCAACCTTTCTGAGTTCCTAATAACATATCAACTTCACCATTATTATGTCCAAACCAAATTTCATCTCCACTTAAATTTTCTTCTATAGTTCTATTTGTCATAGTAATAGCAGTTACTTGAGTTCTTTCTGTTAATAATATGACATCTATAAGATGGGTAAATTCAGGTGCTGATGCAATGGAAACTATTTGACTTGCAGTAGGTCTATCTTTTGGATTTTGAGCCCAACATATAACCATTAAATCAAGAGCATAACAAGGATGAAATGTTTCCCTGTATGTTAATGGTGGTCTTCCACCTTCCAAAATACATTCTTTAACTGCTTCATGGCCCTCAAATGGTTGTCTTAAAGTGATCAATTCATATATAAACATTCCAAATGAAAAGGAATCAACTTTTTCAGTATATTCTTCTTCGCCGTTATATTTAATAATTTCAGGTGCCATAAATCCTTCTGTTCCTCCAAATCCTTTAGCACCAGTTGGTAATGTAAGTCTGGATATGCCATAATCAGCTACTTTAACATGAACAGGATGTTCAGGGTAATCTTGAAATGGTAAAGGCATCTGCCAAACTAAAACATTTTCTGATTTTAAGTCTCTATAAATCACATGTTGTTGATGAAGATATTCTACTGCTTTTGCTACTTGGAGAATTATAGCTTGTAATGTGTATGGATCTAATTTAGCACCAGAACGTCTGTAATTTTTCAATACATTATCTAATGCACCTTCTGGTGCCAAATCTAGTACTAGTGCTAGTGGACTAACCACTATTCCAATTAGAGGTACAATATTTGTATGTCTGAGTGTCAACAAAATATTTAATTCTTGTCTTGCAGTACAGTAGGCTTTACAAGCATACTGTAAAGGATCTCTATCCCATTTACTTTGTGCAGCTTTATAAGCAAGAATAGCAGATTGTTTTGAATTTGGACCTGGTGGAACTGGTTGCAACATTTTGATAGCAACATCAACTTTGTGATAAGTTCCTGGTAAGCGACAGACACCTTTAAATACAAATCCAAATGCTCCACGACCTAATAATTTCCCCAATTTAACATCTTCTGATTTTATTAAGTGTTTTGATCCTAGATCCATAAAAATAATATCTGGAGCTACATGTGACAATGGTATATCAGAGTGTTTAGGACAACTAATTGGTTTATTACTATAGGCAGACAAAATGCATTCTTCAACCATCCAGGAATATGCTAAAATACCTTCAAAATGAGTGCTTTGTTTAATAATATCTGGATGACCCTCTAAAGATGGCATTCTGCTGGATGTTAAGCTATCATATCCTACACCGCTATCGCCATCAGATTTATAACTATCCTGGCTTTGTCTTTCTTTATTTATATAATATTTTTGAATATCTTCCGTCAAACGATCAGTATCACTAATTTCATTTTCGTTTTCTCCATTATTTAATAAACAGCGTGGACACGGTATTAATCGTGTGACTAATAGTTTACCCTCGGATGTATGCACAAAACGTGTTCCTAATGTAGGATACCAATCTTCTAATAAAATATCAATATGATCGACTATTAGCGCCAATAATTGTGGCATACTTTCTGGTCGAGGTTCTACTACAATTGCTTGATAGCCCATTGGTTCTTCTTCAGCTGAGTCTGACATAATAGGTTGTTTTATCACTAAAGTATCAACTGGAAACCAAATTTCTAAAATTGCCGAATTCTTCAAATCTACTGTACACCATATTCCATCTTGTTTCAGTTTAAATTTAAACTGTCTATAATCATACGGCGAATTCTTTAAGTTGTAATTGACTTCTTTGAGGCGTAGTAAAGTAATATTAGAATATTTTAACTCTATCCCTGTTTGCCAGAGTACCCACTCAGCTTGTGTATCTAACAAGCTTACAAAAATATTATCATCAACGAAATCTTTGAAAGGCGCTAGAAATGACATCACAATCTCAACAATAGCATCGTCGGCTAAAATTCTAGTTATGAGCCTCGACCAAAAACCACTGGGAAAATAAGACATTAAAAGCAGCCGCGTGACAGAACAATCTGGTTGTGACCTAGACGTTAGTACACATTCTGTACTTGATTTACTTTCTCCGGTAGAATTTTGAAATGTTATCATCGGAGATGTAATCTTTTTAGAACGTATGTGCCAGCTTCGTGTTTTTACAGGAATTTTGATTATTTGGTTATTTCTTAAAATATCTTCTTCAGTTGGCAATAAAGAAGGAATCAATAGAGTACGATAATCCCAAGTTAACGCAACTTCAAACTTATTTAACAAGCTAACGATATATCCTTGGGTATCTATAGACGATATCGTAGAGGATTTAAAAACATGTTGAATATCGTCTAATTTCATTATACCACACCTGGCAAAAGGATTAATTTCACGTATCGTTACTACATGTGCTAACATATCGCAAAGCCACTGTGGATCAAGAAAGTATAAATCCTTTAACGTAGCATCGTCATAATGTAAAATAATACCATTTTCATGGAGAAAAAGTGTTGCTTGATGTAGTTCAGCAGGATCCCTAAATGATCTATGCAATTTTTGAAGCTCGTTATTAACTGCTGTGTAATACTGATCAGCTTTTAAAACCGGATCTGCACCAGACAATTTCCTATCATGTGCAAGCTGTATCACCACATCTTCCAAGGCAAGATAACTGGCAGGAACTTTTTGTTCAAGCAATAATTCTTTGCTTCCGGGTGATCTTAAACTAAATACAACATCGTATATCAAATTACATAGCATTTTTATATTGTGCTTCGTTTTACAGCTCACTTCAATAGTCTCCATGACTTTTGGTAAGCCACATTTTTCAGCGTCAACCACGTTTATAAACTTATCACGGATATATTGTTGTAACGCCTCGCTATGCTCGTACGATATATCATAATGAGTCCCAACAATGATTACTGGAGAATTCGGAGCTCTGCTTTGAATATTTACTAACCATTGAAATATTTCAGATACACCTTTAAAACCATCGATGATTCTCCATACAACCAAATATAGACTTCGTTTAGATAAAAAGTATTGATGTGTTGCATAGTATTCTCTCTGACCACCAAAATCCCATGTTCTAAAATAAACTGGGCCATGGGATGACTGACCTCTCACTTTTTTTTCATAAATCCAGTCTCCTATATCAACGCCAACGGTAGATATCGTTGTTCCTCTGGCAGTCTTCGCGTTAATATTTTTATTACCCATTCGTTTTGCCCAGTGTTCTGCAGCTTTTTTTTTATTTGGAACTTCACCCTCTTGTCTCAACTGTTCCAATAAGCTAGTTTTACCGATACCTTGAATTCCTACGATCATTAACTTCATGCGTGCATACGGTTTAGCGTCCTCTAAAATTGATTTTAAATACCCAATCACGTCCATTGTTTTATATTTCTTCGATTCGATCATTGTTTTCAAAGGTTCTTGCAATCTACAACCTTGAGTATTTAAATTCCACAAACGGGAAAGCAGACCCATTTGTGGTGGCAATTCGATGATTTCCGGATTACCGCTTATATTTAGAACAGATAGATTATTAAGCTCGTAAATGTTTTGGGGAATTTCTTTCAATTTGTTATTGCTAACGTCGAGCATACTAACATTAGGAAACAGAAGATACAATTTTGAGCCAGAATAAGTGATTCTTGTGTCCCTGTCTATATTCTCCTCTTCTAAATTTGGCATTTCCCCGTCATCGATCGATGTTAATTGAATTCTGCTCAATAGATTGTTAGCAAGAATCAATGTTCTTAAATTCTCTAAGCGTAAGTGACGTCTATGCGTGCAAACCGACATGAGAACTACATCGCGTAATGATGTAGCCGTTTGTCTGTTACTGCCTGGAACGATTGGTGACTGTACATTTGTTGCGGGACAATAACACGCAGTGTTTGCTTGTTCCATCAAGTCAGCACCCTCCACTTGTGGTAAACTGGGCCATCGAGAGATTTGATTATTGGATAAGTCTAACTGTTTTAAACTCGCCGGATATGATGTTATATGGCTCATGGATCGAAGAGAATTATAAGCCATATTTAATCTCACTAGATTAACAGCTAAGCATGGCAAAGCTACTGGAATACTATTAAATAAATTATGCGCCAAGTTCAGGGATGTAAGCACCGACCTTGCTCCACTTTCATTATCGTCTGAAACCTTTTCTGATACTTGAACGGATTTGGTCCAAACATGAGGGCGATCCATCTCGATAATTTGTGCATTTGCTATTTTAGTGAATGACTCAAACTCCAAGGAATCTTCACGTGATATAGCCAATTGCGATGCTAAACTTCGACTGCTAGGGCTATTGTTTAAACAATCTTCCCTTTGTGTTTTTCGTGAAATATTTTGCGAAACTTGACTAGGTAAAATCTTCAATAGATTAAACGACGCGTTCAATTCCTTTAATTTCGGTGCTCGCCATAAATTATCTGGAAGACACTGCAATTTATTGTTTGAAACATCCATAATCTCCAATGCAGGTAAATTCATTATGAATTCCGGCAATTGTTCCAATCGATTGTCCTGAAGATACATCTCTTCCAAAACTGGACACAATTTATCTTTAGGACTTTTTGGCTCAGCTGTAAGAGTGTCTATTTTATTTTGAGCCATATTGAGGTATCGCAGGCTTTGTAAATAAAATATGATAGGTGGTACAGAAGTGATAGAATTAAGAGAGATATCTATCCTTGTGATAGCATATAACACCAAGTCGTTATTTTTAGCACTCAGCTTTTTGTTTACGTGTAATACGGCATCTGTCAACCACTGAGCACGTATTTGTGAAAGATGACATTGTTGATCATGCCAATTAATCATCGTTGGTGTATTTGGAAATAGTGTCGAATACGTTACGTTTCCAAAAGAGGATAGTGCAGAAAAGTGAGAAGTTTGGGTACATTCGGTCATAGCTTTTTTGTTAATTTTGTATTCTGAATCAGGGTAAGCTTTTATAGATAAAAGTTTTGCCGTGAGAGGTTCGTCTCTGTTTTGTGCGGCGATTTTGATTGCTTTGCATGTATTATCTACAGCACTGTGCTTCAGTAAAAGATCTGCAATTTTTATGTCACGTTGTTGACAAGCTATAATTAACGCGCTAGAGTAATTACTTTCTGGATCACTCTGATCATAAGGAACTTTTACAGGCAAATTAGGATCGGCACCTGCCAATAATAAAGCGGTAACTACTTCTGTGTGCTTGCCTTTTACAGCCGCATGTAAAGCAGTTTCGGTAACATTGTTGCAATACAAATCTAAGTTTAATGGACATATCATATTGTCATCCTTTTTATCGAACGCTTTGCTTCTAAAATTTAAACTAGACATTAATCTTTGTATACCGCTCGAAATCTTTCTTTTCGACATCGGGAGTGGCTGCGCCACCCCCATATCTTCTTCTTTGATTTTTCTTGCTTTTACTTTATAATTTAGTAGTAATTCTACGATTTTTATGTTTCCAAGCATACTAGATATATAAAGAACATTTTGTCCCGTAACGTCCTGAGTATTGATATCAAATGGCATTTCGTATTCATACTCTCCGGATGAGTCTTTATAGCGTTGATACGTAGTTTGTGGATATTCAAATTTCAATAGTAAATCAATAACTAAATGATGACCATTTATAGTTGCCACATGAATTGGTAACCATTTTTCCACAGTTAAAGATTGTACTTGTTTAGGAAAGTGTCGGAGAAGCAATTCCACTATTTCTACTTTACCGTTGTAACAAGCTATATATAATGGACAGTATTTGGTAACAGGATGCAGTCTGCAATCTGCACCATGATCCAGAAGCAAACGGACTATATCTTTGTGACCCATCTCGCAAGCTATAAAAAGTAGAGTATTTGCACCATTTGGTGCCATGTTGATAATGCATTCCAAATCCGAAGTATGTCCTTGAATAAGATTTTTAGCTGCTACAACATCTCCTTGAATACATATTGCACGCAAAGAAGCATGTACTGCGAGTTTTTCCAATTCATACTTTTCAGCTGCTGATTTGAGCAAATTTATGCTAACATCTTGCTTAGCTTTCTCAGCCACATCTAATGGTCTTTCACCATTATTGTCTTGGATCATTAGATTTGCATCGAATTTTAAAAGTTTTTCAATGTTGGAACTATGTCCATGTTCTGCACAAATATGTAACGGTGTCCGGTAATGACCCCGTGGCCCACATGGAATATTTGGATTTGCCCCTGCAGACAGTAGTACATCCAAACATCTTGAATTTTCGGTAATAGCTGCAGCATGTAATGGTGTTCTACCCCATGAATCTTGACTATTTATGTACTGTGCATGCTCTCCTCTTAGAAGATCTTCTAATAATTCTGCATTATCCCACAAAGCAGCTTGGTGTAGCAGACGACCAGGAAAATCTTCATCAATAGGAGTATAATCTTCCATGATGTAAACTATAAATATTTACATTATATTCTTATATTCATATTTTTATAATATACATTCTACTTGCAAAAATATTATTTTATACTTACTATCTGTATCTTAAATATAAATATCTTGATTACATGATTATAAATTCATCTGATCATCAGTTATGCAGTGATATTGTTTGTATACTCTTCTCTTGTGATATTTTGCATATGATTTTTTATTCTCAATTTGATCAAAATTGAATGTTTTATATTCAATATAATTTAGTATGCAAAAAATTGCACCATTCTTTATAAATTTTAGATCCACTGTGTCTAAAGTGGAAGTTAAATATTTAAAGTTGTTTACATACATTTGTAAAATTTCGATTATTTATTTACGTGTTTTTACATAAATATTTGTATATATTTTAAATAGAATCTTCGAATCTTGTTACTTTCTTCTCGTAATTAAATAACAACCTTGTTTATAATTTAAAATTTAGTGCATAAATACAAAACTCACATATATGTCAAAATATATCAATTGGAGTACGGTTTAAAAATATTCACAAAAATCATGTTCGATTAATATTTTCAAATTTTTCACTGTTCACTGTACATGCGTAATTTCTTCTCATAATTTTTAATTGTTTCCCTTTGGACTGACAATTAAAATAGTAGCTTGATTTCTATGATAGCTTTGGAATAAAAAACCAGAATGATATTAAACATAATACTTAGCGACCGCCATTTTGTCAGTTCTCTTTATCGACTGTACGCACCTAACACACCTTTAGCTACAATTTTATGCATGAATAACATCGGATCGATTTAAATAAATATCATTACCACAGACGAAATACAAAGTACATATATTGTCTTATGGGACTTCGTGCCACACAAAATGAAATACCGATCGTGTAAAACAAAAATTAAAGGTTTCGTTATGTTTCCTATGCTTTAAAGTGGCGGATTTAGAAAATATAATCAGTCCAATCACCGAGTGATAAAGTCAGTGAATGTAGCAAAAAAAGTCTTCCGTTGCACCTACGAGTAAAAATTTTGTATCGTATAGTTAGATCCATAGTAAACTGTTGACATACTGCACCCCACACGTAATGAATCATTCATAAATGAAAAATTACATTCTCATATTTCCTATTGTATACAGCGTAAAGAGAACATTATTAATAGATTTGTAAGATAGTATAAATTCAAACGCGACCTTATTTGAACTCGTTTTAATCATACATATCATCATAATATATACTATTACATTATGTATATATATATAATGTTTATATATTATGATATAAGTACATTCATAGATATACGTATGTGTATATCGTAGAATTTTAGCAATTTACCGATGATAGTTTAATTTTTGATATAGTATGGCACATACAAAATTTAAACCCTAAATCGATTTTTTTTTACTTTCTCCATAAATTAGATACACATCTAACAATAAGTACATGTTTTCTATAAGAGGAAATTTCACATTGAAGACATTACGATCATTGAACGAGCAAGGTATATTAATACTGTAAATTGTAGAATATTCCCAATATTATTTCGTGATACTTATCTATTTATAACTTTTAGATTTATATTCTATTTCACATATACTCACAATAAGAATTCATTCTTCTACAAAACGGTAAAAAAGATTAGGATTTTTATCTAAAAAGTCAAAATTAATGTAGTCTTTCCTCACAATTATAAAATAGCTGTTACCAGAATCATTGCGTAAAGTGTTCGCGTAAAGCGAAACAGTTTTCAAATATAAAAGCACATTCGAACATTTGGAACGCCATTCAAATAAGGTACATAACGTTTAGATACATTTTCACGTGAAGTACCTTATCTATCTTTTTTCGATCTATTCCTAATAGTTTCACGAAGATTCTATGAAAAACATAAAGATTCAAATTTTCACTGATGACCTTTAATTAAGATTGGACCTTTTTAAATTTGTTATGACGAATGCGATGATTCTCTTTTAATAAAATAAAATAATATAAATAATATAAATAATATAAATGTGTCATCATACATGACTTTAATCATATAAACAATAAGAAGTATATATTAATGGAAATAATATTGAAGTAGCAATAGTTACGTACAATTAGGAAAGTAAGGAAGACATAGTAATTTATGTATACGAAAGAAAAGCGGTCATGTTCCTCTTTTACGTAAAATTTATTCAAATTTCGGACGCACAAGGTAAATATTTGTAAAACCAGATTTGTAAAAATAAGTTATCTAAAAAGCTACAAAATACATGATTTTTGGACTTTTTTTACATTTCTGCTTACAATTACGTGAATCAATTAATTAATTTTTATGTACACGTACTGTATATATATATATGTCTTGTTTGTATTATTTTATGATCAGATTTAATTTTAATTCTATCTGTTACTAATGTTGGAATCTAGGTTAAAAATCGGTAATATTGAAAATTATACAAAAATAATATAAGCTATATTGACCTCGAAACACTCATATTATTACACCTATGTTGAGTGATACACCTCTGTATACCGCGTTTGTGGTATTATGTCTGATATTACGTAACGTGATTACTGACTTTTTTTATCAATTGATTACATTACATATAGTGCATGATAATAGCACTATATGGGTAGCACTATGCAATTACTTTTACTACCATTGAATAGATTATTTAAGTTAAAATATGTAATCTTTTTTTTGTAGATACACAAATTGCAAATTTTTATGTAATTTTTTTTGTAATAGTGCACATTATACTTTAAGATAATAAGATTATTTGTATTTTTATAAGATTATTTGAAATTATATCCGTCTTAAAGAATTAATGTAATTAAGTATGTATTAAAATTTAATTCAATATTGTGTATGTTAATTATAAGTGAGAGTAAACCTTGGTCCCAATATCAAATGTGTGAAAACCAATGAATTTTTATATGTAATATTTTTATAGTTTCTTATATACATATGAATAAATATTAATAATAGTATTCTATTACTACAATTACTACTAATATAGTTACATTTTATTAGAAATTTACTTTTACTTTTTATTAGAATTTTATATATTCCATTAAAAATCTATTTCTTATTAGATGTTTATCATAACGAAATAGTGTTAATAACAGTAAAAAAGAATCATATTTGAGATTGAAATGTTAATGAAGTCCACTGTCATTGTTATAAATAATTTTAATCGTATGTAAAAATCGTATATGTAAAAATATTTATTTACAAAATTTATCGTTATATTTTTAATATTAAGAAGATGTACTATGATTTAATGGAATACATTGATGATTATGCATGGAAACTCTTTTTTAATTAAAAAATTAAAAAATTCTTTAATATAATAAATTGATAATAAATCTTCTAATGTTCCACTTGGCAGCCTTCAAGACTCAATGCTCGAGCTAGGTTCCTAGCAACGGCTAGTCGGAAGATTTCAATTTTATTTTGAAACTTTAGATCATCTCCATGTGCTTCTACACAACGTAATAATTCAAAACAATCACTGGAAGATAAAATTACATCTTTGGCTTCTAATAATGGAATAGCATCCGACAAAAGAATCGACCAAAAGCTGAAATAAAATTTTTCTATTAAATTGCTTTTCAATTTAAAGTTTGGGTGTAGACATATGGATAGCTTACTATTTTGGTGTTAAATTTGAAACTAAAAGGGACACTAATAAACTTGCTGCTTCTTTAAATTCTCCAATGCCATACATTTGATGAAATTCGCAATACTTTCCTATTGTAAAAAACAATAAAAATTATAATCGAATAAAAATTCAACTTCTTAATAAAAATTTGCTTGTTTCTCAACTCAAACTCCAAAATTGATTTACCTAAGAATGTGAGTCTATCACTAGCCATCATACAAAAACCTAAATTTTCTAATAGGTCACGACAATCCAATTCTCCGTGTTCTGCATAACGCTTCAAAAACTGATCTGCAATATATGTTATAAAACCACTATCTTGCGCTTTTAATGCCCATGCAAGTGCATTTCCCAATCTTCCTTGCCTCATAGATTTTAGTCCTTGAATTTTACAAATGCTAGTAACTAACAAAGAGAGTTTTTAAATATAGTCAGTATGTTTTATATTAAAATGAATTATATATATGTATATAATAATTTGAGAAACAATATCAACCTATATGATCCATCTTATTATCTCGTGCTATATCAAGAATTTTATTTACTCTTGCTTCTGACCCCATTGGAAGTGACTGTAACAGTATTTCTAGTCTAGCTAAGCCTTGAATAGGACAATGTATTAAGTAACTTGCACCACATTGCCACAAAGAATGATGTGCCATTAATGTGTTCCCATATTCCAATATAAGAGATTCATGAAGTTGACTACTAACTCTGATAAAAAATAAAATAATTCTCATTTTGCAAACTTTATATAACATGAATTATCTACTAACTTACTTTATTTGATCTCTATCCAATATTTTAAGTTTTCCACAAACATATAATAGATCTACCAAATGAGTAGCAAACCATCCATTATCACCCATATATTGTATTTCTTTAATAACATGGTGTAAGTCGCTTTCCATAACAGCACGTATAGCATTATCAGAAGGTCTATTAGCTTGCCATCTCTTGGAAATACTATTAGCATGATGAGAAAGTTCAGGTTGCTTACAACATGGAGAAGTATAAAATAACTTTGCTGCCAACAGTTCATACCAAGCATCTGTATATTGTGAAAATTGCCACAATATATCTTGTTCTCCTGCAATTAACTGCATTAAATGTTTTTAATAATTTAAGTAACATTATGTTATTGTATTTGTACACGTATATATTTATATAGATACCTTCATAATCATTTCTAAATAAGTATCAACGATAAAAGTTTTACTATTTAAATTTGAACACAACTCTAGTTGCCAACGTTTCCAACATGTAGTAAATCCATCTATAGAATAACCACCATACACATTATAGATGGGCATTGTTTTAAGAATATTTTCTGCCATTACAAAAGCAGGGTGATCTGCTTTGCTATGTAATGCTAATAAAGCTCTTACTAAATCTAACTTTCCATGTAATGCACAGCCTATTACAGCTTCCCAATAATTTGGATACTCCAAATCAGCACCGATTGTCTTCTGGGCTAATATTTTAACTGCTACAAGTTCTCTAGATGGAAAATGAAATCTAATCCATTCTAACAATTGTGGTAATACTACATCACCTAAATTAAAAATATTATATATTAGGATTTTTCAATATATATTTGCCATTCTCTGTTTTTAATAGATAATTAAAACAAAATAATTTACCTGGTACTATATCTACATAAAGGATTTCGATCAAGTGCCATATACATTCTATTTGATAAAAAATGGTCAGAAAATTTTCTAGTGATTCTTTTTTATCAGTCAAACATTTTCCACATATATCTTGCAAACTTTCTATACATGCTCTTAAAATAGACCTGTATTGCTTGCTATGTTTTAAAAGTTCTGGTCTAACATCTCCAGAAGAAGATTTTATTTTTTGAATGGACAGAAAGACACCATTACTTTCGTTTACTAATTTACGTAATTGTGGAGAAAACAGAATTACTTCTGGCTTTAAAATATGTACCGTTGGCTCATATTTCTCTGAACTTTTTTTAGTTGAACTTTGAAATCTTTTATTCATATATATACTGATTCTGCTACTATTTACCCAACTTCCAGTAATACATAGATGTTTAGGAGTATTTGGAATATCCTACAAATAAAAAATATTTTTCTTAATATATTTTTATAAATGTAAAATATAATTAAAATATAAAATATGATAATATTAAAATGGAGTAAGCTATATAACCTTATACATTTTAAATAACTCGTATAAGAATAAAAATATTACAATAAAATTATAAATATTTTATTATGCCAGATGAGTTTTATAAGATCGGGACAATATTAATTGCATTAAACGAAAGAAATATAGGTTAGGTGTTAATTCAAAGCATGCATGTGGTTCACGAAGTTTTATTACTTACGATTGTAGGAGGACTGTAGTTTTCGTCCATACTTAATACGAGAAAGAAACTATTAGTCCAGGTATACTTTACTATATAATGACATTCACATCAATTTATTTGTAATTAACTTTATTATTTCTCCACACAGTTAAATGCACGGTACTGTCAACTATTGGTACCTGTATTTGATTGGGAAACTATCGATATATCGTATAATTCCGCACTGTACCTACATATCGATACTCGACAAATACTATCGATAATATGAAAAGAAACGTTCTATCGAAACCTACAAAGTCTATGTACTAGTCATACTGCGATTTTAAGAAGACTCAAAACTTTGACAGGATATATAAATAAAGTTTTTGTCTTATAATTATATTCAACATTGTATTTTATACGTAAAAGTCTATGATTTCATACCTTTGATTGATAATTATCAGTAAATATATAGTCTAAAATTGGCGGGAAAAGAAACATTGATCAAAAAGATCAACGTTAAATGTAATACCAAAGCGTAAGTAGCTATTAAAATATATTTTCATAATAATTATTATTCATATTAATTACTTATTTTTAAATTAATTATAATCAATAATTACATCCTAATTTTTTTTAGTTTCTACATGTCCAATGTACTACCGTATGTCTTAAAAAATTTATTTTTTACAAAACAACCATTACATCAATTACCAAATAACCAATGTATTATAATGCCAGTGATTTGTAGAATTTTATAATCTCTATCGAAAATCAATATTTTTCAATATCATTTAAGACATATATATGTATACTGCATATAATTGGATCTATCATATACATCGAGTCATTATCAATCAACGAAGCTATACACTATATAACATCGAAATTATTTTAATACTCATTACACGAATATCAAATACAAATTGAACATTCACATCCAATAACGTTTGTTCATAATTATAAATATCATTTACAAATTAAAGCAATACAACGTTGCTAAAACAAAGGTTAGTTCAGTAACATTTTTCTAAGCTTTTGTAATTTTTAAGCATAACAAAGCACGAGTCAGTCGCACACACAACATTCTTAGCAGGTCGGGTTTACCATTGGTGGTCGAACGTAGCCGAGGAGAAACGACCCTTAACACGATCGCGAATACCGGGTTGTGCACGAATAGCTTGAGCTTGCGCGGTGCTTTCGAAAGGCGCGTCCTGGCTCCGTCGTCTGATCGCGGTTGGGCTTTTATTCGTTGTCGAGCTTTCGTGCTGGAGCGTGCGCGTCTCTCATCGTAGCGAAATAAAGAGAGAAGAAAGGAGAGAGCGGTCTCGTTCGCGTCCGGCCGGGTCACCACGTACCAATCCCACAAGTAGCAGAGACGCTGTATCCAGGAAGGCTAGATATAGGGTCGTTTTGCACGCGAAAATGTAACGATCTCAGTAGTGGGGCCGGTTGTCTGGAAAATTGGTTTAGACCGAAGGGGAGAAAGAGGTGATATCCCTTTCCCCGCGTCGCAGCTCGCGAGTGAAGCATCTTGCAGAGGGGATCCATGGCGTGAAGCATCGGTTGGTTCATCCAACTATTTCTACACGGAAGTCTGAAGCTCGAGAAAACTCAGGTAAGTGGATACGCACATACCTTCTTCCTGTTTTCGTTTGCTCATCGGGTAATCAATCGCTCGGAGAATTTACGATCTACATAGTTGCTTCGCTTTCTTGCCTCGCTGCCGGCTTCTTTGATCATTTTCGTTTGTTCGCATAGACGGGCAAACGCTCGAAATCACTTGCTATATTGTATTTGAACGAAAGTTTGTTGCAATTTGTGGAAGACTCATGTTTTCAAAGAAGATGATGCAATTTGATATCGGCTTTTCCTATTGGCTATTAGGAGCATGAGTAAGAATATCGAGTATATGAGTTTTTAAAAGTCGTGGTGATAGTCACAGTTGGCGTTTTGCGCAAAATTTCGCCCGACTACGTGGTTGACTACGTACGACGCAGTACTTCGTTGGCCTCCCCTTTCACCTTTCGCTGATATGTCTTAATTCTAGCGACTACAGCTATATTTCAATACTTTTGCCAAAATACTCTATACATTACAATTTCGTATTAATGCTTGTTATAAACTTATTCAGAATTTTTACATATATATACATATATATACATATACATATATATATATTAGATGTATATGAAAAATTAATATTAATAAATAGAGCGTATATCTGCTTAAAATGAAACGAGACAAGATCAGAGTCACACAAATTTGTCTAATACTCGAAATAGTATTATGATTTATTAATCGATTATTGGACTTTCTTGTGAGTAGCGTCCGTATATGGAGTATATAGATTTCGTATATACATGCAGTATGTTGTATCTTGAATTTTCGCAACAGGTTATGTTTGTAGAGTTCGAATAACGTAAGAAACAGTATACAAAAACAATTTACAAACCGTAAATAGACAATATCTGTCAATATATCTCACATAATTGAGTCGGTCAAAAAATATTTCAGACTTACGTGCTACCTGTATACTTTGAACCCACCAATTTTTATAGAGATTGAAAGTTCGGGGAATGTCATTTCATTCTTCCGATCTATTACTAAACCAAAAGATTTTAGAAACTACTAAGATACATAAAAATATCTAATTATTTCGAATTATTTTTTAACTCATTATCTACATAATTAAAAATCATGAATAGTTTTTAATGATATTTAACCTGTAACATAATTTAATTAAATGAGAATATTATATAAGACCTTGTTATCAGTGTATCCTTACATCCTTTACAAATAAAACTATAAAATCGATGATTCTTTAAAAAAAATTTTTTAAAAAGATACTACATATCATTAAAGCAACAGGTTGTTTTAATCATATATAAAAAAGCATCTTTTCTAAAATATTATTATATATAATATAATTAATTTATTGCACTCTATCCAGGAAATAATTTTTTAATGAGAAAAATGTGTATGTTGTGTTTCAAATATTGGAATAAGTTCTCTATAAAATTGATAAACCATTTGATATTTGTTTCACCCAAGGAAGTTACTTCTACTTTAGCAAAATCAAATTTAAAGTGCCCTATTTCTGATGCGATGGGTAAATAAAATTGCTGTCAAGCGTCACATATCCTTCTTTTTATTCTTTTTCTTAGGGTCATAGATAAGGAGTAGGTTAAAGATCTCTGAATACGTAAACACTACTTCGGTCGATGACTGCTCGGGGTGAAACAAAATAACAGAAACATTTTATTCACCTTGTTTCGCTTATGTTTTTTTTGTTAAACGATTGGTGACTTCTTGTTTTTTGTTTATTATTTATTGTAACATTTTGATTTTTATTTTATTTTATTTTTACTAATCGTAACATAAATTTCTAGTAGTAGCAACTTGGCAAAGTAAATCTGGCAAAAGGTATTTTACTTGATGTAGCATAATACGAAATTAATTAAACGTATTATAATTGTTTTATGTGCTTAATTGGTTAGGAGGGTAAAATAAATTAATAAATGCAACGAAAATGTACTGCAACCTGCACTTAGGGATCGCAATTTTCTTTATTCCGTATAAACTGTGGGACGGATGTGTGAAGTATGGTTGGGTCTTGTCATTCTCTCGGAATTCTTTAATTAACTATGCATACAATGCTTCGGTGCTTTCCCCTTTCTAGCTGAAAATAAGAATATTTAATTAGAAAAATGTGCGATACAGCGCATCGCATCAAAATTTATAGCCAACAGGAATCGTGATTATACAAAGTTTTAATATATGTATTAAGTTTTATTCTGCTTTGTATATTTTAACTTCCCTTTGTTTTCCTTTCTATCTGTGGTATATAAAAATTTTGCAAAACGTTATAACAATTTTATATTTAGAAAACCTTCATTTTACGTCTTGACGTTGAATATTTTATTATTATTTTACGAATTCTACATTTCTAGATTTATAAAACGAGAACATACTACACAGGTTATGATATTTTCCACGTTGACTGATTTTCTGATATGACTTCTTGTATGACACTTAATACATTATTTATAAAAAATAGGCGACAAAAGATTTTCAAAAGTAGAAATACAGTAGCTTCTGGATGTTTCCAATCAAACATCATAGTTCTCTTTTATGGATGAATCATAAGTAATATCTAGGAGATACTATGACTTGTAAAATAGCATTTCATTAAATTGTCTGCAAGAAATATTCCATTAATTGTATAATGATTTAGATTGATACAGTTTGACACAGTAAAACGGTTCATAAAGTGAAAATAAATTTAAACATTTAGGTATTACAAGTTTTTTTAAACCTATTGTAGCCTATACATACAGGCGTGTAATAAAAGATAGAAATAATAATAATAACTAAAATAACATAATAAATAAACCACACACTTTCAAACATCAAATAACATGAAAATCAGAAAATTAAGAAAATTATACTTACCTTATCTTCGTTTTGTAGTTCTCATCTCTATATTCCTAAATATTTTTGTATAAAAATCGATAGTCTACTTATAAATGAACTTCCTAACCAGCGTGCAGTAATATGAATAATTGAGAATCGGACGGATAAATTAAGCGATTATTGGATTAAACCAAAGAGGTTCGTGATGTCGAAAGTCGAGTGTTCGGCACACGTCATTCTCGTTGCGATCGAACTTTCTCCTCCGCTGTATCCTCGGTGTTTTTAGCCGCGGTACACGACCTAGCTCTCGGTCTCGTTTGATTTGATGGTATGTCCTCTGTTAGTCGTGAATCTCGGTGCGCGTGCCTCTTTTGTCAAATGCATCGTGTTGATGCGATGAAACACGATGAATCCGGGGATCAAAAGAAACGGGACTCGGAACCGGTTCTATCGACTCCTTCCATCTTTTCCCTGCAATATACTATACGTCGCGACGAATGCAAAGAGTTTCACCCTTCCACGGATTTCAAAACAAATATTTTCTTCGAAAGGAAACGCCGATAACGATACAGCTAGTCACGAAAGTATTTGAACACTTATAAAAACCTTTTACGAATATATCGTGTATTTTATAGGAAAGATTCTGAAATTTGATTAGCACCATAATGAGACAAAATTGTCACGATTATAGATGAGGTGGACGTTGGATGAAAGTGGCCAGTAAATACTCTTGATGTTCAACAAAAAAGATTTATTTAACAATTAACAATTACGCTTTGCTTCGCTGTTACACTAGACCCTTCGCACTTCACTGTTCGAAACGGAATGAATCTTTCGCTCAAAACCAAACGGATTATTTTCTTTGTTGCCCTTCGATGTCCCCATTTCGCACGCGTTTGTTACATGTTCGTGACGGTTGCCGCGTATGCGTTCTTCCGAATATTCGGCGAAAAGACCGTAGGGATATCGATTGTACATTAGGCATGCCGGCCTTACGCTCTGAAGGTATAGCGCTTTATGTCGCGGAGTCGTCGGAAAATTCTATTCTAAAGATGTATATAGAAGTTAGCAGACATTTATTACAAGTATACACTTCATATAAATCACCGGAGTATTTGATCAGAAAATTATTGATCGTATATACCAGTAAAGCACAACATTTAATGAAACAATTTATAACTATTTATTATTCTATGTTTAAGACCACTATTCGTGCTGTGTATTAATTCTTTATATACGTTTTGTGTACGTTAGCGACGATTGTCTCGTAACTTCTATGAACATTTACATCAACTGGTTCCAAATTGCACCAATATAATTACAAACAGTCATATCTTATCATAGTGTTGATCAGTTTCGTACAACACGTAATTTTCTATTGTAAGGGTTCGGATAATTTTATGAACTAATGTACATTGAACGAATTGTACAGAAATCGTTTTTAGCTTTAGCATTGGAGGAAATCAGAACGGGCATTGACGAAATACAAAATTAGCGCTATGAAGACGAGCGCTTAATGTTATTACTAACAGCTGGTCAAGATAAATGAAGAAATCGAGTCTTTGAATCGAAACTTATTGTAGCAATAAAAGTTAACATTATTTTAGAAACGAAGATCAAATACAGTTGGTTCCGTGGACTGATTTAAGTATTTTGTCGCCGAAATATGTGTTGAACGTAAAAAGTTTCAGTCTTTCCTTCACAAGTTCATTGTATGTATGTAAATATTTTGTTAGCGACAATCGTGTATCGTGTATCGAACGAGCTATCGCGTGTTAGAGAAATAAAGAAATCGTTTTTTAGCATTGGAAAAAATTGAGATGTGCGTTGGCAAAATAAAAAGTAGCATTGTTGTTGAAACGAAGCTGAGTTGGAATACAATCGGTTCTATGGACTGTTTTAAACAGTTTTTTTTTGTCGAGACGCGAAGGTTTTCATTCTTCTATAGGTTCGGGATAAATATTTTATCGGAAATCAAACGATGGCAATTGTGTATCAAATAAACTATCACGTGTTAAATATACAGAATATAGGAACGCATGTATGTCTACAAAAAATATACAGAAATTGTATTTTATCATTGGGACGCGCGTCTAAATTGGAATACGTGTAAAACGACTGATTTCGTTGAAAAAGTAAAAAACGAAACTCAGTTAACGAAATTCAGATCGATTGGAATTCCTGGATTTAAATCGTTTATTTAATGTGAAATGATTTACATCAATTATACGCTTGACATTAGGACAATACACATTTAAAGTTATGTTTGATAATAGACACATTGTTAGTAAACATTCTGCCCTGTTAGGATGTTTTGACACAAGTAGCTTTTTTGTCTTATAAGATTAACGTTTAGCAATAAAAAATTACGAGTACTCTGTTTTTAATATAATCGAGTGTGTCTAATTATCATTTGGAAGATAATTTTCGCTCTACATACTTCTCAATTCAATACTTAATTAAAATTGTTATAAAACTTATTTATTTATTTATTTATGAACCGAGGGAACGAACGTAAGACACTTAATATAATTCCTATTTATCCATAAATCAATATTCTTTATTATTTTAGTACGCAACTCATATCGTTTATTTTATTTAAAGCAGAACGTGTTAATCAACTAATTTTAGAAAGATTCTCTTCTCCGTGGAAAAATTTCGACAGGCTCGAAAATTCGTGGAAATCAAAGCCAGTTATCTATTAAACTACGTATTTCGGCGTGTATTGCGTGAATTTCAAGATGCTCGATTTCAAACTCACGCTCATCTGTCGTTAATACAAGTGCAATCGATTTTGAAGGACCACGACGATTGCTGCCAAATCGAAAAGGTTATTCGCATGACCCATATTCAGCTTCTCCACGCGAGATGAATTTTCATACGGATGGAATAGCGTGAATTGGTTAAAAATGATCACACGGTTAACTAACTGCCTATTAAAATTTGACAATGTTTAATATCTGTTCGATCATTCATAGTGATTCATCGATAATGGACGTAGAAACACGAAAATGACATTTCTTAAATTAGATAAAAATGTAAAATATGAAAAAGTATTTTGTTTCGAGCGATATAAATAAGGTTATACGAGTTTGGATGAACAGGGACGACGGTAGCGACGTGGTTAATGTAGTTGGCTACTAACGCCTAGGACCCGGGTTCGAATCCTGGCACCGAGTTTTTACGCCTTTCATGGATCGTCGACGTTAGGGATCATCTGGATTGGAGGAAGGAGACGACTACTACTAAACCGACGTTTTTTAGGCTACTACACCGTTACTTGGCTGCCATGAAGCGCGAGGCGCGCTTATATTCACGGAAGGAGTTTCGAAGAAGAGGGATTCAGAGAAATGAAAAAAGGCGGCTCCGTTTCCTATAAGGACAAAACCACCACCTACATCCGCCGTCGCCCCCCCAAAAAAAAACTGCGTTTTAGGAGGCTGTCTAACACTCGTTCCTTTAACGCCTAAAAGAACCCCAAAAAACAGAAGCCGCCCAAGCAAAGCGATAAAGCGGACAAAATAGTAAAATCGGGCGGCGGAGAGGATCAGAAATTCTGAACGGGGCAAGTGCAGGAGGACGGGCAACATCATCTCTATGTGGTCGATGATTCAAAATCTGTCGGGGAATTCCCCTCCAGACTCTTTCAGAACGCGCTTCGTGGAATCGCAGAAATTAGGTTGCCAGCAGCAGTCATCCGCGGTGTCACTGAGGACAATATTTCAAAGCAACTACTTTCACGGGCTTGGCCACCGATCGTCCATTTTGATTCATTTTTCATTTTTGTAAAGTAATAAGAGAGGTTCCTCCATTTTCTATCAATCATTTTCTATCACTTATATTTCTATTTTTTCAAAAATTTTACGATTCAAAAGTAGCTCAGACTACAAGGTTTATTTTAATTATTTTGATATTATTATTTTAATAAATTTGTGCGAGTATTTGTCGATGAATATGTATAATTATCTTTACAAATTTTATATTAGTTCCAATTTGTCAAGAAAGTCCAGTTAGCGAGCAATATTACATCAAAGGAGCCTTATAATGAAATAAAAAATCGTATTACATATAATTTACTGTATTTGTTTGCCAGAAAAATTAGTTACAAGCCAAGAATATTTTACTTCTAGTGAATAGTATACATTGCGAAAGATGTTTGAAGTATGTTAGATTACTATTTCTTCTGCCGATGCAATTCTGAATGATCTTGGTACATAATTTACAAAAATGTTTGTGTAACTTCTATCTCCAAAGCGATGTAACGAAATATACGAGTCAATAAAAAAATCGCAGAAAGCTTCGGAGTATTTTTCATTAAAAAAAAAACCGTTTCTTTTTAAACTTCTATTTCTATTTAAATTTCTATTTCTACTTAAATAGAATTCTCAATGAAATTTATCGGTGAATCAAATGTGAGTAAACAAACATACTATGTAATTTCGTGTCAAGCGCTATAAACTGTTTAAATCATTTTTCGTTCTTCATAAGATTGAGTTCTGCTTTTTTTTTTTTATTAATTTCATATGTATACGGCTCCTTGCTATTAAAAACTAAAATTAGACGATGATTTATGATCTATGATTTATTTTTCAAGTACTGGAAACTTCGCAAAGTTAACGAACTAATGAATAGCGACATAGTGATAGTTGATGTATCGATTGATTGTCTTTGACAGTTTGTATTTCTTGAAACTCTCCATCTTTCACGATTACAAATCGAACTGTACTACCTACTTTAGTTATAGGTTAAATTATGCAGTATGGTAAAAGAGGTGAATTCGAGAGTCTCATAGTATGGATAAGACCAATTAAGCTGAATCTAGGTCAAAAAGTTAACAATGCCAGATTTACAGGAAAAATTTCTCTGTTTCTAATGTTATCTTAATATATAAAGGTGTAAAATAGCTTTATTTACCACATAATCCACTGTGAAACGAATCATTCTAATAACATTGATTTTAGAAACTGTGATAAATTCATTGTCCATTTGTTATTCTATCTGATGCGTACTATCCGGTCTGCGAATCTTAAATTCTTTTCCCTAACATCACTTTGATCTTGAAAGAAGTATATTTTTGCTTGCATAAACTAGCCTTAAATCTTCCTCACTTCTTTATCCTACTTCGATGGAATTTGTATTCGTAGTTACGATTAGTCTTCTCAAAATATTTTGTTTCGCCCTATATATATATGTCACTTTCGTGTTATATACTTCGTTTTTCGCCTATATTAATCGTGCTTGTAGTACAACTATCTGAAACGAAGTTGAAGTATCGTGTCAATAGATACAATATGATGCTTGATTGTACTTAACTTTTATTCGCGATCATCTTCATTGTTCTATATAGTTACGACCAAAAATAAAATGTACAAGCAGAAGGTAATTTCTTATATGAAAATAGATTAGAAATGTAGAATACAATTTATCATTCGAGCTCTGGACATATATGTTGAAAGGAGGGAATATGCTGAGATGTGTTAAAATATAATATAATAAGAAAAAATGTTAGAATATGGTACATTCCTTTCTGCTGTCCTGGCGCGCCACGTGTCGAAAACTACCCTTTGCTTTTTTCGTTGGTGGGCGCGCTCGCGCACACACATACACACACGCACACATTCACATTGAGTCACGTCATGACTCAATCATCGTTGCATCGGCATCGGCATCGGCGTCAGTATCGGCTACTCAGAGATATTTTGAAGTGATACCACTTTTACCGCAGTTACCATTTCTATATACATACATGCATAACTGAGATATTGTTCATGGAGCTATTGTTTTTCTTATGTATTTATAGAATGCGTGTAATTGTAGTAAATACCTTATCAGAGAATGTGACAAGGAAATATAAATAAAAGAACTATTGTTTCTCCATATAATATTTACGTAACTTTGATAAGTTATTAGTTTTCAGAAAGTACAAAGGAAGATTTTATCAGCAATACTTTATTTTATGAATTATCTTAAATTGGAGTTTTTTTTTTGAAACCAAGATTGGAGTGAAAAATATTTAACCCATAATTTATAATTTTAACCCATTTTTCCCATCTTCCTATATTGTACTTTACCTATAGTTATTATCACACTTGTTTTATACGAAAGTCGACTCTGTTCAACATCCATGAAACTTCAGTTAGCTGTTATTTGAAGTTTGAACGCTTGAAGACTACAGGAAAGAAACATGATCACATAGTCCATCTATTTTAGAGGGAAGTAGTTTAAAGTTCAGTATGTTATTAATTAATTCCACGTTTACAAACGACATACCTGATTTTGGGACTAACCATATACTTTACCACATTCTTCATAACTCTAAAAATATTGCTTGTCGTATTACCGAAATATTGCTTGTCGTATTATTGAAATATTGCTTGTCTTAACTTTAAAATCATACCTATGTAGTTGCAAGACCTTGTTAACCATATTTTCGGACCTAGCAAATTCTTTTCATCTTTAGCTATTTTATACTAAAATATCACTTTTTAATCAGAATGTGATATTAAAATTTAAAAACTGATATTCCTGTCACGATTTTTCCGTTACGAGTTGTCTTCCGAAAAGATTAGTCTAATTATTCTAAAGATGTCGATACACACTAACAAAAGTGACAGCAACAATTACGCAAGAACGCCGTGTACCGGAGACAGTTAATGCAAATCGAGACGCATGCATCTGTCTTTCAAGAGGCACAACGACAAGCAGAAAGGATTGGCGGATCGCCAGTCTGAAAATAACGAAAAATAAGCAACGATCAGGATTTGCATAATAGCGGAGGGAACATCGTCCACGAACGGAAGTTTCGTGCGATGGGCTTCCGAGGCGTTGCGAAATATGGAACCAAGTAAACGTTGGGTGCCTCGTGATTCTGATGAAAAACACCGTGTAACCCCGTGGAAAAATAGACAAGTCTGGGTACACGTGGTACAGCGGTCGTTTGTTATCTTCGCGCTAAAAACGAACTCCACAGTTCGCTACGCGCGAAAGATTACTTTGCACGGTTTCAATTCGTTTTTACGACCGACCCCTGTTTTATAGTCGATGCGCCATTACCTTGCCGAGAAACGAAATCGAAGATGTTGTCGAATTTCTCGCAGATGTTTGTCGATTCTACTCGAATCGAGTGAATGCCATTAAAAAGAAAAAAAAAAAAAAAAAAAAAAGAAGAAAAGACGCTGTCTCGCGACGAAACCAGCGAGAGTTGTGGAAATGGATTCGTCTCGATATTTGCAAAGTGAAATGGTAGAACTAGTATTTTAGGATGAAATTCTTTGAGATTTTTTCTTGATTAGTTCTAATCTGCTTGGAATTATTTTTTGATCATTCTCCCTTGCAATTATTGCATAAATGCGTGGGATGTTGCTTGACGGAGAAATGCGTTGTTTCGCTGATCTACAAAAGGGAGAAAAATAATTGTTATGGGTTTTGAAATTTTACAATGTAGATTTATTAGACTAATGGAGTATTTGTGTGCCGTATAAAAACGAACGACATACTTGTCAAGCATCGTACGAATGGTTGTGTATTATTTTCGAATTATTGAATGAATTATTTTCGATTAAATTTTTCGAATTTAAGTGTCTCAATGACTTTATAGAGAGAATACAAAAATCCAGCGATAAATATATAGAAGAATTTATCGTTCTGTTTGGAAAAATAGATGTGATTTTTAAATATTCAAAACGCCATTCACATTGGATACCGTTTAATTTTATTTATTTGGGGATATGGCTTGTCCTAGTTGCGTGGAATTTTGTACATATATACAGCTTTGTGTATCTATAACAGATATTCGAAACTTAAAAATATTATATGTTGTATCAGTCTATGATATTTGTAAAGTTAGATTACAAGGTAGTAAGGTAGATTACAATTTGAAGAAACTTCTTTCAAAAAAGAAGAATAAGAAACATTTTATAAAATACTTAATTATAACATGTTAAAGGAACTCCTATAACATAAATAAGAATTTCATAGAAAATATAGTTTGAAATAAAAAAGCAGCTGAAAGATAAAATGATTTTAATGCATTAGGTATGCATATTGTATTATTCAGAAGGTAGCTATAGCATATTTTAGATTCTAAAACCACTGTGTACGATCGCTCCAATAACGGGGAATTCCTAGTCGGTGTTAATTTTCAGAAGAATAATTTGCAAAATTAAGTACTTACGACATAATCAGATTTACGGTCGTGCAATTTGCTTTCACGCGATAAAGTACGCGTCGTGATGAATATCGATGAATCAAAATTTCCATCGTACACGGAGAATCTTTTAATTTATTATCTCTATTACTGTATCTATGAAACTACACGATCGATCACGATGTCTGGTTAGAAGACACGTGGTTTAACCGAGAATAATGGCGGGAAAAATGCTGTGAAAATTTGCGTGGCGGTCGAATATCCAACTACGAGATTAATTACAAGAATTATTTCCTGAATTACGTTTGTTTCGTCGCGTCCCTGATTTAGATTAGTCAGGCGATCGTTTCAAGTTTTCTGCTGTAGAATAAATAAATCACGCACTTTCACAAACCGATCTGATTGTTACGTCGCTCAAGAGTATTGATTCGATTTGCTGTGTTAGTTCCCAAGTATTTACGCTCGTGTGTCGTGTTCGAAATAAATGTATCGAAAGTATTTTGATTTCGACTTTTTAAAAATGTTTCTCCGTGATATATCTCTCAAATTAATCAAATTAATTATTCACTGTAATTTTTGAATCATGTTATATATTTGATATATAATTGGTTAAGATTATCTATCGATGGTAAAAGAACATAAAAATATATGTTTCTTTAAAAAGCAGAAACTTTTGAATTGGACGATTAACAATGATCGTGTAATTATTTTATATTACGTATGTATTTAACGAAACCGATGATAGAATCGATGATAAACAATTTCAAAGTCAAATAATTTTCATCTATATTTTTGTTACACACACATATCGTGTAACGATTTAATCTTAAGTGACTATCACGGTGTTCATTACTGGCTTATAGCTCATAGGATAAAGTTTAATGAATAATGAAAACGAAAAGAATCAATATTAAGGTATATAAGTATGAAATAAATGTTACAATGAAATGTACTTATTTAAGGTAAAATTGTCAAACCTGTATACTGTTAGTTTTGTTTGATACAAAGAACTCTGCTTAGTATGTATTTATTTATTTCTCCTTCAGAGATCTTTAATACAGCCTTACAATGCTTCTGAACTAAACTATCGCTAAAAGATGGTACTCGTATGGGAGTGCTTCCTCTCTGTTCTATTTGCCTAACGAACTTTCGTTTCCTATCTGTGCTTACAATTGGTATTGAGACTTAATTAATAAGAACGCAAGTTTCCGTAGTGTAGCTTCGCTTGTGAACGTTATTAAGTTATATAAACGTTGATAACAATTGAAGTACTGGTACAAGGCTGGTTTTGTCTAAAATAATATAATGACCATGTTCAGTGCGAAAATAGATGTGGAACGACGCGGAAATGTCAGTTACATTTATTCTAGCATCTACTCACGTGTAGATCACGTTTACAGATTATTTCTAAACTATATAAATCCATATTTGTAGAATTCTATTGAAATAATTCTATGTTATTTCGCAACTTTTTTAATCGTTCACATATCGAATTTTTTAATTTTGGCTAAAATTTCATCCACCTTTCGAGTCAAGTAATTTAGATTCCTAGTTAAATAATTTAGATTTATCTATTACATGGATCTATAGATGGATAACATTATTAAATATTCTTTATTATTGTTTTATTATTGTGACATTTTTCTTTCATACTATTTTTCTCTTGATCGTCATATTATCGAAATATGCCTTCCAATAAAACTAAATCTCAAGCAAACGATATTTTATAAATGCCGAATACGATTAAATATTCAACGCGAAGCTTAAAATATTGAAGCGTGAATGAATTTCATTTTCTGCTTGTCCATCGAATTTTCTTCGTTAATATACCATATTTATGAAAATCCTTTTTCGATGAAGAATTCTTTCGCGATGATCTTCCTCTTTCGATTATCATCCTTGAATATTTTATATCGTTTTGTGTAATATCTACATTCTGTGCATTCTTACATTTCCAATGAATGCATCAATATCTCCAATTTATTTATTATGCAAAATTATCCCAATAACGCAAGAATTTCTTTTCTTTCGGGATAAATTTAATAGTTATTTACAGGAAAAAAATCTGGCAAACGATAAACCAGTTTGTAGTTCGTGTGACGATCATTTTGCAGTAGACAGACGATTAACGCAATGTCTCATGTACAATACGTACAATGGTACGTACAATGTATCAAAATGCGTATTTTTCAAATTGTTACAAAAATAGACTCTGATGGATTTCCTTCGCCTTAGCACGATTACTTTTCAAATGACTAAAAATAAAAATTCCTAGAATCCGATAGACTTCACCTTATCGGTTATATTAAATAGACCGTCTTACGCGTCAATAGGAAAAGTTCAACGACAAAATGATCGCAAGAACCGATTGTTATGTAGCTACAAACCTCTCTAATCTCTTAACTGGATTTATTGTTTTTTGGACGATCTTCTGACACGGTTGAAGCAACAGTTTTCAGCTGCTGTTATCTTCATCAGACCTATCTGATCCTCTCAAACGCACACGACAATATCTTGGAAAGTTTCTTCCTTCCTCCTGTCTGTGTGTCCGTCCTTCTGTTCCTGTTATAGCTGATCGTTCGGTAGTCTGCGAGTCTGCGAGAAGCCTTGTGCGAATAGGCCTCGACCATGCCAGCAGACTAAAATCATTGGCTTTTATAGCGCGACACGACGCCTGTTGCGCCCTGTAGATCCAATTTTCTCTTTACACGTTGAAGCTACGATAGTCGAACATGATTGGGCAAGTCGAGGATCGTTCACCGACTAGCCACACTGTTCGATGATGCTTCACAACTTTGTTCACACTTGGGTAACTTTCCCAGTACACTTTTTAATTGTCTTCCTTGTTAAGAGCATTTTTCTGTATTAAGTATCGTGAAACTTTGATTGGTGCGAAATAATGTTATTTTCTGGAATCAGGTTGTTATGTAGTTGTTGTTTGTAGCAAATATTTTGTAATTTCTTTATATATTTTCAGACGAGTTTCAAATTTTACCAATATAATAATGACAGTCTTGTCTTTTAACAGGACTAGTGACAATTTCAAAATATTTTGTATGATTTATACAATAGATTAGTTATCAAAATAATCACTTTTTTCTGAGGAATTTAAAAATTGCGAGAAAACAAACACGTTTCTAGTAGACAACGGATAAGAATCATTCACTAATAAATACGATAAACTCAATATTTTAATCTTTTAAAGATACATATTATGTAAATACGATATTACTTAAGGAATATCCTAATATTGTAACGTTACGAACTCATAACTCTTAAATCTCTGCATAAGCAACATACTCTTCCGTTTCTCTTCCTTTTTCCTCATTTTCTTTTTCGATATTTATCACTTGCATCGCTTGCACGCTGTTAACGAGCGAATGCATCTAACTTGCCTAAAAATGATTAATTTTTGCTTATCGTTCACGAGGGTTGAGAATTGGCAGCGTGCCCCGTTTCCAGCGGCGTAAAAGCGATTCGAGGGTGTACTCGTGCAACCGTTTGTTACGTGTCAGACTTAATTAAAATTTGATAGACACGTCGAGCGAGAAAACGTTTTTTCACCCACGTTTTTTAGAACTGTGTTTTCTGTCGTCGATCTTTTTCTTCTTTCTTTATATAGATTTCAACGTCCCATCAACTACACCTGCGGTGGATCTTGATGGACGTGGTTTTGTAGTTTCAATTGCGTTCACCTCGTTCGTTCACGTTGTTTGATTTATCCTAGAAAAATGAGGAACATCTCGAGAATACTTGAGCCGTCAAATTTTTTGTTTCGTGAACAAAAACATCTCGACGAATATAGTTCCACGTTGTCCACGTATCGGCCGTGATTTCCTCCGTTTTATTATTTGTTTGTTCAGGGGAACGAATCATTTTGGCGATCCGCCTCGGGTACCGAGAAACATTTTCGAAGCGAAAATAAAATTGCTGCATAAACTGTTCCTCCGGCGTCAATACAGAGGTAAATTATTCTCTGTTTCGTCATGTTCCTTGTTCTGTAATTCTGCTAGGTACGAATCAATCTCGAGTTTGTTTAACGTTATTTGCATCATTTTGTTTCACAGACTGTTGCCAAATGCTATGCATCTTTTCATTGTTTCTTTGTATCGGTATATAATATGTAATCGGTATATCATACGTAAGAATTTTCCTAAGAGTTTGAAAAGTCACTATTATCTTAAAATCTTTATATAATTTCAATTTTATATTGTAATTTTACATAATTTTACATATAAGAGAATTAAATTGCTGCAGCTAAATAATATAATTATTTCCCTTCGTATATCAGTTAATTTTCAGTACAATAAAAATGATGTGTGAAGTATACGAACTTATAGATCATTGCATCTAAATTTATCAAACGTTGATAAAACGTTACGTTTTAGTATAATTAACATACGTACTGTTTAATTCTAGTAACAATAAAATTCCAATTTTTTATGTATAATTTTCAATGTTTGACTAAAACGGATAAGCAAAAAAGAAAGAAAAAGAAACAAGGAGCACGATATTATATGTAGTTTACAGTATATATCATAATTAAAAAGATCGTTTATCGTGAAAAGAGCAGTTCTTGCGTTTAAATTAGTAAAACCACTTGATTTTAGTCAGATTAAAAATATCTTTCGTTTTTTACATTTCAAACTCGGTAGTCGTTTCGAGTGGTTGTATGCGTTTAGTAACAGTATCAGGTATAGCATAAATTTTAATCAATGTGATGATACAGTTGCTCGCCACAGCTAATTTCAGTAATATAATCTGGAATTGCTCTTAGCACTAATTGCACTCAGTACGCGTCTATTTTATTATCCTCCAGAATTGTGTCGTTATTATCATGCAAATGATTTTTACAAAGTTCCCATGACGAAAGATTTACGTACATGCATAAATTTTATTTATTACTTTGGACACTCTCAAATTAAAAATGCCCATAGAAAAGTTTAAACTTTATTTTCGCTTGCAAGTAATGGAAATATGCAATCGATACGTGGACATAATTTTTTGTGTTCAGCTTAAAAGTATAATAAAAAGATAATTTTCAGTTAAACTGAATTTATATCCTTATTAAGTAATGGTGAGAAAAAGTATTCTTCACGATCGTTTTTTAAAAGAATTTTGTTACCTTTATGAAATTTTCTTATTGTTAACTTTATCAGTATTATTATTGTTCATTTGAAAGTGAATATAGTAAAATATTAATTACTTGAATCAGAAGCACGACAAATCAGGCACCTATATTAAAAAAAGAATGAGTAATTGAAAACAATTGAAGTTTGTAACTGTAAGTTATTTCCGGACTGTGTACACGTTACTCATAAGGCAAAAACTTTCTTGGTTTTTGTACCTTGCGTTATTTATTAATATTTATACTTACTTGAACAAATATTAGATATCAAATAAATATTCTTAAAGTTGAAGCTCAAATAGGAATATTTCTAAACAATGAAAAATTTGTAATGCTTCGTACTCCAACAATTTTTCGATACGTTTAACCAAACGATTGGTAATTTCACCACACTTATGTTTTAAAACTTTCTGAAAAGCCATGTTTCGAGATGCATAATATTTATGGATTTTTATTTATATATAACAACCTTCTCCTTTTTCCATTTTTTGTCGCCTAAAACGAACATTTAACGTAAAATTTCTATTAAAAATTTTTCTGTACTAAACACTCTTGTATAAGACATACAATTATGTTATACATTCATACTTCTTGTTAATCATAATTCAGATTTATAAAATTACAGCGTTTCTCTCGTTTTACTCTGTAAACTTTTGCTCGGCGTACACGTACACAGGAGTACAAAAAATTGATAATTTCTATAAATATAATTTTGATCAACTCTGTAACATACAGAATAAGTATATTTCTATTGCAGATATAAAAAAATCGTAGAGAAATATTTTACATCGTATATCAGACTATCATTGTGAAGTGCCATCTTATTCAGAAATGCATTCAGAAGTGTATTTGCAAAGTTTGATCGCATTATTATTTCTAAATGAAACTCTACGATTATTTTTACATTCATTGATTCTTCGTGCCATTAAATGGTTTCGAATAAAAGAAATATCGACGATGCACTTCCGCACTGCGCAATATGACAGAGTTTAATAAACGATGTAAAATTTTTCTGTACAATTTTGTTATATCTGCGATAGCATCAGAGCAATATAACCCGTCCCAGTTACTAGACTTACCCATTGTATTTAATTCACTATTCTATAATTGATCTTTCTACAAAACAATACGCGAAACAGAGTGTGAAAGATAAATGCCTAAATGAGGCTTCGTCAACGTTGTCTGATTGAACCTAATGCCTTGTGTCTTTTCATAGAACGAAATAAATGGCTTACTGTTCTATATAAGAGATCGTTAGCTTGTAATCCGAAGTTGAGACGTATTATGCGCTCAGTGGTTTACGAAGTTTCAAGGTGCTACGCGGAAATTGCTTGATTCACTTTCGACCGGTTCCGTCGCGTTTAAATAAAGCGTGTTGCACAGTAGTTTGTGACGGTGATACGTGGCTCTGGAAGAAATGCAAAATTACTCTTGTACGGCTAATCCTCTGTGCTTTTCGTCGTTAAATGTCGCTTCCAGAATTTCGCAATCCTTTATATACGCTGTCTGCTTGTGAAACGTGTCTTACAGTGAATGGCTTCTTTTTCCATTTGCGAGGCTTTACGAACTAACGATATCCCCAATCCGTCGTCCGGGTTGATTATGGTTAATTAAATTAGTATTGACGCCAAAATTCCGACCGATAACGCGAAAATTTTGTTTTTTGGATATTTGTGCTTTTTGCAATGGGTTAAATGGTTAGGCAGAAATTGCAGTGAAGAAAAATTTGAAATTTGAATTCTTATTTGAGCTTTTTTTGGATTTGTTCTTTTCATTGATATTGTGTCTGTATCAACGGTTGGTAGAGAAGATATAGTAATATTTAAGAGAAATTATACGATGAATAGACATTTTCAAAAATTTCTTATTTAATTGATTTTATCATGTTAGATATAAATCAATTTTATTAAATCTAAGATTCGCTTACTTCTGCTATAAAATTTTCACATATAAAATTCCAGATCATTTAAATATTCTCTTTTCGATACTCATTAAAATAAACTTATTCCTACAACAAGTACAACTTCTTACATTTCTTTAATTGTAAGGACTCTCTCGTACTATTTAAAAGCTTTGCGATAAGAATTCCAACAATTTATAACTATCCCCAAACAAATCAATTGTATTTTAATCATCAAGGTTTAATTAAAATGTAAGGTGTTTTATAATTCTAAAACTATCAAGTATGATACGAGAGGTAACAAATGCTATTTTATTATTCACTACTATTAAATATCGATACAGTGATTAAAGATAATAATTGCTGTCACTAAATTTGTTAAAATTATCGCGTATATTTTTCTAAAATATCTGCTCGTTCTCGTAAAAAGTAATTTTCGCGTGGCCGTATAGTTTGCCAAATGAAAAAATGAACGCCAGTTCCAGAATTAGCTCATGTCTTCGACTGAATTCATCGCAACAAAAGCCCTCGCGTTGAATCGTTTCGACGCTATGCGATCCGTGCTCATTTCCGGGCATGCCTGATGATGAATAGGTTCACTTTCTGGCCATAAATGCGATTTTACGGTGGTACGATATCTATAATCTTCATTCTGTAAGTTTGGTTTAATCTTTAATTACATTATCGAGACAAAACCATAGGGCTTGTTGTGTGGCGAATACAGACCAAAGATAACGATTTATTTAATATATTTAATATTTATTTATGTTTGATTTATGTTTATATTTATTTATGTGATGCTACAATACTTATTGTTCAAAATTGTAGCTACGGTAAATAAAGTGTGAACTGAATTCTTCAATGAATCCTGTAAACTATTTCGAAAATAAGTATTTTGTATGTTTGGATAAAAAGCGGAAAAATCTTTTCTGACAGAATTTATGTAAAAATACCAAATATGCATGAGCATATTGCAAAGTATTATTTTTGTGACATCGAGTTGAGATATGCTATTCCCATTTATATTTATCTTTTGTCCTGTTTTATATTCGTCACAGAAAAATGAATATTTAAAATTTCTGAACTGTACACTCCTTTGGAAAGCAATCAGATGTTTCTTGTCAGGTTTAACATTTGACGAGAATGAATTAAAATAGAGAGATCACGAGATTGAGAGATCGTTTGGTCAAAGCTGACGTCCGTATGTCTGCTTTGAGAAATGTGAAAACTCGGTTAATTCAGCCTTCTCGAGTGATCCTTGACCTCAAAAAATTAGGTTCCGCGTTTGACTGAAGCAAGCAATTTCCTTTCGTATACGCACCATTCTTTCATTTTTCTATGACCGATTTTATTTCCTGCGTATTCTCATTATAGAGTTGCTAACTTGAATTACGTATGTATATCTCTCTCATTATATTCACAGTTTATTTCTAGATAGCTTTTTATTCCATGGAGAATTTATCTGAGAATTTATTCAAGTTGAACACTCATCGTTATCTGATATTGAAGTTTTTAAAAAATATGAAGTAACTCGTTCTCTTATAAGGTTAACGTTTCCGTACGTAGAATCGCCAAAAAATTACGATGAAATAATATGAAATATTTATTATTTCTTCCTTTGCATAATTGAGTGTATTTAATTATTATTTGAAAAATAATTTTCATTATATTACTCAATTAAATATCTAATTAAAAGGAATATAAAATAAAACGTACCAAGGAAATGAACGTAGAGCACTTAAAATACTTGCTATCTTTCAGAACGTGTTAATCAATTATTTTTAGAAAACCCCTCTTTTTCATGGAAAAATTTTGTTAGGTTCGAAAATTCGTGGAAATCAAAGCCATCATTACCTAGTATTCACTACATATTTCGGCGCGTATTGCGTAAATTTCAAGATGCTCGATTTCAAACTCACGCTCATCTGTCGTTAATAGAAATGCAATCGATTCTAAAGGACCACGACGATTGCTGCCAATCCAAAAGGTTATTCGCATGACCCACATTTAGTTTCTCCGCGCGCAACGAATTTTCGTACGGATGAAATAACGTGAACTGCGCAAACACGCATGATCACAGGCAAGTTAGCTGTCCATTAAAAACTGTCGATGTCTAATGTGTTCCATCATTCATATTGACTTTCGTTGATAAACTAAAAAAACATGGAAACACGAAAGTGATATCTATTAAATTAGTTAAAAATACAAAATATGAAAAAATATTTTGTAATCGCAATATTTGTTGATATAATTCAATTAGTATCTAAAATTCTAAAACCCTGGAAGATTTGCAAAGGAATGTGCAGATAAAAAATGCATGTTCAATGATTTAAATATATGTATGTAATGCTAGAACCTTCAGACTTATGAGAGGGTTTTATAAATAGGAATGTCATAGGACGACGGTAACGCTGTGGTTAGCGTAGTTGGTTGCTAACCTTCCAAACCCAGGTTCGAATCCCGGCACTTTACTAGTCCAGTTTTTCACCTTTCCTAGATATGAAGAAAAGGAGCGGTCCCGGATGGTTGGAAGAAAATCTCCCAACCGAGATTGAATACAAATTGTCAAGCGAGCTAGAATTAGGATAAGACCTTAGGATAAGGCGCATACCAGTGAGAAGAAGAAGAGTTAGGGTGGTAAATATTGTGGGTGTTTACCCAAAGGAGTTAGGTGATGATGAATAACTTTGTCAGCACCACCCGAACATCCATCCATAAATGGGAGGTCGTCAACATAGGAACGGGAAACGCTTAATTTTTCAGCATTTAGTAGATTTAAGGAATAATGAGATTAGGGTATCCTGCTATAGAAAATGTAACGAAAACGTCGGTAACCTGAAAGTTATCAGTAAGTCATCAACAATCAACTACCTCCAAAAGTGAAGGGATCGTGGTGTCAAGGAAGGATTAAGATGTCAGGAAAACCGAGCTGGGTTTGGTCAGTTTAGTAGCCTACTACGTGCGTTATTCAAGCGTTGTCCTTATTTTGCACAATTTCCACATGTATCTCTGAATTTTTATAACGCAATAAAAAAAAGAATTCCTTCATTTTTTGTAAATATTTCATTTATGTTCATATATTTTTGAAAAATTTATAAGTAACGATTCAGGACTTAATTCGATATATTTTGATATCTATGGTAAAAATAGCAAAAGCTATTATATGCTATATGTTAATTGCACAGACTAGAAGATTTATTGACAAATATTTTAATAGACTCGTATGAATATATTTTTTAATGAATATGTATAATTATCTTTACAAATTATATATTATTTTGAATCTATCAAAAAAAGTCAAATTATTAATCATGAAAAAGAAATAATTAATCATGAGTCATAAAAGTTAGTAATCGACATATCGCTGGACCACATGGCCCATTGGGATTTCCCATCCTTCCTAGCCCGTCAGCATTTTCACTTTTCCCTGCACTGTAGTTCATCGGGTTTTTTCCAAATGGTTTTTCCACGATACTACAAGATTAGTAATAGAAATATTTTATACCTATTTTCGATTGAAATGTTTTTCAAATACTTTTAAGATTGTTCAATTACAAAAATATATATTCATCTCGTTATTACGTTTTGTAAGTTATGTTTTATTTTTCAAAAAGTAACCGTTTACTTGTTAGGTTTACACAGTGGGTTTATCGATCCACTGGTTCCAGTGTATCTTAGGTTTTAGTGGTTTCCCAGGCCTGCTGCCCTTTTTTACAGACACGTTGCTCAGCATCCACGAAAAAGTTAGAAATTCAGAGTTTAGTCGGGAAAGTTGGAGTAAACTTGTGCTAAAAAAAAGAAAAACATATCGCATTTCTTGCCTGGGGAACGTGTCTATAGATTTAAATTTTACTATCTCAAAAGTTAAAGATGAAAAATTAAATTGGCTGAGTCGAAATGAATTATCTTTCATAGTACTTATATTAAAAGAATTTTATAAATCTAATATTTCTTACAAACGTGTATGTAGTACTTTATGCTCTTTAGATTACAACATTTTTTACGACTTTTTGAAAAACTTTCCTAAAAGTTACAAAGAAAGAAATATACAAATGTAGTACAAAAACATAATAATCGTAAAAAATAAGGAACGGTGATAAATTACTGATAAATAAGTAACAGAGAATCGTCTTTTTCTTTTGCTTATTGTACGTATGTCTCGTATATTGTATGTATGTCCGCGTTGCTTGTGAAGTGATTTAATACGAACCTCCCAGAAATTTTTTCATTTAAAAATTCTCTATTACGATAAAGGTAGTTCTTCATAACGATAGTTTTCCACCACTATACATTCCTCATAAATGAATGCATAATCTAAGAGATATGAAGAACATAACGAGTATCATGGAATCTTCCACATCTGCCTTATTAAATTTCGTAATTCACGTCAGTGTCATTATCAATATTAAGTAAATATAATTATCTGTATATGTGATGTTTATTTATCTATTCTAAATCTATTTAAAATGTATATGATACATCGCAATAGGGTTTGAAAATTAAATCCGTGTCATGACTTTAACTACAATAAAATATATATTTCTGTACATAAGTACATTCTATATAACAAAAGATGTACCGATGATTGAAATTTATCATTAGTAAATTTCGTATCTTTAAAAATATCAAGATTATTTTTGAACGTTTCCTTCTAAATAGAATTTTTTAAAATGAAATGTATACATATACATTAAAAAATAACAATCTAAGAAGGGAATTCCAAAAATACCAAATTTGCTGTTTCCCACATAATACACAAAGGAATATGATATAACAATTTACAAATCATAAATGATTTTTTCAACCTAAGATTCAAGGTGCCATATATCATGTCGTCGATTAATACCTTAATTTACAATATTATAAAGTACAAATATTTTTATCTTCGATGCAAAATCAAATTCAGTATCCTTTAACTTTCTAACGTTAGAAAAACACTGACGAATTACGCATAATATCTCTCAATGGCCCGATAAATTTTCTAATCGGCTACGTACATATATATCTAGTGGTGATGAGAGAGCATATTTAATTCTGAAACGTGCGACAATCGACCATTGTCGTGACGCAATTTGGATACGGATAAGTGGAAAGCAATAGGAGCCTATATCTGATTTTTCGGTTGAATAAAGTTCGTCACTCACTCCTCGATGTTGTTATGGACACATGGAAATCTCTACTATCATCTAAACTAGGACAATGGAAATATTTTACACGAGAAATTTTTGAAAATAACAATAACAGTTTAATAATACCGTGATAACTCCGACTTTCCACATTTCCAATCTGCATTGTTTCCATTGTTTCCGGTTTTCCACTTGTTCACGAGTATAAAGCGTATATAGTTTCCGCTTAACTATCCAATACACGTTTCAAAACGTTCAACATTTCGCCCTCTCCCCCTTTTTTTTTAAAGAAAGGGGAACGGTCTTTAGCTTTATCTGTCGTTTCTCTTTCTTTTTGCTTGAACGTTATTTTTTAATCTTTGTTCTTAACATTTCGTATTTTGGAATTCTTTGTCAGTATTATTGTCATTCTTGAATATACAGGCTGGTTGGTAACTGGTGGTACAAGCGGAAAGGGGGTGATTCTACGTGAAAAAAGAAGTCGAAAATATAGAATAAAAATTTTTCGTTTGAGGCTTTGTTTTCGAGAAAATCGACTTTGAAATTTCGCTCGGTACGTGTGCGCTTTATCACGTCTCGTTATAACGGATCTCACTGCAGATCGTTGTCTCAATGGAAAAATTTAAGAAATTAAAAAAAAATTTTTTTATTCTATATTTTCGACTTCTTTTTTCGCGCAGAATCATCCCCTTTCCGCTTGTACCGCCAGTTACCAACCACCCTGTACAGTACAATTGTATTGTACGTGAATGAGGGAACGTAGAACGTAGAATGAAAACACACACAAATATGTATCCCCTTGCTAGTATGTATGTGAACGTCGGATGATGGCCTAGGCCTCTGTTGCTACAAAAGAGTGATATGCGAGTGTGGAATCTCGTTCCCTAGGCCTCCGGCGACTAGCCCACGTGGCGAGCATAGTTATGTAAATATTCAAGTAAAGTTCTTTCTAATACTTCTCCAAATTCTCTCCATACTTTAACAGTCATATATTTTTAGAACATAGACTGCCAGCCATATTGACGATGAGATTTGCTAACATTTGTTACAAATTCAATGCTTTTCACTGCGTTTACCTTCTAGTTGTTTTATTATAAATCTGTTATTTCACTCGCATCATATGTACTTTACAATGGAAAATACTAAAAAAAAGAAATTTTCCAATATGTGTATCGAGTAAGTGTTCTAATATTTACAGAGCAGCGAACAAAAGAAGGTTTAAACATGATACAAAAAGTATCAATTTTATAAAACGGATTTGTATTTGACAAGAGCTGTCCGGTAGTCTACATATTGTTCCAAAAACAGATTGGGATCTGTTAAACGTTTAGGTGTTTTTTAATGACGATTTTTAATTGCTTTTATCTCTATTTAATAAGATATAGGAACTACAATGACAATAATAATTTCTGAACCATAAGTGGTCTTATTTGTTCAATTTATTCGGTTAAAAGGAAAGGAATTAGTATACAGAAGTTATTGAAGCTTCCTTGGTAAGGAGTTGATCAAATGATAAAGCTTTTAGAGGAAGCTCCAATAACTTTGCTTTTTATTAAGAGCTTTTAGAGCTTCTTATATAGAGAATTTATATTCGATGAAGAAATTAACAAATGTTATATTTTCTCCACGGTGAATTTTTCCTCGTCAATTCATGTCAAACGAATTATCGATAATTCGATAAACTAAGGATTTAATATTTTCTTTCCTTTTATCTGCAAGACTGTAATTTGTGTCGATACTATCCACGCTCGAGCCGTTATTCTCACACATCTCGTTGAATTTTAAAGTTTGATACGTAGTACGAGGGGATAGAATTCTCCGACAGGATTTTTCAATCGAGCGAATCACGCTTCAGCATCATTTCTCACTTTCTTTTCCAGCTAGAAGAATATATTTCTCTTTTACCTCAGATTCACGATATATTACATAGCTACGTGTGTACATGTATATGCGAAAAATCGAATTTTGATTGCGTCGAATACACGTACTTTTATTACAAGATAAATAAAAAATGCGCGTACAGAATTATCGTATTTTGCAAAATAATATTTTTCTTATTGTATTTTCGAAGAGTTCGCTCAATCAATTCAAAACTGTTCTTTAATTTGATATTTTTATTCAATCGTAAAAATAAATGACTTTAATAATTTCTTTGACAGTTCGAATCCGGATTAAAGCATGAATTCTACGTATAATTTTAAACTAAATATAAATCTACATTTCCTAACAGAAAACGTTTCTCTATTTGTTAATTAATTTTTTATTGGTCGATATCGTTTATGTAGAAAACTGTAAATAATTAAAAACGAATATTAGACAATGGAGTTTGAATTTAATAAGATGCAGTGAACTTCGTATAAAGAATATAAATTTCTCAAGGGATTATTAAAGCCGCTGAAATAAATCCTTACTTTATTAAATATCATTTTAGCACGGAGTCCGATAAACAAATGTTCCGTCTAAAAGTTTCGTTATTTAGTTAACTGAATTTTTGGGTTTTCGTATGAACGCAAGCCAATTGGAACAGGTGGCCACCTTGCGCGTCGCCTACAATAGAAAACAGCACCATAGACTTTCAACACCTAACATGATAATTTTATATTTATTATTTATTTATTATATTAGGATTAGGACGAACTTCTGTTTGATTTACACTTATGGTCTACTTTACTAACCATCAAGTTTAACGTCCGTCGTATTTAACGTGATTTTTATTACATTAGGCAACAATAAATCAAAAGAATCTTTTGATGTTATAAAATATTCTATAGGATCGTCTAATTCTAATTCTCTGAGAAGGCTACTTGTAGCTCTAAACGAATTATTTCTATTTTACCCATTTTCGAGCCTATACACGCTATCTTGTGTTTAAGTCTTCTTCTATTCCTTCTACAATTTTTTCTATTAAAATCAGAGCAAGACTTCTGACAGTACCGTACAGCATCGCACAACAATGTGTCGTCTGTTTATCTTTCATGGTTACGATAGCTCAATTGTACTTTGCAAACACGGATAGCTAAGCACTTACATGAATAGCTACTTGCCAATCGACTAAAATATTAGACGTGTCTGACCGAGCGTATTCAGACAGGTCGACAAGGTTCGTTAAGCGGCGAGTTGATCGACTCGATCAACTTTAGTCGAGCTGTAAGAAGCTTTAGAATCGCTCAGTGTAATTACTGACGCGAATACCATTAACGATAATCTCTAATTATGGAAATTATGGATTATTATTATACTGTAGCTGAAGATATGGAATCTAATGTTGACACGTACGAAGCAGCTAATACAAGTAAATAAGAACACTGGTTTACAGAGCTAAATATTCCCAATCACCGATTCGCACATGCCAGCTAACAAAATTAAAGTTCAATTTGAGTGCTTTCCAGTGAAATAATTAAATTTTAATTCAATGAAGCATTTCAATTAAATGTTATTTTCACAAATCACGTATTGATGGATTTTAATATTTTCAACAAAATATTACAGCCTTCAAATTTTACTAATTAAGTGTCAAAAAATGTTTAAGGCACTTTTAATTTGAATACCGCTACTTTGAATATCAGAGATAATAAAGCGTTTGTTTTTTCCGTGCTGAATATTTACAAAATATAATATTATCATGTGTAGTATGTAATATAATACTTTCCCTGAATTATATACTTGTAATTCCGTGTTTCTACAAGCTGATCCAGGTTCACGCTAGAGCTGAATGATAATAACTGTTCCATGTTGTATGTTGAAATAAAAAATTCCAGATTTACGTGTGTCAAATACTAACTAGGTTTGCATAGATTAAGTAGTAGCAATCATTCGAGTGAATTGGGTTAGCTAGTTTTATGCGAATTAAAAATATTATAGCGATCAGAATTATAGTGATCTTTATTTATTATATAGATTTATTTACTGTGATTGAAACAGAGGATTATGACTCTAATTAATAGTAATTTAATAATAATAATAAATAAAATAAATAATAATAAATATAATATAATAATAAATAAATTAAATAATAGCTATTTCTTAATGTAGTAATGTGACACATCTAAAACAAGTAAATTTGTACAACTACTCAACTTATAACTCACAACTAATGAGTAACAACTAACTCGCAACTACTCGCAACTTACTCGTAATTGACTATCCTCTTCATCAAAATGTCCTTTTATACCATAGTTTTCGATATTATCACCACCTACATGTGTTTTACAGCTATTAATGACTCAAGATGATCATCGATCAAATAAATTATAGAAATAAAATTTCCTAACACTAAATATTTTTATATCTTTATATATTCTTGTAAGAAGGAATACCTTTTAAGAATATTTTTTAAAGGAGAAGATTTTTTTCTTAGAAAAAGAGAAGACCTCATAAGAAATAGCTTTAAAAAAAAAGAAGAAAAAAAAGGAAACAAACGATGTACGTCCTAGGCTTCTAGCGAAACTCTCTTTCCAAGTAATTGTTTGTTTTCATAGTTCGCGTTTCTTTGCCTGACAAAATGAACATAGAAATGGATTAAAAACGAATAACCTTATTACCTTTTGCCGGGGCCAATAAATCGATACAATGCCGCATTTCTTGCACAAGATGCAGAAATAACTCGGAATTAACTGAAGAAAGAAGGAGGAAGAGTAATAAACGAGGGTTGAAAAAGCAGTAATACTTTAAGTCCTATGAAAGAGAGTTGAGTAAGCAAATAAGACGTCTGTTATTAAGAAACATTAATGATTACGCCTACGGAGACGATGAAACGCGAAGAAAAGTGGAGAACTACAGATAATAAAAGTGTCAAAAGACTGGGAGCAAATCCTGCAATTAGCGTTTGATAAATTGGCCTATCATCGTGCCTTTCATAAACAACAAATTGGTTATATCTATCAAAGTACTATTAATTTAAAAAATAGGTTCGAGTTACTTAAAGCGTGTTCGTTAAACACGGAAACATGAAAAGCGTGAGACACGTTTATTCGTTCAACGTTCTATTCTTAACTCAGCTTAGCTCAACAGATGTTATTAATTCGTATCTTCATTGATATACAATTTTATTAATTACCATTTTTATCGATATAAAACAAGCGATTCCAAGAGTTCGGTTTTAAGTATCTAGATGTAAATTACGCGTTTTCTTTGTTTTTATTACAAATTACTAATTTTTACACTATATTTTATCATTACAGCGAACATTATTAATATTTTATAGATGTCATTAAATCTATGATGTATTAGCACCTTATACAACGATACATAATTTATACTTATTTTAATATTGCAACGGTATAATTTATGAAACAATATAAGGTACAGTTTTCTCTACAAACATAGCTAAGAACAATTGAAAAGTGAATAAAAATGTATTATAAAGTAACGTATTAAGATAGATACTCATCGTTAATACGTATTAACGTCAGAACTTATGAACCATCAATTTATTTATTCTATAAAAGGACAAAAGATTGTGCCTGTATGGCAGTATGAGAAATGCAGAACTAAAGTAAATTATATACTTGCTCTCTCAATTTAGAGATAACTGTAACCTCTTTCAGTAATTTCACGATAGTTTTTCTTATATCTATCAGGGCTTTCTTATTCCTTTGAGTAAATTTCAGTATCTTTACTATTTGCGTATCCGATATTTAGAGTTTCATTTACGAATACCGGTAAGTTTAACATTCCGTTCAATGTGTCAGAAGCAACAAATTCTCCAACCTGGAAGGCGCTCGAACTCTACGAGCATTAAACGATCAATCGAGTCAGTGAACCAAATATACCGAATGCAACTTACATGTTTGGAACTTTGGTTTTGGAATTGCTGTATCAATGATTCACTATGTGGACCGTGATATCAAACTCAATCGTTATCTCAAAACATCGACAGTTATCTTGTAGTTTCGTTGAGAACACAGATAAAATATAGAATGCAGATAGAACGTTATTCATTTGTAATGTTTAGCGTATTCTTATAATGAATATTCGGATTTATTATTTTATCATTGTAAACAAATTTTATTAGAAACAGATCTTCGACAACGATTGACCACAGTTGATGTTAGAACTTCGATCAATGATATTCTTTTACTTTTGTTTAATTATTTTTATCGATAATATCAATTTTCGTTGCGAAATTATTTGTTCGTTTACTTGTTCATTTTTAATCGGTTACTCAATTATATTCACAACGTCGACATTTCAAGATATGATAAATGAACGATTATGAAAGCATTGTATCAATGTTAAATAACATTCAATTGTTATAATAAGCAATGAAATTTTATTAGCCAGAGTTGATGTCATTGATTGTTGTTAAATATCATTTTTAAGATCGTTCATAGTATAATGAATAAAAGATAAAGGATAATCAATCAAATAAAAAGGAAACAAAAGAGGGAAAGAGCTATTGTTGCCGTATCCAGCAATCTTCAATTGGCATATAAAATTCAGGAAAGCTTAATGTTTCTCTGTAATAAAAATTTGATCAGAAATTTTATTGTCAATAACTCACTCTTCCATTGAAAGAAGTTCTTTTTATCATCACCAAGGTTTCATCTCCTCTCTCTGCTGACGAAATCCATTTGCCATTTTATGTAACTTCGTCTGCTTTTAACATCGATACTTTGGCGTACCTCTATAAATTGCCATAGGAGCTGACATTTGACACAAATAGAAAAAAAGGAGAGAGGTAAAATAATGCTGAACGATCCGTCTAAAGTTTCCCTCTCAGGAATCCCCAAAATTTATTTTCAAATGCTTTTGCATTTTTTATAAACATTTACAGAAATAAAAGTAATTATGTACATTGTGATTCAAATATACACAATATATTTACACATTATTTATACATTATATAAACGATCAAGCAAAATCTCATTTTTTAAATGTTCGGTAATAGGAGCAAAAATATATATATTTAATTCCATAACTTATTAAAAGGACAGTTTTGGTATTTATTATTTGGAATTTTATAATTCGTACCTTAACTACAAAATTTTTAAAAATCTCTGAAAATACATGCATAATCGAAATCCCACCATAGAGTTTCTTCAAACAAAAATCCTAACTCTGTATCTTGAGTATGGAAGTTGTATCTCTTTCATCTGATAATTATCCAAGCAGTTTCATTAAAACCATCATATTTTTCCATACAGTTTATCTACCAGGTTTTCTTTTACCCGCTACTGGAAATTAAAGTTTAACGCACTGTAGGTATATTCATAGTTTTCATCTTAGTAAAACTCCTTTCTCATATATTCTAAAAATTTCTTTTTCTCAAAATACCTGCATAATCGTTACGTTCTTGCCTGCTGCCACTATATTTCTAATTTATACCATAGTAAGAAATTTTTTCCTTCTGAAAATGTATATACATAATCGAGAAGCGATCCAAATTTTACCATAGAATTTTTCCACGCGTAAAATCCACCAATCCCTGTGCTATCATGAAAATTACATATTTTCCATCTGGTGACTATCCAAGGAATATCGACCACCATTGAACACCAGCCAAGTTAAGAGCTCCACGTGCTGTCAACATTCGTAATTCCGAGTAGAGTGGTTTCTATCCGCATTGGCTGTCGTTTAACGATTAACGCATAGAAAGGAAGAAAAACGGGCTAAAATGAACGGAGAAGAGGAAAAAAAAAAAGAAAAATAGAAAGAGATGAGATGAAATTATATTTTATGAACGATCGGTTGCGGCCGATGATTCGTCGAAACACCCCCGGGAGCCGATGTTTCGCATGAGAATTAAGGTCATTGCAGGGGGACTCGACCGTTAATTTCATCTTCTTCTCTGGCAAGCGACGAAGCGTCGCGGCGCCTAGCATCCCACACAAGTTCACGCACTGATGCACGTGCACATGTGTGACCCGGTTGCGCGTGCTGCACTATCCCGAGCCATGTACTTTGCGTTTGCGTTCCGCAAAAGGGGATGGAGGATGGTTTATTGATCGCTCGAGGAAGAAACGATTCTGCGTCTCGCGTCTCGCGATCATCGCGAAACCCATCGGTTGCTATCCGTCCACCTTGTTCGAACCAGTCTTTCTTTTCGTACTTTTCTACGTGTGGCGAGTCATCGTAGCCTTCCCGTTGCTAGTCGAATGACGTTACAAAGATTATGAACGACCAGATGAAAACGAGGATTTAACGGAAGATCTCTCGTTTAAGATTCCTCCCTCAGAAAGGGCTATAGCAACCTGACAGTTTCAAAAAATTGAACTGTTCTCTTTCAGTCTCTTTATCCTAGTTATTCTTCACGGATCTATACGATCCAAAGTGGACATTGTATTTCGATAGAAATAAGCTGTTAAAAATATAGATGGTTTCTAAATATTTACTCGTCAATTATCTTCGTATCATTATTCATCCGATATATACTGAAAAAAGGGAGATATCTGAAGAGATACAAACGTGAAGAAGAAGTGAGCCAGGATTAAAAATATTAGGTGTCAACAGATACAAATGATTTGTTCAACCTTCAAACTCCCGTTTCCTTTCCGTTCCTACGGTCATAAAAAGTCTTGAAAAATCCCACGTTATATCTTTGATAACTGATTCTAGTTTAGAAATCAAACAGAATTTTTTATTTCCAATCTGCTCAAACGATCGCTATCTATCGATATACTATCGGAACAGGTTTCAGATACAACAGATATAACTTCGTTATTTCGTCGAATGTTTCTTTGAAAAGATTGGGAAAAGAAAGCGATAAAACTACAATGAAAGATCTGAACTTTTCGTTTGATGCTTACCTACGAAAACTTAGAACTTGAAATTAATAAAATTTATATTCCCAAACTTTATCTATTTTTCAAATGTCTCAGGGTAATTCGTCTCTTTAGGAAATCACGTTCCCCGTATTTTCCGGGGGATGGAAGAGAAATAGACCTAATTAAGAAGAGATTTTATTACACCGAGGACATAACTACGTTGTTAGACATTATCCCTGTAACACTCGGAAGAAAAGGCAATATTTCGGTAGTTTCGTATCCGATATCGTAGATTTCATTCGAATTAATTGAGACGAATTGAGTTGCTCAGGGGAGAAGTAAATGTTCAGCGAGTTAAATGTAGGTTAGTTCTAGATTAGTGCTGACTGGACGGAGTTTGGAAGACGAGAACTCGAATTTGCGGAGAAGTTACTTGTTGCGACTCGTGTTGCGACTGATGTATGTACGTCTATTCGCATTTTCTGTTCTCGCTGTTATGCTGAATGTTCCGTTATGAGGAATTTCTGCTTATCTGATCTGTTGTTAGGAACTGTCTGGTATGTATTAAAGTTTCACAATAATTCGAATAGCCTTAACATTGTCGGGACGTATGTTTTCTTTCAACGATGAACGCAATAATACAATAGTACAGATTATAACATACTGAAGTTTGAAGTATGTGTTAATTATAATTGTTTAAACGAGATACGTAATTCTATTTATAATGAGATCTTATGCATCAATAGATCTTAGTTAGAAAAATTATAACGATTCAGTCATTTTCATAAAATTATCTTGGGTCATATTATATCTCTCGTATCATTATTACTCACATAAGAGTTAGAGTAATTGTTAGAACATTTTTCCAAAATCTCTTAATTTGTTTCTTGAAACACCGTTGCTATATTTTTCATTCAAGAAACAGTATATATATATATATATATATATATATATATATATATATAACAGTATATATAAAAACAATATTTTTTTTTAATTTCATAAGTGTTTGGGACGAACCTGAAAATGTACGTAAGAGTTGCAAGGTATTTATAATATTTAGTGCAATCATCTTTAGCACAAATTGTGTACATATTTCAGATCGCTATTCGTACTGCATACTAATTTTTTACTCGGCATAACTACTATATAAATCTTCAGATTGGTTTCAAATTTTACCAATGTAATCAGGGTAGTCATATTGTATAGTCATATAGCACACATAAAATTATGTTTTCTATGTTCAGTGTTCAAATATATTCGTAACTAGATACTTAAGATCACTTGTTAGTTCAGGAGATATTTATGTTTGCCGAGGTATATGTTACACCATAACGTTAAAATAATTTTATTTTCAACTTCTAAACCACAAATATATACTTTTCTCATTTCCTTATATCGTGTCGTTATAACAGCGGAAATACGTATAATTTCAAGGAATTAAAATTATTTGCTCAATTATCAATTTACGAGACAATTGTTTGTATCTTTTTCCGCAAGATTTAATACATCGTTTCACAACAAATGTAAAACTTCCTGCGAGAAAAAAGGAGATATTGCTATTGTGAAGGCATCTTAAGGATGAACGAGATGTCAACATCGTCAAACGTTCTTTCACATTCGAAGACTTTCAATTCAACTCTGGTACACAAGTACGCGTACAAACATCTTAAATCGTACTTGGGAAAATGTACAATTTCTCCGCGTTACTTGTTAGGACTCTTAAACGATAATTGGATCGACATGAAAACTCCAATTTTTCAACAATCGCGAATAGGAGAAGCACGCTCGAGACAAGCAAGATGAAACGCAGTTTCGAGACAATTTATGCGCGGTGCTGATCTACATGCTTTAATAATCGGAAACTGTTGAATATTTTATTCGACTAAAGAGATAAAGTGCCTCGAACGGGGACGCGCATCGAACAAATCGTATTTTTCGATCGTTAAATTACGTAGAACCGAGTATTTTTAAATTTATTCAATTGGAAACTGTGAAAAATTTATATGGCCACGGATCGTTGTAAAAGTTGCTTTTGAACAGGACTTTTCATCGATCGCTACGAAAAAGTGGCTGGAAAACGATGCTTAGTCTGCAATTAGTGCAATTAGAAAATAAATAAATTGAGTTGGTACTTTAAATCACAACGTTTTCGATCCGATTACTATCGCGTCTTTGTAAAATAGTATAGCGTTTTTATTTTATATTTTTATTTACGACGATAGAACAGAAAGCTATAATTATTTAACTAAAACTATTTCTTAATAAATTAATGTATTGCAACTAGAACGAGTATATCGATACAATTAATCAACTGGTAACGACTAACGACGACTTACAACTCATGTTAACCGACGACAACAACCACCTTTTTCGCCAAAGCGTTCCTTTTAACGGTTTCTGTACTTCAGAAATATGATCACGTTCGCTTTCCGATGTACTTGCTTTTCCGAAAAGGCCACTTTCACCACAACACTTTCATGTTTTACCTGTACTGTAGTTCATACTCCTTACAAGTGCATCGAGTTTCACACGATTGTTTCACGATACTACGATAGAAAATTGGAAAAAAGGCGCCAAGGGTATAGCTATTAAATAAAACTAAAAAATAAAGAAAGAAAAGTATGACTGGAAAATTTGTATAACGAGGAATTACTTTTACTCAGTTCACAAAAGAAATAACTTGTTAAGTAATTAAAAGTAAATTTTACGATCGGTTCGAGGAAGAGAATATCGAAGAGATTCATCGTAATTCTATAAGAAGATAGCTAAAAAAATGTATATGGCTACAATCCAAGGCGAAAGTAAATTGAACAGGATTTGTCATAGACCAAGAAAAAGTGTCTGCCTTTTTCTTTTATTTATAATTGTTGCCTTTGAAAAATAGTAAATTTAAACAATAACAATGACGAAAGTGTATGTAGTTAATAATTAAGAAACTAAAAGAAAAAAGGAGAATAAAACGTCTTTATAGCAAGGGCAATGATCTTCTTGTCAATTTATAAAAGACGCCTAAGAGATTAGAAGGAAACTTTATAATCACTTCGCAAAAGAGAACGTCAAAGATTCGACGCGATAATCCATGCAGATTTACAACTCGGTTACAACTTTATTCCAACAGTTAAGTACATGATTTTAATAATTTGAAATTACCGGTTAGACATGAATCTTAATAACTTATTTCCATAACGTTTATAGTTCTTGGAGGAACAATATCAAAGTAGTTAGAAGTACCTCGTTTTTCCATTAAGTTACAGGTTAGTCAAAGTCGAAAGATCGATAATGCTATTGAACAGCCTGTACAAAGTGTTTAAATATGACGTTATCAGTATTAGTACAATATGTCCAATGTTACAGATATAATGTATCTTTAAGATATTGTTTGATTGAAAAAGCAGAAATCATGCATATTAACAACAATTTGTTTATATCTCGTTCAATCTTGTATTTTTCTAACGTTGGAAAAGTAATTAGATCGAAAGAGATCAAAAGAAGAAAACACATTAATCGTATTAATAGGTAGCGATGTAACGTTGTCTTTTATACTTCACAGTCGAGCCGAGCACTTCTAATAAACGGATTATATACAAATATCGAGTATGATGGCTTATTTGATGTTTTAATCGAACTGCGAGTCGATAAAAGAGCAGAGTATCGCAAAATGCAAATAACGCAATAATTAAACATTGAGAGACACACTCGAAACTTTTGGTCTGAATTTCTGTGTAATTACTCTGCACGGTCCTTGTTTGTATCGTTTCTGTGTATCGAAAATATAACTTGTGTATTTCAACGAAAATTTGAAATATATTCCGAATTTTACGTGGAGGATTTTAATTAAAGTACATATTTGTTAGTGTAATTATGGTTTCTTTCTATATTCTGCAGGACTAAAAAAGTAAAAAGTATAATGGAACTTTAATGTTATTTAAATAATGTTATTATATATATCATATAATTCAAATATAATTCATGCGTCGAATTTGTAATCAGTCTTAATATTTTGGAAATTTGTATTTTATAGAGAGTATGAAAAATGTCGTTCGGTATTAACAAATTAATTTCACAGGGAACGTTGTACCGGTGATTTAAAGAAATTATACCATTCTTTATCAACTGTATGTACTCAGCCTCTTCCGAAATTTTCTCCTATTTGTGTAACACTATACATAAACATTCAAGTAGCACGGCGCGTGAGAGATTATGGCTCTACATATTTGTTTATAATAATGCAATACATATATATTGCATATATATAATATAAATTACTATGAATTTTACACATACGAAGATTACAGGAGAAAGCATTTTAATGTCATTTTATCGCTAAACAATAGTATTTTGATGACACAGTTGGCAATCGCCTACAAAACATTTATCAGTTCCACGAAAAGCGTGACGACTCTATTATTGCAATCGTATGAGATTCGATCGGACAAATAAAATACCATGAAATCCGCATTCAACTCGCGCGTGAACTTGACAGTCCTGGGTATCGCTCACCGCGATACCGATCGGCTCGATTCGATCGAAGAGAAAGGGTTATCGTTGTTTACGACGGGTAACAGAGGCACGAAGATAAAAATCTTATCCGCGAGCCTCGTGCGGGGTGAGTCTCTTCGGGCTTTCCCTATTGGAGCTCGACCTACATTTTGGTTACAGCGCTGGTAAATATAAACCTGGCCGCAAGCCGGAGTATGCTTCCTCGCTCGCGATTCGCGATAAAGAAAGTTTTCAGCAAAACAATCGGCCGAAACGCCGGGTGTATTCGAAGAACCGGAAGCGATGTATACGCTACTGCGTTTTCGCCAGAAACACGGCTCGACAATGCGCCATTGTCGAATTTCTGTCACCGGAAATTGAATCTAGTTCGTTCGAACCTGGGAAATTAAACATTCCCAAGGGAAAGCCGAAAACTTTGAATCATGCATGGAATTTTCAGCGCACGCTACCGTCGAGTTAATTTTCACATGAGAATCTTTGGCAAGATTGGCTGGCGCATCTTTTGTTAGTTGCTTTGGAAATAGAGAACTCTCGATGGAAGTTTGTTAGGAAACACGAGAACGAAATATAGCATGAGAGTTTGTTTTCATCTATCGCTACTCGTTGGAAAACGTTTGGATGCTATTTTTTCAGTAGATTGATTATTGGAGCCGATTTAATGGAGTATTTTTAGTTTATTGATCCTTCCATGGTATTAAATAAAAGTGACTGGTGTTTACGCGTAGAAGACTGGAGAGGAAATTCGTGTTAATAAATGGAACGGAAGTATACTTTGTTTGTTAAGCAACTATAAAAAGAGCTTCTCTTCTCTTAAATTCATGTTATATTACGTAACATCCTTTTTACCAGTTATGCGTTATCCACCTTCATTTTTAAAAAGTAATATTAGGATTTTTTATACGTATATTATTTTTAATGTTCAATCTTTAATATTAAGTGTTCGACCGTTCGCGGAGAGACGCGTTCACGGTAGATCGCGTCAACGAGAGTCGTAAATTCTCGTTACGATTAGATAATCGACGCCGCGAATTGGTCGATTCCCTATTTCGATTATGATAATAAAGATGGTTGACTGATTATAATACTTACTTAACAGTACAGATGTATTCTCAGAGACGTGTAAATAGTAATTTACAACTGATTACTAATCAATGAACAAAAAACAGTCAAGACATTGATCAATGGATGAAAAACCAGTCAAGATATATTGACTGATCTAAGGATGACAAGTTCAGTGACGATGATGTCATAAAGGAAAACTATTGCTGGGGGGCAATCACCGGTCGCTAGCGGATGAAAATGACCTTTGAACGACCTTTCCATATTTATCTGATTGAACAATAACCATAAGGACCGTCTCGACTCAAAGATCTTTTATAACAGTTATGGACCTTAACAGTAAAATAAAAATGCTTAGTTTTATGACAGTTCCTTAGGATTATTGCGGTCTGACTAATTATATTTACACGGCTAGTGACCGTCTTAACCGTGGGATGGATTCTGGTTTATGTAAAGACTCATCGGACGGTCGCGACGGTTAATTACAAATAATTGTCGTACTAGTACGCTCTTTTCTTATCACTGTTGTCTATCTCGAACGAAACAAACGATACAATTTCTCTGAATTAAGCGAGCTTCCTCGCATGGATCGACGCGAACAAAGTATTACAATAAAAATCTCGTTCTTTATTAACGTCTTAGTCTCGCATTTTGTTATCATCGAGAAGAGATAAAGCAATCTTTTTCAAAAAATGGAAAGTCACGAAGTTTCGTTAGGATTCGAGAGGATAAATATATCCAGATTAGAAAGGAGCTTAGATTCTGAATAGAATTAATGAGATTATACGAATCAATATTGGGATAAAATATGAATATGCAATTTTCGTCGCTGATCCGTTAACAACCACATCGAAAAAAGTAGGTTGAATAATTTCAAGAAAGAAGAGGAGAACCAATTTGTCGATCCCGTTCACGATCTAACTTGTAAATCACGAAACAGAGAGGTTATATTTAAAGGAAGAAATAAATTACTTTAGAATAGTAAACCATCTGATATTCGTTCGGCATAACGTCGAATATAAAGGTGGATCGTGTTCGAGAATTGTATCACGCCAACACGCGATGTTTTAAGCCTTGATTTTCGGTTGAATCTATGAACGTTCTCTGAGAACAGTATCATGGTTTGCATTAACAGAAATATCCATGTGAATTCTCGTAAATAGGGAAACGAACTTAGGTTCTTCCTAAGGTAACACGCTGCATATCTTCTGCTGCGATTTTAATTTTATCAAACTTGAAATTCTTTTCGAGATGTTCAAAATATTGGTTTTAATTAACTTGTTCAAATATAGATAATACGTGTAAAGACAACAGATAAAGGATATATCTACGTCTCTGTTGATTTTGGATTTGAATGTCATCTTGTGATCAAGAAAGAATATATTAACATAAAATAGCTAAAGGTGGAAGAATCAGGATCAATTAATTGTCGAATTTTTGTAGGAGAGATTTTTGTAAAAGATTTAACTGTTAAGAGAAGCGGTAGTTTAACGTCTTTCAACCTTTTAGTGCTCTGATCGATAATAATATTTTTAAAGTTATAAAGGGACTGGAAAAATATATGTTTTAGCCTGAAATAAAATGAAAGAACGATTTTGATAACGTAGAATTAATTAACGACGTACTGAACTTTAGAACTGATCTCATAAAAAAATAGAATGTTTCGTTGTAGTCCTCATGCGTAATTTCGCGTAATAGAAAAATACACGATGTGTACACGATGAAAACAGCGCTCAATTCAAAGTCTTAGCTCACTTACAAATGGCCAGCCAAACATACAATGGAAATCTAAAAATTTCTTTTTTTTTAGTAATTTGTACTTTTGTACAATTTGTACAGTTTGTCTAGCTGGACATTTGGTAAATTTTTCTAACTTAATTGCTAAATAATATTTCTTCCGTGAGATCAGTGGGTTGGTTTCTTTTTAGTCCTCTTTCTACGAGAGTTTTGCTCGCTTCAGGGACAAGATGTGTTGCTGTTCTTTTCTTGTATATTTCTATGTATCAGCCCATTTCTTCTTTCATCGTTGGTATTAAGTCTTTACGTATATCCTATTTTAAAAAGTGAAAAATATGCTGTCTTAATAATTCCAAAAAATCTTTCAAACGATGCATTGACAAATAGTATATTTGGATAGGTAGTTTTATGGATAACTAAAAGCAAAGCGAACAGGTTTTACGTGATACTTTCCGGGGCAGATTTAGAAATGTTTAATGTATCGAAAGTAACGAGAGACATAAACTCGTCATTTTACGTTATAAAAATAAAGACGTTGAATTTTATAAAAACTACACTCTCAACGTCGTTGCTCGATAACAAAAGGAAGAAGAATAACGGGAGAAAAATCACTCGCACGAGAAAAGATTATTTTGGTGCCGTTAGCAACTATTTTACAAGGGCACAGGAAGTATAGAGAGATTTCTAGAAAGATATGTCGCGGCGACGTGCAATTTACAAGAATCTTCTCTTACGTACGCCCCGGGAATACCAAGAGTAGAAGAGCTTTGTCGAAGGTCCATTAAAGGAGCCACAACAGCGTCGTCATGGGGCTTCCAGCGAAGAAACGAGGGCACGAAGAAACGAGGATTACACTGCTGCGTCGGTGACACTTACAGTGTCTCGCGGAAGTATTTGAACACTTACAGAAATCTCTTATGAATATTGTATGTTGTGCTTCACGAAGATGAACACTTTGGAAACATCTTATAAATATGCATATGTATGATAACCGACGAAAGTATCTGAACAGTCAGAGAAACTCTCTATGAACATTTTGAAATTTTATCGTCTCTGTAACGGAGCACGACTGTCTTCATTATTGTTCAACCATTCGCGGAGAGACGCATTCGGCGTAGATCGCGTCAACGAGAGTCGTAATTTTCATTACGATTTGTCCGATTTCGGCGAATTGGCCGATCTCCTATTTCGATTAGGATCATAGAGGTGGTTGAACTGATTATAACACTGAAGTAATGAGTCACAATATACACTTTCCTCCAACAACTTTGTAGATATAGACAGGTACCCACGTGTAGACGTAGTCTTAGCGACGTGTAAGTTGTAAGTTAAACTGATGACTGATTAACGAACGGAAAAGCAGTCAAGACTGTTCTACAGATGATGAACGAGTGAAGTTCGGTGACGATGTTCTGGCAGAGAACAATCGGATTTATTGATGGCAATTTTGCTTAGATTGTTTTTAATTGGATAAGAAAAAGGTTCGTAGGTCGGGCCGCCCCGAGAGAAAATTGCTAGCGAGAGACACTGTATGTGCGAAAAGTAAAATTTCCTGTACCTTTCCGAAGTGGACGACAAATCTCTAGAAAATACTTTAACTAGAAAGATACTTGTTTGGTCTGAATCACCTTAACTATGAAAATGCCAAGATTCATGATGAATCCTTAAGATTATTTGAGGGTATGCGATAAAGGTGTGTAGACATCTGACAGTTATCTTACCCGCGGTATGGAGCCTGGTTTGGGTAGAGAGTCACCGGATGTAACAGTTATATTGGCAACATTTAAAATGAATTTAAAAATGTTGTACGTAAAAGTTACACGATATGTACTGAAAGATGTATATCTAGTAAAAAGTTGATAGCAACATGGATAGCCATCGTAATAAATGTTGAAGACAACGTGAACTTTTGTTCCACTGGATATCGAGGCTTGTTAATGTAATGGACAACTGACACGCTAAATATTTTACACTAATTATCCTGTAGCTCCTATGTACATTCTCAAATCTGATGCAAACTGTAGCAATATAATCCTGATAATCGGGTCTGGTTACATGTGTTAATAAAATTTCACAAAGTTTCGTACAACGCACGTAACATGTTCATAAAAACTTTTTGTAATAACTGTCCGAGTTTTTTCGCGAGTCACTGTGAGACCGAAATGAAAGAGATGGGTTGTTTCCTACTGCCTCAGCCAGATTTTACGCTATTTTTTAGAGCTTTCTAAAAAGGAACTCTGCCACCCAATATTTGCTGCAAAATTTGCATGGAAGTTGAAATTCGTGAAATGGACAAATATTCGACGCGTTCGTAGAAAGAACGAATTCGTTGGAAATTGGAAGCATTCGGGAAAATTACAAGTATTCACGATACGTCGCCATTGAATTCAGGCATGTATATATGCTCCTGAATGGATTAAAAACACATTGAAGCAGTAGGTCAAAATACACGGCTGTCGATGAAACTGCTAGATTACGAGTATGTTTCTTTAAAAACGAAAAGTGATTCTCGTTTACGAGCGAGTCGCGATAAAGTTTGAAGGAAAGGAATAAAAAGAATATGGGGCGTAGTATATCTTCGGATAACATCATACCGTGGTCTTTTTATTGGACTTTGAAAATATGTAATTGTATAACTTGAATTGTATTTTCAAATTATCGTTGCTTGATCTTCGTTCCATGTTGTGTAAAGTGTAAAGTGATTATTACACTGTGAATATTCGTGCATATTAGTGCAAAAATATACAAAATGTCTAAGATATAGTACTTTTTATGACATCCAGTCTTTTGTATTTACTGAAATATTGATTCGCATAAATATCCGTGGGCTAATCATTATAAGATATTATATGACAGTATAGAGCATCTAAAAGAACTGTAACTAATATTGTGTATAGAGATACAAATGAACAGTTGTGTAAATCAGCTCACTGCTAGTTTCATAAAATAATATCTCGCATTTATTATTTAAAAAAAATTCATTATATTTTTTAAGTCATGCAAACGTATCATAGCAAAGAATATTGTTATCTAATTATAAAACTAAATGGATGATACTTTTAAAATTTGGAACACGTAAATAAATTCGAGTTCTGAAAATCCTGACTTGCATAACAATGATTTCTATTATATAGTGTATTATATTAGTAAAAATTCCTTCAGATATCGTTCTTAGAACGTAAAATGAGAAATCTACCTCTAGGCAGAATACCTTCGCACATTATTGTAGAGTTATGAAAATTTTCCGATGTAGTTCTGTTATATTGGATCGTTGAAATAACAAGTTTCTTTAGAAAACATAACGCGAATACAGTAACAAAAGGAAATGTAAGATTCAATTCCATTTCTCTTCTAATAAATAAGAATATAAGGAATTGATAAGGAATAAGGAATTGAAATTCCTATGGGGAAATGCATTTTTACTCTGACGAAAGGAAAAATATCAAATTTTCAACTTACAATCAAGATTATTACATATATAGAGCGAAATTCTCAACGAATGTTGAATAATTATTGCATATAATTATTATTTACTATACTATATAATCTCTAGAGTTTTTATTACGCAATTTTTCTACCATACTTGTAATTTATAACGAAACGAAGTTTATGCGAATTATCAAGAATGGAACTTTTTACGATTAAAGTAGTATGCTTCGTTTAACTTAAAAAAGAAAAACTATAAAAAGATATAAAGGAATTAATACATTAAAAAAGGTTAATGTTCATATAAATTACATGTGAAATATTTATACGTATATATATATCAACATTCTGGAAGATTGTAAAGTTGTTAGGAGAGTTTCATCTTATTTATAGCATCTATGGGAATATCGTTCTTCTACCTTGTACCTCCAATGATTATATAGAGCGTGAGTCACGCAACGCATTACGAGTAAATATCTTCGTAACTACTTCGGAAATTGTAACAAATGTTGTCACTGACTACTGGATATTGCTTCCTACAAGTTATGTAATTCCTCTATATCGTTCTTCTATAACGTAAGAGTTTTCAAAGGAAACATCCAAGATAAAATTATTTGTAAATTCGTATATGTACAAATTCGTATATGTACAAATTCGTATATGTACAAATTCGTATATGTATAAATTTTTATAATTTCTAAATTGTCGAAACAATTCTCAAAATAATAGGATTCCCCAAATAAATTTTTATAATTTCTAAATTTTCGAAACAATTCTCAAAATAATAGAATATTATTCTATAATTAAAAACTGAGTGAAAAGAAAAAAAAACGAACGTGCTTATATTCAGTGTATGATAGAAACTATATTTTTACATAACTTCGAATAAGAATTTTTTACGTTAATGAAGATTTTACGTATTTTCAGAGAAGATTTTTAATATTTTCGTTTAAATTTTAGAGAGTTCAGAGTATTCCTTCAGACATCCTTGTCTTTGCGTGGGAATTTTTACTCGTTTCAATAAATTCTCTGTGTAAGAAAAACGTATTATAAAATTACGATTTTTACAAGCAGCAAAACTGTAAATAGCGTCATTGTAAATCTCAAAAAACACAACCAGAATCTTAAATTACTTGTTCAAATACGTATGTTTGTGTTTCATAAATTAGAATCAAATAATACATTAAATCGAAAATAAAATACGTGACATACGTACGGACATATTTTTTTTACTAAAGGAACGGTTCAACTGTAAAGATTTCTGAAACAACAAGAGAGAGAAACATAGAAATTTGTTTTTACTGTTGCCACGTTTGCTATACGTCCGCTATACCTATTTTATTACACTTGCAACACGTCCAAAATTGTAAAGACTATGACATTGAGAAGTTACTACGAAAGTTTTAACACACCAAAGTTCTTTCTATCTACAACGATACAATGAAGTCGCACGGAAAGGTTCGCAAACAGTGACAGTGAAACGAAGGTTATTTCGAAATATGAAACATCACATTTTTATTACGCCTATCACAGTAAAGTTTTATATTTGCGCTGCAAACACACGATGCACTTTTATGCCGATAAACTAAAATATGCTCATTTTAAAGAATACTCAATTTTTGTACGAGAATTTGAATACTCTTATAACTATCGTAAATTTTAAAAGCCAACAGATCGTGACAAATGAAGCATAAAGTTGAATACTCAACGATGTGACACCTTGGCACTTACATACGTACATAAAGACTCACGTCACATTTTATTCGTCTTCTAGCTCCTAAATTTCCTTAACGACTGGCATTTACATTTCGAATCAATTTTGGATGATATTTCATATTCTTATCATGTAGCATACAATGTGTAATGTTTTCTCTCAGAAGAGTAGAATGTTACTTGTACAAAGATGCGAGAGCAAGTGAATAAAATGAAAACGTTAATACAGAAAACATTTAATCTGCTTTTTCTTAAATCTCATTTTTATACTTGAGACGCTGTTGATCTTTTGAAAAATTAATTTGCCAAATGCAATTTATTCTGTACTGACAGAGAGACGTATATTACTGGAAAAGTCGAGAGCAAACACGATGTTCGCGTTATTTTCATTCCACAGAGTAGTTTTACATTTTATACCTGGAAATTTTATTATACGCACATTATTTGTATTATGTCTTTACTTTATCGGATTCTAATAAATTTTCGTCGCATTAATTAAATTACGCAGTTTTACTTTGATTAAAAAGGAAAGATACGGGTGAAACGCGATTTCGTTTTTCGAACTGAACTTTTTCATACTACTTTACCGGAGAAATTACCCGCGGAAACTGTCCTACCCAGCTTTTTTTTAAATGTGCCGTTTTTGACCGTAAAAGCAAGCATAATAATGATATTACGACGAAAAGGAACGTCAGAAACGTTTTTAACCTTCCTTCAACTTAATTTCCCCTAAAGTAATATTCAATATATCAAATTATTCTACACGCAGACACACATTCATCCTCGTTTCACGTAATTTCTTTACCGCGACTTCGCGGAGGGAATAATTTTTTACGAGATTCTTTGAAATATAATTTATGACTTGTATTTTAATCGAGATCGTAAAAGAATATTTAATTTAGAAAGTTTAGTACAGGTTTTTCTACTGAAATCAACGCGAAGTTATATTTATATTATTATTATAAAGAATATTAATTTGGATATCAAATATACACGATATTAATGTTCATCTGTAAATGAAATAAGTGAAAAAGTATTAATTTATGTTGCGAATTTGAAATGTTTGGGATATAAAACATTTGATGAAATAAAAAGGAATTACTTTTTTTATCGTGGAATAATATATCAACCTTCTTGAAATAATATATTAGTCGTGCATGATGATTCTTAACACACTACGTGTTTATAACATCACTTTTACTCGATCCTTTAAGAAATTTCTATTGATTTATTCATGAAACACCGAATCTACTTTGCTTCAATACTTTTTATTCTACTCTGGTGCACTTTGGTAACTTCTTTACTCGATTAAAAGCGTCGTAATTTATATAAATAATATAACAGTATGTTGAAACATCTACGCTTTTGCTTAATGAGAGAAGAGAAACTTGCCAAGAAAACTTGATTTACGCTCACACGTGTAACATTATTTTGTCGTAATTCACGTAGCAAATACATCGATTCGAAGTTAGTCCGTGGTGACTTGTCTCGATTTGTATTTGTCAGCCGGACATTAGTCTGTAAATTGGTCAGCTTCCGGAACACATATCGAACCGGAAGTCGAGTACACGTCAACGGGAGAGAATCGTACGCCAGAGCCAAACTAATTAGAAATTCTAACTAGACGACATCGGTAAATTGGAGCGGCAAATTTCGCACCACTTTATTTACGCAAAATATGCGAAACGAATAACATGTTTCCAATGAATATTCGTTGTAATATAAAACATGGAACGCGTATTAATTAAAATGTTTAACAACGATTGTGATTGGATTTCGTGCAAGCTATCCATTGTAATGCTTATACGTAGGCACGAGCAACAGAAGAAAAAAGGAAATGAGGTGTAACAGAATAATTAAAAGTTCCGCACAATGGAGCCTCTGACCTACACTTTCTGGTTTTGCGAGTTTTAACAAAGAGAAAAAAATCTTCCGCGTAAGAACTGAAAACGCCGAAGTAATCTTTTATCTTTGCTTGCACTAAAAAGAAGGACTGTAGCAGCTTCAAATTAAGAAGATATTCATCTCATCTCCTTTTTTCCATGTCGCCGACCATCACGCCGTTGAGGAATCGAGCAGAGACGTGCAAGAAGAGATTTTCACAGATTCAACGACAGCGGCAGGAACATTTTGGTAATTCATTTATTGCGAAAAAACGTAGCGAATTTAACGCGGCGATTCTATCGCAGTGCATCCTGTGAACCCTGTGAGCGAACCTTGTACAGCCTTTAGAATTGCGAACGTATCTAAGCGATCGATAAAACCCGAAAACGCGTAAAAATCCACGGAGACGAGCATCGTCGTCGCCAAACTAGAAGCACGATAAATTCCCTCGAGTACGAGCAACGTATACGCTTCGAGAAACAGGAATCGACATCGTTTCCTGCCTTCAATAGATCGTCGACTGTATTACTGCCTCGTTATACGATTATTAAACGTCTGAAAGATCCTTTGCTTTTGTAAAAACAGCATTACACCCGGGCGTGCGAGTCCAGTGCATGTGATCGAACGCATAGAAAGAACGTACACGTAGAGAAACTAGAAATTAGCGAGCAACCAACGATTCTTAGCGCTTCAAGTTCTAACGAACCCCATCTTCAAGATCGCACTGTACAAATTAGCGATGCTCGTCTCGGCGTATCGGCAGATTTGCCTAATTAACAATTCAATTAGAAATTCGATCTTTCGAAGAAAATCGAGTGGAAATTCGAATAGAAGAAAAGAACGAGCAAAAGACACGGTAACACTCGTAGTCAAAGAAATAGAGAGAAAGAGAGAGAGAGAGAGAGAGAGAGAGAGAATGAGAGTTGTAGAGGATTGACTGAGCAAGGGTTGTCTTTCCGGTGTTGCAGGATGCACGCGGTTGGATTGCACTCGGCGCTGGCCATCAAGCGTCAGAGAAAACGCCGGGACGAGCAGCGTCGTGCCCGCGAGCGTCGTTATAGCGCGCAATCGGGCGAGAGCGGCCTGACGTCGCCCAGGGCTTCGACCGGTTCCTTGGATCAACAACCGAGACACCATAAAACCGGACATCCGAATCGTTCTGCCGGCCAGGGTATGTTGGATTCGAAGGTGGTCACGTCGGTGGGAATGCTTCACATCGGCGTGGTCTTCCTGGTGTTCGGTGCTTTTCTTCTGATGAGTGGCCTGTTGCCGGGAGATCTCGCTCAATGGGGAACCAAAGCATCTGGAGGCTGGTGGAACGAGCTGGTAGCCATAGGTCTGTTCGCTATCATCGTCGGCATGTTCCTCATCATTTTGAACAGGGTGATCGCGAAGAAGGAAGAAAACGACCTGGAAGAGTACGTGCAAAGGCAATTAACCAGGTCCAAGTCGGGACACAGACTGGAGAGAGACGCGGAAACTGGAGGATTGACCACCAGGCAAGCCAGAAGAGCGAGGCAACTGCAACAACAGGCAGCTACCGCTGCAGCTATAGAAACGGAGAACGAGAAAGAGTCTACTTCTCCACCGAGAAGTCCTCCGCCTGCTTATTCGCCGCCACCGACGCTCAACGGAGATCACCAGACTGCTCAGTCCGCCCTATACCTGGAACAGATCACCGAAGAGGAGATTATCAGTGACCGCGTAGAAACGTCGACCACTAACAGCCTGAGTCCCGGTTCACCGAGCGAGACCAGGGAATTATTGCAGAATCCTCGCCATTCGAAGCAAAACGGCAACCCTCAACAGGTTCATCGGCCGCTTTACGTGTCCAGGATTTAAATTACGAGGGAAAGTTCGGAGCCCGTTCTGGCTTGAAGTTTGTACGATCGCGAGGATCTCATATATATCGGGAACAAACTTGAGTAGGCGGTTTCTGCGACGGCGACGATGATGACAATGGGGCGGCGTTTTTACAATGTGGTATCGCGAAAGTTTCGATCAAATGGGTAACATCTTGGAAGCCGTAGTTTATCGATGGAATTTGTAAATGGTTTTGAAATTCGAGGAAAGGGAAGAAAGGATATTTAGAAACGAGAAATTGAATCGTCCAGTTAAGAGATTTTCTTTGGAATTAATCATCGATTACGATGAACTAAGATACACGAGCCAATATCGATAGTCTGTTTTTCGAAGTTATCGAGATTTCGTCTATTTCTTGTAGCAGCCGTTTAAATTTAAATATCTCACTACTGTCTTACAGCTGATTCGATTCTTCCCGTAAGTTATCAGTAACGAGGGATTTTTCTTCCAAAACAAGGATCTCGTCGTTAAACGTTCGCAAAACCTGACCAATGGGACCAAGGTTTCGTGCGTGACATAAATTTTCTTTGAACCACCTAAACAAAACGCAACACTATCATTCATCAAATACGATAAGAGATTATCAAAATACGATTCGTCAACGAAAACATTCCCGAAACAAAATTCATTGTTCGACACGTCGAGCGTTTAACAATTCCATTAATCGAACTCTACGGTTCAACCTTGCGGATACTGAATGAGGGCAATCGACCGTAAAACAAGCAACTAATCGAAAGCATCTCAATCGAACTACTAGTCGACGAAAGTGTAATCTACATAGTCGAAAATGCAATTTCCCGTGCGCTAATTTCGATTCGAACACAGCCGCCTCTATCTCCTTGAAAGTTTCGTATTCTCGAGGAATCGAGTTTCACAGAGCGTATTCACCGAGCATTCCACTTGGCGCCGAACGCGATTCTGCCCCGAGCAATTTCCCGTCAGGAAGTCCAGCGGGAACCGATATCGGCTCGTGTCTACAGGGGCAACGTGTTTCTTTGTGTATACGCTTCGGTTGTTACAAGGAAAGGGAAATTTAACAAGATACAGAGAGAGAGAGAGAGAGAGAGAGAGATACAGAGAGAGGGAAGAAGAAATCGTTCCTAGCGAACACTCGGTAGGAAATCAATTTCCTCAACGAATTACAGCGGTGGTGAGATCGTTATTCGTGACATTGTCGCTGCTTGTAGAAAGTGATCGAGATCTCGATAGTTTCAGCTCAGACTGTGAGCTGAGAAAGTTAAGTTTCCCCTGTCACGGTGCGAAAGGTGCAACGACACGTGTACAGTTTTTGAATAGTTTCCTTATAGTTGTTCAGACCTGCTGCGTTCTTTGCATCATTTTAGATTCGAATTTAGATTGAGTAAAAAAGGAAAAAAGAAATGATTACTGGTACGCACGATGTCTCGTTTTAACTTAACGTTGAACATCTTCGTGAAATATCGCAAATCTTTTTTATGTGATCAATGAAAACAAGAAATATAGGAATTGGGGAATCGCAGCAGGGTTAAGAATGAAAGTTTTTATGACACGTTAAGGTTAATCGTGTGGTTAATCGTTAACCTCTGGAGGGATACTGACGCATATTTGTGTATTTAGCTTTCTTCTTTATCAAAGTATCGATCCAAAAGACAGTTCAAGTATGAAAAATATACGCGTACAAAAGGTAAGGACAAAGAATAAGGAATGTCACAAAAGAACTTTATTACGAAAATTAAGTTTGAATATCTTGGTATACTTGTCGAAACAAACTTTAACTATATTCGTAATAAAATTCGTAGTATCGTGAAAAAGTAATTATTTTATATCAAGTTAAATACTACAGAATACTGAGACAAAGTAAGAAATGTCCAATTCTGTTATTGTCGAAACAAAAATATCCACCAATTTTACTAATATTTAGATACTTTGTTCCTGGCGCTCGTGTTATGCATGCCGCTTTATTATTTAGCGATATGCAAACATACAAACATGCAGACTTTCTGTTTTCTCCGACGAATCTCCGACGAATATTTCTGTAATTCTAATTGCGGTTGCTAGCGACTATTAATCGACAATAAATAAATAAATAACAGTAATAATTTCTGTAATTCTTCGTGTTCTAAGAAAACTTCTAAGTGCCAGTTGCCGTCATCAAAATACGCCACATCACCTTGAAATCGTTTAAAATAGACACTTCCTATTCTTCTTTATCCTTGTCTTTTGTACGTGAACAATATTACCAATTTAGAAATTATTACATTATTTCTCTTCAAGAAGAATAACGGTATAGAGAGTAATTATCTTTCATCGACTTCTAACATCAGCAAATCCGTTCCTGAGGAGGTTAACTCGCTTAATGACCTCGACTTTTCTCGATGATGAACATACGGAAGAGCGAAAGGGACGATCCGAAAGTTTGCGGTAGGAACCACGCAAGCAGGAAAGCTATTCGTCCATCGAAGCCTCTGGTCAGAGTTGCGATTTCTCTCTTTTCGAAGAAAAGTTCGGAGAAGTAGCGGAAGTTCTCGACAGAACCGATTAAATCCTCGTTAAGTATGAGGAAGTAAGTAAGAGCGAAGAGTCGATCAAGTTGTCAGATTTTCCAAGTTCTTGCGTGGTACTGTCGAGGACGCGAAAGGAAATATTTTCGAGGCCGTTCGTGGCAAGCTTTGAATCGTGCCATATTATCGAGAATATGACAGGATTTATGTCTTGCGTACGATGGAGGTCCTCGTGGTGTACGTGTGAGGCGAAGAGTATGCGAAGAGTATCATGGAGAAATACCGTAGAAACGTATTGGTTCGCCATTGAAAGAGGAAGTCGAATAATCAGATTGCGTTTCATAACCATAAAACCACATAGACTTTCGATTATTACACGCTGTGTTATATACATTCTTATATATTAACGCGATACGGAACGAAATATGATACTTTAGATCTTAAAATTTCACTATTATCGGATGACATATTTGTGGTCCTTTGGATTTCGATAGTGTTTGTTCCGAGGTTTCGCGAACGTTTCACTTCTCTTCTTCTGGACAGAGTTGAGACTGAAGTTACGATGTCACTGGATATTTGTATGCACGCGGTGTACAAAAATATGACACGTTTGAAATCGCATTGAAAGACAATTTGTCTTTTCCAACATTGAAATTTCATTTGGAAATCATAAAAAAGGAAGAAAATTAGTTTAATCTTGTTTCGTAACCAAACTGCAAATGTTCATACAAATTCACTCCTTTTTCTGAATATTATCGAAGAAATAGAACGTGAACAAAGATACGCGTCATTTTTACTTTATTCAAGATACCGTTGGACATTATGCGCATTCTTGTACACTTTTGCGTTTCTGAATCTGTCATAAATGCACGAACTGGGATACAGAACCGATGTAACAGAATATCCTGGTACACGAAAATTGAATTCAAGATACGATAAAATAGAATTCTAACGATAAGTTTTATATGTTTGTCCGTCCGATTTTTTACATATTTCTAAACAGATCTTGTCACTGTGTATCTCGTAGCTCTATAAAAATTGAAAATTTTACTGTGGTCTTATAGTTATGAGACGCAGCTTATAGAAAGGGAAGGATAGAATATCGCCAAACGCGAAGTTATAAAACCATGCACTCAAGGACCAAGATATAATTAATTCGAAATGATTGAGATAGACAATTTTAAAGAGGATCTCGAAAAAGACGAAGATGGAATAGAAAAATGACGGGCGGGAAAGATGATACCGCATGATGGCTGATATGTTTGTTCGGCCGCGGGATATCAGTAATTAAATTCATCGATTAATCATCTATATCCGAAAAAAAATTCAATTTAATAGACGTGTAAGAAACTATACAGAGGTTTTCGACGCCAACATACTCATATTATACTTTAATATTTAAATTGTAAGTAAAAACGGACCCGAGATCGGGACTACGCGTCTTTAGAGAGTACGATTTGTCGAAAACGAATGTCCTTTAACGTTTAAGCATGTCGTTCCCGATATCGATGGTCTGATATCAGTCATTGCATATGCAAGATCGTTCGCGTTCTAATCTAATTTCACGATTTATCCGGTCTGACGAGGGAGTAATAGGATTATTAAAAAATCATTTCGGTTTCGTGCGCGTATAACATTTATCGACAGAATGAATAAATAAGTGTATCATCCTGCCATTCGTTTTATTAGGTAAGTCGTCGCGTAGCAGATTTCGTTTTGAGGCGAACAAGGTATCAACAAGTCTGTAACTTGTTTCCGTGTAAAAAAGTAAAAACTATTTCGAATCGATGCATATCTCTATTATTTTTTTTTTTTTGTCATTGTATTATCGTTATTATCAGGGTACCATTGCACAATGATTTATTAACTCAGTAATATTAGCAAATTGAAGTGTCACGAGTTTCTCTTCCATCATTTTATAATTTTCCGTGAAATAATATGATCAGATAACATGTAATTTGTACAATTTGCGTGAACAATTCCGTTGATTAATTACTACATTTGTTCCTGCGGTATAAGAAAATTTATTACAGTCGATAACTCACAACTTATAAGATTTCATTAATTTCAATCGTGCAAGAGAATCTAGGTTTTGTATAATCGAGTAATATAATTTTTAAATTTCATTTATATTTAATAGGAATTTTTCGCCATGCACCGCATAATTAATTATTCTCCTTATCTCGTATTTCATTCTTTGAAGTATTTTTCATACGTGCAATAAATCTCCTCTATAATATCCTCCATTTTCGCAAACGTATACGAAATATCATGTTTTTTTCCCGAAAGATTTATTAAATCTACGACACAGTATGAAATATGTATTTAATCGCGTCTGCGTGCACAAAACAATTATGTAATCGTTGAACGTGTCTCCTTTCTTTTTTGCCACATCTGACTATTGTAATCGCTTAGCTAATCGATTTGATCGATAAAAATAGCGATATTTAATGGAGAATCGACGCGATGAAACAATCCGCTGCTCTCCGATCACGAGTTCGCGTTATTTTCATCCCTTAAACATTACATTCCGAGTTTTGCATTCGATATAATTAAACATTCCATTCGAAGTACTTACGAGTAGTCACTTATAGCCTTAATTCTTCGAGTTGAATTCACGGTTTTTCGTGAAAGAATGGTCGAATTAGTAGGAAGTTTAGGTAGAACATTTAGTCGAGAGAGGATACTTCATTGTAGAAAGTGTCACGAATCTCAACCGATTTTTGACTATAGTCGAGGTGTAAACTAAAAGTATAAAGTTAAGATCGTAAATGTTACAGATTACGAAGCATTTCATTACATTTTCTATTACGTTCCAAAATTTTTTCAAGAAGAAGCTTAGCGTTCTGTATCAAAATTAAGAAAGAATAAGATTCGTGAAAGAAAATTGTAACGTTTCTACTTTTCCACGCGTTATAGTTTAGTCCAGAGATATCGATCGTTTAGGGTAATTCAATCGCTCCATCCATTATGTTAATCAGCTGTTCGTCTCTTTTTAACACCTCGAAAGGCTCTAACGGTAAGAATGGAACAAATATTATTCTACGAAGTGATATAGACAGAGAGTATGATATTTAACAAATTCGAGGCCGCTGATTATACATTGCGTGACCCGTGGTATTCGTCCAAGCTGTAAAACGATGAAAAGCAGACAAAAAATTTATTACGGAAGATAAAATGGTCTCGAATGATATATCACGTGAAGTCTGCTTCTAAACTGGGAGCGTTCCAATCTTTTAAAAGTCACTTACATTTTTTATATACCAATTAATATTGCATTCTCTATAAAAGGAGGTAATAAAGTATTTGTATGTGAAAATGGTTACATTAAAAGACGTTCTACTTTCAACACGACATCTAGAATGTAAAATACAATGTTCGAGTTTGTATTAGGTCGTCCGAAAAGTTTCTTTCGTTTTATAAGGAAATAGTGGATGCACAATATTTTCCGTTTTATATTATTTTATCGAATTACGTATGATCTATTTTGTTCTATCAAGATAAAGATTACAACGTTCGACAGATTAGGTTTCATGTTTGTATAAAGATGCGTCGTTGTAAAAGACGTGTCTGTAAAAGAAAGACACTTTTCGGACAATCTGATACATCCCATTTCCTTTAATGTTCTTCGAATTCCTCAAAATCGTATTTTGCAATATAAAATCTGGTGAGAAATCAATATCAGTATTCAACTTGTCGAAAGAATAGAACTGTACTATATTATTTTACAATGTTGCGGTAAATTTTCTAAATGATTTTTCCAATTTTCTGTTAATAAAATGTTTCGAAATTGCTAATTTACGCGTCACACAGCTACGATACAATAATTGAAAACATCCATTTTCTTCCCCACGCGTATCTTCGTTTGGGAAAACGATTCCCTGGTATACGTATACAACGTATAAATAAATCGCAAACTATAGTTATCGCGAAGACACAAATAAACTTCGTACCTTGTTAACTGTTATCTTGTTATATCGTATATTCGCAGTCGCAATTTCTGAAGCACTGTACACGATAACACTAAATATAAAGGAAGGTAACAATTATGACTAATGCTATGAAACATTCCAACTACAACAAGCAAGTTCTTTTATTTTACTTAATTACACTGATATTTTATAGTTTGATAAAACGCTATGCAAGGAATGTTACGTGTTTGTTATATCACGAGATATGTACAAATGTATTACCAAATACCAAAACTATATCTGAAAGTGGAAATTATGGCAGACTTAAGGCGAAAGACGAGTGACCCACGATCAGAGTCATTGGCGTTTAGGGTAACGTAGAGTTATTCGAATCAGTTAAGCTTCTAAACCATAAAATCTCCACCTTGAACATTGAACAGAATGATCAAGCTTGCTGTATATCACGAGACGCTGTTAGTCTCTGTAACAACGGAAGTATGAGAATATACCGCGTGCTTAAAATTGAGCAAGAAAAAGCATCAGGAACGAGAAAATAATAAAAACGACCTTATGGAAAGATACTCTACCATACTTTATAGCAGGATCTCGATCTCGAATTCGTTAATATACCATCGAAGGAGAAATTGGGACGTGTAACGATAAGAAAGTATGTATTATCTGTGATGTGTTTGCAACCTAGTTGAGGCACATAGTGCGGCCGTGAAATGGGTGTGGTGTCTGACGTGGCGCAAGAAATAACCCTGGACGATCGAAATGTTGAGGGACGATGGTTAAACTTGAAAACTGCGTCGAGATTCGTGCACTGAATTTCGTATCTTTGTATTTCGTTGAACGACGTCGTCGTAATCTCGACGTTAGTTAGATTTACGCTGCGTGTATCAAGTGCCGCTTTTCTCTCATGAGCGTATTCAATCTCGAGATTCTCGAACCCATGAACGTTAACATTTAACTATAATTAGTCGAGACAGCTGCAAAAATCTTTTCCGGCGTCCTGATTTATCGATAGGGGGGCGTCCATTGTCCAGTGACTGATAGCGCAGTACATATTAAGGATAGTCTGTAATTTTAATATGCTATATTCCATTTTGTAATAACTTGGGTATTTAATTACATATGCTAGCTTTAGACGGCGAGATTTTCGAAAACGACCCGATACGCGATGTTCATTTACATACGTGTGATTGATATCGTAATTATGCTATAACGGTCACACGAATGGTGTACGATTAAAAGACAGGAAGAGAAGCAGAAAGAAAGAAGAGAAAAAGCGAAGAAAAGAGAAAGACACGACGAACGAGGGCGGAAACGATTTCTTTCTTTCTCTTTCTTTTTTTCTTTTCTTTTCGCGAATGCATTGACGTTCCCTGTTTTCATCGATCGGTCGTTTTCGAACGTCTTTAAGAAGAAATTGCCACGCTCGGGCGCTACCATTCTGTGATCCAATGAAAAATTAATTAATTAATCTCATACCGAGAAAACGTGAATGATGTTCTTTCGAGGAATCTTACTCTGTACATATATTATATTATTATACATCTCTACCTTTTTTAAATTGGGACACCGTGTATTTATTAAGAAGAGAAAGATAGAATGAAGAAGGAGGAGAAAGAAGAAGGGAGACAGAAAGACAAAGAAACGAGATGAACTAGTGAACGAAATCGAGAATGAACATAGAAACAAGTGGTGTCTCCACTTTTTCCATTCTACGCAATTCAAACTTTTTGTATACTCTTGCAAAGCTGAAGAAAAACGAGAGAGAGAGAGAGAGAGAGAGAGAGAGAGAGTGAGAATGAGAGAGAGAGAAAGCAAGAGAGCGCAAGAGTAAGAAAGAAAGTAATACGAATGATGATAAAGAAACGAATGCCGTGAGTAGAGTTATGAGAGAAGTAAGCATAAAAGACAAAAAGAAAAAACAATAAATAAAAAGAACGAAGAAAATTAGCGAAGCGATTTGGTTCGATTGAATGTTGAGTGAAAGTGCCTTTTGCGATATGTTTCGTATTTCGTGTAGCTTTTCATCGTTGAAGGGAACCGATTGCTTTCGATTAACAATTCTGTGCCATTTCCACTTGCTATAAAGCAGGAATTGTATGGGTAACGCATATTTATGAAATATTCGATAACGAAAGGTAAAACCTTAATTTTTCTAATTTTTCATATTTCATCGATCAATCGATAAATCAATTATTATGTAAACTATTGTGTATAATACTTCGACGTATAGGGTGTTCCGCAACATATGACAAAATGGTCAAGTAATAACATATGGTTTTATTATCACTGTTATTGTCGTTGTGTAATGTTTGGTTTATTCAGTCTCTCAAATTATTCGGTTTCGTTACACATAACTCTCCTCATATCATACCTCTATGTTAGTCGTTGAATTTTTGTTAGTTCCTCCAAGTGCCAACTTCGCTTACAATACATCGTCCAATGTTTTTCAAACATCCTGTACACGTTTAAAACATATTTAAAACGTGAACCAGCAATTACCAACATTTAAATACCTTGGATTGTTCTATTCTATGTATCAAGCTACGTATGTTCTACGATCGCTATAGCAAATATGCATATAATTAATCTGCAAGCGCAGGATGTTGATAATCTACACGTTAATGTACGAATTACATCAAACTCAAAAAGAATAAACGGAACAACAAGAATAGGACATAAACTACAAGAAATACTAAAAGATATGGTTAACAAATAGGATCAAGAAACGAGCTACATAAATTAATACAAACTCTGTAAAATCATCTTTGCCACACACCATGCAATCTTATTCAAGAAAGTATTCCAATTTTCTAGATTCATGCGATATTTCAAATACATTTGAACAACGATAATTACTGGTTCATCTTGTACATTTTATACATTCGAAGTTACGATACTTGCTATTATAACGTCGTTTAAGATAAATTAAAAGGTCTCTTTTTCGAACGATTAATTTTATTTTACCATTCTACCTTCGAAACTGAAAGGCTGAAAGCGCAGATTAACTTTAATCATAAGTAACCTCTGCACTTTTCTCGCGTTCATTTAAACGATCTATATTGTGTGTTCATCGAACGGTGGACTTATTCTATTATACCATATCATATCGAATTATAAAGTTTTTTCTTTTTTTATTGTTGTACATTGTAATGGATTTTTAAGGCACGACAAATCTCCCATTAGGAATACACGCTTCGCGTATATTCTGCGATCGGGGGAAAGAGGACGTTAAATGGGGGATGGAGAGTGCTATTGAAAGGGGCGGGTTCCACGGCACGTTAATTTCAGGTACAGAAATATCCTAAAATAAGTGGTACAATTACATTTATGTAGTACCTTGCGCACACTTTTAGAGTGTGGAAGCTTAAAGCTTTAGAAAGAAGGGAGAAGAAGGAATGAAATTCCGTCTTAAAGTCAAGGGTCCCTTCCAAGAATCATCCAATATGTGAGAATTTTTGTTTATTCGAGGATTCTTAGACAATTTACGTCGAAGAGTGGAACAACGATAATTTTATCTGAATAATTTCTTCGCGGTTGATTTTACGCGCACCAACTTGATTTTTCTTTTTTTTTTTTAATAAATTAGTACTTGTCTGATAAGACTGGTTTCAAATTTTAGTAGATTATGTCTTTACAAGACTGAAAATTATGCGAGAAACGTGTTTCTATTACTGACGATTAATAGAAAGTAATTTTTCTCACAGGCTAAAAGGAATTGGTTGCTGAAAGAGTTAAAAGTAAAAATTATTTGATCATTTCATAAAAAATTATACCTTGGTAAAAGCAATTTTGTTCTTGGTAAAGATTAAATTTCTAATAAGAATACATTCCTCTCGATGAAAACATTAGTTTCAAAATTATAATCGCGAGTTTAACCAGAGTTAGATTTAACAAGAGAGAGAGAGAGAGAGAGAGAGAGAGAGAGAGTAACAAGAGAGTTGATGAAAAGTAATTTTACGGCCGAGGAATAAAGGTAAGGCACACGCAAAAACAAATTAAAAATATCTGGTTGTTCTAAAGTATCTTGTTTGCTCCGCTACGTAATTTCATCCAGTTTTTTTTCTCCTGATATAATTATAATCAAGGTTTCCCATGAACATGTAATTGGTCTTCTTAATTTATGTACTCTATTTATAACGTTGCCTCGATACCTTTATCGTTATTATCGTAAATTATTCGGTGAAACCAAACTGGACAGTTGAAAATGATATAATAAATTCTTATTACAATCGACATATTTGAACAAAATAACGATATGTCTTCTGACAAAATTAACGCAAGATCTTTTTACTTTGATCAATTTTTCTTTGTGAGATCATTAATTATAAATTGTCTCGTAAATTTTCCATATAATGTAGGTAAATATATTTGTAACATCGTAAAACAACAAATCGCTTCTTTTCTTTCGTTTTCCTTTTTCTATTTCTTTTAGAAATTCCTTTTGGTAATATTTTATATCGTGGTATTAAAAAAAGAATCTAACATTTTAAAAACTTTTAGTAACTTTCAAGAAGAGTAAAAATTGTTTAACGTATCTAGATGCTAAGAGGTAATACTCTTTTAGTGTAAATTATAGTTTGGTGTCTTCTTTTAGTTCCATACCTTTAAACAAATTTTATTTTTTCATTTACGACATAATATTGTTCAATCACGACAATAAGCACATGTGGTGCAAGAAAGGAATGTTTAAAATTCCACATACTTAATTCACAATCTGCACACATGATTGTTGTATTCAAACGGGAGAAAGGAAATACATTTTTGTGTTCTATTTCAATCTTTTCTCAACATTTTCTCTTAGCCTGCTGTAATCGTTTCTAGATTATTTTCTTTATTCATATTTATCACCTTACCACAAAACGTGCTTAAGTATAGCAAATATAAAAAACAAATTTAGAACTACATTTTGCTTTAATATCACAACTACCATCGACTCTCAAAGTCTTGCATCGTTATTTTCTAAAATCTTCTACATTTCGATTACATCCTTCTCTACATGTCGAACATTAAAAATCTTTTACGAAACCTAAAAAAGAAGGGATAATGAAAAAGGATTAACAAGTATAGTTGTCGTCGACGAATACTCACGAAGGGACCCTGAAGCACGGAATATTCCAGAAAAAAATTCGGAAGCTTCGCGGCGGAATTAAATCGAGCATTTCTTATCGGTAATTTGAAAATCGAGACTCGTTAAAAAAGATACTCGGCAGTTAATTACCGAGCGACGTGAAAGGCGTTTATAGACGACGTGTCACTCGTCTCTTCGTTGTTGATTCTCATCTATTATACGATCAAACAGACGTACTTACGTCCATCGAGAGACTCGTGGATGTTTTATTTCTGTATGCGAACCGTCTCGTTCGCCTCAAGGACTAAACTCGACGATGAAACTGGCGTTTTATTCGCTGCGAGAATGGTCCCATTGGGGCGGTAATAGACCCGCGAAGTTCTTCGTTCACGGCATATCGATTCGAGACTGGAAAGGATGGCGGAAAAGCTTAGGGTAAGCAGAGGAGAGGGGAATTCCCTCGTGTGTGAAACAGAATTTCGTAGTAATAAGGAATCCGTCGATCTCTAGGGGATGGATAAGCAACTCTGTATCGGCGTTTCCTTGTTGGTCGCGCTTTGAAAGGTCGAGAAACGTCGGCTTGAAACAGGCATTTCGTGTAATTGATTAAGAAAGCGTGTTTATTTCTACGAAGAGTATTTAGAAAGGAATAAAGCGTAGACTGATATGGAAACGAATCACTTTTTAACCGACGAGAATACGTAATTATGATGTTTTCTTCGAGTTTCTTCTTCGAGTTGGAAATCTGAAGAAAAAAACTCGTCTCTGACTAATCGTTTCAGTGTTTGCTATAAGATATACATATGTAAGGAGGGAATGTGCGTGTGCGCGTGTATACCAGACACACTGTTTGTCTTTTGTAATTTTTTTCCACTCGAAGTGTACACGTCTAATAGTTGTAAAAATATGAGAAATATATGTGTTTTATGTAAATGTGCTAAATAACCATTCACGAAGCTGAGACGACATGTTATAAATTCAAGAGATCTCTTATCCTATACGATGTATGAATACGTTGTATGAACACAAGTGACACGGAATCAGAATCGAATTGAACTAAACATGGTATTCGTTGAATACGAATAATTTAACATGGATGTGCGTATTACGGATTAAACACAGAAATGGTAGTTTTTAAAGAAAAGAAGAAATATTGACTTTGCATGGAGGAAAGGATCAGAAGAACGTAATCCATTCGAACGTAAAGTAATTTTACGAGTAATCTTACTGTATGTACAAGTTCTATTAGAATGTAAGATAGACGATAAGAATTATGGAGTATGTGGCTGATTGTGGACAGCGACGATCTTTATCATTGTTACAATTATTATAGCTCTTGCATACACTATTGCAATACGTATTACTACTGCAACTATTATAAATAGGAATTAATAAGCTTTCTTATGCCGTTTCTCTATTGTACCACTTATATACACCTGATGCACGACTTTTCGAGAATAAATCTTTATGAAACGCTCCAGTCTTTGTAACTTGGTTGTTCTTTCTAGACTTCTTTATACCGTTACGTATCCCAACGCGCTCACGGAAATCTTATTTATTGGTATTAGCATTTTATATATTGAGGAATCTAAGAAATGAAATCTGAGAAATCTAAGAATTTTAAGAATAAATTCGAGGAAAGGCTGTCATATACCATCCTTGTATCATTTATTTGCATTATTTCAATTTCGAATAATTTTTTGTTATTTTCTTCGAATTTCTAACAATATTGGATAGATCGTAACATTCGTAGAGAAATTTGAGAAGAATATAAAGGCAGGTGTATCTTCGTAAAATTAGTATTTTCTTGAATAGCTCACATATCTTTTGCTATCTTCTCGATCTTTTCAAAAAATGATCTTTCTCTAATATGTTAGAAATAGTCTTTCTGTTACTAAAAGAATTATTGTAGAAATGAGAATAGATAGTAGACGAAGTACATATGTTCAGCGTGTAAAGTAGACGAAGTAGAATATATCAGTTAAGATCAAACACATTTTGTTGGCTTTTCATTGATATATGAGATTTAATATCGTCTGTACAGAAATATCATCTCTTTTAATGGACCAATCTTCTGTTCTCTTACACCTACTTATATCTTCTTTTTATTTCTTTTCGACTTCGATGTAATTATTAATAGCAATCATCAGAGTTATGCATTCCATTCTACTTGACAGAAGTTTATAATAAATTATTCTCCTATGATCCTGTGAAATACACAGCGAAATTTAATATCGATTGAACTTCTTGAACAATCCAATATATCGAGATTGAAAAGGAATCGTACGACAAATTGTGCGATAGTTTACGATACCGATGGAAAAAAACTTATCGGAAAGTACTCGAGTGTAAAATAAATGACGAGCCATAATCCTGTATAAGAAATTCTCACCAACTACCTTGGATATACGATATACTTTTTGTAGCACAAAAAAAAAGATTCAAGTTAAAATTATGCGAATCAAAAATATGAGATCTTCCAACACGTTCTGAGTCGGAAACGTTTCCCTGCTAAACGTTTTTAAGATGTTCTGAAAAGAAAACAACATCGAAGACTACATAGGCAAAATATGACAAGCGCATTTTCCTCGATTTTCAGATTTTTATATTAGTCTAAAGAAAAGTATTCTAGTATGAATCTGAAGTAGGCACAATCTGTTATACAAATCTACGAAACATTGTAAAGGTGTTAATGGCGTAACTAATTTTATAACAATGAATATTTTTGAAGTATTCATATTTCAAACAATTTAAAAAGTCTGACTAGTTTTTCTCCTGTAATTTCCAATTTTCAACGTAGCGATCAAAGTCTCTAAAAACTAAAGCAGATAGGTGGTCTTTTTCCAAGAAACATCTTCCAAAATTCTTAAGAACAGATTATAACAAATTAGAATGTTTAGTCGCAGAATGTTGGAGTATTCAAACGTTAAATTTACGCGAGAAATATCAAAATACGATAAAATAAATAAAGTACAAGACAGTGAAATACGTCGAACAACGAACTCGCACTAGAATCTTCATCTTATTTAAGATATTCTTAAAATCAATCCTCACGGAGGAATGCGTTCGTCGAAAAGTCAAAAACATCGAACGAATAGCATGTGTATTTTCTATACGACTGGAAACGATCGAACGTGACGTTACGGGATTTCATACTGAGCTTCGTCTACGTTTTATGTTCAATGATCTTAGAGACACGTTCGAGCGGTTCGAAGTAGCCGTCCCTTCGCTTTAAGTAAAAAGTCCAACAACGTGAAAGATGTACTGTGCTCCTGGAATAAAGATTTTATCAGTAGAAATACACCATCGTGAGGTATTTGGTGTCGTGATAGCTCCTTAATGTCGTTTGCGAAAGATATTTAAAAAGCAGATTGGAAATGTCAACAGTTGTCTGTCTTCAGTTTTTAGATAAAATTTATCAACATTAAAATCATTAACGATTAATGTATTTTTATATCTTAATATTTTAAATGTCTCTAAAAACAAATTCTTACGTAGATGTAATATTCTGATCTCGTTTGGACTTGCATCATCTAATGTTTTAATCTATCAAAATTCATTCTGACGTTCTTTGTATTGTATATGGTACAGCGTGCTATAAGTAGTATTAGATTTACTGTATATCAATTAATGATATTTATTTCTTTGTATACTATAATTAATTTTATATTATTTCGATAATTCTTGTGCAACTAATATTTATTCTAACATCCTCTGAATATTCTTAAAATATAGAGTTTATCAAACTCAATTTAATTTGATAATAAAATTCTGAATTCTGAGAATATTTGTGATTTAAAACATATAAGTTAATAGATTATTCAAGTATGCTAATTATTGCGCAATTTATATGTAGATTTTGTCGAGAGATTAATAATGGAACTTTCGATATCGTACCCGAAACATTTGTCTCGTAGCGGATTAATTAATATTAGGATGAAACACGCAGAAGGTTAATTGAGTCTGACAGGAAAGGTGAAGACTCTAGATTTTCCTGTATATGATAAATTACAGAAATAATAAAAATTTTAAGCTAAGCGTAATTCTTTCTTCTATCTTATACTTGTAATATTTAACGATGAATCGTTGAAATAAATTATAATACGTATTAAACAACTTTACCATTTCATTTGCATGGTTTTTGAATTTAATTTATATTTCATGGAGAAAGGGAAATAGCGAGACGGGGGCACAGCGAGATAACACATTTATTGGTCGTTTAAATTATTCCATAATTATATTTCTACCCCAGGGTAAAATTTCAAACATTGAATTAGCCAAGCGCCAGATAATGGAATAACAATTATTTAGCGCTATACTTTGATGTTATCCTACCGTATCTACCCTATTTCTAGTGCCACTCCTATGAGACATTCGAGAATCTAGAAATTTATAATGATTTCTGTTAAACTATACTAAAATTAGAACGCGTCATGTTCTTTTAAATATCGAGATACAGCATCCTCGATACTCCTATGATTTTAATATCAAATTAAATTATAATTCAATTATAAGATAAAATGGGGGTAAATTTTTAAATGCACGAATTAAATCAAATAATATAAAATCAAATAATTCCATCCAGAAAATAAAGACATATACAAACGACATATGTTAAATGCATAAAACTAATCCAATAGTTGCTAACAATTGATTCGTCTCGAGTGAAAATATAGAGTAATGGAAAATATATTGATTTATCATAGAATTTCAGACGAATAACAAATTAATGTTTTTTCGGTCTTAATGATTTACGTCATTCGGATGCTGATGCAATGAATGCAAATCTTTTCGATGAATTTCTTTGATACCGAATACCGATCAAAGTATCGAACGTAGGTAGCACATTTTTACAATTTACATGACACGCTAAATTGGTTTTTCATTCTTAGAAAATCAATTTCACGAAGCATTCGTTTCGGCTGAGGCACTGATCAGTGCATTGAAATCTAGTGACGAAACGTATCCCACAAAAAGTTAATCGACTTCTGAAAAAGTCGTATTACGCCCCTGCGCTTAGTTTCTAAGATTCCATGAATCTTTGTCAAGAAAGAATTCCAAGGCGATCATTAATCTAATTTCGTACCAAATTTTATCGTCCTTCTTCGTTCCCGTACCAACTGAAGATCTTAGAGGAAAAATAGCGCAAATGCGGCAGAAAACATATGGTAAAAGTTTTCATTCGTTACAGAGTACATTAATAAATTAATAGAAATAAATTATTTGATATATTGTACTAGTACAACAACATTCGCAGAAATATTCGCTTAGTTTTTGCCACATTTTCATCTTGCAATTAAAAAAGAAACATGTTTTGTTAAAAATTATTCAACGATGTAGAGGACGTAAAACTACAGGTGGGCAAATTTTTTCGATAAAAGGGAAACATGTTTTATTTTTTTTTTTTTTTAAGAAGAGAAAATTTTTTTTTTAAAAGAGAAAACAAATTATATTTAATACGATTGCGTAGTAACGCTAAAAGGTTCATCATGATTTTGCATGAATGCGAAGTAACGGTGCAAAAATTTTGTAAATACCATTTGCAAGAGTTACAAGACAAAAGTAACGAATTAAGCCTCGTTCTCGTTGGCCTCGATTATCCCTTAACCCAAATCCCATTGGGAAGATTTTGTACATTGTGCATGAAATGCGAAATAGAGAATTTACCTAAAATCTAAATTGAAATTTGGAATTAAACTGGGATACATATCATAGAAAAATTAATAATACGAAGAATTAGTTGAAGAACGACGAATTTGTCTTAATGCTCAGTACTCTGTTGCTTTAAGCAGAGGAACTCGATAAAGCAACGATCGAGAAACATAAAAGATATAAACAGGAAGAAATTTAACGTTATTATACATAAATATGAAGTTTTTATTACAGTGTTAAACGTATGAATCTTTTTTTTTCATATATTAAGATTACACAATTTCCATCTGTTCTTACATGCTTTTAAACGGTCCCCTCGCACGATTGAACTAACATTATTAACGAAATTGGGTTTATTGCTATTAATAAATTCTCTTACATCGCGGTAACAAGTTTTATAGTAAAAGAAATGGAGTCATAGAAGTAAATTTTACAACTTACCTGTTACTCAATTGTTTTGTCTGACGAAAATTTGTTGAAACTTAACATAAAACTCTATAACCTATGGTTTATAACTTGTCCAATTACTAATATTTTTAATTGATAAATTATTATGTAGGAGGACCCAGATAATAATTGCCAAAGTTCTTAGTAACTCATTAATCACTTTTGAAATCTATTCCACTTTCTGTAACACTTACGAATAGGATTGTACACGTAACAATCGTCGATGTTTCTTTTATCGAACCGCAAAGTACTCACTGTTCAACCTAATATTCATCGAGTTAACGGTATAGAACGCGGTATATGAATATAATTGATGCAGTGATTTTTGTAAGTCAGATTTATTGACACATACATACACCTATCCATCTGTTTCGTTTCTGTTGAATTAATCCAAACATGGAAAGTGGCTTTGAAACAGCTTGTTAATAATTTGTTGAAATCCATAATGGATCGTTTCATTGGCAGATAACAAACTTTTACGAATTGGGATTGCAGGTATTTTCGCGATATATATATTGTAAAGGCTTTTTTTTTGCATGATGTTTGCACGGGATATGGATTTTTCGACGGTCGAGAGTACTGCGCAATGAGACAGATTCAACGACCTGGATAAAAAGTTGCTTCGTTCACCGACTTGTGCTTTAGGACTCTTCGAACGATATCCGGCTTTTGGAAGTTATACTCTTTGGCTCGACAAGATATTCGAAGGAGAAGGACATCCCCAAACATAGAATTTATGGTTAGGATAATCAGTTTCCAATTGTTTTCTGACATCAATCCTTTCGTGAAATATAGCGTTAGGAATGTTCCAAAATTTAGTCTTAAACGTAATATAATGTATCTTTGTCATGCCAAAGAAACTTGCGTAAGACGATCCTTTATACCATGATAATTATTGAAATATCTTTAAGTACTGTACTTCAACTTTATATATTTTTACATAAGGATGATAATAGGAATATTTGATATTTAATCTTTCCGTTATTTTCTTATTTTTTCCTTCTATAATCTTCATTTACGCGAAATTTCCTTTTCAAGATTTCTTCTGAACTCTAAATAAACAAAAGTGAACAAAAATAAGAAGAAACGTAATAGGTACCTATGTGCTTCAATATGCATTTAAGAATAGAAAATGAAAGGTTCAAATATTCATAAATTGAGATTCAACGTATTACACGATACGTATTATAGACTATTTTTGATTGAATTTTATATAAGCGATAATATAATACACAAACAGTGATAATATTGTGAATTATCGATATAAAAATTATGAACAAAGGAATAAAGAGAAAATAGAATTAACATGCAGAAATTCTGAAAGGAATCGATAATGGGATTGGTTTACTCAATAGCTCAATAGCTGCTGGCGAAATTTGAGAAGAAAATGGTTTTAACCTTTTATCGACTCGCATCGAAATGACCTAATGACATTTTTCAGCAGGACCTAAAAGAGAAGCTTCTTGCATTACGCTTTGTATCTTCGTCGCAACTCTCTCAATCTCATGCCTACGTTTGTAAGACATTTATTTTCCTCTAAATTTAAGTGAAGTGTGCTTTATGGCAAATGTGTTCTTGAACGCTTTCCTATATCAAGATTTGACGAGATGTTTCACGACGGAGTTTCCTCGCGGAGACAAAGGAAAAAACAATCTCAAGAAAAATTATCGAATGGAAAGGAATATTCCCATTCTGTTAGATCCATATTCTAATTAGGAACGAGGAAACAAAATATGTTAAATAATTTTACTTTTTAGTAAAAAACTTGTTTTCCTATGTCAGTTACCCTTGCAAATAAATTCAAGCGTTACCTTGTATATAGAAAAAAAGAGGCAGATATAAAGAGAAGATTGAAGTCTCTGAAGGGAGCCTTACGAGACGAGGATTGCTGCTTTGAAGGTCCTGTTTTGATGACATTACGAAGTCCTGCTGAAGTGCAAAGTTGAAACTCAAGCAAAGAGATGAATTCACTTGTTTATTAGATAGATTTCTTTCATCTCCGGCTGCCTCGTATTATTCGCTTCATTTTAAAGCAGGAAATATCGAATTACCAGAAGACCAGAACTTTCACGATGACTTGTTCCACGACAGTATACCGTTACTTTTTTTTTTTTTACTGTCGTCTGAGTGGAATGTTCTATTAAGATAAACTTGTTCTGCAACTGTTATACATTCTTTATGAAACACTGTATCTAAGCGATCATTAATTTATATTTTATAAAATAGTTCATTACTTTAATAGAAGATTAATAGAATAATTTAATAGAAGAACAATCAGATTCAAAATTTCATAGAAATTTTACCAATGATCACGTGCAACTCTTTTTAGAAAAAGAAAAAAAAATATAAAATAAATGGAACGTATGACAAAATTTAGTCTTTGTTTCAATTTCAATATTTCCTTAAAATCTTCTTAACATTTTCCATCTACAGTAAAAGTAGAAAAAAGACGCTCTAATCGTTAAAAACAACATAACCCAATAAAGAAATAAATTTTACGCGAACTGATAATAATTAACCTTTAAAACGAAGTATCCCTCGTTTCCTTGCTCCTTTTTATAATCGGCCGACATTTTTGAGCAACCGTCGACATCGAACGAGCGCCATTGTTAAACAAGAACAAAGCTGGTCGAATGTCGATAACTTTATATCCAGATAATATGTGCCATGTAATACTACCTTAACGACCTACTCTACCTTGATTTTCCTCTATTTAATAACGCTATCGAATCTCCATAAATTTTCTTCGACTTTCCTTTTCCTCTTTCTTCTTCTTCTTCTTCTTCTTCTTCTTCTTCTTCTTCTTCTTCTTCTTCTTCTTCTCTGTTTCTTTTTTTCCCTTTCTCGGTCGATTACCAGAAGAAAGTTACCGAAATTCTCGAAAGGAGTCGGATGAAAAGGTTAAATGTTGCGAGATGACAGCAGTTCTGGTTCTTTTATTTATCGTTTGATAGCGTTTACTTTGTTAACAAAAATCTCCGGAATATACCGGTAACAGGGACATATGCACGAAGCCGATCAAAAGCATCGCAACCTCGTTTTTAACGTCGATCGGAGCAACCCCATGGAACCCGGCTAGTTCGAGCTGGCTGGTGAGCCAGCAGGGCGAAAGGGGTGGCTGTAGTGACGTATCGACCGACGGGGTCACCTGGGGTCACCAAAGTTCATAGCGTCTCCTGGTTCACGAACTCGCCGAAAGTGCGGCCGCCATTCTGTTTCGTCGAACGACCGTTTCCACGAAATCGAAATTCCGTTTTTTTTTCTCTCCTCTGTTTCGTGCATTTCTGTCAAAATCAATGCACCAATAGATGCGACAAGAGTTTGCTGTGATTCTCCAACTTTCATAGTTTCACTTTGGTTCGCTGTAGCCATCCTTTCGCGTAATCAAATTCGTATCGATTGTTGTGAAATTAAATTCTTGATTGGTTTACGTTGTTTTTAACGATTCGTCTGTTCTTTTTCTTACGGATAGTAAACGGTATTGGATTAGTTTCGCTATCTTATCTTCTTTTTTAGACGGGTTTCGTTCTCTTCTGTTTCACGCATTTCTGTCAAAATCAATTCATCGATAGATACCTCAAGTCTATCGAGATTCTCGAATTTTTCTATTTCAATGTTGCTCCCGTTTCAGCAAACAAAAGGGAGTTGTAACGTTTTAAGGGAACGTTTAATATATATATATATATATATATATTAAATGTATTTTTCTTTTTAAAAACAATGATATGTAAAGATAAATGATCTGTGTCAGCTGCAGGTTTTTGAGATATTTAAATGAATTTTTATGGAACATTGCAGAGCTAGGTGTATGGAATCTATTTTAGTAAATTGTTAAAGTTTTAATTGAAAAACTCGATGGTTAAGCGAAACGAGCGCATTTGTTTTCAAAAACCAGATGAGTAAAGAAAATACTTCACATTATTATACATTCATGAGAATTTTATAGAATGTAGGAGATATAATATGGTATACATACATATACTAAATATCTAAAAAACAATTCTCATTTTAATATTTGATGGGCGAAATAAATCTCTATTTAGCCTTCATTTCTTTAGTTACGTTCACGAATATTTGCATTTGCATAAATATCACCATTCTAATTATGATTTTCTAAGTTTTCTAAGTTTAGGACCGTACAAATTTCTTCATGGAACTTCAATATTACCCACAGTTTTGTTAAATCAAATTGAAATTATCATTTGTATCATTTTTCCTTGCTCAATTAACTATCATGTATCAATAAATCATATCAATATAATTTTACTGTTTTAACATGATTTTCTTCATAGTACTTCTTATGATACAAGATCATTTAATCACATTTGAGAGATATACGATTAACAGGCAGAACGTCAGCGGCGAATTGTGTCTTGCTGTTGAGTTTAGTATGTTCGACTATTTATGTGTTATTCTACTGGCTACCATGTTCGTATTATCAGAGAATGGAACCAATGGTGCTGTTGCTGAAATTTCAGCTTCAACACCATATACCTGAATATTCCAATGATTTCTTATAAATATGTCATTGAATAAATTCTAAGAAGCATCAATAAACTGTGGATAATTATTAACACAAAATATAGTATATAATTTTTAAAAGGAAATATGATGCACATGAGCATACAGTAAAAATATACGACAGAGACACGTGTAACAATCGTGCAAGTAATTTGCAATTGTATATATAAATAAAAATGCATATAATATTTAAAAAATAACTCGCGATGGTATAAACGAAGATATAAAGTATTTAAACAAATCCATTTTCGTTATTCTAATATATTAACCATGTGCTACAATTTTAGAAGTAAATACACAAGAATATATTATATAATATACGAGTCGCGTTTAAATTTCACTTAGTGTAATTTTTTACTGTTTAGTATAATGCATAAAGAAAAAGGGAAAGTGATTTACCGTTGATATCATATAGCGAAAGATAGAGCTATCAGATTATCAGGCACACCTAGAGTAGATGTAAAGTAATCCCTGCTGTTATCATCACTTATTCCCTTGAAATATGATATAGCATTTTTATGCGTCGTATATCAGAGATAAACGGTAAAATCTTGTGTAAACTTCGGGAATTGGGGCAAACAGATTCATCGACACGCATCAGGTGCTTTTGCACTTGAAAAAAACAGGGTAAGTGAGTCGCAGCGTTCAGCCTAGAATTTTCTAGCAGGACGCGTTTCATTTTTGCATAATAATCTTCTCGAATTGTATTTTCATATATCCTTGAAATAATAATTCTTGAAAATATTTTAATAATAATTCTTGGTTTTCTTGAAAATATTTAACATCAACGTTACTAAAGGATATTCTCTCGATAAAACGAATCGAATGATTAAAAACAGAATATATATTTTGTACTTGTTACCGTGAAATATATCATGCTTATAATATATTGTAGCAATTTTAGTTGAAATATTTGATTTATGTATTTTTATATTTAAAATTAACTTTTAAACGATCATGGCTTTGTGGTTTTGGTGCGAAAATACTTTTATGTATTCCTAATTCCTACACGTGTGTTCTTAGGACGTTTCTATAAATATAGCGTTTAATAGTAGAGTCAAATACCGTATATTTGTCGAATACTGGAATTTCAAAATAAACCTGCGTAGAATTAAAATAAACATAGTCATGCCGTTGGGTTAAATAAAGACTATATCTTACCTACTTACTTCAACGAGGTCAAATTGACTTCCTCTTACTAGTTGTACGTGTATAGCAAATATTTTATCCATCAATTGAAACTACTGGTTTCATAGTTGAAAATCTACAATATAAAGAAAGATAAAAGAATAGAAAAACACCACTTAAGGCTAATACAGGATAATCTACAGACGTAATAAAAATGAAAAAAATGTCCTTAACGATGTTTCTCAATTTTTGCCTCTTTATTGTCTTCATTTTATCAACGTTCTAAAAAATCCATGAACTAAGGATTAAAATCTTTAGATAAGATTAATATAGCGTCTATAAGGAGAGAAAACTTCATCTAATAAAAAATTACAACGCATTAGTAAATAAAAAGAGTTTGTTAAAAATGTTAAATATGTAAGCAATCTTACTTTTTATTCAATGAACCAATAACTTTAACATCATCATTAATGTGTTACAGAATTTCATATTTAAAAAAGAGAAATTTTTATTTAAAGCTGTCAGCTCAGTTGTTTATTATAGTGTACGTGTGAGTGATATATATATTCCAGCCGCCCAGTTTTACCTCATCTTGTTACCAACTTACATAACAATTATGTTAGCTATAACGACGCGATTCACGCTGAAGGGAAACATACAATAAGATAGAATATGCACAATTGTCATTGCAACAATTTCATATATTTTTCTTATAAAACATAACGTAATAGAACTTTTTCAGTGAATTATATATGCTATTTCGTTGCATCGTAACAAAGTTTTACCACAGACCAGGTGGAAAATAGACGTGAAATGCTTTTTCGTGTCCCGTTTTTGGGGATCACCTGATCCCCCTACCATTTTCGTGTCACATGCGACGTTATCGATTAAGTATAGTACTGTTCTGAATTAAAACTAAAGTCTCGTATGAAATTATAAATAAAATATAGAACGACATATCCTGTAACCGGAATGAAGTTTAAAATTCTATACTCCTACGATACTTTAGAAAACATTACACGCCATGAAAGTAATAAAATACTGTAAAAAGATCAACGAAAAGGGCAAAACGATCATCAATATCTTATTTCCGTGGATAAATATATCAATCATCAACTTTCAAAAATAAATTAAAATTAAGACATAGAACAAACGATGCGATTTAAGATTAGGACTTGACAATAATGCTGCAAACAAAGAACGCAACATAGAACTAAGACTTTATAGAACGGTTGAAAACATAAAGGAGAAAAGATAAAGCTAAAATTAATTAGATTTAAACTTAAGTGTAAGTTTAAAATCTAAGACCCAATAGAAAGGATAAGCCTCTTTTTATCTATCACCATACTTGGCCGAGCAAAGAATGAGGCTAAAAATTAATATAAACTAGGTTAGAACTAGAATCTACTTACATTAAAGTACATTAGATTCCTACTGACAGCCTTTCATCTCAAAAACTCAAACTTGGAGCAAAATTTAAAATACGAAACTATGAACACTTTGTTGAACCACTTGTAAAATTTCATACTTTAACATTTAAAACGATTAGACAAAGAGCTATAAACTTTTTGCTCCAAGTCAGTCAACCAATACTTAGTTATAACTACAGATATATAAAACTTAGACAAATATAACTTAGTACAAGAAGTATGCACTAAAGAGTACCGCCAATACATATATCTTAAAATTAATGAAAACTGAAACGTACGCATTATCTGCGATGGCCCACGTTATCCCATGATATCCCCACGATGTTTCACGGTATCCCACAATGTATCAGGGTGCACCCGCGGGAATTGTTAATCCAGCCTAACTGTTAGCCTAATTTTAGCGTGGTTCTTAGCTTGATACCATTTTCCAAAGATTAATTAACTGAAATGGAAACGATGTAAGTATTCAGCAAAGCAGAGATTGGTTCTTGGATAACGATACCAATTACTAGGTCTCGTCACGAGGAGGTGACGAACGAGATCCGCCCATGAGTTATTTAACGTTATACAGAGTCCAACAGTGTCCCACGATGTACAACGTTGTCCAACGGTGTCCCACGGTGTCCCACACTGGACCGACGACATCCCACGGTGTCCAACGATGTCCCACGGTGCAGTCCAGTCTAGATCATCCAAAATTCTCTTAGAGGCTTTTGGTGATCCAAACTGGACTGTTGCGTAGTTCTTGGCTTGGCATCGTTTTCCAAAAATTAATCACTTGATTAATCTTTGAAAAAGGATGCCAATTACCAGGTCTCACCACGAGGAGGTGACTACGCACGAGACCCGCCCATGAATTATTCAACATTATGCATCGGTCTCGACATTCAACCTATTGGCAAGAATGTCGAGTTCTGACTCTACTTGATCATGGGCCTGCGTAAAGAGATAGTTATTTCGTAGCCTAACCGCGAAACACCTATCTCCTACGCAGCAGTTACACGAATCTTTACAAACGTAAAACAAAGCTTACACAACGCAACATTCATCTCCCACACAACGATTACATCGATCAGTACAAATATCATACAATAATTCGCATCCCTACTGGCATCATTCGGTATCAAACACACATTTATCTAACTTGGAATAAAAAGAAGAAAATGTAGCTACTGACACTGTATATACCATTTCGTGTCTTGCAGAAGGGACATACGAGTCGCTGTACCAAACTGCTTAACGTTCTACTTTTGCGACGCTATAAGATATTGAACATACTGAAAAGTTGTAAACTCTAACGTGATCTCAATAAGTTTCCCTTAAAAATGGGGAAACAAGAAAATGCCCGATGAATCAGACGATAAAGGAAAAAATCGCGGCGCGCCCGGAACGAACGAGATCGCGGTCACTCGAAAGAACTAACAAACCTACATGACGTACCCCCGTGCACTAGATAACCCTAAGGTTCAGCGGAAAGCCCAAGAATTGACCGTAACTCGATTCCTGTTTCGCCGTTCGAAACTTACACGAGTCGCGGTCGATGGCGCCGACCGATGATGCCAGTGAACCACGGGTAATTCAGCCGGGGATCCAGCACATAGGCCAGCAACTTAACACACTCCAACTGAACATGTGGAACCCGGGGATGGACCGCTGAACAGGATTACGAAGACAAGAGGCCTCAACTGAACAGTGGGGTCCACTCACGGGGAGGGACCGCTGAACAGGATTACGAAGGCATTGACCTCAACTGAACAGTGGGGTCCACTCCCGCGGGGCCGAACAGAATTAAAGAGGACGTGAAATTGCAGGTCCCTGATCGAGTACCGAAGTACCAATCGGACAGGACTGCAGATCCACGACAGAATCCCCAATAGATTCACAAGCATCACCGGCGCGACGACAACTCCCGCGATCCGATGCGAACGTCGAGCAGTCGTCGAGCAGTCACCAAGACAGAGGTGTCCTTGGGGCGACTTACGAATCCAAAGAGTTGTCCAGTGCACGTTGACCCGCACGTACGCGGAATACGCGCGAGCGAGTACGTCACGCTACGGTTTGAAAGAACTGAGTGATCGCGAACCGATAAATCGCGAGTACAATAAGTACTGTGTGGTAAGCGAGTGAAGGGAGACGAGATTTTTCTTTTTTTCGTTCTAAGGTGGATAAATGTCGTTGTACAGAATGAGCTCACAATGCACTTAACATAGGTATCTACCTTACGATTAATTAAGACTAAAACGTACGCATCCCACGGTGTCCCGCGGCGTCCAACGGTGTCCCGCGGCGTCCAACGGTGTCCCGCGGCGTCCAACGGTGTCCCGCGGCGTCCAACGGTGTCCCGCGGCGTCCAACGGTGTCCCGCGGCGTCCAACGGTGTCCCGCGGCGTCCAACGGTGTCCCGCGGCGTCCAACGGTGTCCAACGTTGTCCAACGTTGTCCAACGGTGTCCAACGTCGTCCAACGGCGTCCCACGGTGTCCCACGGTGTCCAACGTTGCAGTCCAGTGTAGATCATCCAAAATTCTTTTCGCGGCATTTGGTGACCCACACTGGACCAACGATGTCCCACGTTGCAGTCCAGTGTAGATCATCCAAAATTCTTTTCGCGGCATTTGGTGACCCACACTGGACCAACGATGTCCCACGTTGCAGTCCAGTGTAGATCATCCAAAATTCTTTTCGCGGAATTTGGTGACCCACACTGGACCGACGATGTCCCACGTTGCAGTCCAGTGTAGATCATCCAAAATTCTTTTCGCGGCATTTGGTGACCCACACTGGACCGACGATGTCCCACGTTGCAGTCCAGTGTAGATCATCCAAAATTCTTTTCGCGGCATTTGGTGACCCACACTGGACCGACGATGTCCCACGTTGCAGTCCAGTGTAGATCATCCAAAATTCTTTTCGCGGCATTTGGTGCCCCCACACTGGACCGACGATGTCCCACGTTGCAGTCCAGTGTAGATCATCCAAAATTCTTTTCGCGGCATTTGGTAACCCACACTGGACCGACGATGTCCCACGTTGCAGTCCAGTGTAGATCATCCAAAATTCTTTTCGCGGCATTTGGTGACCCACACTGGACCGACGATGTCCCACGTTGCAGTCCAGTGTAGATCATCCAAAATTCTTTTCGCGGCATTTGGTGACCCACACTGGACCGACGATGTCCCACGTTGCAGTCCAGTGTAGATCATCCAAAATTCTTTTCGCGGCATTTGGTGACCCACACTGGACCGACGATGTCCCACGTTGCAGTCCAGTGTAGATCATCCAAAATTCTTTTCGCGGCATTTGGTGACCCACACTGAACCGACGATGTCCCACGTTGCAGTCCAGTGTCGATCATCCAAAATTCTTTTCGCGGCATTTGGTGACCCACACTGGACCGACGATGTCCCACGTTGCAGTCCAGTGTAGATCATCCAAAATTCTTTTCGCGGCATTTGGTGACACACACTGAACCGACGATGTCCCACGTTGCAGTCCAGTGTCGATCATCCAAAATTCTTTTCGCGGCATTTGGTGACCCACACTGGACCGACGATGTCCCACGTTGCAGTCCAGTGTAGATCATCCAAAATTCTTTTCGCGGCATTTGGTGACCCACACTGGACCGACGACGTCCCACGGTGTCCCACGTTGTCCCACGGTGTCCCACGGCGTCCCACGGTGTCCAGCGGCGTCCAACGGCGTCCCACGTTGCAGTCCAGTTTAGATTATCCAAAATTCTCTTCGTGGCTTTTCGTAATCCAAACTGGACTGTATTAGCGTGGTTCTTAGCTTGGTATTGAATTATTGTGCAATGTTTGTACTTATGGATGTTGTGGTTTTCCAAAAGTTAATCAACTGCTTAATCTGCGAAAACGATTACATCTATCAGCACAAACATTGTACAATAATTCGGTACCGTACTGGCAACATTCTGTATCAAAGATACATTTGTCTAACTTGGAACGAAAGAATGGAAATGAAGCTATTGACATTGCATATACAAATTAGAGTCTTGCAGAAGAAGCATACGACTCGTTGTACTAAACTTATGAAAATATCGAAAAGTTATATACTCCAACGTTACCGCAATATGCTTCTTTTAAAAATTGGGAAACGGGAAGAAGCCTGAACAATCAGACAATGGAAGAAAAATCATTTGGGTATCTAGCATACATATTTAATATGCTATGAAATGTTCATATATGTAATTGAAATGTACTTTCTGCAAATTGATAAATTTGAAACAAACTCATTTACTTGATTTGGTATATGAAAGAAACAGGTATCTTTAAAACGAGAACATTTTATACGTGGAAAATAAACTACTAATAATGGTTAATTATAGATCAAATCACTATTGATTAAATTTTAGCAAATATAGAGAATCACTTGTATCTTTTTAATCGAAACTAGGGTTACGTTGAAAACAAGTATTTTAAGTAATTGAATTTAATCTGAATAAAAAATTCAATATGAAATTCGAATATGTATAAAATTCTACATTACTGTTAAAAGATTGAAAATATCGCGGTCGAAAAATGTAAAAGTTATGGTTCTAAGAACGAACAATCACCAGCAATAAATTAAATTTTAAAAAATATTTTAAGCCTTCATAGCAACATTAAGATATTTCATTATAATACTTTGTTGCGCGTGAAATCGCTCACAGATTCATGTATATATATTATACGTTCGTAATAAAGTTCTGTATTTTAGCAGTCATGGTAACGTTAAAGCTGACAAAGAAATATGTCTTATAGCAGTATTTTCAGTAATAAACGTGCTAATAAGGGGCGCTGAAAAGGAAACAAAGCAGTAGCCAGAAGGGCTACTAAAATTCGATCGTGTTCCACTCTATATAAACCCGATCAACACGCCGAGAGTGGAACTGAATATTCTTGTTTCGCAACACTAATTTATTACTAATATTTATGAAGCAGAAAATTCTCAAAATCAAACGCGATGAGTGCTTCGTTATATCTGCAATATCAATTAATCTACCATTAAAAAAAAAGAGAAAAGTCTGAAAATTCCCGATATTTGATACGCAACGCTAATAAGTATAAATCTACGCACTCGTATTTAAGCAATACGCAACACTAATAGCGAGAGATTGAAGTGCAACCATTTAAGAGGTTGCTGACGAACGATCACACTTGCACAGCTCTTGCAGCTGTACGTGTGATCCAGGAACAGTGTCCGACAATTGCAGTCGGAGGGTTTGGGCATTTTGTAAACGCAACTCTAGTGAACAAAACGCGATCATTCATTATCGCAACGCTAACAGGAAAAATTAATAGAATTCGCGATGGAACAATATCGCAACGCTAACTATTATAGTGAATTTAATAAAAATTACTATTTACTATCTAAAAAAGCTACTTTAAATATTATGGTATTGCTACTTGCAATACTATAAAATTAATTGAAAACTAACACTTTTATAATCGAATTTTAAACAATAGAAAACAGGAAAAATTCTAAAAATTGCAAAAGACAATCGCGATATCGTAATTCGCAACTCTAAAGCAAACGCGATTATCATTTTATCGCAACTCTAATTCAAACCGTAATCATTTTCTCGCCACACTAATGAAAAGCCGCGATGTTATTTCGCAACTCTAATACAACCCGTAATTAATTTGTCGCAACACTAATAAAAAAAATCGCGAGTGGAGGGCTGACATATCGCAGTGCAACCATGTAGGAGGTTGCCGATGAATGATCACACTTGTACAGCTCTTGCAGCTGTACGTGTGATCCAGGAACAGTATCCGACAATTGCAGTCGGAGGGTTTGGGCAGTTTATGAACGCAACTCTACTCAACAAAACGCGATCATTCATCATCGCAACGCTAACAGGAAAAATTAGCAGAACTCGCGATGGAACAATATCGCAACGCTAACTCTTAAAATGAATTTAATGAAAATTAATATTTACTATATGAAAAAGCTACTTCATATATTCTGATATTGCAAATTGCAATACTATAAAATTAATTGAAAACTAACATATTTATAATCTAATTTTAAACAATAGAAAACAGGATAAATTCTAAAAATTGCAAAAGACAATCGCGATATCGTAATTCGCAACTCTAAAGCAAACGCGATTATCATTTTATCGCAACTCTAATTCAAACCGTAATCATTTTCTCGCCACACTAATGAAAAGCCGCGATGTTATTTCGCAACTCTAATACAACCCGTAATTAATTTGTCGCAACACTAATAAGAAAAATCGCGATTTGCCCAATGGGACGATGGACCGACATATACATCGGCCAAAAAAGCAAACTACTACTACTACTACTACTACTACTACAAATACTAAAATCGAGCATAGTGACAAAGTAGTAACAATAATGACTTCCCATGCTCTGGATGACCCAGAGGATGGGCAGCCATTAGTAGTTGCCCTCTTGAGTGGCAGTTTGCCGGGCCTCTTCGGCTTATAGCCTCTTCTTTCTTCGGGCGCAATGCCCGCTGAAACTTAAATCTAAGCTCGAGACTTCTAAATCGCAAACAAAAAAAAAAAACTTACCAAGGTAAAATAAAAATATAAACCGCGGAAGCTGATTGAAATGCACATGGACTGACCAACGATCACAGCAGTGATCGTTGCTCACTCGCATGTGCGTGCTCGAGCAATAAACGTTCGTTTCGACCCATTCGCGACCGCGACCGCGAAATTCGAAAAATCGAAAGGCAAAACCAGAGACGAGTGCATGCTCTACTCGTGCCAGTTTCACCGTCGATTTTTCAAATTAGATTTCCAGAAACAGGTTGGTCACACGAAAACGCGCCTACCCGACCAGAGACTGTGCCAACCTGCCCGGCCCTACCTACTTATAATTAACAGACATACCAGAAAGTATACTACCTATCCTACCTAGCGCTATATTTAAAAATGGCAAAACATTCACACCAACACACTCGCTCCACGGTTCTCACACAAACGCTCGGGCGCAAAGGTCCTACACTAGAGAGGACGTCCCGGGACGCCTCCGACACCCGAGCTTAACACACACCATGCACACTCTAAGGTACGTACCGTTTTCCTGAAATCGACTGACGAAGGCTAGTAACCATTGCGTAAAACGTGATAAAACACGTCTGAGGAAATGATATCGTTAAAATAAATGTAAGTAAACTTGGAATTATAATTGTAATTTACGGCAATATTTAAAGCGTGGTTACGCTTAATCGTGTGGGCGATATTATCACAAATTGTGATTGTATCGAGACGTAAATTGAATCGATATATGTTTCGACATTTTTAATATTTGATGTTTTAACGAATGAAAAAAAGCGACGCAGTTCCACGGCCTAACAACACACACACATAACGTGGAAAATACGTCGTGCACGGTACACTAACACATCGTCAGTCGCTGACAAATTATTACATTACTTAATTCTAGATCATCGTGCCCAGTGTCTTTCTCCCATTCAAGTAGCACCTGGGCACGTGAATGAGATCCTGACAATGGGCACGGAAAGGGTTAAACCTGAAAATCCTGATCTAAAAGAAATGATTAGTTTGAGTAATTTTTATTTAACGAACTAACGTTCTTTGATTTTATATTTTACTACTTCGTTTCTGATTAAATCTACTTTATTAATTTAATAGTAACTAAGTAACTCTACTTTATTAATTTAATAAATCAGAACAAAACTTTAATATTGCAAAAAAGGTAGCGTTAATTGAAAAAGACTGAGACTCGATCAAATGGAATAATTGACTCTAAATATATTACTAAGAAAGAAGTAATCTCAGGCGATCTCTTTATCAAAGCACATACTCGAAAGTGCAGAAGCAGTGTTCAAAATTATTGCTTTGATTCAAAAATCTGCCTGTCGCGAAGTGTCTTCTTGCACGTAAAATTTCACACATTCTTGTACGGGAAAAAATGAATTTTGACTCATATTTTAAATTCTAACCGAAATGAAATAAACGAACGTGACTTGATATTGTCACGATTAATTCATTGCTTAAAATCAAGTATGTTTATGTTAAACAGGTATATTCGTGTACATATTTGCCATTTGCAAATATTTATACGGAATATTAACATGCATATTTATAAATAACACGAATATATTCTCAAGTGTATATGTTTAACCTAATTATTAAAAAACTAATTATTATAATCGCGCTGTGCAAGAAGACCTATCCTAAACTAATAAATTAAAAAAAAAATGTTACTACTCACGGGTATAAGAAATACCCGCGGTCACTATGCTCGCAACAAAATTCTACGTAATACAACCGGTCACCCGTGCCGATTCGGACCTTTCATCCTACGACATGATTGAGTGACCGGAGGAACAAAAATGCATGCGACTCACCGTTCGATGCGGAGAAACAGAGGACGTACCATGGATGCTGCGCCACCCCAGCGAATATCATCAGGGAGACTAACATCAGGCAGGAACCGTGTAAAGTCCAGTGGTGGAAATGGCGGTTGTTTAAGGGCGGGTGGGGGGGGGGGGGGTTGAGGAAGAAGCGAAACGTCGTTTCGACAATTTTCTTCTTTTTCCTATCGAACGTTTATTTAGAAAATACTGCTATTTTTTTACGCTTAAAAATTATTATTAAGAAATTGGAACAAGCTTGAAAAATATTATTTAGTCGAAAATTGTTAGATACTTTTCGATAGCAAACAAATGCTCATGAATAACGTGAATGCAATGCAATCGTTTGCAAGAATTATATTGTTCGCAATTAGAATATATACTGTGAATTTTCGTTATTAAAATACGAAATATACATTCCAATAATACACTACAGTCGCGTGTTTTAAATAATGGAAAATATTTGCAAGAATTCAAAAGTTCGCCACTAAATATATTTAAAGAATACTGTGGAAACGCGCGCGAAACCTTGTTTCGAGGTATTTGAATCTACCTGTTACTAATTTGCAAGTTTATGATGTTATAACTCAATTTGAAACAATAAGATAATTCGTTAAAAATTGGTTTGAAATAAGAGAATGATTTCATACATCGGGATCTTTCAGAAGAATCAATGGACTCACGCGACGCACTCCTGTGCACAAAATAACCGCAAGATTCAGTGGAAAAAAAGAACAGATTTTTATATCTCGTTCCAAGTTAGATAAGTATCATTGTACAGAATGAGCTCAGAATGGATTCGACATAGCCAAGACATATCCCACGGTGTCCCACGGTGTTCTACGGTGTCCTACGGTGTCCAACATTGTCACACGGCGTCCAACGTTGCGGTCCAGTGTAGATCATCCAAAATTCTTTTCGCGGCATTTGGTGCCCCCACACTGGACCGACGATGTCCCACGTTGCAGTCCAGTGTAGATCATCCAAAATTCTTTTCGCGGCATTTGGTGACCCACACTGGACCGACGATGTCCCACGTTGCAGTCCAGTGTAGATCATCCAAAATTCTTTTCGCGGCATTTGGTGACCCACACTGGACCGACGATGTCCCACGTTGCAGTCCAGTGTGGATCATCCAAAATTCTTTTCGCGGCATTTGGTGCCCCCACACTGGACCGACGATGTCCCACGTTGCAGTCCAGTGTAGATCATCCAAAATTCTTTTCGCGGCATTTGGTGCCCCCACACTGGACCGACGATGTCCCACGTTGCAGTCCAGTGTAGATCATCCAAAATTCTTTTCGCGGCATTTGGTGACCCACACTGGACCGACGATGTCCCACGTTGCAGTCCAGTGTAGATCATCCAAAATTCTTTTCGCGGCATTTGGTGACCCACACTGGACCGACGATGTCCCACGTTGCAGTCCAGTGTCGATCATCCAAAATTCTTTTCGCGGCATTTGGTGACCCACACTGGACCGACGATGTCCCACGTTGCAGTCCAGTGTAGATCATCCAAAATTCTTTTCGCGGCATTTGGTGACCCACACTGGACCGACGATGTCCCACGTTGCAGTCCAGTGTAGATCATCCAAAATTCTTTTCGCGGCATTTGGTGACCCACACTGGACCGACGATGTCCCACGTTGCAGTCCAGTGTCGATCATCCAAAATTCTTTTCGCGGCATTTGGTGACCCACACTGGACCGACGATGTCCCACGTTGCAGTCCAGTGTAGATCATCCAAAATTCTTTTCGCGGCATTTGGTGACCCACACTGGACCGATGACGTCCCACGGTGTCCAACGATGTCCCACGGTGCAGTCCAGTCTAGATCATCCAAAATTCTCTTAGAGGCTTTTGGTGATCCAAACTGGACTGTTGCGTAGTTCTTGGCTTGGCATCGTTTTCCAAAAATTAATCACTTGATTAATCTTTGAAAAAGGATGCCAATTACCAGGTCTCACCACGAGGAGGTGACTACGCACGAGACCCGCCCATGAATTATTCAACATTATGCATCGGTCTCGACATTCAACCTATTGGCAAGAATGTCGAGTTCTGACTCTACTTGATCATGGGCCTGCGTAAAGAGATAGTTATTTCGTAGCCTAACCGCGAAACACCTATCTCCTACGCAGCAGTTACACGAATCTTTACAAACGCAAAACGACGCAATATCTATCTCCCACGCAACGCAACATTCATCTCCCATACAACGCTTACATCGATCAGTACAAACATCGTACAATAATTCGCAACCCTATCCGCAACATTCCGTATCAAAGACACATTTGTCTAACTTGGAACGAAAGAAAAAAAATGGGGCTACTTTGGAAAAGGAGCCCCAACAATCAGACGATGAAAGAAAAACCGCGGCGCGCCCGGAACGAACGAGATCTCGGTCACTCGAAAGAACTAACAAACCTACATGACGTACCCCCGTGCACTAGATAACCCTAAGGTTCAGCGGAAAGCCCAAGAATTGACCGTAACTCGATTCCTGTTTCGCCGTTCGAAACTTACACGAGTCGCGGTCGATGGCACCGACCGATGATGCCAGTGAATCACGGGTAATTCAGCCGGGGATCCAGCACATAGGCCAGCAACTTAACACACTCCAACTGAACATGTGGAACCCGGGGATGGACCGCTGAACAGGATTACGAAGACAAGAGGCCTCAACTGAACAGTGGGGTCCACTCACGGGGAGGGACCGCTGAACAGGATTACGAAGGCATTGACCTCAACTGAACAGTGGGATCCACTCCCGCGGGGCCGAACAGAATTACGGAGGACGTGAAATTGCAGGTCCCTGACCGAGTACCGAAGTACCAATCGGACAGGACTGCAGATCCACGACTGAATCCCCAATAGATTCACAAGCATCACCGGCGCGACAACAACTCCCACGATCCGATGCGAACGTCGAGCAGTCGTCGAGCAGTCACCAAGACAGAGGTGTCCTTGGGGCGACTTACGAATCCAAAGAGTTGTCCAGTGCACGTTGACCCGCACGTACCCGGAATACGCGCGAGCGAGTACGTCACGCTACGGTTCGAAAGAACTGAGCGACCGTGAACCGATAAATCGTGGGAACCATTTTTCCAGTGTGGTAAGCGAGGGGATCACGAGAGACGAGATTTTTATTTTTCGTCCCAAGATAGATAAGTATTTTTGTACAGAATGAGCTTACAATGCACATAACATAGGTATCTATCTTATGATTAATTAAGGCTAAAACGCTCGCATCCCACGGTGTCCCGCGATGTCCCACGGTGTCCGGCGATGTCCCACGATGTCCCACGGCGCCCCCGCGGGGGGATATTAGTCCGGTCTAGATCACCAAAACTATTTTGGATGATCAAGACCAGACTATATTCAAGTAGTTTTTAGCTTGATATCGTTTCTCAAATAATAATACTAATATTCAAAATAGTACTTGGTGTATTATTATTTGGGAAACGGTACCAATTACCGGGACCCACCACGAGGAGGTAACTACGCTCGGGTCCCATTTACATAAACAGTTTTTAAGCATTGGAAGTAGAGATGTAAAATTATTTTATAATAAAGCGACATTGTAGCAGCGACATTGTTTGTGCCCGGAGTTTATTTGTTCTTACATTACTTGTAATCTAACGGTCTCGATACTCCGAAGCAAAATAACAACATGATTTGAAATGTTCTCTGACTCATGTGCAGCTACAGATAAGATGTGGTTGCCTTCGGTTAAATTGTACTCGCTTCCTTGATTCCATGAATATGGTGTGTTGTTTCCTTGGTTTTGAGCAGACATGGAAAATTACATCTTAAAATTACACTCTGTGTTACCACTGGTTTTATACGAAATAGTGAAATGAGAAATTAAATACTGTATTTAAAATTAAAAAATAATGCTATATAGAAATAAAATAGCACTTCGAAGACTTGATAGATTCTGTTAATAAAATAAAACAAAATAAATCATTAATGCACTCACTACGAATTGATGGTATTGATTTAAATCAATGAATGTAGAGTTACTTCCGATTAACGGTACAACTGTTATAAATTAAGAGCATCATTACTTTGAATTAATGGGAGAATGTGGTTATAAATTATTGGTATAACTGTTAAGAATTAATGGAGTAATTGTTTTAGATTAATGGCTTAAATGTTACAAATTAATGGCTCAGATGATATAAATTATTAGTTTAAATGTTATAAATTAATAGCTTAAATTTTATAAATTAATGGCTTAAATGTTATAAATTAATAGTTTAAATGTTAGAAATTAATGGTGTAATTGTATAAAATAATAGCACAAATGTTAAAAATTAATGGTTTAAATGTTATAAATTAATGGCTTAAATGTATAAAATAACAGTTCAAATATTGTAAATTAGTGGCTTAGATGTTGTAAATTGATAGCTTAAATGTTATAAATTAATAGCTTAAATGTATAAAATAACAGTACAAATGTTGTAAATTAATGGTTTAGATGTTGTAAATTAATAGCTTAAATGTTATAAATTAATAGCATAAATGTTATAAATTAATAGTTTAGACGTTATAAATTAATTCCTTAAATGTTATAAATTAATAGTTTAAATGTTACAAATTAATGGCTTAAATGTTATAAATTAGTAGCTTAAGTGTTGTAAATTAATGGTTTAGACGTTATAAATTACTAGTTGCAATGTTGTTATTTGATATTTTTTTTTATTTACCTTATATTTAAATTCTTCTTCGATGTTCACTCTCCGGAATTTCAGGCACAAAAGAGCTCGCGCGCGACTTCCGTGTTCCTTATATACCTTGACAAGGTGTCGAGATGTCAATCAAACGGCAACGATTTTTTGACATAGCAGGAGACGGTTTTTCCATTATAATAAAGTCAAATTGAACGATTTCTTAATTTTTATCGTAAATTGGTGACTTCAACGATTTAATACGATATCCATTTTTATCATTTTAATAGTTTCTGCAAACTAAGACTAAATTCACACTTCTTTAATACTAGTTTTCGACTATCAATTAGTTTGGACAGAATTCTCTTAGAGACTTTTGGTGATCCAAACTGGACTGTTGCGTAGTTCTTGGCTTGGTATCGTTTTCCAGAGATTAATCAACTGATTAATTTTTGGAAAACGATGCCAATTACCAGGTCTCACCACAAGGAGGTAACTACGCTCGGGTCCCATTTATGTGAAGAGTTTTTAAGCATCGGAAGCAGGAGATGTAAAATTATTTTACAGCAAAGAAGTAGCGTGTATTGAATTTTATTAATCATTAGTTGCCGAATTGTTATGATTTGTTAATTGTTAAGTGTGAGTTGTGATTCCAATTTATAGTAATTCTGATGATTATATAATATTGTTATAAATTAAAATCATAATTGTTAAAAATTAATCGAGTAATAGTTTTAGGTTAATAATAAAATGCTATAAATAAATATCGCAATTACTATAAATTATTAGCTCAATTGTTACAAATTAATAATTTAATTGTGAAGAATTAATATATCAAATGTTGTTAACTAATAGTTTAAATCTTGTAGAGTAACAGTTTAAATATTATAAAGCAATAGTTTAAATATTATAAATTAAAAGCTTAAATGTTATAAAATAATAGTTTAAATGTTGTAGATTGTTGGTTTAAATGTTATAAATTAATGACTTAAATGTTATAAAGTAATAGTTTAAATGTTGTTGAGTAATGGTTTAAATGTCATAAATTAATGGCTTAAATGTTATGTTCTTGTTTCGCAATGATAACTTATTATTAATATTTATGAAGCAGAAAATTTTCAAAATCGAACGCAAAGGGTGCTTCATTATATCTGCAATATCAATTAACCTACCATTTAAAGAAAAACAAGAAGAAATTCTGAAAATACCCGAAATTTGATACGCAACGCTAATAAATATAAATCTATGCAGTCATATTTAAAAAATACGTAATGCCAATAGCAAGAGATCACAGTGCAACCATTTAAGAGGTTGCTGACGAACGATCACACTTGCACAGCTCTTGCAGCTGTACGTGTGATCCAGGAACAGTGTCCGACAATTGCAGTCGGAGGGTTTGAGCATTTTGTAAACGCAACTCTAGTGAACAAAACGCGATCGTTCATTATCGCAACGCTAAAGGGAAAAATTAGTAGAAATTGCGATGGAATAATATCGCAACGCTAACTCTTAAAATGAATTTAATGAAAATTAATATTTACTATATGAAAAAGCTACTTCAAATATTCTGATATTGCAAATTGCAATACTATAAAATTAATTGAAAACTAACATATTTATAATCTAATTTTAAACAATAGAAAACAGGATAAATTCTGATACATACAATTTTCTAGGAAGTTCTAAAAATTCATAATAAAAATTGCAAAAGACAATCGCGATAACGTAATTCGCAACTCTAAAGCAAACGCGATTATTTTATCGCAACTCTAATTCAAACCGTAAATAATCTCTCTCGACACTAATAAGAAAAATCGCACTCCTCTGCACAAAATAACCGCAAGATTCAGTGGAAAAAAAGAATAGATTTCTATATTTTGTTCCAAGTCAGATACGTATCATTGTACAGAATGGGCTCAGAATGGATTTGAAAGTCAAGACATATCCAGCGATGTCCAACGGTGTCCAACGTTGTCCAACGATGTCCCACGTTGTAGTCCAGTCTAGATCATCCAAAATTCTTTTCGCGGCTTTTGGTAACCCAAACTGGACTGGTGCGTAGTTCTTAGCTTGGTTACCAGGTCTCACCACGAGGAGGTGACTACGCAGGAGACCCGCTCATGAGTTATTTATGGTTAACACACCTTCGCGACTTACCTCTGTACACGAGATGATCTCAAGATCCAGCGGAAAGCCCAAGGATTGACCGTAACTCGAATATCTGTTTGGCCGTTCGAAACTTTCACAAGGCAAAGCCCCAACGGAACGAGTGGGGTCCACCCCTACAGGGTCACTCGAACCGAATTACAGCTTAAATGTTGTATATTAATGGTTTAAATGTTATATTTAAATTCGTAATTAAGTTGCTAATAAGTAAACAAAGGTTTTTTGTCCATCTGCACGTTACGAAGGTTCAAACGAAAATGAGCTCACGCGCGAGTCGGATGTTCCTTATATGCATGACGATTAACCGTTGACAAGGTTACGGATGATTGGTCGAAAGGTGACAATGCAAAATATTCTGATGTCATGAAAATTGATTTTTCCATTATAACACAATTAAATTTAATTACTTCGAAATTTTTATTGTAAATTGACCCCTCCAACAATTTATTACAATAATCAGTTTTATAATTTTTATATTTTTTACCAGCTAAAACTAAAATTACACTTAAGGTACTATTTTTTCATTTAGAACTGTGTCAATCTATATTAAATGTCAGTTTATGAAAAGAATAATTTTATTATAATAACAAAACGTGAAAGTGACCAGTGGGCAAGAATGATCATTCATCCCAAAGGGAAAAGAATTTATACGATAGTTTATATTGCATAATAATTGCAGACTTTTCCGGATACTTTCACAAGATTTTAAATTATTATATTTTACAACAATTTATAAATATTCTTAACTTAATTCTAAGCATATACCATCGTTCATTAGTTAATTATTAAATATATAAATTTAATATGATTTCACACCTACAACTGTATTTTACTTTTTACAACTACAGTATAATATAAGCACATATCCTCGTTTTCCAAAAAGGTATCTATCAGATTCTGTGTAGCGTGTTTTTTTGTGTCTATCTGATACTGATTTCATTCCTGTAATATCAAATTTTTCGAATTATGCAGCATCTAAAGACCTAAGACTTCATTATTATATAAATGCTACAGTAAATACATCGACGTATCAATACTTTTTCTAGCCACTGTCCATAATCTTATCGTGCAATCTTAACAATCTAGTTGAAATCATTGAAACGAACTTTTCTTAAAATTCATCTATGAATTAAAAAGACACAGTGGTAAATCTACGAAATTTCAAGAAAAGCTTACTTGCATCTATAATATTTTAATTATCACTAACGTTCGTTGACTGTTTTGCAGGATGATCGGTGCAATGCCTGCGGTGGCAGTTCGCCACGAACGTAAACGACAGGAAAAAAGATTAAAACGTCCTAGTCAGCTTTACCTAGGGGGCCAATGGATGCCACCGCCTCAAGGCTCACCGCCTACCCCCAGTCCTCATGGCCACAACAACCACCTGGAACCTTTACCCGAGTTGTATCTCTGTGGCAAGGTAATTTTTTTGCTTAACGTACAAACATACAAACATATGTACGTACGTACATTATTACCGTGATGGATATCGTCGCGCTAACGTGACTATTTATTGATCTCAACTGACCATACGCTACGCATCATGGGTACGCTTTATTACAACACGAACGTTCGATTTCTGTGTTCTTGAATTATTCCGCTGTGTAGAATTTATGTGTGCCTGTGTGCCATTTATAGATTTGCATATCTTCTTATAACACATACTTCAACGACTTGGCAAAACACTCGAATCACTGAAACTCAAGAATCAAAGTGATCGATTCTATTTTCTGAAATTTTTATGTTGAAAGAAATTGCTTAGAAATGAAGGTGATCGACTCTGTAATATTTACGACCAATCAAATATTTCTGAATATATTTAAAGAAATGGAATCTAAAGAGAAATTTGTATGATTCATAAAATGTTATAAAACGAATTTTTCTCTAGATATTACACGCGTATATTTTTATGCTTATAAATTTTCCATAAATGCCTGCAAATCGATAATTGGTATTTATTTTTTCGAAAATAAAAATACATTTAATCTCGATAGAACTGAACAGTTTACTCTCTACGTGGATTAAGTAATGTTCTAAATAGATTTTGTGGTTTAGAAGAGTTCTATGTTTTGTTAGAACTTAACTTTGTTAGAAATTAAGCATCGAACAGCGAAAATCGTTTTGAGATTAATATTATAGTATGCATTGACAATATAAGTATGATTAAGAGATTAATTAAAAGAGTCCTTGATAGAGATTATATATAGATTTTGATAGACTTACCAGATGCACGACGTCAGTTACATAATACAGTGGATTGAAAGCTCAAGAAACAACAGAGTTACTACTATCCATTAAAATCTTGCACAAAATTTACCGATTACGTTATACACCTAAATATTTACGACTAAAATATTGATATAATAAAACGTTGTAATAGAAAAAATAACATATAATAATATAAAAAAAATATAAAAATATAATGTTTTGATATGTCCTTGAAATAATAATTATTGAAATTTTTGAAAATATTTAAAATTATTAAAGGATGTTGTTTTAATAGAATTAATTAAATGATTAGAAATAGAAGAATATTTTACACTTGTTGTCACGAAACGTTGCATACTTCACTCATCCGTTTAATTTTCCAATTTTTACATTAGTTTAACAATTCCTCATGCTTCTCTATATAAATTCATATTCGCATAGTCAAATACAAATGACCACAACTAAAATATTTAAAAAACACGAAACAAATACAAGAATTAAAATGTAAAATCATGATTGTGTTAGCAAAATGCATAATTAATTCGAAAATGTACACAGAGCTTACGACACACTTATTGCAAATGTACATTTAGTAAAACAATAATATGCAATATGATTAATGAATGGTCTTAGACATTGTTATAATGAATAATTGATTGCTCAAATACTTTGGTATTGTCCACGAATCGTACGTTTGCAGTAAACAATCGTAAAAAAGAAACAACTGCTACATGCATTTTCAGACTCGTTTCTGTTAACATAGTTCTCAAATAGTTTGCACTATACGTTATATGTACGTAACATGTTCATAAACAATTTCTATATACGTTCAAATACTTTCGCAAGCCACTGTACAAGGGGTAATGTATTTTAAAAACTGAATATATGTTATAACGTGTTTTGTATATTAATATATATGCGTAAGAAGTTTCTGTAAGTGTTCAAATGCTTTCGTGATCCGCTGTATGAGCCGTAACATATCTTAAAATATAACAGAAATAACGTATAGAACATTTTAATTGTGAAAAGCAACGCAGATCATCAGAATTATCCTATAACAGAGAATCATTCGAGAGAAACACTTGCAAGATGATGAATAATTTATACCTTGCACGTGGAATCACCACCAGATGATTCCTATGACAGTTAGACGTAGCAAATGATTTAACAAGGACATTGTCGTTTACAGATATCGGGGCTACACGCGGTGGTGGCGTGCCTGTTGTTAGGCGCAGTGGTGCTAGTCGTTGGTCTAGTCCAACTTGCCCCGGGTGCGACTACCACCGACCATAGACTCGCTTTACTCATAGCAGGCAGCATTCTGCTTCTCCTAGGTGAGCCATTTTTTCTCAGCCCATGAAAGCGTATCAAAGAAACTGAATTTCTGCCAGAACGATCCGGTGTGCTCGTGACGAATGTTCACCAGAGAATAATATAAGAGAGTAATGGGTCAAGGAAATACATTCATCTCAACTGCAAGGCATATGTAAAGAGAAGAATAAATTCCCAAGCATGTTGTAACTTCAGTTGTAATCTTGTATAGTTAAAATGATTTTATGGAATTTAAGTATATTCCAGCGAAATTAATTACATCTGAAATTGGCGTTTCTTTTCAAGCCTTCTGGAAGCGAAATTTTTTAGGCTGTGGAAACAAAGAATTTATTATTAATAATAGAAACACACTTTTTCTGATATTTTTATAAAGAAGATGCAAGTTCACTAATTGACCCAAGACTCATTAACATCAATTATATTTGTCGGTTAGTTGGTTAATAACGATTTACTACGGTGATACACCGAACGTGAAAGAGACAAGTATAATAATACGGAGAATTTCAAATTTGTGTAATTTTCGTTTATTTTTAGTATAGGTACACGTAAAGGAATAATATGTTTTAGAGAAGAATTTTGGAAAACGAAATAAATTATTTTTATATAGTAGCGCTAACGGAAAGCAAAGCAAAATTATATACAAATCCCTGGTTTCATAGATCTAATACGTTAATTTCAAGTATTAACTGCTGTTATATGTGTATTTTATAACGATTTAATTTCATTGTACAAACAGACGTATAATATTTTCAAAATAAAATATCATATCGTACAATATAATTCCATTGAGTAATTAGGCCACATTTTTCCGCAGTTGAATACTCTCAAATAGGATCTATTATCTATCATGTAAGTTGATTTCAAGTAATTAGGCTACATATCTGTGGTAGAATGATGACGTTTTCAACACATAACATTTCGACTCATTATACTGCATAGTCAATTTCATCGAGTAATACATTAATAACGAGCGTAGGGATAATATTTTCAACAGAATATTTAATTATATATTTAATTATGTATTCTCAACAAGATATGTAATTCCATTGACTAATTGGATTACATCTACAGTTAAAATGCGACATTTTCAAAAGAACATATCACGGTAACATGATTTCATCAAATAATTCGAATGTACATGTTTTTTAACAAAAATGTAATATTTGTAACAAAATATTGATTTAAGATTTTACCATTCACTTATTACGAATTTATTATACAATACTACAGTTTGTAATTAAAATATTAATGAATATTCGTAAGATGGTAAATCAAGGAAATATGTTTCGTGTTATTTCTTTATTTGAATATCTTTCATATTGGACACATCTAATTGAAAAATGATAATTTAATAAATGAAATGAAAAGGAAATGATACGAAGAAAAACAATTTTTAATGCATTCTCCTTTTAAATTTTGCAAATTCGTACCTTGCATCTCGTCGTGCAGCTCGTTCTATTGCAGCTCTGAATTCTGTAACTTTTGAACTTTAGAACCACCAAGTTTATGCTTGGAAACTTGCGAACTGAATAGACTCAATCATACTAAATACTAACACGCCTTTGCAAAATTTCAAGCGTTTGTTAACCAGTATTTATGTTCGTTGCAAATGCTTAAATAACGATTCAAACTTGTATAATATACTAGACAGTTACAGTTACAGTATACCAAACACTGTTCTCAAATCTCACATAGGAAAATAAGGAACGAATGAAGTTATTTAAAATATCGTGATATTTTGTCTTTTTCATTTTATTGTTTCTGAGGTGAATAAGTCGTGATAGGTGCTAAAGAATCATTCGAGTATGGTTAACAATATATTTATTAACAAGCAGCTGTTTGCGTTTCGCGGTTATAAGTTAGACTTCTAGGCGATGCGTTACGATAGTGATTCAAATTCGGATGATGATTGCTCAACTATCGACTTTCGGCTAACGACTATGGACTATCGACTGCTGACTGGAGACTATCTACTGACAACTCGAGACTCGGCTGTCGGCTGCAGAGGAAAACTATGATGGGGCGTGTCTAAGGATACGAGATCATCGAATTCGTCGAAGAAAATCTTCGTTAGGAAAGTGAGGGAAATAGACGTTGCTGTTAATTGGTTGATCTCTAGATCGGCGGTTGAGGAAAGATGCTAACCGCTCTCGAGAGAAAGTTGCTAACGTTATAACGTTAATATTGCTAAGTTGAAGTATCGTACCTAAGAAAAAACATATTTCTCGTATTTTTCTATAATAGGAAATCCCAAGGTTTATACCGGGTCCTTAAGCTAGATAGAAAATGTGCTATAGAAATATTTCGACGTCTGGCAATCATCTTGTCCGAAGGATAGGGTCTTCGTGTAGCGGTCCACGGGACAGAAACCGTTAGAAAGTTTACTGCCGAGTGCCGCTACATTTCTTCTAACCATTTCATATCAATAGATATAGTATACTGATTAATAGAAGAATAAAAATGAGATATTCTAAAATTATGTCCCTCTATTTAACGCTCGTACTTGAAACAGATCCAACTTTTATTAAAAGTTCTATTAATATTTTGCTTTCAGAAAAAGTTTCCAACGATATTAAACGTTTATCATGATCGTCTTCTGAGATTATATTATTAAATCTCCTACACAAAAATGTAGGAAAAGCGAAATGCTTCTGATGAAATATTCACGTTCTTTTATTTATTGAAATTTTAATAAAATATTCCGAATGCTTCGTTACTGAAATAATGGAATTCGCGTATAAACTCGTTTTATTTATTCTATAGTTAGTAATGAGATATTATACAAGACAATGCCGAGGTAATAAGAAGCAGTTTGGAAAGAACTTTCTCTTCTTCAGAGATTTTATGACAAAATCATATTACTGTGAGCTATTCATTCAGAGTAATAATCAAGTTAATGTCGTTTAACATTGTGGTGGGAATAGAAGTGATAGCTGTTCTTTGACTTAGCTAAAAGGAATACCTTCAAGGATGCAAATATCCTCCGTATAAAACGTTAAATACATTTATCGTCACGAATTTATACAATCTTGCAGCGGAAATGTTTAACGAAGTTCTTTAAACAAAAAATTAATTTTATTATAAGTACGCTGAAAATGTTTACAAACACATCTGAGATTTAAATATGCTTGCATATATATAAAAATTGCGTGAGTTTCACAGACGAAATAGAATAATTTCATTAAAATTTCCTCAAAAAGTATAATTCGCAACAAAACAACAAATAACAAAAAAGGAATAAAAATTAGCTGAATTTTCTCTGAATAAGGTCCAAAATTGTCTTGTATCCTTTTGCACTTTTATTCGCTCGAAAAATTTTTACAAAATTAATTCGTGAACATTTTCAACAGCTTATTAAAAGTACTTACCGTATTTAGGTCGATTCAAACTTTTTTCAACAAACATTTTCAGTTTTCCATAGGATTGATCATCCTTTTCCCAACTGTTTTTAACGAGCTATTAGAAATCCATGTACGTATAAGTGAATAGGAAATTCTGGTAGAAGAAAGTCACTTTGAAAGAAATTTAAATGAAACATTGAGAGCGAAAGTGGACTATGCCACGTTTTTTCTGAATTGTGAGTTTATTAATTTGTTCCAAGAAAAGTGGGAAAATTTATTTTTTCCAAATCAAACCCAAATAATATAGCAAAATTAATTGTTGCGCTGAATATCTTGTACTTGTTTATCTATTTTTTAACATCTTTAAAAAGTATTTATAAAAGTAAAATTAAAATAGAAAAATTTTTTAAAGTAAAAGAATTAAAAGGAGAAATTAAAATGTCGAATATTATTACGAAAAAGAAGTATATAATTACATAACGAACATTATTCGATATTCTTGTACTCGAATGTTTCTTGTCACATACGTTTAAGTGCAGATCGATTGAATGCAATAGCAAGAATCTCCATAACATTTGCATGAACGATAAAGTTGACCGATGAAATTCACATGCATCAATATTATCAACACGAGGCCATACTCGTAAACTTAGCAACAGATAAAGCGGTTGCTTCGGAATTAAATTGTCAAAGTACGCTGCATAGAGTATCAATTACACAGTATAAACGCGAGATATATTGACGTGTAGTCCAAAATTTATAGTACAAATTTTGATCGAATTTTCGTTACACTAAACTAATTACATTCCAGCCTATGAAAATTACCGCAACGTAAACCAGTAAAGCTCATTTTCATCGTCAAAGTTCCGTTAAATTAGCAAATCTAAATTTTACGTATATTATTGAAAATATATATATATCAGATCAACATGTATAATCAAATAACGCATTTTAAAAATGAAATGGTTTATATTTGAAAATTTTGTTGGAAAGATTTATAGATTGTTATAGATATTTGAAATATAGAATATATAAGTATATAAAGATATAAGAAGAGTAATTTAAATTTATAATTTAAATTTAACTTAGACATTATTTTCTCGAGTCACTTAAATACCAAAGAAGTTTCTTTACGTGTGTCGAGAACGAAAATGCGGCGGTAGATCAAGCCGTCGTCGTTCGCCGCGCTACGGACGGCCGGTCCCGTTTTCCCGATTTCTATGTACACGGTGAGGTGCAATTTCTCGCCCGTTCGCCATACGTCGCATGATAGAAGCATAAGCCGCCTTGCCGTGACGAGCTTCGGGATCGCGAACGGCGGCGGTATTTCGCGCAGGAGCATGGTCGCCGGCGATCCCCGATGGTCAACGCGTTTATTTGCGCCTGTATCTGCATCATCTGTTCCCTGAGCGCGTTGATGGCGGCAACCGTGGCATCGTTTACTCCGCCGCCGTATGTCGTTGGCTTACCTACTGCCGTGATTCGGTCTGTGCTGACCGCAACAACCTGTCCTAGTTCCGGGCGTATTTCATGGATGCTGTCGGCGATCGTGGTCAGAGTTTCGGGCCTCTTATCCTGGGCAGAGGCTAGGACGCGCTGCACGTGCACCGGGAGTCGGCCTTCCCAGGGAGTCCGGATGAGTTCGTCCGATGTAGCAGGGGTGGCGAGGCTTTTCAGGTCCCGGTAAAATTGAGAAGACGTCCTGTCGCCTAGTTGTTCGCTTTCTATTATTTTACGTAGGCGTCGGGCGTCTGACTCTTAATGAGTTCCTTTTTGAGGAACTCGTACTGCCCGCTCTCCGGTGGATTGGCTAAGATGTCGCGGATGAGTCGCACATACGGTTTATCGATGTTCGCGATGACGGCATTATATTTGGCCACTTCACTCGTAATCCGGGCGTGTTTGAACCGTGCCTCTAACACATTAAACCACAGCTCTACATCATCCGCCCAGAACGATGGTATGGGGAGATGAGCGTTTACAGCGTCCACGTTAAAGAGCTCGTTTTTGTCGGTACTCGTCATCTCGAAAGCTCTAATACTCGCGGAGTTCGAAATCTTATCGGCACTCTCCCGGTTATCTCTATCACTTTGATCACGTCGGGGTCACCAATTTGTAGGAGGTCGAATGATGAGATTAATAATAGGTGAAATCATTAATGTATTTAAAATTGTCAGTACAATGTCCTAGTCGCGAAACGGTGTGTGTAACGTCGTTTGGTCGCAGGTTATAATGATCCGTTTGCGATCGCGTCTGTTTATTTATAGTAGTCGGGGTCAAGTCGGAAGATTCAAATTTGTCTTTGTTTTACGGTTACATGTAGCGGCGACGTTGTTTTGCTCGGAGTTTGTTTATTCTTACATTATACGTAACCTAACGAACTTCATACTCCGAAGCAAAACAATAACATGATTTCGAACGAATTCTAACTCTTGTGCCGCTACACGTGTATTATACGTGCAACGTATTCACAGTGGACGATCTCAGTATTTATCAGGCGCTCAGTAACTTGTATTCTTTCGTATAAATATAAAATGTATTGAAATAACAAATAAAATCTCTGATTAACAAATACAACTTTTAAATGAAATCTCTATGAAATGAACAAATAAAATAGTTAAATTGATACTTTATCACCGTTATTTATGTAACGAGTATGTCATATTCTAATTCTTTCGAATTTTGTAATTTTTTGAATTAAATATTCATTGTTCACATTGTAAATTCAGTAATACTTGTCCCTAAGAAGCTATTTATATTAATAATAACATAAGATATGAAGTAAAACAGAAACTAGGAATATTATTTAGTATCAACTTTTATGATTAAAATCACGAGCAGCAGAAAATATGAGAAATAAATATCCACCATATAAAATAATTATATCACTATTATCACCATTACATCAATATCATTCGTACTTATTAAAATTTAACGCTACAACTATCAGAGTAGTCGAACTGACCAATCCATAATTTTTTATAAAGATCGCATATATATATCGCGGTAGATTTTTAGAAATTATTAATGATCATTCGTAAAGTAAATAGATAAAGACTTATCAGCTTATTTGTGTTTTCTTCATACTCCTACTATTTTAGTGTCCGTAATTCGTTGTAAAATGTTACAATTTAGTATAGAATTAGTCTAGTTCTAGTCCGATACTTTTAGTGCTGATATTTCTAACAAAAAATAATGATAAAACTTATTAATCTTTTTAACAAATCCTAAAGATTCCTTTAAAGATTTGTTTATGAAAATTGTATAGTGTAATTACCAAATTACGAATCGATCAACGTTCATCAAGAAGAGTTTCGTTCTGGTTGATATTTGTAACGATTCCCCTTTTAAATTCCAAAATTAAACACCTACATTTCTCGAAGATCGTAGTGAGTTACAAGCGAGTAGCTAATTTACAATTAGTTTAATAATCCTTAACGTTAAACGGTGAAACGATCCTCTAAAATACCATCATATCGAAAACTCGATAATCTCCAGGCATTATCCTCGCGTTATGTATAGCTTTCCTTTAACTGCATTTTGAGTCGCTAGTCGCTTGTTATAAAGTTTACATTTTAATCGCCAGTAGTTCCAACGTTAAACAGTCAAATTACCTCATAAAATATCATCGTAATAAATGTCCAACGATCATCCTTTGGATCCTAATGACCATTATGTACCCTTCCGTATTCCTCTCGTTCTTGATCCATTTCGTACAAGTTTCACATTTTAGTGATCAAAAAAAAAAAAAAAAAAAAAAAATAGGAAAATACTAGTGTTAAATGGTAAAACGATCGCGTAAAGTATGGTAATGACTAACACAACTCAATGTTTTTAGGTATCATACTAGCCGGTGTTAGATGCTACGTGTTGCACTGTGTGCCATTACCAAGCGAGTCGCCCGTAGCAACTCCACTTCCGCCTCCAGCTAACGATCAAGCTGGACTTCCACGAGGTACGCTGGACCTGCTGGTGGGCCATCAGAATCAACCAGAAACTGACGCGTTGATGCACACCGATCACCATCATGAACACCATTCCCATCATCATCACCACGGCAATCATAAGAAGAAGCGTAGCTCCCAAGGCTCTCACTCCGACGAAGCCTAATGATCGACGTCAGAGAAACCGGTTAATTAATTGGATCCGGTTAGTCGATGATGAAAGTACATCCGCTGATAGAGAGAAACTCCTCAGGCGTTCCAGACTTAAATTAGAAAGAGAAAGGAGAAAAGAATAGCGAAGATAAGGAGAGGGAGAATGAGGAGAGAAATTGGAAAACGTATAAATCGAAGCTTTTAAAAGGAAAGTAAAACGGAGAATAACCGTTGAAGACAGTCTATACATCGTGTACATTATACTCGATTCTTTTATCTTTTGTAACTTTCTATATATATATAATTATATATATATATAATTATATAATATAAATATATATATATATATATTATCGACATATAATGCGTAACGTGTACTCAGCTTGAATCGTCGCTGAAGAAAGTGCACTTTTCTATCCTGTATGCTGGGTGTTCGAGCTTTATCCGATCCACGATATCACTTCATTGGCCGTTGATATTTTACCTTTACGTAAACGAAATACAAACTGTTTGAAATGTTATGCTATGTTTCGTAGCGAACCATTCTTTCGGTTACTTCTGAATGCAAACTGCGAAACGTTGAAGAATTCTACGTAGAGATAAGGGAATAGGGCGGAGTAACTTTGTTATCGCACTTTCTCTGGTCAAAGTTAGTCGACACAAATTCTTGAGATATTGCGAACAAGTCTTTGTCTTTTTACGTGTACTTGAAGCCAGGAACATTTTGCTTAAAATTGCTATTTTGTTCATTCGAGCTCGAAATCGAAGAAAGAAGAACACTATGAATATCGATGTAAGATTCTTCTATATTACTTTATGATTTACGTACGTTTCAGGAGGTTCTATTTGACTCTATTGCGACAATCAAGTTGTTTCTTATCTTTTTTTCAATCTGTTTCTTATTAGTTAGTTATTACTTATTAAATTTATGGAAGATAAGAATCGTTGTACGTTAAAACGTTCTCGTTTTAATTTTGCGCTAAAACGCGTTCTAAAATTCTACGAGTCTCTTTATTTATTGAAACGAGATTGACATACAGAAATTCGAAAATCGTAGAGCAACTAAAATTTTATGGGGATATTTCTCTAAGTTGTTGTTATTACACAGTGGAAGATGCTTAACATCGTCTAAGTGGATTTAACGTGAACGTAAGTGGATTTGGAACCTTCTTCAGGTTTCTGACAAGTAACCAACAGTTATGGTTCTTCTACGACGGCAGGAATAAATTGAAATACAGAGCGAACAGAAGAAAAGAAATTGCCAAACCGAACACCCTGCATTCAATCAAAAACAGTTCGTTATTACTATGAAAGACTAATTCCTTCTTCTCGAAAACCAAAGAAAGCTCTGTACAAAAAAAGAAAAAAAATAATAACAAACGTGTATACATAGAATAGATGCATTATATATATTAATATATATTTCTCATGCGACTAAATCGGAACGTTCTACGCACGAGCATAATGAGACAGAGGATAACAACTATGAATTATTGAAGACGCGCAAAGAAAAAGGAGAATCTCGAGAAATATTGGAATATCGTTAAAAGAGGAAGGACATTTCGTTCAAAGAAGAAAGAGGAAACGGGTAAAATTTGAATGAAAGAAATCTAATGAATTTAAGAAATCATCCGAGTAATGCTCTTAAATCTGATAGGAAGTATTAGGAAAAGTTGTTAAGTATAATTTTTACGTGCCAATCTAAAAGTGACAACTTCTATGTAGATGATTCAGTTGCATTTGTAGCAGCACGAAATGATTGTATCGTACCGTCTCGAGTATTCTCTTTTTGTAACGCTATGTTCCTCGGTAGCTTGGCATATGTGTTAATTATTATACATAACGCGCGCATGTGTGTGTGTGCAAATGAAAATTCTAGGATAAGTATCGATATTAAAAGGTGTTTTAGAAATCTAAAAGAATTGGCCTAGCGTCGGTAGTTTTACGGATATTTAGATATTTTACTGGCAGAAAATTTTTGGATTTTAAAGATCATCGCCTTGAATTTTCATTGAATTTCAATTGTTTAAGGTATTTATATTATTTGACAAACATATCTAGTCTGTTGGATCTGTGCGTAATGTACTAAATGGCCCATAATATCTTGCACGAGTTATTAATATCATACACTTGAATATTTTAAAGTCAATATTTTAAAGTCTTGATAAATTATTATTGTACTCTAGGGAAAGCTAATAATTTACGGCAAAATATCAGTCGTTATCGAACAAATGAAATTCATTCGTATGATACAAGTAAAATTTGCCTGTTAAGAAGTCTATTCCAGAAAATGACTTATTACTATGTTAGATATTTGTTGTTTTAAACCAAGAAAATTTTTGTATGATATTTTACACAGTTGTGATATATGGACCATTCTGTATATGGCAGAACTAGGGCACCTGTTTATTAGGAAATGCTATTATTCTACCACACCATAATTCATCTGACACTTATGGCGCATTTTATAGGGAAAGAAGTAAAGGAAGTGAAATTTGAAAGGGATTCTGGCCAAAAAGAATTCTGTTTGAGCTTATCTCGGTAATCATTCAACATTTTCTACTTTCCGATGTTGAATAATTTTGATACCACGAAGTCGAAGGAACTTCAGAGAAGAATTTATTATACAAATTAAATTATTAAAAGTAAAAGCTGTACACACGAAGTACGTAAGAGCTTCGAATAAAAATTTGAAAACGTCTTTTCTTCCCAAAATATGATACGCTTGATTATTTTAAGAAATTATTGAAAAATGTACAAAACATATATTTCGAGAACCTTAGATTTCTTCATGTTTACTTATTAATTTACAAACTAACTGCTTGTAAATAAACTTGATTATTTTCTAATAACAATTTTCTTCTAAAAAATACAAAGATATTCGTTTCTAACAAATGAAGTTCCTTCGAACGCACACGGTCATTCGTGGTATCATTCACGATTTCAACTATGAGAATACAGTTTAAAGTTCACGATATGATTCTACCTCTGTCTTGAATTTCGTCTTTCGTGAGAAACTCCTGTCTCGACCAATCGAGTATGTGATAGGTAGGCCTATTAAAACATACTGTGGTCGTTCCGTGAACAACAAAAATTTAAAGAATAAAATGGTACTTAGAATGTTCGTAGCACGTTGGTATTTCATAGAAACTGTTAGATTGATTTTTATATGTATATCGTTACCTTTATCGATAAATTTCTGTCACGACCAATTAGACGTTTACAATAACTATTCTACATTCAGAGAAATTCGATCGTATGATTTCTATATTTCGATACACGACAGAATTATAATTACGTGATATAAGGTAACGTGTATTGATACGATAATTGAGCGATTGAACATTTGATTTCCTCGGTGAACTTCACCTCAAAAGAACTTTTTTCATTGTTTCGCACCTTAAACAGGTGTTCGGATAATGTGTCAGGAATAGACTGCGGATGTTTATGCATTTATGGAAAATTTAAAGTGCACAAGTATACAAAATATATATATATATATATATATATATATATATATATATATATATATATATATATATCTACTATCCGAAGATCTAATGTTTGAACGGTTACATTATCTGAATTGGTGAAAAAGTTTTTGACTATTTCAAACAATATAAAAATTTCTCTTCAGTTTTGGTACAGGCGGTGAAGGAATGATAAAATTTGTAGAACGTTGAATTTACGAGATTTTGATCTTAAAGAAGAAGAAGTTATTAAATCTTAAAGAAGTTATCTCGAAGAAGTTATTAAACAGAAAACGGGTACGGTGAGACTATCGCTATAATTGTATAATACAGTAATTTCAGTTTAACCAGACACAATGTCGGCTCTAACTGATAAAAATATTGTCAGTGACGTTTCTAAACGAAGGTGTTAAAAGTATTTATATATTTATGACATTAAGACAAAGACTTACTGTTACATAATTTGAAGTAGAAACAGAATTCAATACAACTTTGTTGAACGTGTTAAAAACTTTATAGATACGATTTAAAAAGCAGACAAGACACGGTATTCGTAGATAAATAAAAGATATCACATTTGTTGTGAATTAATAGTACAAGTGTGACAAACTTTACAATGCGAGAAAAGATGTTTCTAAATATTAAAACATATTAGTATACATACTCATAAGAGAAACGAATGACAACAATCTTTAAACGAGTACTTGTTTACGCAAAAATTCGATTCTATCTCGTTTTTGGAAACATACGCTTGTACGACTTTCCCATTAAGTCCTTCGTTTGTGTTCATAAAATTTACATGAACATATAAATTTTCATAAATATCCACAGTTTAATCGTGAAACATAATCGAATAAAACTGGAAATCGCGTGCCTGTTCATAAACGAAAAGTGGCAACACATTGGTAAAAGAAGAAAAATAGAGCTAGAAATTGCAACCTTTTTAGACACTACGTGTACGTTAACGATTCATCCGCGTCATTCTCGAAGAGCCTTGTACGTGAACTGGCGTTGCGTACCGATTCGAGAACAAAAGAGGGATATAAAAAGGAAGGAACGACACGGGGATGAAGAAACGATGACAAAAATTACGGAACGTCGCTATGAGCTATTTACAACACCTTGTCGATAAATGTAACTCAGCACCTGCACCCGACTTCGATGTTATTTTTTCGAGGGAAAATTTTCTGTGCGGGAGAGGAAATCGTAGCGAGTAATTTTTCCGATGATCTTACGACGCAACGTAAAACATGCGATCTAGATGTGTCTTTCGAGTAACAAATATTTAAATTATCTATTTACACTGCAATATTTATACTTAAAAACCGTTATAAATTCTTCTGTGCCCGTGTGTCGAGAAGACTTTTTCGTAGGAATTCACTTTTTACGAATATTCTATGCGAAGAAAAAATGGATAGAAGCGAATCACCACGATCTTTTAAAGTCGACTTACGCAGAAGCTTCAACTTTTTAGAATTCTGTTGATTATAGCGTTGTATTTTAAACAGCTATCTAGATTTACACCTATGAAACACGATGAAAACTGCGAACAGATATAAATAACGTTGACTATAACGATTTTTATTGTCATCTCCGTTTATAATTCTGTACATTGATTTCAAGTGCAGCGCAATGTACTCCACTTGATACAACCCTCTATTGTATATATTTACAATGTTTAACTTGTCACGAAGCGGTATGCTTTATTTCAAATGGAGAGATATTTTATCAAATTTTAATTACCCCATCCAAGACGATGTAAAAATTGGAAAAAAAGAACGTTAAGAAATTGTTCCTCTAGATATTACAATATCATACTATATCTAATTTTTCGCATACTCTCGTAGACGGCCAGTTTACTTGTTAATTGATGACACAGTCTTATATAATAAAATCTCTTCTCGAGGCACAGGCGTGCACGTTCGACTACCGTTCGGGTCCACTTAAAGTTATTACAAAAACGTTACACCGATATATGTATATGAGAACAGTTGTAAGTTATTTTACAAAGCGTTGGGCACTAGGTGAACGAGGAAGAAATTCCACAAGTATAATCTCCAAGTTTCAGTTCTCACTCACCTAGTGCTAGTGATATATAATAATATAGTATAATATAAAATATAACATAATATAACATAACATAACATAACATAACATAACATAACATAACATAACATAACATAACATAACATAACATAACATAACATAATATAATATAATATAATATAACGTAATATAACACAAAATAATATAATATATTACAACATAATGCATATGCATAAAGAAAACAAAAAAGTATATATACATACTCTTAATATAATAATAGCGGTACACGCACGAATCATCTCTGTACTAACTAAGGTATCTGTACGTAATTGTAAGCCGCTAAGCTTAAGTACAGCGACATACGAGCATGTATAACAAGCTCGACAACCTTCCGTTTAATGCGATCTGTGTAAATAGTTTCGTAAACTAATTTAAGCTCGCTGATAGACACACTGTACAACTGGGATTTTTCTATGCGCGCGCGCTATCTTTCAACTTTTTTACTGTGTTTTGCGCTCTTTTTAAGGTTTGATAATGCTCTGTCGAATCGTCGTTCGCGAATCGAGAGGCGAAGATATCGTTAAAACGCGTCTTTTTCACATTGTTTGTCGACGATTCTTCCAGTGAATCATCGTGTATGGGGTATTTCGCTTAATTTCTATACTTAAGATGATTCCAATTGCTATTAACGACGGCGTGAGAAAATAATCATAACGATAGTTGGTTCTATACGAAGAAGATTGTACAAGGATACATTATATATATTATATAATATACAGAAATACATTTTCGCCTTCGTTAATTTGATCGAATAAGAGAATATATTTTGGCGAAGGAAATACTGAGTTTAATTAGAAAATGAAATTATATGATTTTGCGAATGGATCAAGCGATCAAGCGATTAATTTTACAAGCTGAAAGTACAAAAAAGTAACAATGTTAGAAGTATTTGTCTTTTGAGAAATTGAACGTTACCACGTGCTCGAAGAATGAAACTAATAAATTTACAAAAGTCCAGCCGATATATTTTTACTTCTCGCATATAGAATAAAGAAAGAAAGTAGCAACTGAAGCAGAAATGATCCTTGCAAAATTACAATCATAAAATAAAATAAAAAAAGTATGTTTTTTGCATCGTCAGTAACAAACGAATTAACGCGTTCAATGCGACGCACAAAAGCGAAATGGGTCCCTGATGGTGGAAATCGATTTTTCTGTAACACGTGTCCATCTATCCAGACGTCTTCATCCGCAAGGTGATGGGAAGTTCCGACGACACGCACGTTCATGTCTTCCGCATTGAATGTGTTAGATGAAATACCCTATATACGAGTCCATTGCATTTGAATCGATCCTCGATCCCTACGATCGATCATGTACGAATTACGCTTACTTGCAGTTCGTTGCTTTCCTGCGCTGATTCTTGAATTTCGCCAATTAGTTACACAAACAAAGGGCAATTTTGATATTTTCAGTCGACAGTTGCGACAATTGCTGTCACTACGCCAAACTATTTTATAATCGTGAACATTGAACATTTTTAAGGTTTCTAAACGATATTACGCTTACGATTGATTGATTGCTTTGCTGTGATGCTTTGTGGAAGCTTGTTTGTTCCTCACACAGAATGTTTCATCGCTAGAAGGTTTCTGCCTTCTACGAAGCGTTTCTATTTTTTATTATGTACGTTATTATTGTGCGTCCAAGATTAATTAATCAATCGTTTTTGAATACGCTAGATGTTAGACGAGAATTCTGTGCTTTTAATTTTACGTTCTTTGTACATAAATCGCGATCTTGAAAATTAAGATATTTCCAACGACCGAAGTGCGCTTTGTTTTTTGACCATTTTGATTCACTGATTCTTCGGTTATTCGTTTGTTCTAACATTGGTTCTGAATTTTAAATCTGAATTTTAAAGCATTTCTAATACTACTTACATACTGTACGTATTACCGCAGGGAACAAAAGAAATTCTTTGAACAACTTTTTCAGCATTTTTATTCAGTTACAACACAGAAATAATACAGTTAAACATGCGTATTATTGAATTATATCGTAATCAGAATATGTTATTTTAAAAAATCGTATATCGATGCTGCAGATAAGCCAAAAGACGATGCTACAGAAATATCAATTAAAAGCACAGAATTTTTGTTACGTGTAGGAGTTGACACTTCAGAAAATAATATAGAAGAAAAATGATTATGTGCAATTAAAGGATTTGCGTCTTGTTATCTATACAGCCTTGCGTGGTTAATTGATTTTGGACAAAGAATGTCGTCGATTTTTAACCCTTAACGACAGATGCTCGTATTTTTGCTATTATCACAAACTTGTTTTCTCGCAGATTAATGATTTTATTTTTAAAATCACCATGTTTTAAAAGCTTTGAATAATTGCATATATATATTTATTTATTTATAAAAATCTTTTACAACTAAAGTATATAAATACTTGCAAGTATTTAAATAAATACAGCTTCTAAAATTCTCCACCAACTTGTGATAATGAAATAGACACTCAGATTCTCCTCGAGCATACGTTTGTAATTTAAGGGTTAATCGTCTGCCGTATCTTACTAACAAAGATTAATATCGTTATGCTCTGCGAATTCATTCATTTCGAATCTCTGCTATATTAAGTGATATCTAACACCACGATACTTATACAGAAGCTATTATAATATTTCGTTACTGTTACGTAACATTTTCATCCTTCGTGTTTTCGTTTTAGTTATATTAATAGCGCCGTTGGTCCGAGCTAGACCGAGCTAGAAGCTAAGAAGCTACGTTTAATTTACAGGTTATCGTAATCTCTAGGAATAACTGCGTTAACGTTCTTTCAGATAGTACGAAAAAAAGAATAAGAAAAAAAACAAAAAAAAAAAGATGGATTTAGCGTAACACATTGCGACAAATATAACGAAGCCTACATACGGAATATCTTGGACACTGTTGAGCAACTTCCAACAGACTATAATTAAGCAAACGTGAAAGCAATAAGAATATCGTGTCGTAACATTTCTAACTGTGACTATCATCGGCTATCTTGATTTTTTAGTTTTCGAAACGTTAAATACAGTGAAACCCTCGTATTATAAAACTGTACATAGCAACGAGCACAATATATGCACATACGATTGAAATTAATTTATTAATCAGTCGCAGTCGTGCATAAAATAATCGATAACGAGACAAATCAAGCGAAATATATAAATAATAATTATACGAGCCTCTCACAAGCCAAACTAACGAAACAATTCTACTTTTTCACAATTTCATAATTTTATTACATACGTATACGATTAATATTCAATTGTCAAGAGATAAATAGATTTCAGTCATGTTCTTGAAAGTATAAATTTGCATAAAATGTAACAATCCTAATGATAACGATGAAACCAATGCGACGTAACGCTGTTAATAATGTATTGTTAAAATAATCATCTGCTTTGGATGATCCTCAAATACTATTCGGTGTTTCGCAATGGGTTTCTCTAATATTACGAATCCTTGATGGTGGAATTTAGGAATTTTCTACCTAGTATCATGAGATCTTGGTGAAACGCGAATACGGGAATTTTACTGTATTTGCGTGCAGAAGAAGAAATGCTGTTTCTTTCGTAACGAATCGTCCAAGATACTCCAAGATCTTTATCATTGTACTCTAGTTGCCCTAAAAAGTCGACGACGGTAGGAAATCGGGAGTAAAACACGTTCGCCATGCAAAACGTTCAGAAAACTCCATTTCTCGTGAGATTATGTGATCTTCTAGCTTGTAAAAAAAAGTCTGTTATATTTTATGTATATACACATTCGCCTCGGGTCTCTGTCGGGTGATCATTCTCCGTGTCTTTTAAGGAAATGCGATGGGCAAAATGGCACACTCAACGAACTCGTGAGAGGTCTGGCTACGATTGCACGCGAATTTTGTTTAACTTCGTTCATTAAAACGGGACTTCAATAATGAAAAAGTACGAGTCCCCTCGAAGATCGATGCTTAAACGAATCACGACCAATTGCAAGTTGAAAATCTTTCAGCTGAGAGAGTGTGAGAGAGAGAAAGAGAATGAGAGAAAGAGATAGATAAACGACGAGAGGTGAACTTTTCAAATTTACCTGAGATATACACATATACATATATCTATATATGTATGTATAATTTATTATCGCTAGGAAATATCCAAACGCTTTAATTAATCTGTAATAACGATTCATGACTGCTGTTGCATAATATAATAGTAATACGATTAATGATGAATTACTGGCTAAAAGCGATATTTATATCTTTTATTATATTTATTTTCCTACGCAGTCAGACAATTTTGATTATTCGTTCAAAAAGTTTACCATTATAACGTATTGAAATTATTCGTCGACATACGCCCCGATTTTAATTACCATTGCTCGAATTAATCACGATAGTCTTTCTATGTGTACATATTTCATCTATATTCAATATATATTTTGCAAAGTAGAAGCTTTTTAATGATTACAAAAAATCTAAAAATACAGAACTCTCTATATAACGGAACTGTTCCATAACGAATGACAAGTTCTTGTTCGCATATTAATTTTGAACGGTTAATTTTATCACGTAATGGTAATAATAAAAACACAAATTCATCTTTGCTCCCATCAATTATGATCTTGTAATTAAATTACATCCTGACGAAAGCAAACAAGTGTTCAGGATACTTCTTAGCGATGTTAACATATGCATATGTGTAATGCATATACATTAATATGCACATATATGAATATGTTAATATATATGCAACAATATACATATAAATATGTGTGTATATATACATATATATATATACAAGAATAATATATATATATACGCTACTTCTTCGGTATAATATTTATTGTACGTTTACACACAAAGCCATACGCACGTATCGCATGAAAGTTAGGTTCGTGCAGGTTACGATTATCGTGGAACCTTCTTATCGCACATTCGGCTCGATAATTACCTGGTAACATAACGGGACTTCGCATGCATTAACGACATGATCATTTTTCTTGTCGCATCCGAGCTCGTCGTAACTTCGTGCGTGAAGTTTCGTGACAGTACTCAGAAGCCGCTAGGGCCTTTGATTCCTTTCCGATTGTACGATCATGCACGAAATAACGTGAACATAACGAGGCTGTAACGATGTTACGATAGCTATCGACTATAATTTCAAAATCTCTGGATAAGATTATTTCAAAGATGATACATCGACGATTGACTTTTTAAACAATTTTTCACACTTCCCTGGAATCGATGTTTCTCGTTTCTTGTTTTCTAAGTAGAAGCAAAAAGTAAAGTTTTCCCAACTAAAATGAGAATTAATTGAATTACTCGATACTTTATTAACAACAAAGAGAATATTTTATTAATATAACGAAGGTAATTCGAAATTGTCACAAATCAAGAAGATGCTACAAGCATCGATTTCGGAAAACTTTTTAACTTTTCTTCGTCTTTGTGCTTTTACTTGATTCTGTAAAGAAGACGAAGAAATAAGAAAGAGGAGAACGATAGTTCGTATTATCGAATAGTTTAGACGAACAATAACTGTTTACATACAAATACGAGGAATTGAGAAAATTTTATAAATAAAGCGAAAAGATTAACTCACAGCGACAATATTAATATTGAAAGAGATTTTTCCACAGAAGTCTAGACTTCAGGTTGATCTAAAAATATTCCAATATCGTTCACGTTATTTCGCGCGATCCTTAGTTCGAAAGCAAGTGTCAGAGGGAACTGTTTATTTCAAAGATGCGGGCGTTGATAAATCAAAAGGACTGTACGGTTTTATGCAGATCATTACAGATTGTCATTCATTCGATAGTTTCGTTGAAAGCTCTAGCCAGGGAGACGAGCGTTTGTCTCCTAAGGTACGTGATAATGATTTTTGGAAAGACTGAATTATTTCTTAACTTTATGAGAACGTGAACACGGAATTACGACGAAACTTGAGGTTTGCACGGAAATGTGTCGCAATTATTACGCATGGAGGGCCTCAAGTACTGTAACCTTGTATGTGATTCTACAGTAAAGAAAAAAAATCGTAAATAACAGAAAAAAAAGAACTCTACTGCTATTGTAACTTTCAGAGTTTAATAAAACGTTTTCACTAACAGAGGGGAAATTCCAATTACGACAACCTATCTGTGAAATAAAATACGCTGAAAAATTATCCTTTCGCAGTTATACCATTTCCGCAAATCGACTTTTCCACCAATTACATTTTTACCGATAATAGGTCATTTTAATTTCAAGGGAAAATCTTCCCCGTACTTTTGCTATTACATTCGTTGTTTCAATTAAAAGTATCTCTCAATTTCAGCTTATTACGATGTACCTACGGTGAAACTTTATTAAGAGATACTTGGCAACAGGTAAAAATAAATTAAAATCAGATCGATACAAATAAAAAATAATAATACTGAAAACGAATTTTATGTTTATAATAATAATTATCTACATTTATCGTTTTACTAGACCAAATTGATCGTGAACGATTGTTGCCAATATATACACTGAATCGTTTAATTTGTAAGTGTGCGGGTACACGTGTGCCGGGATTGAAACGGGTCGAAAGAAGTTCTCAGCGGGATCGGGCTGATCTCGGTATACCCATATCACTGAGGCTTTTGAAAGTTTTGGGATCCCGAAACTCGGTTCGGGTGTTGGCAATATAAACAGAACGAACGAGCGATCTAATTTCATATCAGCTCGACAAAAGTCAAACGAGATTGACCAGAGACACGAGAGCCATATTAAAAGAATATAAGAAGACACACGAATAAATATCATATCTATCTCAAGTAAACTCTTAAAATTTTAACTGAAAATAAATATTGTCGTAGGTTTTCAATGGAATGTAAAGGTTTCGTATTAAACCCATGCAACGTTCGAACGATCGTTTATATTTTTAATTTGAGTGAAATTAAGCAACGAGAGAAATAAATCGTTGGAAAAGTTCAAATTCGTTTTCAGGGATGAGAAAGTAAGGGAAACGATACGATTAAAACCGCGTTGTTCTTCTAATCAGGAAAAGCACGGATTCTTGTTCATACCTGGTTGCATGTGCATAGCCGTCCGAACTCTGTCCGCCAACGCATTTCCATGTCTGTGTCAGCGAACAAGACAGAAAATCTATAGACCTGCAATGCAAATTACAGTAATAAAATCTTCTAGAAGAGAATTGGAAGGGCACAGCCAACAAAACGCGAATACCGTCGAGTTAAATATTAAATGGTCGCAATTACACGAGATACTAATGACGGAGTGAAACTTTTGTATTTTAAAAATACAAAAATGAGAAGTTCCAAATCATAGATAATTTAGTTTTAATGGGATGTCTCTTTTGATAACTGTAGAGTACCAAAAAATGTAAGTTACGGTCCTCGGTTAATTCTCAGTTACAGTTACGATTGAATTCCATTTACGTGAACTTCGTCGTAGGGCAACATATAACAAAGTTATATAATTGGAGTTTGCCAGTTCCCCTCGTTATCTATCATTTTTCCTTCACATAATAGAAGCTCGCGTTTAGATAAGTGAATCAGCAAAAGTTGAGTTAATCGGGCATTAAATCGATATTTCGTTCGAATAAGTGAGAATCTTGCTGTATATTCAACCTGTTACTAATGTTGAAGCTAATCAAAAATTAATGCCGTAGGTATCGATAGTAATTTCTCTTGTCTGTATTTGAATGAATTTTTTAAAATGTATCTTCTTGATATGTAAGAGATATACATGTTTTTATTCGTTATAATCAATTATAGTAGTAGGGAGTAATGAAATAAATAATTCTTTTCTGCTTAGAATGTGTAAGAAATATTTTTTAAATAAACAAAATTAAACAACACGTATTTCTTATATTAATATCGCAAAATTCTATTGAAACTAAGGTACAAACTAAAAAGAAGATATCTGTTTAAAGGCAGGAGTATACTTTTGTATAAAAAGACAGTAACCTTTGATCCCACTAGACGCATAGTGTCAGCAAAAGCAATAATGCGATTGAAACAGCGCTACTATTTTCTTTCTTCTATTTCCTTGGCAAGACTAGTTCACAAAAATAAAACCACATAAAAGTTATCTTCTTTCAAACGAATACGATACCTTCGTCTCGGTGAGCCGGAAATTGAAACGTTGCTGAAGACCAAAGAAAATGAGATACGATTTATTGTGAGGTACTGTGCTAACAGTAACAGTCATTATCTATGATTCTCGTATTTCAAAACATCATACACATTGACATCGTTAAAATTGAACAAACAGACAGGTCACGATCATAAAATCTGAGATTTTTATTCTTGCGATCGACTTTCGCCAAATTCTTCGACTATTTTAAATAATAACGTATTTTGTAAATAATTCTAGTAAACAAAAGTTGAGCACACAACACGACAAAATTTATATTACGAAAAGTGATCTATACCTTGACGTGTCGTCGAATAAAAATTAATTTCATAAAAGCAGCTTCTGTTACGAGATCCAAAACTTGATGATTTAATCAAATATAATTCTTCTACGATATAACTACGGATAGATTTATAAGAATTTTACAATATATTGATTATTTTGTTTAAAAAGATCGAGATGTATTCAACAGGAATTTAAGAGAAATTCCTATACTCCTTTCTCGTCGTCAAAGAAGATAAATACGGACAAACATTTTTCTTATGATTTCTTTTATCCAACCTTACCACGCGTATCGCTGCAAATGACGTTGAGAGTTAAAAATAAATTTTTTGACGTAAAGATGTGATTTAACGCGACCAACGATCTAATCATGTGAGTTACATTACAAGTTCTCGTATTTCAAAATATCATCATATTGACAGCACAGAAATTGAAGAAGCAAGTGTGTTGCGGTCATAAAATCTGCAATTTTTATTTTAATTATATTTTTCCACAAGACTTAGAAGGGTCGAAACAAATTGGAAAGGTCAAAATTAATATCTGACGCCATAATGCGATATAACGTGATCAACTAGTAAATCGTGCGATTTACAGTACGAATTGCATCCGCATTACATAATCTACGACACCCACGGGCAAGTAACACCCACTATATGAACACCGATATTATAGTTTGGATGTCGTGAGATCAGTCAGAGTTATAATACTTATGACATCCGATACATGGGAGTTAACGTCGACAACTTTGATCGAAAATAGATCAGGCGAGTTAATATTAACTTTACAATTTCCGTATTGTCAGATAAAATTTAATTTATACTCGGCTGATTAATCAGGCAGGAATATCTCCAGGATTGTATCTGCTGGGAACGTAGGTTTCAATGTACATTTGAATTGACACAAGATGGATGGGACGAGTAGGTTGATTTTATTTTTTCTTCTGTCTTTATTTTTCTATCTTTATTTTTTCAGTGGTCATCCCCCTGATACACACATGCATATTGCAACAGTGAAGATTCCACTTACGTAATATTACATAGGATTATATGAGTTTAATTCTTTGCCATAGCAATAAAAATACTCTGTTTTCTGGGAAATGAGTTTCGATATAATTTTATGCGAATATCTATAAGGCACGAAGTAACGGGATAAAAAATAAATATATACTTACACGTTTTCAAAAATTTGTTCGAGCTTTTAATTAAAAAATGAATTTGTTGATGAAAAATGAATTAAAAAATAGATTTGTTTAATTTGTTTGGAAAAGTAACATATATCGTATTGAAAAAGTGTTTGATTGATAGAAAATAGAAAAGCAGAAATTATATAAAATATCATCAAGTACTTTTATTCAAATTAGATTTTTATTATCTTATTATTCAATAAAGTATGTTCCGGTTATATATATACCTTAACAGCTACTTGCTAAACTTTCTCAGTGTTAATAGTCTTATTGTTGCTTACTCTTATAAATGCAATGCTATGCAGTTAAAGTTCGAAGAACGATTTACATGTAATTATAACTCCGGTAAAACTTTGACATTATTCACTTTTTTACTACATTATCAGTGCATTAAATACGTTGCTCTAGCACGATGTATATTTACGTTGAAAATATTTTATATCAAAATTAGATTTGTTAATTTCTTTCTACATCAAACTCGTATTTTCCTTAACGACAGTATTTCAATAATTGAATCTCTATTATTACGCTATAAAATTTCTTGTTTGTCACGGTATCCAACACCACAATCTACAGATGTCATCTTCATTCAGTTTAAGCAATTAAACGCTACCTAATTTACTATTTCGAGTCAATTGTACTTTAATGTAACTTCATTGTAAAATTTCCATATTACTATTAATCTATAAATAAATATAAATCTATTAGTCTACAAGAAATATTTGTTAAAAGAATATGCTTACTTGAATGCAATATCAAGATTCATACTCCACTTCACTTTGCATATAAAATACGTCGTATTTTATTCATTATGCAAGGAAATGAGACATTTGTATAATGGAAACGAATCTCGAATGACGCTCAAAATTAGGTTTTAGACTTCAAATACAGTTGCTACGAAAAACATCTGTACGTACCATTATTTTTCAATGAAGCGTGTTTTTATCAAATTCCACGTTGCGTTTTCACAGTATCAAATTTTTCTAACTGTGTAAAATTTATATTTTTAACTATAATTATAATTAAATTTATATTTTAAATTTATATTTTCTAACCGTGTAATATTTATAATAAATACAATACTTTTCCTGCAAGTACTTTTTCTAGCTACTGTATATTTTGAAATTACTTTCCTCTGAGAAAAGAAGAAATGTGACTTGCCGTATTGCAATTTCAATCGCAATTTTTCTGCAGAAACGTGTACTCCGAAAACGATTTTACTACATCAGAAAAAACGACGCCACGATACCAGCAATGTCTTGAATAACCGTTTCGAAGAAACGGTTCTACTAGAATTCACCTCTGACGCAAGGAACAATCAATTCCCTGAATGAGAGGCATTCGAACTGATCCTCTATATTATCGATCCAATCCTAATTAGTTTGTACTCGGAAAATTTCTTCGTACCGCCACGTTTTCTATGAATATTCCATGCACAATCCAAACATCCTATAATTTGTGAACGTCTTGTACAAATAGACGGAAAAGTTGGTTTAGGTTTGGAGAAACGTCTACGTCGGACGGAAGTTTCACGACTGAACGTAAAGAAACACAATAGATCGTCACTGGAGGTTTTAACGAATCATACATTTATTGGTTGGTTTGAAGCGCGTCACTGTAGATTGCGATTCGATGATAAAAATAGATCGTGAGCGAAGATAAATGTACGCGAAAGTTTCAAAGTTTTTTTTTATTTGATTATATGGTACAGTTGATGGAATGATTATGGTGATTAGCTTAAAATATAGATTATCTGATTCTTTTGATACGTTCATTGTGTACGACGCACAATCGAGTCGACACGTACCTTTAGATCATGTATAACACTGTATAATGTATGGTATCGAACAGAATGGTGATATTTGAGTTAAAAATCCCGAAATTGTGAACAAGTATTTCATAACAATCCATATTAAACATATATATAAAGGCAGGTATTGTATGAAAACTTTTTGTTAGCGCATGCCACATTGTAGTACAGACAACATGCACTGCATTGTAGTACAAACAGCGTACACGGCATTGTACGAAAAGAAAGTTGGATCCGCGAACGTGATAAATGATATGTAAAATAATAATGCAACAATAGATTCTAAACCTAAAATATATGGAAATTTCTTTTTAGAATAATTTTCGAAATAATATTAGTTTCACATTATCTAGTGGTTTAAGTTGAATTGTAACAATTAAATTTTTATAATATCCTTTTTATCAATTATAAGGCTATTAGTGACATTGTGAGAAAATATACCAACTGCAGAACATTAGTATCGTACTAATTCGACGAGTAATTTGGTTTCTTTGACAAACCTTAATTCGTGGATTTCATTGATTTCTAAATCATCATAGAGGATAATTGTCATTTACTATTCACTCATTGTTCCATTCAATCCATTAGAAATCGCAAAATAATGTTGCCTTACGATCAATATTTTTGGAAATATGGCAAACCTATTTGGATTAAGAGTAGAATTTAATATTAATTTGTTAAAGGTAAGTTGTCAATTTGTAGTTCTCGTTTTAATAGAGTATGCCTATTGTCACATTTATATTGTGTTTAAGTTTCGTGTAATTTAGTCAGGTATAATTCCTTTATAATACTATAATTTCCAGTATTAGAAAACGTTCACTTAGTTTCCTAATTATTAATTTATTAATTCACTTGCAATTAGAAATGTTTCATTCTTATTACCAGGAGAGTTAGATTTAATTTTAATTCTACTTAATTTTACTTATACTTTTAATTTAACATTGAATGTTTTTTTATATAAATATTTCTGAATTCTCTCATTTTAATAGTGCTCTCGTTTTCATCCCTTAATATAATATTTTCGCGACACTGTTATAGTTATACTACACAACACTATTGTTTTGTACATTGATACCATTAAATAAAAATATAATACCATTATATTTCTTCTGAATGGTTATTTAAAGTGAAAACGTCTGACTTATCATATGCTTTATCACTGTATCTGGTGTACTCGCATCTAACGTACGATAATGAAATCTTTACCAAGTTCAATCTAATCGTTTGATTATTTCCTTGCGATACAAATATTGTAGCATACAAATTTTGTAATATTAACAATTATAAGAAAAGATCAAATTAACAGTTGGAAAGTAAAGTGACCGATGAAATGAGGGAAATCTAATTTGTGGAAACTATCTGTCGTACGATTGACAAATCAAATATCGGTATTATCGGACTAATGATGTTCGTTGGATGAAACGTTATTATTGGTTATTTTACAAGGTTAATTACGAAATTAATTATTGCCGTTTAACGCATCGCGTTAAGCTCCAATGAAGAGACTGCCAACCTTGTAGAGAAGGTCTCATCGATATTTTATCGATAGCGCAACACCTCTACGCTGAACGCTCTAAAAATAATCACTCTGAATACTACGGACTGTAAAATCTGCGTCTTGTGTTAGACGCGCATGGAAAGTGTCCGTTGGATGTTTCCATTTACAAATTCTAAACAAAAGTTTTACATCCTAATTAAGTGGAAGCAAAGATAATTTTTCTCTTCGTTGTTAATCATTGCTTGATATACACGTGCATCGAGAACTAACTATGAAGTATAAAATTACATTTTATATATATTACATATAATAAAATTGACATACATATATTATACATATATTAAAATTGATTGTAACGAACCTTTAAAATTAAAAAATATAGAGTTCGTTTGGAATAAAGTTCTTAATTTTTGACTAATATTAACCAATTTTATTATATGGTTTGTTAAATTAACAAGCATAGTATAAAGTATAAAGTAGGTAGATGAAAACGTGAAAAACTGAAAGACTTTTCTTATAACTGGATATAAGATGGAAAATAGGTCTAAATGGATTTTAATATTTCATAAAATTAAAATAATAAGTCTATATTTCTATAGAAACGTAAATATTTTTCGTGCAAATTTTTGTAGTATTCACATTCTTTAATCAAGATTTATACGAATAAAGTTATGTAATATTTAGGAAGGTGTAACTTGTTATTTCTCAATGTCAGTTTTTGGTCTGGTTCTAATTAATGGAATTTGAAATATGTTGTTGCATATTACACAATACTTTCGTATTATTTCAATTTCTTCTGAATTTTTCTCTATTCGTCATTGTTGTATTTCCTTTATTTAAACTTTCATATGATTTTCAACATATTTTGCTAATTGTTCAACAACTATTTTGTTATGTGAAATTTATTTAGCGAACTTAGTCACTTGATGAATAATACAGCTATAACTTAAAACTGAATAGATTTTAAAATTACCAAACAATCACTGAACGATTACATTAAATCATTTAAATATTTGAATGAAAAATAGAAGAAATTGCAATGTAAAAATTATTGATAACGCTAACAAGTATCGATAATTATTGTGTAAGGCAAATAACAACATAGAGTATTAAAGACGAGGACGCATTTCTAGATACTTGAAAACATCATTAAGTGGTTCGCCTCCCGTTGCAAAAATGTCATCGGTAGAGAAGAAAGGTTAAAGGTATGTTAACGAGGAAAGCCGCGCAGTGCATAAATTGTAATACAACAGGTTAAAAATATTAAAGCTAGTTAAAGTAGGTATTTCCATTTGTTTCCACTTCCTCGTTAACTGTTTTATATTATATATGAATTGTTTCACAATATTTTACATAAAGATTATAGCCTTTTGTATTATAATGCTACAATTGTCTCCACATCCTATACTTTATACTTTAAACTTTATAATTTACATCATTTTACTTTACTTCGTGTTTTATTTTGCTAACGCCATTTATTAAAGTCGATGTTCATTTCAAGTAATAAAAAAATGGCACGTGTGATAATTTTTCAAACGCGATAGACACCTGTATGTTGTACATATTTCACAAAAAAACTATAAAAATATTTCATTACAGTTTATGTAAAATTCTTTATCCTACAGTCAGATTAAAGAACGAGACAGTAATATTTGTTAATTCTTACATTTTATTTTGTTTCCAATATTAATAATCGTTCTAAACTATAAATTAACGAGCATATTATTTAGCATAAATTAATAAGCATATTATTTATTATATATAATATATAATTTAGCATATCCGATTAATTTCTAGTCATCAATTAAATTTTATAGTCGATTAGAATTTTCAAGGTATTCTAAAAACAGAAGCGATATTTCACTTAGGAAAGTTAAAATCTTCTTTTTTTGTAACCTTCTTTTAATTTTTATATTGTAACTGTCATACGTTGGTTTTACAGTTGTGAAATAGGAATAAGCTAGTCTTGTAGTGTTTTACTTTTTTTGGTGAATATAATCTATTCTTTTAGGGGACGAATCAATACAATATCAAATATCTTATAATTCGTTCCTTATCACGTTAACGTATAAAAATTTATATAATGCAATATATAAAAATTGAAAATTTTTCCTCGGTTTTATAGTTATAAGCAGTGTTGCTTCGTAACAGAATATATTATTCTATACAGAAATATTCAAACATATAAGAAGAAAGATAGTATATTTATACAGTCAAAAGATATATATTTATACATTAATTTTTAAATTGCAAAGAATTTAGAAATAATTTAAGAAATAATTATCCTTTCACGAGACTTCTTGATAGGATGATAGGACGTATGATAGGATTTAAAATATGAAATTTATAGTAGGTGCTTCTATTTGAAAGCTAATTAAAGTACTAAAGATTTACCTCTGAAACTTCCGAAACAATTAAAATTATTGATTTCGAATTCCGTGTCCTCGTAATTACCAAATAGGCATAGCACAAGACTAACGTTGATTTTTATTAACACCGAAACGTGACTACGTACATTTGTTCATTTTTATCGCGCCACTTTGCTCATAGTCTTCTGCATATAATATATTTAAGTACAGACTAGAAATCAGTACTTAGTTCCAGCGTTAACTAAGTAATCTACACCGACGCTATATCCTGTAAAAATAATACCTCAAACATTCCCTGATACCTGAAAAGCCCGACTTAAACTCCCAACAGCCAAACTAAAACACTCAAATCGCAGTGCGTACTTACTTGTTGCACCGCGGATTTGCGAAACGCATCAGCAGATAATAACGAGCATCAACCAGATTCCTTCAGGTGACGTGTAATAAACAGCGGGCAAACAGAGAGGAGCGAACAAAACCGAAGAGAATAGCAGAACCGAGCGAAGATCAAACAAACGCGAACAGACAAGTCATAAGGCAAACGGAAAGAATAGCATCCTGTCGTTCGAAATCTCGTTTCGAAAGTTCGGTGCACGCGCACGCACCATGCACCAGGATATAAGTACACGTTGGCAGCGTATCGGTCGGTAATCAACGTGAAAGGTTAAAGGTGCGTTTAGGGTAAGTGTGAATGCACGGGAGCCCACGTGAGCCAGCGCAGGTGTGATCGTACCTTTAGTGCGAGTGGGTGGCCCGGAGGGGTGTCTTATCGACCAGGATACGAAGCTCCGGAGGCTCAGTATTCGCGGGACCACCACCCCGTCGAAGCGTTCTCTCGCCAACCGGGATATATACACACATACACAGTGCTCTTCACGGTGCTCCTCGCGGTGCAGCTCCACTACGTTCGATTTCTCCGTCTGTCGGGCTCCAATGTACCGTGCGTCGTGAGAAAGAGCCTTCTCACCTGTGACCGGCGTTTTCCTCGCGAAACGACGCGCCGTTTCTTCACAGAAGCTCGTCGAACGCAAAATCATCAGAGTAAGTCTTACAGCCGATAGATATTTGTTTTCCTTTATTACTTGTTCGAGGGTAGGACTCGTGGAAAAATAAGTAAATTTCCGAAGATCCGATAGAAAATGGAATCGAGGACGAAGGTGACGCGTTGGTGATAGACAGTATACACACAGAGGCGACTGGCGTTCTCGTCTGATAAATTTCGCGACATTTTCTTGCAGATCAAAAGATAGATCGTTGTTACTACGGATGTAGTTGTTGATGGTAGTTCGCGTTGGTTGATAGTCTGGCTCGTTCGCTAATTGTCTTGTTGTGATCATTGGCGTAGGTGTAAATAGGTACGAAGCGTTTCCGTGCTTTGTTCGTCTTTGTGGAACGTGTTCGCTCACGCGGAAAGATAATAGGCGATTCGAATGTGGATTCCAGATAGTCTGTCACTTTTGCCGCCCATTTTCGCTACACTCGAATGACCCAGTTGACGATCGAGTACTCGTCGTGGATACATGAGATATTGCCCGACGACCTGCGGTGACCCATTTATCGATTCTCGAGATTTTAATGAACCATTTCCACGATTGTTTTCATCGCTTTCATGCATGTATGAGTACATCTTCAACGATGTTTCCATCAAAGCGTCTTTTGTTGCCATTATTACCAACTATATAGCTAGCTATTCATCGAAGCTTAATTTAACAAAATTAATAAAAATGTAGCTGATTTCAAATATGCCTTAGAAACGATCTATCGCGCAATCCTATTTGTCCTTATTTCGTTCATCAAAGTAGAAATCCTAGAAATCACGTTCCATCGCCAAAGAGGTCTCGTTATTAGATTTTTCTCGGTTCTCGGTGTCCGGGGCCAAAGTTCGACGAAAAAGGTGCGCATTAAAATCACTCTACAAATACATACATCAAAGCAAGGAGTACACTGACCTCGATTACCGAATCTATCGAGGCAGCTTACAGTTATACGACGCTGGAACCGAGCCAGAGCCAAAGTTGCAACTGCATTTCGTGCGACTGGCAGCCGTGAGTCAACGTACGAGGAATCCCTCTCGCCGGGGACGTATCCGTAAATCAATGTTGTTCGACGCTCACGAGGATCCCGGCCTTTCACACGGTCGATAATTAGGTCTCGGTGAGATTCAAGTCGGATATTCGACTCCGTTTCCCGCTGGTCCCTCGCTAGACGAAGGCAAGTTATGCACGAGGCGCAGGGAAACCGAAGCAGCTTCGAGCTTTAAGGTAATCGCGTTTCCCCGTCGCACCAAGGACCAATAATCGAAGAGAAAATAGTTTCAAGGAGCGATAGGGAGAAGAGGAGAGGATTTATACGATGGAATATTTATGCTTCGACGCTTCGAACGCTGTACGAACGATACAAGAAGAAATGAAACTTGGGAAAATTCTATCGAGATTAGTTAAGAAAACACGAGAGCGATTAATCGTGAAATACAAAGGGAATATTATCAGTGAATTAATTCAGAATTCATAAAAGTATGGTAAGATTGTTAGTTGGTTCCATGATCGATGGGAAAGGAGAAAAAGCTAGAAGAATTTTATTAAAACCGATTCGTACTCTACTAAGCTGTTGTTTATTAAAAGTTCTATTCATAAAGTTGAGGAAATACGTAAGCGATTAATTACGAGTTACGAAAGAAATATGATTAGCGAGTTAGTTTAGAATTTGTAGAGATGTGACAAGATGTTTGATCTTACGATGAATGGGAAAGAAATGAAAACTAAGAAAGTTCTATTAAATCTGGTTTAAAAAATATGTAAGTGGTTAATGATAAGCATCGTGATCGACGACAAAGAAATGAAAATTAGGAAAATTCTATTAAAATTGGTTTGAAAAACATGTATACGAGTAATAGTGAAATATACGAAGGAAATAACGTTGGTGGATTTGGAATTTTGAAATTTATGTTAACAGAAATTATTAAGGGATTATTCACGTGATTAATCGAGGTAGGTGGAGAAAAGGATCAAATGTCGGGGTAAATGTCGTTGAAATCAGTTTAGGGCCACTACTGGCGAGTCTGTTGGCGGTGACCGACGTGGAACGCTTATTTTCACGCAATGCACGGAACACCCCTGTAGATTGGTACCTTCCGCGAAAGGGTGAACCACCTTGATGTCGTGCCACCTTCGATAAAACTGACTTGCATGCACCATGCGAAGGCGCGTATTTGCATAAATACTTCCCAAGCTATTTTCTTTTATCGTTAGGACTACACCTATGGTCCGATCAATTAAACGTTCTGGGGGAAAAAATTGGCCGGTCGTCGGTTAATTCTCTCTGATGTAATCTCCGATGAATTCTCATCGTATTGTACTTGTCATATTTTTCTCGTGCGATCTTCGGATGATTTATGCCTAGATTTATCGTCGAATGAAAATCGACCAGTTCTATAAAAACTTTTATCGAAATACAATTCCTCCGCGATATAAATACAAATGTATTTACCGGAATCGTGTAATACGATAAATAGTTTATTAAAAAGATTGAAATATATTGAACAGAGATTAAGGTTGCTATTCTTTCACTTTCTTGGAGAAAGACGAACACGAACAAGGGTAGTTTTTTATTATTAATTCTTCGAGTAAAAGATCGTTACAATGAACGGTCCTACCGTACCAATCTCAGCGAATGAAAGCGAAACGATTCTATGTGCTTGATAGATTGACGTGTTGTTCGTATAATACTGTGACAAGGATTGACTTTAAAACGATCAGTATGAATAAAAAATGTGCAGGTACAACAAGTAGGTAATTGTTCAATGATAGTAAATTATTATAAGAATTTTATAACTATTTAATAAGACGTGACGAAGACTAATCGTATATTTTCTATGAAACCGAATTCAATCGCGTGGCGTGGACGCACAAGGATCGTTTATCGCGGTCAACAATCTGTTTACTAATTTTTGCTCGAAACTCTCTGGCGTGTCCCGTTAATCCAATTTTGCGAATCGATAATTTTATCATGCATAAAATAGATTATCGATCGTTCCCCAATTGTTTACGTCCTACGGCCAGGAACTGGAAATCCTGTGAAAGTATATCAAATATGAAACGTTCCACTGCCAATATGAATCGTTCATCCGTTTACCAACAAACGATATTAATAGAATCCCACGAACCCTGCAGAATTCTCACAAATATTCATTCCTCCATCCTCCATCTCGCACTGTTCGTGAAATATCATTTAATATTTATCTAAAGGTGAAATTTTATACGGACGAAATGTCATTCTTCCCTCTCAACGCGAATCGTTCATCCGTTTACCAATAAAATCAATTCCACGAACTGTTCAGAATTTTAACAGAATTCCATTTCTCTGCACCTTCCCCTTCGCACATCGTAAAATACCATTTACCCTTTTGACAGCCTAATAAAGCAAGAAGTTCGAAACGGATAATCTAGAAAATAGTTATCTGTTTTTCCTTAACATTTCCTGCATTTTCTGATATAAAATACAAGAAATATTGTGAAATTTTTGTAACGAATAACTTTAATAATTAATAATCGGATTCTCGAATTCTTTACGTCTCAATTTCGCTTTCGTTTCAATGAAAAAGAAGAGCTTTCAATGCCTTAAGAAAATTTCTAGCATAAAATTGAAACGGAGTCCTTGAACATAAAGAATTTTCTAAGAGTAGAAACATATACGATTCAATTGAAAATGTCCCAAAGAACATAGAAAAATTGAGATGCGAAATTCATAATATTATACTTTGGTTATATTCTCGCCTATATTTCTGAATGCTCAACGATCAGAGTAAAAATTTTAAATCGAGGAATATTTATCTTTCTTGGTATAAAGTCTTCGTTCAATTATCAGTGGAATGCTGTTATAATAAATTCCCACATTTACATTTTTCTCCATGCGTCATGAAATATTATTTAATATCCATTTAGAGATAATTTGGAAGCAATAACAAATCACTCCCTCTCAACGTAAGTCGTTCATCCAATTACTAACAAAATCATATTAACGAGATCTCCCGAAAAATCCAAATTTCATCTCTTTCCTCGCACATTGTCTGCAAAATATTATTTACTATCCATCTAGAGCCCAAATTTTAGACCAACGTAAAATCATCGATACGTAAACTTGTTTATTCATTTACCAATAAAACATTCCCGTTTCTCCATCTTCCACTTGTTATAATACTAAAATGTCGGAAATATTCAAATATTTTTTGTCTCAATAATTACGCTTTTGAAATTTCCATAAAACTTCCTTGCCTCGGTTATTATTAAAAGACTAACATCTTTGCATCGCAACAAATTGTTTTCATTTTCATTATCTCGTATCAGTCTCCGTGCTCGTCGCATTTCTCTCCTGCGATCTTCGATTGTTTCATTTAACAGAGAAATGTTCAAATAGATAAGAAGGTATCCATGTAAAGCGTTAATATCCATTTAAAGCGTTAGTATCCATTTAGAACGAAACTTTTAGCCAAGCAAGAAACTATGTGTACACGTGTTTGAAGAGATAGAAAGATATGTATTTACGGTGTTAATATCCATTAAGAAGCAAAATTTTGGCCGAAATGATCGTAGCTTGGTCAGCTCGTTGCTACCAAACGAACCGAAAAAAGTGGAACGAATCAGAGCGAGGAACGCGGAGGAACCAGACGAGTCCACTGTGCGCTCGCATAACGCGCGCATATTAATCCTACGTGTTTCCACGTTTCATTCCTTTTCTCCTTTTTTCTTTCTTCTTTTTTTTTTCCTACGGCTCCTTTTACACAACCGACGAAAAGAAGAGAGACAGAACATGCCCGCGAGCTTTTGGCAAAGATCCAAGACAGACTCGAACAGTGGAGTACTGGTTGCACATTCGGTGTGTCTATAGCCGTTCCACTCTGGTCGGTGCACATGCAGCTGCAGCCATGACACCAGGAATCAGGCCACTGTCCTACTTTACGCCTTTCCGAGCAATAAAGGTTACCCCTTCGTTCTTCGTGCACGTAACCAACCCGTTGCGAAACTTGTACGATTCCTTGGCTGGAAATGCAAGACGCCGGACAGGCGCGCCGCGCCGTTTCGACCCATTCGCTTCGAGGAGAATCGAACCGCGTGCGTTTAGAAACGGGGACCTGGGTCTGGTTGACAATCCGGCCGGCCTTGCGATTTCGTTTACAGCCGCGCTTGTGAAAAGCCGCGACCATTGACGAGGTCCTCTTGAACGGGGCAGCCTTGAAAGTTCTGCGCCGACGAAAGTTCTCCGCACCGCGAATCTAGGTTCTATCGAATCGCCAGGTCTCTTACAGTTTCTTCCGTAGCCTCCTTTTTAATTGTTATATATCGTCGAACGAGAAATATCGGTGCTGCGGTGTTGAGAAGGTATGCTTGGTCGTTCTGTATTGGAAATGTATCGTGCCATAATACGTTTTTCTTTCCTTTTTTCTTCATTTTGAATAATATCATTATTTTCTTATTTTATTTATTTATCTTCTTGGAATTTTTATACAGAGTGTTGGGTTTGATATGGGTTTAAAATTGTAAAGGCTTACGGTGGTCATTGAGAGAAATAGAAAATGACTAACTGCAGTAAACATTTTTTGGTAAGATGTGATTTAGTAATTTAATTACGATTCTTGGTAACATAGCAAATGCAAGATAGAAAGATATGCAAATACGTTAAGTAGAGAAATCTAGAGAAGCGTGTCATAACAAATAGTTGTGTCGAGGTGAAAGACGTTATCCTTTCTTTGGTCTGATTTCTTTTCGTTTGAATATGAAACTCGTATTTGTAAATCATTTTTCTAATTCGACTATGTATCGTGGATGAATAGAGTAAACTTATTAGTCTGTAATAACTAAAATTCTGTTTGCTTGTGAAGAAAAAAGAATTATATTTCAATCTAAAATTTAGAAAATAATTATTTTCATAAATAGATAATATTTGGTATTGTTATAATAGCATATTGAAAGAGAAATATAGTAATAGAGAAATAAAGTTAAATTAAATAAAAATATCGACATACGAAAGTGCATCTTTTAAGTTACATAGCGTTATAAACGATGAAGTATTCTTAATATGAAATATACCAAATTATGTTTTGCACGAAAAGTTACATCGACTAAACATTCTTTTATTTAGTCTGTTAAGTAGCCCTTTAAACCTTTAAAATCTCAGACCTCTTTTTAACACTCGTATGTTGAAGCACGACTTGCAATCACGGATATTGTGTTTCTTTATGCAGAAGTTTTCAGCATGGCAATAGAAAGTTTCGATGGAGTAGTTAGATAATTTCGTGCTAAGTTTTTATTTATCGTGAATATGATTTCTAATATAATAAATGCAATTATTAAACTTTCAGCTAAATGTACATGTTTCATGGAGAAACCAGCGAATTTCATGAACGAAATACGACATTGTTGTTAGAAATTTTTATTAGATGCGCTAGACTAGATAACTTTGTCTCATTTGCAATATTAAACAGTCTTATTCTTGGGAAATAATCTTTTCTTTTGCACTGTACTTAAATAAAAAATAAATTATTCTTAATTTTCATTCTTATTAGAAAATCATTCGAAGAAGCAGGTTTCTATCGAAACAGCTTTAACAATAAAACTGCAACACGCGTAAATAATTTCAATCTATAAAACTTAACGAATCGTAAAAAGTTGTACATACGCCTTCTCTATAAAAAATTTCGTTTTTATTAAATACTACGAAAAGCTTGCTTTTAAAAGCTTCGAGTAAATTCCTTACTTCATAACTTATAAACCCAAAGAAAGAGAAAGTAAAACGTTGATTATGTAGGTTATTCAGTAACAACAGCTGAAGCTTTCTTTACGTTCTAATTCAAACGAAGCCAGAACAATGAGAACAAATTCAATAATTGGAAATCCACGAGCATGGCGGCAACAGCTTTTCATCGAAACGTATGAGTAAACAGAACGGGAATTGTTGAACTACTCGGTTCTGTGATTTGTTTCTATCTGTCCAAGCCCTGGATGAAATTCGTGCACGTTGAATAACCGGGCTGTGCAACGCATGGTAACACAACACGTGCAGATTGGATCGCGTGTCGTTCATCTCCCGTCCTTCGTGAACGTAACCGTGGACACGCGAAATTGTGTTTATCATTAGCACGCGCAGAATTATTCTTTTATAAGATTAACGATGAAATACTGCGGGTCGTTCCCGCCAGCCGGCCTATCGCGAACATAAACTAACTCCATTTTCGAAAATTTGTTATCATTGCCTAGGAATGCACAATTTTCTAAGTTTTTTGTTCAGACAAAAGCGTAAATATTTGTGAGAATGGGATACTTAGTAATTGCAGTGGAGTTTATTGTGTTCTTGTTAAACATAGGTATCGTTCGTTATCAAAAACAAGGAAATTGTACGACGTATGATTTAGACAATTTCGAAAGATGGTACGATAGGTATGTATTGATTTACGTCTTTTGTAGTTTAGATTGTAGAAACATTGTCTACGTGGTTTCATTTGTGGGATACGTTTTTATATTGCAACAGATACTATCGTGCTATTTTGCAATGTCAAAATTGTAGAATATCGAACGAATATTGTACGTTCGCTGTTTTAAATTATCATAAAATAAAGTTATGCTTCTATAAGATCAAAGTATATATACTTCTTGTTAGATCATTTGGTCTTTCTTTCTAAGCAAAGCAATTCCGAACCACCAAAAGATTTCCTAAAAATTTAATAATATTAAATAATAAAATAAAATAAAATTAAAGCTCTAATAAAAAGTACCACGAACCATATAATGTGCGAAACAATTTTCTGGGAAGAATCGTGTATGTTGCCCTTTTCTTCCAGACCGTTATTTGCTCTTAATCTTCAAATATAGAACATTATAAACTATTCACCATACGAAAAGATTCTCGAAATATTAGAAGAGAACAAAATATATTGTCAAATCACTGCAACTTTTAATCGAATTATTAATCCTTCGAGCTATTCGATCTTAATTCTAGATCAAAAAGTGCGAAAACTCGTTTATTAACTCGTTAAACTCGTAAAATGATTCCATAGAAATAAAAAGAGGAATTAAAAAAGATATCGTTAAATGGCTGTAACTTCGAAATTGTCCCCAGATCAAATAACCGAGTACGAACCGAGTTATATATTTCCACTTTCAGACTATTCTATTTTAATTTTTCACTCAAACCTACCAAAATCCTCTTATCGTACAAAAAAACCGATTTTCTAGAACTCAAAAAAAAAAAATATATATATATATATGTATGTGTGTTTTCTTATATATCTTACAAAAATGAAGGATTGCAGTGAAACAAATCTCTTTAAGGATGACCTTAAAAATAGAGGTTCCAAGCATACTGACATCGATTCAGACACAAAAATGGATCGGTTAAATCATCGGTGAAGATGGCAAGTCGGTGTTTACAAGTCGAAACGTTCTCTTGAGCGTGCTAATTTCAACGCAACCGGTCGATTCCAAAAGGAAATCAAGGAGGACGCCAAAAACGGGACTGCAATAGTTTTCTAGCCGTGCAGCTGCACCCGGTGCAAGCTCTGCTGTTCGATAACCGAGGTGCAACGGCCGTCGGCCCCAAGAACGTATCTAGGCCACCGGCACCAGCATTTCCACCACCACCACCGGCACCACCATCAATATCATTGCTACTGCTACAACCATCGCGAACCATCGTATATTAATACTACAACATTGTTGTTGTTGCTGTTCATTACATATACACGAGACGCTATTGAATTAAGGAATCGCGTTTCCCTGGATGATCAAGAGAAGCGAATTGAACACGAAGAAAAAGATAATCAAGAGGCTCGCTGAGAGAAGAGGTACAAGTGCATTTTTACAAGAGTAAGATAAGTATAAAGAAGGATATATAAGATTCATGCTTATCTCGAGAATTTTGCTATAAATTTTTCGAGTCTTCTTCCTGAGTCTTGTATACATAGGAATGAGATTTTTTGTACATCTGAAAACAAACGTATACTTTTTATTAAAGTCGTTTTATATGTCGTTATGTTGCATTATGATCTCGACGATTTAATATTATTAGTAGATTGTTCATTGACTATCACGTGAAAGAGTACAGAACAAAAATTACGTGGTTTTATGCTGAGACTAAAATATCAAAATTTCAAAGGTTGCTTTGATATTTTTGTTTAATGGAACATGCTGTATTTCCTTGCGAGAAGTAAGGGGACATTTTTAAATCGAGATTTCGGAAATCATTGAGGACGAGATTTTCTACGTAAATGCCACGTAATTTCCTTAAAATTTCGAAAACAATTAAACCTATTCGTATTGTCTTAAAATTAATAGATTAATTACGAATTGCTTTTGGAACTCTCTGGTGTTTTTGGCACACGACGTGGCAAATGCATGGCGTTGAAGACATTGTCTGAGAACGAAGAAAGGATATTTTAAAGACTTTAAAACAAAAGAATTGGTATTTGTACCGATAAGAAATATTTCTCATTTAAGGCAAACGTAGATTTCCTCTGCGATATGAGAGAATTGAAAAAGATATCGTGGATGTCGAAATATTGAATATTTTGATTAAATGTAAAAAGATTTAAGTAGCAATTATCATATGGCGCATTGTAAATACGGCTACTACTATCCCTACCAGGGACTTGACTATGTTACCGCCGTTAATCGATGTGAAAGGTCACTACTATTTTTTATCAAACGTATGCACTTTGATAAATATTACGGGGCCAAAGTTACGGGTGTTTTACAAAAATAATGTTGCATGAACTATATGAACCTATTTCAAATTTGTCAAATAAAACAACGTTCTCTAAAATTACGTCGTACCAATTTTGCTTTTAATTATATCCTAACATTAAAAATAAATATCGTTGCAATATGTAACTTCACATTGAAAAAGTTATATCCCATAATATCTAACTCAAAATATTTGCATCAATCTTTCAAAAAACATTCTATAGAAATCATGAAACGTTTCAATCTTGAAAATGATCACCAAGCAATGTCCTTTACCTCTTGGAATAAAGTTTTATATTATACCGACAAACGTTGGTTACAAAACGATACTTAAATCTTCTAAATTGAACAAAAAGAAAAATAAATAAATAAATAGAAACTATCCCAAAAGTAATACAACTTCGGCTTGCCCAAAAAGAGCAGTGCACTTCATCCAACGCCATAAAACCAAGTCACCGTGTTACAAAATCCAGTGAAACTCGAACAAATCCAATTTCCCTGCGTCAATCAGCAGCAAATGCATGATAAAAAGAAACTAAGCTTCGACTTGTACAGGAAGATTTCGAAAGGTGTGCCAAGGACGCGATCATTAGTTTTGCTGGAGACACAGGCTTCAAGACACCACCGCCTTGTCATTGATCGTGGCGGAAAGACACAGAAAAAAGGAGTTACAAGAGCAAGAAGAATACAAAGTCTGAGAAGATCTTGAGTTTCCGTGATACATAGAGTGGATGGACAAGAGATTGCCACATGTTGAGCGAACAATAGGCTCGTCGCTGTACCGTGGAAATACAACACGGTCGGCTCCTTTGTCGTGTAAACGTGCTAGAAAAAGGGATGTTCGCGGCGATCGGGGAATTAAAGCCAAGGACAGGCTGCAACCTATCTTTGAAATCGAACAACGAAAAGGGGAGGGTCGCGTTATTGCCGTTTTATCGACAAGCCATGGCGGACTCTCGGAGGCTTCCCTTGTTTTCCCGGATTCAGCCACATCATATACGACAGCTGGTAGTGCTGCTAGATATTGTGTGTTCGAGCAACGTAGAATAAGGCCGGGGAAAGTTTCTGCGAGGACACCGGCTCGGGACGATAACTCGAGGGACGAGACACTGCTACGAAGTCGATACGCAATTTCACGCCACGTACACTTGATCCTTTTTTCACGTATCGAGTGCTGCGAAAGTATATTTGGCATGTTTGCTCTGTTAACCACAGGATGGAGGATATGTTAACTCGTTATTTGGAATTCCAATTTGTTTCGTTTCTATCGGAAATGGTTCATATTATATTTATACTTGAAAGAATTGAAATCGATCTATCCTTATTAACTTATAATTTTATAATTATGGAATCTCTAGTTAAGGGATGATTAACGAGATTTTTCTGTTTTGACCTTGCTTTAGTTCCAAGCCAAAAAGAGATTCGTTATGTTTTTGTGGATATTTTTCGTATAGAATTAGAATGAGAAATTACACGTATAAAAGATTAAGATTGCCAGGATATCCTCGTTTATTTAAGGGAAGGCTATCTTAATTCTATCCTACTACAGCATTTTTTTAATACATTGATCGTTGAGGTTGGTTGTTTTCTATAGAAAAGTATTAAATGCTTTATACCAGAAACTTAGTCTAGTCAACTTTGTACATACTGTCATATGTGTAAGCTACATATAGTTACATTTCCATAAAAGTATACAAATTTAAATAGAAGCTTATAATCTCAACGATATAATAAAACCACACTGCAGTTAAAAACTTTAGCACTTTAACAACTACCGTATATTTGTTTGTGTATAAAACATTGGTATAGTATATTCGAATTAAGATATTTTTAACAAAAAAAGATATTTTTATGAAAATGCTTTAAACAACTGAATTGTCTTTGCGCGTATTTATATTCTGTCATATGTTTTTACTAGATAAACATAGTACAGTAGTATGTAGTAATACGTTATGCGTGTGGGTTTTGTGTTTGTGACTTTTAAAGGCTAAAGTTGAAGACTTCATTTACTGATTCATCTTGATGCATATCTTGCGATTTATAGTTATAAGATCAGTTCAAAATTTACAACTTTCATTATAAGACCCATATTATAAGAGTTCTCTTTTCTTTTTTATTATAAAATAACAGTTACAAGTTTTATACGTTACGGTGAAATGTAAGTGACAATAAGTTTACAACATATTTTTCCTTCTTTTGTGTATAAAGATGCTTTTTTTTAGAATAATGATTTAATAGAAAATTTTAGAATGGTTTAGATTACACGCAATTAACTCAATGTATGAGTAATACTTATTTATATACGAAACATTACTTTTGAAACGCAACTTTTTAAAAACTCTGATCTTTATGCCAAGAATACTTAAACGCGAAAATTCTTTAAAATTTGCTATACTTTTATATGTATAACTTCTTCTTGTTAGTAAAACGATATATCTTCATATTCTACTTCTCAACTTTCAATGACTTCAAAGTAAACGATCTACTCACTCCTGCATTTATTATTCAAATTACATACAAAATAAATACGTACAAAAATAAATATATCCGGAAAATGATTCGAAGCAAAGAGCTGAAATTATGTACAACGGTTTAAATTTAAATTTTAATGAGAATATACGACAAGTTTAAAATTTGAGTATACTTAACTAAATCATAGCATGAAGAAAGAAATCATGCATACATTTTTCTTTGTATTTTACTATGGCATACTTCGCTCTGCATAGTTTGAAGTAATGCCAGTATAAACCATGTAGTAAACTATTTTCGACAAACTTAAGCAAATTATAGTTATATAGTATGCGATCAATTCGTAGTCATAATACTAAAATATTATCAAAACGCATAAATTAATAGTAAATAATTAAAATGAATGTGTATCTTGTCCTCGAAAATAAAAACTTAAAAAATACATCAATAATATACTAAAATTAAATATGCGATTCGTTGATTAAATATTATTCCTAGAATTAGTCATGATAATCTCTTTATGAGTTTAAAAGAATCTTCTCTATCTGAGTCATAGCTTAAAAATCAGAAAAGATGATACTAAATTATTTTTCAAATAAAATTATGCCATAACGTTTACCACTTTAGCATTCACATAAGTCAATATTATTATTACGCGTCTTCTAAAACTAGATTTTATCGTGTCATATTATAAATGTGGGTCTTTATGCACTTATGGAAAATTTAAAGGTGCAAAAATGTGCAGAATACATATAATATACAATAATACATGAAATTTCCAAAATAGAGTATTCGTTATAATCTTCAACAAATAAAACGAGTCTCCTCAGTTGCGATCATAAAGATGTAAATTTGCATAAAAATCCTCAGTCATCATAATATTTTACAAAATCTCCTCATTCGTCATTTACTAACTAAATTACGTTCCATGTATACGAAAACAAGTGTACAAATACTTAAATATCGACAGACAGATTTGATTAAAATAGCAAAGAAAGCTGCCGCTACAAAGTGATGTTCGATAAAGTTTATTTTCAAATTATCAAACAGTTAGTTCAGAGTTTTCGCCGCGCCCACCTTTCCCATCGACAGAAATTTAAATTGTAAAATTGTTCATTATTAATTGATTGCTTCTGCTTGGTACGATCTGCATTTGTATTTTCTTTTTTACCGCGTCAGCGTATTGTTTTTAAAAGAAGAATCGATATCCGGTTTATCGGATTTTTAATTAAATATCCAGATATTACAGGAATAATGAATATTTTATTTATGGTGTCCTTTCAAAGATGATCACGGCGTTGCCAGTACCCTCGGTGAAGGTCTTTCACAAAACTTACTATCAGGAAAAAGGATCCAGGATAGGGAACAGTCAACCTGGAAGTCCTTTGGCCGAGAATGAAGCAGTGCTAGCGCTAGTTGACAAAGAACCTCCGGAATATTACTTTTGTGGCAAGGTAAGAACCATTATATCGATAAACCATAAGTATTAGATATTTTTTTTTAATAAAAACAAACGTGTTCACGTAGTATCGTAGCTTAGAATACCATGCTTTTAGATACAGTGGCTACTAAAAGTATTTGTATTGTATTTGTAAATCATAGACAAAAAATATGACAAGCAATTTTTAAATTCAATAATCAGTTTCATGTTACGAAAATTGTCCTTTTATTTGCTTTTGATATCACGTATATATTTTTGCAACCTATTGGACATTTCAATAATAATTCATTACGTGATTGTTCGCAGAATTTCACAGATCAACTATTTTTAAGAAAGTTATATTTATAAAACGAACAAATTGATCGAATTCACAAAATTAACAAAAACGAACTTGAGTTCTTCTCGTGTGCTCTTCATTTGTCATAGCGTTTACGTGTTATTTAAGTATGTACAAGTATTTGTACATTAAATGTTTAATACTGTTTAATAGTATTTTCATATGACCACAAAAATTTGATACTATGAAAATGAAATTGTATAGGAGAACTGGTAAGAAAACACTTTATCGAAGATTAAGACTATGCGCAAATACTTTTGTAGCCATTGTACTTTTAGAAATCTTTTTCCAAAGAAATTATAAAATTTTGTTGTATCGATCCTTTGCATGTATATTTATTAGTGCTTGAAGAACATTTATCACTTTGTCACTTTCTTCGGGTAAGAATAATCTAAATTACATGAGTTACCATTGCCATTATGTAGAACTCCTTTGGGAAAAAGTGTTCTCTCGGCTGACACGATTTCGGTCATTCTACTTACCTGAAAAGGGAAAATAAAAAAACTCTTGATCACTGACAGCTAAAAATTAGACGAAGAAAGTTAATAATGTTCTGAAGTGACATTTATCAAGCGTCTAAACATAATTCATAATCTCCACAATTGCAAAAGGTTAATTTAGTACCTGCTGCATTTAATTGACAAAGATCGATTACTTTTAATCTTTTAAACGTACGAATCGTCAGAATTTTCTTCAGAAAAATGACTAATTAGCGAAAACGAATGCAAAGCTACTGTCAGTGATTCTCTGAAAACAAAAGGTACTTGCTACTCGAAACAGTTCGACGCAAAGTTTAAGGAGATAATTTTACACGTGATTAGCGAAAAACTAAAAAGTCAGTGACTTTTTGAAAACAAGAGATATTTACGAAGTTATTGCATATGAAACTTAGTACATAAAGAGGAAAAGGTAATTTTTGTGACAGTTCGCTAAAAAAAGGCGGAAACAAAGTCTCTGAAAACAAAAGATATCGATCACGTTAGTTAAATATAGAAATTAGAAAGTTTCATAGTTAAAACTCAATCGATGGACAACCGCAAATGGTGTTTGCTACGTAGTAAAGATCACAAGCAAAATTTCGAAGAACATCGTACCAACCGATAAATCAACAGACCTCAATTACAATCTTAATTAACTCGAAGAAGTCTTATCTTAGTACATATGTATGTACATAGTTCTTCGTATAAATACAATCATTGTCTTCTTCCTTTGCTTCGCTCTTGGCTATTTTCAAGTGTAAATACAATTTACGTACGTGAAATTGATATCGATGAAAGACGCGATGAATTTCCACAAAATGCCTCGCACGCATCGCTTGTTCCAATTCAGGTTATTTATAATTTTTTAATCGATTTACGACGAACTACGGTACGGTTTCGAATTACGACGAATTTTAAACGAACTACGTAGCGTTCTTGGTATTGATGAAAACACGCATATACATAAGTAGTACGTAGTGACTCACGAAGGTAATTGAACACTTCCACAAACCTTTTATAAATATACTTGTTATGTATATTATGGAAAACATTTCAAGATTCCATTAATATTGTAACGAGATACGTCTATTATAATTACTAATTTCACGTGCATTTCGTAGAAGTCACAAAACCATCTACGCAGTTAATTATCCATTATTAATAAACCAGCCCATGATATATTTTAACGCACCCATTGTTATCGCTAGTTATATTTGAAGACAATAGGAAAAGAACGTAATTCTTCGTTAATTTTCTGATTTTAATGTTATTTGCTAGCTATTGTATAAAAAAATGTATTTTAAAATGAGACTATCAAAATGCGAATAATTAAGTGTACAATGAACATTTTTATGAACGATCAATAATACTTACGTAATATTGGTATAATATCATAAGCCTAATCTCATAACGTTCAATATCCTCGAGATGTACGTTTCCAATAAATATCTTGTAATTTTTATATACATTTGCGGACTGTTTTCGAATTCTATCGATGCAATGATTAATTATATCTCATTACAAGTGTTGGAATATAATTTTCCAAACGTTGCGTATAACGCAAACAACGTATTCATAAAAATCTTCTATGATAATTATTCGCGTAATTTTTATAAAAAAAAAAAAAAACAGTGAAATTTCTAAAATTCGTAGAAAAATGAAGGATGCGGTCAAAGGTCGTTTCTGATCAAATATAAGATTACGAAGAAAGACAAAGCACAAAATTAATGAGTTCTGAGATCGCGGAGGCGTTGTACACGATTTTCCTCGGAACGTTTAAAATATTATTGTTAATTAACTTAAATTATTCGCTTCTCTGTCAAACTTGATTTTCCAACACTCGCATTCTACCACTGTCGGCAAAAACTTTTCAATCTAGTCAAGTGCTCTTACGATGGCCGAACGTGTTCAAGAAACGATCTCTAATACTCCTACTGTTGCTGACGCAACGTTTTATCTCCCTATCCAAATGTTCTGTACTTTTTCAACGTCGTCGCTCTGAGATGTTACGTACTGACGTAATATCATTTCCTCTTTTACTTTTTTGAGAAAAGTTAAGTGCCTTATGTATATAGATATATTAGCGGTAAAAGCAAATGAACGTGCTTCGGTTTATTTTAAATGAATAAATACGTCAAACGAAGATTATACACGAGTAGTATGACTTTTATCAACGAATAACATGTTGCGAAAAATATATGTATACACACGGTCTATCCCAAAAATAACGGAACTTCTTAAAAATAAGAAAGCAGAGAAATCCTTTCGACGAAAATCTTTTATTTTATTCAACTACTACCGAGACGTTGCGCGTCTTTTCGTGCTATCGCTTTGAGTATCGTAACGGCTCCTCTTCGTTGTTATTTGAAGCCGTGAGAAGAAAAAGTAGTTGCATCGCTGCATCTGATGAACAAAATGGGTGGTATGATATCTTAATTTGCTTGTTTTCAAGAAAAGCAATTACAGCCGCATTATCACGTAACAGAAGCAGATTTTTCGACGCGTCAGCGAACCCTACCCTGACGTTGATTGCTATAACTCTTTAGCTAATTCTTCAGCTAATTCTGTTATAACTCTAAGCTTTAAATGACATTAATCGCCATAAAAATTTAACTTGATGATAATAAAGGATGTATTTCTACGTGACAAAAGTTTCATTATTGTTGTCGCCATTGGTTTTTTCTAATCCTAAGAAATTCGATTATTTTTAGGCAGACCGTGTGTAACACACGAGAATCGAATGATTCGTGTAATTTAACACGTGGGTGTTTCTGTTAAACGTTTTGATTCTCAAATGTTGTGTTCGTATATTTCATCGAACGAATAGTACAAATATACTTTTTGGAAATTACTTCATAATTCACAGTTTAAGCAAGGGAAGTTGTAAAATAAAATTAAGTGAACTAATCCAAATTATGGGAGTCACTTATTATCTGAAGATACCGTTTGAATGTTAATATGAATAAATAATTCGATCTGAAAATCATTGCTAACAAGTAGCACACAGGGACATTAATATATTCTCAATTATTAATTCAATAATAGCTGTACAAAATATTTGCAAAATTAAATAATTGTAATATTTAAAAAGTTTTTAAAGTTTCTTCCATATGTATAATCAAAATTTTACTATATAATATAGCATAAACCTTTGTCAAGAAGATTCCATTATATTTTTCCTGCAACAAATATCGATCATATTGATAATTAAGATGAGTGCAAGCATTTCTATAACTCTCATCCTCTCCGCAAATGATTATTTCAAATGTATAAATGCAACCGCAATGATAAAAGCAGTTCTAAAACTTTTGATTAGAAGCAATCAGTCGCACAATCTGATTAAAAGTAAATGTAACGAAACATCGCACATCATTTCCAAATAATTTACATTAATTTAAAATTCTTCATTTAAATTCAGTTGCGGCGCACGAAACTGAACAACTTCGGAATAATTTCATAGCTGCGAAACGCGGTGTACTCTACGTTCGGAAAAAACCGATGTCAGGGAAAATTGTGCCGTATTCTTTATCAGATTCCATCGTCGCTCTTTATAAATAGAATTTCCGGGGCAAGTCCGGTTAAAAACGCGGCGGACGTGATCCTCGTGTAAACGCGTGAACCGAGCGGCGGCACGCGTACGAGAAGAAAATCCTCCGACACGGAGAAAAGAAAGAAGAAAGGAGGCTACGAGCTTCGCTTATGAATTTCAAATGATTTCTACTTGAGATTTCAAAGGCAAATTACCTGTGAATGCGAAACTTTCGGCCGTTCAGAGGAATCCACGTATTCGGTGGGATTAACATTTTTTATTGCTCGTGAGAATCTGGGTCGAGAGAGGAATCGTCAATAAAAATTGAGAAATGCAAGAATGCGAGACGCGTAGTAGAATTTTTCCTGTATTTAGAAATAAATCTAGTACAGTGTGAAATTAAGACAAACTGCCTGCAAACACGAAACGTCAGGATGTGAAATTAGCGTTTTTGGTGTTGAGCTTGAGGAACTTGAACTTTTGATAATTCGAGATATATTAAGGAAAGACGAAATGAAAAGGATAAACGATTAATTTGTTTGATATGTAGATTATTTAATATATGGGATAAGTATTAACGAAGGAAAATATCTTTTTAACAAATTGAGTAAATTATCATATAAAATTAGAATAATTACTAGTTGGGATATTTATTTAATTAATGAAAAAAAATAGAAATTTTTGTATAGTTTTCTACGATAGACAGAATCGGTTAGTTTACGCAGACAGAGGGTATACATCAAATTCATACAGATATTTTTTCGAGTACCTCTTTACATTGCTTCTCTTTAGAACATTCCAAATGCATTTCAACTGCATTCATTTAACTCGACGCATTTAGCGAATGTATTTAAAAAATATTACTTGAATCCAAAGATCCAAGCAATTTAAACTTCAAATACAGAGATTCCAATTAGTATCAAATTATGTACGTATTATATTGCACGATATATATCATTTTTTGCATACATTTTGTTGTGCAACGTGTTTAATTACATTGTATAAGGAAGTTGGAATTTAATATGTCAATTAGAGAACTACGATTCACTGACATATCCTTGGAAAATAGTGAGAAAGTGTTGCCTTCGACTTTGAAGCCTGAAACATTCGATACCTATTACTCAATAATGATAAAAACAACGATCGATATTACTTGTAGAAAGAAAGCAAGAAGAATCTAACATAATATAATATACGCTCACAACATCCGCTATTTTCTACCAGACTCCGAAAGGTGAAGGTTGAAATAAGGAGTTAGTGCAAACGCAATCTATGGATTAGCCATGTATATAGATGAAATTTTTATTTCAGCCTTATGACCCTTATTTTATTCTCAAATTTCCTCTCTAATACAGGTTTATTTAAATTGAGTAATAATAACGTGCATACCTTAGAGAAAATATCGTTTAACTTTTGCCTCTGTTTTCTCCTTCTTCTTGTTCGTATCTTATTGAATTTATTAGGTTGTCGGAAAAGTGTCTTTTACGACAGTGCACCTTCATACAAACGTGAAACAAAATCTATAAAATGTCGCGGAGTTTATCTCAACAGAACAAAATGAATCGTACGTAATTCGGCAAAATAATATAAAATAAAAAACGTTGTGCGTCTATTATTTTCTCATAAAACGAAAGAAACTTTTCGGACAACCTGATAGTTTCGTGTAAATTCTACGATAATTATTCATTGATTTAAACAATCGGAAATTTTATGATTCGTAACACTTGACATTTCGCTAACTTTGATCTATTTTGGAATTTATATTGTGAAAGTTTTCTTCCTACAATTTTTTAACGTTTACATTTAAATGGCGCAAAATTTTATTTGTCAAACAAATATCGTCGTATCTGTAAAACACAGAAAAAACACAGAAAAACTTTTTTCTGAACCGCGATACAAGCACGCTGTCAAACTACAATTCCGATTAAAAAATTTTTACACCTGCAGGGTTCGTAGAACGACCACGTTTAGAGAGAGCTTGAATCCCTCTGAATCCCTTAAATTAGGCCTTAATTGCAAGTAATCTCATTTTATAAAATATCGATCAACAAATTCTCTGGCTGTTTCCTCGGGAACACCGTTTTCCCTATATTTCACGGGATAGCTGAAACTTCGTCCTACAAACACGAGTTCTTTCCATCTGAATTTCATTATGAAACTTTACGGGACGCAGAACAAAGAGAAAAAGTAGCTCCGTGGAAATGTAGAATCTCCGTGAAAATTCTCATTCAGTCAAACGGTGTTGATTTTCTAGCAACAGCCAGAGGACGATAATTCGATTAGGGAACGACGAAAGTCTCTGGTCGACGGGGGGATGCGAACGGCTGCAAATTAATCACGATTTTTCCTTTGCATAATTTTTCCATGGAAAAATGGAAGCGCCACGTTTCTCCGTTGTAGCATAGCGAATTACCAGGACAGAAATTGAATATTTCCTGAACGCGGCGCGGCGTGCGGAAAATGACGTCATTGAAAACTCGTGGGCGTTCTGTTGAAGCGGCCCGTAACTACGCGATAAAGCACATAGAGTCCTGTTTGGAATTTATTTTCCCGCCTCTCACCGCGCACCTCCTCCGCAGGTAATTTTTATGAACATCCTTCCCCGATAATCGACGCTAAATTTAGCTGTTCCTTTTTTACATCTAAACGACCATCTTCTTCTTCGTCGTCGTCGTCGTTAATACAACTTTCGGGATAATAATAGGGCGATGAGATATGGAGTTGTTATCGTCGACACGATGCTTTACGATGTGGATCCTATGACGTGTAGACACAGTGTTTGTTATTTTCGTTATTCTGGACGAAGGAATTTGTTGTTGTTGTGAAATGATTAATGGACTTTTACGATAATAATTATACGTTTCCTGTCTTGAGATTCTTTTTCGCGTACATCGTGTGAATGGAATGAAGCGAAAGTGAAAATATTAAGTTTAGATGATTGGAAGGTTGGAAAGAAACTTAATTTCGAACTGCTACGAATTATAACATTCTAAAACATTGCAAATGTGATTTTGTCGTAATTTTGTTTGAATCCTTCAGACTAATAGATAATACTCCTATATAGATTGTTATAATTTTTCTGACATTGGAATATACAATTTCGTGATGAATGCAACTGTATACATTTTCTACTTGAAAGATTATGATTAGTCTATTCATTTCTCCGAGTTTGAATGTATCATAGGCTATATTATTTTATTACTATGATTACTATTAGAAGGAAACGTCTCAACGGGGGACTCTTAACTTTTATTTCAGGCATAAGCTGCTTTCCTGTTGGGAAAACATTGAGAAAAATATGAAAGAAACGTTTTTAGTATACGCTATTTCCTGTTTCAATTTTCCAAACAAATCCAACATCAAAAGCAAGATCAGCTGTAGTAGGATCAAAGGCGAAGTTTCAGTTAAGATCGAATATAAATGTATACGAGCTGTGAATTTATTAAATTTGGTTTTAAAAATTATTTTTTGAGAGAAAAGACCAGGACTGCGTTGACGAAGGAAAATAAAATCAGTTAGATTTTCATGAATAACGGAATAAGTTGAGAATAAATGAAATTAACAGATTTTTATTTGAAAAAATGATAGATTTGAATAAATAGTTGAATTTTACCCACCATATGAGGAAAATTATACAGTTTTTGGTGTTTCGCTGGTTAACGTCGTATGACGGTAACCTAAGTTGAAATCTGCTAGTTAGCAAAATGATGCAATTTGAGAAATTCATTAAAACCTTCAAGGTTCAGCCTTGAAACTCGATATTATCTATGGATAGTGAGAGAGGAAATGCGAAGCTCGAATTTTCACTATTTCAATGCTAGAAATTGCTTCCCTTGGATGTTCGTCCGCCTTGAAAATTTGAAAGTAATCTCAGAAATCCTTGAATATGAAACGAAAACGCCTTAAACGAACCATCTAAATTGTCTGCGAATTTATTAACGAACTTTCCAATAATTACAACTGTTGTAAATCATCATTGAAATGTTTTCAGGTAATATTTACAAATTTCATACGGATATTTTGAGAGCAGAATGATTAGCATATAATTAAAAAGAAAAGAAAAAACCGGAAAGCATTTCCTTTTCGTTGTCCCTATAATCTATAAAAAATATATACAAAATATATAAAAAAAAGTGCTCAAAGCTCTTTCGTTTATCTCTTATTTCAAACCATTTTTTTTTTTCATCGCTCAAACATAGCGTAAATGCGCTCGCATGCTTAATAGATTATTCTATGCCATTTTAACGCTTTTCTCTGTTTGTTATGATTTTCATAAAGAGAATGCTAAAAATTAATACGATACTATAGCTATCCGTTTAATTATTCCATCACAATTTAATTAATAATAGGTTTTTTTAAACATGACGTCGCGCGTCCAAGTTCTGGTGTTTCTTCTTCGTTTAACTTCTCAGTTGCAGGATATTTCAAGAATTCTATTTCTAATTAAGTCGATCCACTCCTGCGCAGCGTACTGGGAACAATGTTTGCTTTCGCGTAACTCTACATATAAAGGAAAATTCCTCACAAAGAGGAACCTTCAAAGTTAAAGCTCGCATTTAGCAAAGTAACTTGCTAACGGCAGCTGACACAACATTAAATAAACTATCTTTTAAACAATGAAACATTGTAGGAAAAGAACAAGCAACAAAGAACAAAAGAACAAGTACGCTTTCAAAGAACCGTACGAAATGTGGAAAAAATTCTTTTATAAATGGAAGGTATAGAATTTTATTCTTTGAAAAATTTTGAAGATTACGTCTAAACTTGAAATTTAAAGTCGATAACATTTTGCTTAGATCACGATGAAAACAGATATCAAAGCAGCACTGAAAGTGAAAATAAATCGAAGAAATTACAGAACGTCTAGACGGAGAAAAATTATTATTTCGCAAGATAACAGTATCGTAATATAATTAAGGAAAAGAATTTAGTGTTCGAAGTAACTAGAATTCTAAAAATATTGAAAATGGTTACTTGATTTTCATTAAACTAAAAGAATTATGATAATATGTATAGAACATAAATTTTTATAAACAATACAAATTTTATTAAAGAACGTACAGATCCAATTTCTACGACGATGTTCCACTTTATTAATTTAATTATTTTGATTCATTTCATTCCAATTACATAATTTCAATCAATTTAAATTCCATCAAATATTAACTCGTATAATTATTCTATTATTCGTATTAATTTCTCAATCTCTATATGTATCAGTTATTTATTTAATTATTTATTAGTTACTATCAATCTCACCTTTAAAAAGAAAGATTCTTGTTTCACAGTGTCATTTTTTTAATATACTCATACTACTCGTAGAATAATCTGATAAACTACGTAAAGTATAAACTATGAAGCTGATTATTGATTCAGGCTTTTTCAATGTTTTCGAAGGTCAATTCTTTACACGTGGTAGTTGGATCATTGCTGTTGGGCGCAGTGGTATTGGTGGTCGGTCTGGTGCAACTTGCACCTGGTGCAGAAGCTGCACAAAACTCCACCGCCCTTATCGTCGTTGGATGCAGTTTGCTGGTGATTGGCGTGTTCCTCGCGCCCCTCAGAGCTTTGTGCATCAAGAAACAAAAGGCTGGTCAGAAGGATGGAACACATCAAAGAAGTGTTACCAGCATAGACATGCTTTTGGCTCAACACAGGTGAGTCCGGACGCAGTGCGGATTATGTTTTGCGACTGAAATAATACAAACGACGACACGAGCATCATAGACGACTTGTTTAATCGCTCGTGAAATTTTTATTGTTTTGTTGATTGAGAGAAAACATCGATACAATTTTCCTCTGTTACTTAATTTATGAATAAATGTGGGAAAATTTGAATATTTCATTCAATAAAATTTGATGTATATGTAAAATTAAAATTTATAAAATTTAATGTAAATATTTGATTCATTTGGTATATTTTAACATTGTTGTCGCGTCAAACGTAATGTAATCGGTTTGAAATCGTAAAGAGATAGTTCTTTTTTTTTTTAAATTAGGGAAATCTTGCAATAAATCAAAGAAAATTATTAATATTAGATCTGTCGAAAAATTCTATTGTTTCTTATGTTCCTATTTGCTTACTCGTTTTAAAACTTATTCGCTAACTTGTGATACGATGACTATCATTGTATGAGATCGTATTCCATTTTTCTAGTGATTCAGTAACTTCATTCGCATAAGAATCTTTTATTTTTTTATTCAAATTACGTCATCTTCATTCTTTAAATATTTTTTATCCAGAAGATACTGTAACGATCGAAGTAATTGAGAATCAAAAAAGATCAGATCAAGTCATTCTTTTCAAAACCGATTTAGAAATTTTCTATCGCGACGCACACGCGATAACATTACCTTCTGGTATTCGTACAAAGTAGTATCATTATCTAATAGCGTATTTATCGTTAAACTTTTAGTAACAAATTGATAATTGCCATCTGCATTCATCGTCTCTGTGCCTGAGATGAAAATAATAGAAATCAGATGTAAACGACGAAACTTTCCCGCAGAGTTACTAACTTTCGAAGCCAATTCCAGTTTCGAAATTAACCCTTGATATTCGAATAAGGATTAAATGAGAAAGTTTGAAATTTATGAGAAACGAATAGAAAAGACTTTATAATAAGTGAATAAAACGCAGTAGTAACATTGCTGAATATTTTTTTACAAACAGAGACTTCACAGTGCTGACGCCTGATGAATTGGAAGATCTCGTCGGCCGACCAACCTCCGCCCTGGAGAATAAAATCCGCAAACAGGGACACAATACCTAGGTATTGTCGGCCTCGAAGAAGGCCCATTCATCGTCACCATCGTGCTCGAACACGCCATCGTCATCGACGTCGCCAGGAACTAGCTCATCCATTCTCTACACGCATCGTTACGACTCTCGAGAACATAGTCTGGTTTAAGCAAGAATAAAAAAGAAAAAGCAGAAAAATCGAAAAAGGCGAGAAAAAAGGAAACTGGCGTACGGTCAGCTTGACTTTTTAGATAAAATCAATTTTCGACTAGTGTGCACGTACCAAGAGCTGTTTCTTTCTACGAAGGTTGCACGTCTTGCCTTTAGCTTGGTGCAAGCGGTATCCCTAAGGCGATCGAGCGAAACATCATGAATATCATGAACGATTACGTTGCTTTCGTTTGATAAGCACACGCGATAGAATCGCCTACAAACACATAGTACATTCTTTACGATTGATTGACCGTTGTTGTTGCTTCGTGGACTCGGGTCCAATTGTTCCGAACACGAATAAAAGATCATGCAGCAGAAAATCGACATGTGAATCGAAGAAAAGTCGACGACACCGGCAAGGAAGATATTAACCGAAGACGCTGAAATCTTGACTACTACTTGAAAGGGGCATAACGTGATGACGATGAAGGTGATCAATTGGGCTAACGATCCCTTCTAACCGTGAACATTTTCTTCGTAAATCGATTGGACGAATCGGAGAGTTTGAATGGAGAAGTTACAGAACGAGTGGCATTCAATTCGCATAAAATGATGCAAAAGATAAAGCAAAAAGGGACCTAATTACCGGCTGCCTTCCTTTCATCGTCGTCCAAAACTCTCTCGGTTCACTGTAGGATCTTATTTCCTTAAGCACGTGCGGACTTTACTATCGTTTCATAGCAGCAGCACACTTGTTTCGAACGATCCTGTGTACGAATGTTTTGACTAGAGTAATCGTGTAATGTATTTCAAGTATAGTTAATCCCGTGATCGTTCGTTGGCTCGCAAAAGCGTCGAGAATTGCGAAAACAGACCCGATGCACGCGAATTACGTTTCAGCTGAGTCTTTGCACCACTTGTCGTTTGATAAGGGTAAGAGTAGAGTTTCAACATGACGAAATCGACTCGTACGCGCAAATCTCAAGAGGATCTGCCTTTTGGTTATACTCGTTGAAGACTATACCAATGACGAAACTAGTCTTCCCTCGAACGAACACAGCAGAATACATTCGTCGTCGAGGAGTCTAGCTTATTTGTTCGTGTAGAAATCTTCGAAGAATCTTCGACAAAGGAATGATCGGAGAAGATTTGTGTATATGGCTGATCGAATTGTCACCAGGAACATCCAAAGGCTGCTTCACGGCTAACGATCACTGAAAGTTTTCGATTGTTCGGAACATCGTTTATCACAAGAGACCAAAAAAGCAATTTCGTTCGAGACTTCATTGTGTTCAAATCGCCAAGATACAAGTCTGACTCTCAAGTACGTTAACCGTTTAAACGTTATTAGAGAAAAAAACATTTGAATAAAATATAGATCGATCGGTCGACGTGCCACGGACAAAAAAATAAAGAAATCATGTATCGTAAAGTTTTTTGTATAAAAATTTAGATTAATTATAGCACTTGATTACTTCATTGCAACTGATCACTTCACGAAATGAAAGGATGGGACGAAGAGAAAGGGACAACAAGAGGGTAAAAGAAGATCGAGACGCGAAGGAAAAGAGCAGTAAATAAGTTTCATGCATTTGATGACGCGTGATGTTTAGAATTTAGCGATTTGGAAACGATCAAGCGAGCCAAGTAAGTAGCTTGGAGCGGCCTTGTTACAGTCAACAGACACCCTGCAGATACTCGGAAAATATTTTTAGTCGGGACCTGGTGCCCGTCCACTTGCCAGTAATACGTTTAAGTGAATAAACTTTCACACTATAAGTATCTATCACCGCATGATGTATTTGCACATATCTTCGACTATTAAGTAGTAGCTGTAAAAAGATTTGGAAGAATTTGGGTAAACGAAGAGGAATATGTATTTGTATGCACGAAACAGCGTGACGAGAGTCGATATCTCGAAAAAAGAACTTCTTAACTGATGAAAATGTCATATCTAATTAAGCGATTAATTCTCGAAACAAGGATTAACTTGCGAACGAACTAGAAATTATTTCATTCAACCATTATGTAGATAATAACGATATCATACCTAGAATTAATTTGCATAGTTTCTTTAAACATCCATCTGCTCCTCTAAGGCCACACAAAACTATATAGCCGTACATATGTATACCGCGTGAACGGAGAACGACAGTTACTTTCGGATATCGAGTTCCTGCTAAATTATCGCTACAATATCTTGTCAATACTGTTTGCGTTCGATGAGATACGTTTCGAACAAGAAAAACGATAATTAAGGCGAGAAAACGAGTAACGAGAACGAAAATGAAAAGATCTACGGTCTCGTAAATATTTGAATAGTTTAAAATAACGAAAAAAGAAAATGATTACTGAGCCGACCTCGCTCGAGATACTTTGCGAACGTTCTAATAATCTAGTGAATTTTACGAGCGGCGATATATTTCATAAAATATTTTTATGGTCGACAAATACCATGAGAGAGTTTAAGGAACAAAACGAGAGCAAAGGTTCGCGATATACATACATATACATACGTATTACGTATACACGTGTCTTTTAAATTAGTAATTCATTTCGCGGACATTTGTGTACGGATAATTATGTACTGTACTTAAATCATATCAGGATTGTTAGGTGTTTCATTCGGACACCGTTTCGTTGATTCTCGCGGCGCACGTTTCTATGATTTCGAGCATCGTTCTCCAGCGAAATTCTCCTCGCGGTTCACCAAGAACGGTTTCACGAGTGTTTTCAAGAGTTTTCATCGCGCAACAATATGAATGTCGTATCATAATAATCGTGGCATGATAGAAACGAATGTAACGCGGTTCATCTGCTTGACACCCGTTATACGAGATCGTGGAACACGGTAATATATTATTCCGTTCCATGAAATAACTATAGAGAAATTCGTGGTTTTCATCGATCGTCGAAAGACGATTCGAAGGAAATTCGATCATAAATTGAACGTGTCGTAGCCGAACAATGAGGCCGCGAATGCTGAAACATACCGGAAAACGAATATTAATAAATTATGTGCTTCATATTACGAAACATAAATCGATGTTTAGGCTTAGTCCATAGGCGTTAAGGCTGCTCGTTCGTTTGTTAAAGAAATGGTGGAGTGAACGAGACTCTCGAAGAGCGATTAAAAATATAATTGTCGAATTTAGGGATAATTTCTCGAGAAAAAAACGATCGTATCGATCCCAGAAAGGCTGTTAGAATCATATTACATTTTCTATTTCATGCGTATAATTATAAATGATAATTCACATTCGAGGATTCGATTCTCTATACACGCCCAGACTATCGTAGACGATCGTTTCCTAATAAATAACTAAGAAATATTAGATTCATAAAATTTTTACAAATTTTAGTGCGATTTAATATTAGAATACGCATTACGAATAATAATCTTCCGATGTCGATCAATTCAATGGAATAATACTATTACGATACAAAATTAAGAAGTTATACATAATAATTTCAGATAGATAATACCAAAAAGTACTTTATATATACATATATGTAAAAAAGATCATATATTAGCGTTAAATTTTAGAAACCTTTACTGGACAAACAGATTTCTGTTTAAATCCTGTTTTTTTACACACCCTCTATATAGGTATGCATTTGTATAAATATCCGCAGTCTAATTATAACAGTTCTAAACAGCTTAAAATCCAATGTATTCAATAAATTTCAATTATAAAAGTAATCTATATGTGGCGGTCATGAGATTCATAATGGCGTAAATCAAGATTTCGGAAATCTACATTTAATAGCAAGCATCTCTTAACAGTATCGTTTCTTTAGTTTCCGAATTAACGAAATTATAACTTTCATCTCTCTTGCAATACAATTTCACCACTTGAAGAATTATAAATTTGTTATTATATAATAGTAAAACAGTGGATTGACTTACACCATTATGATTCGCGTTCAACTCTCCGTACGATTCAAACGAATAAATATCATATCCATAGTATATGGTCTCCTTTAACAATAATTGTTTAATATTTTATTCGTGTAATGCCGATCGATAACTACCATTTTCTGGGCGTACAGAATGAATCCAGGCACACGAACATTGCGAAAAATCTATCGTTCGAAATTTTTACCGATTTTCTCATTGATGGCTAACGATAACGATGCGTACGGTGTTGTGAATTCCTGCAACAAGGAAGAAAGACAAACTCACGCTTAACAGCGTTAATGAACGTTTAAATAGCGTTACGTCATCTTTCATTGAGAATGGAAGTGAATGGAACAGCTTAATTAATCAGCATTTGTTTACGTGAAAATGTCATTAAATTATTACAGTCGATCTCGTTCTCAATCGTGTCGCTAATAATCGTGAACATAATGACGTAAGATTAAACGATAACACTACGTAACTAACGTAAGTTACTATAAGTAAGAAAACATAGAACGTGGATAGACGAGGTAGCATTCATTTCGAGTAATTCTCGAGCAACAAATTCGCGCCTGCAAATCTTTTCCTTTCGTTCACGGACAATGGTCGTGGTTTCGGAACCATATCTTTTTTGGTCCTCGATTAAGGAAACGAACGCTGAACAAGTTACGTCAATGCTCTGTCACAACACCTTAACAAAAAATTCAACAGCAACGTCCTCATTAATGTCAAATTTCGCAATTTAATAGAGAATTAAGGGAAATTAATACGTGTGTGATAACGAACCATTTAATTATGTAAGATATCGATTTTGTCTTATGATTTATACGATCGGCGTTCTGTCTTATTAATTAAGGATCAACAAAGGGTAGAGCGTACGTTTCTTCTTTTTTGCAACGAGCAATGAATTTCGAAGGAAACATATCTATCAAACAAGCGATACGTAGATAACTATTTTTTCATTGCCATTAGTATATACAGCAGAATGAAGTAAAAAAAGAGTAAGAGAAAAAAGAAAAAAGAAAAAAAAAGGGGAAAGAGCGATTGAAACGACGCTAGATACGCCGCTACTGAACATTCGTTTATTATCGAACGACATCCCATTTTCGCTGAGATTTCCTTCTACAGTGAGAGACGTTTGCCTTAATTTCTAAAATGTCCGCTTCCTTTACATATATAAACATAAATCTTAGGAGGAGTTAGCAAAAACGAATAGTTTCGATGATGGATAAATATGAATACGTTTCTAGGCGAGCAAGCAGTTATTTTCGAACGTGAAGTAATTTGTAATAGATGAAAGGGGAAAAGGGCGATGGAAATATTTTTGGGAGAAACAAAGATTTGGATTCTCCTCTGTTCTTGGCGAATTCATTTCGTTTCGCGTATAGAACGCGACAGAACAGTAAGGATATTGTCATTGCTAAAGTTATAGTTTCTTATCATTTCGAAATGCAAAGTTAGTTTCCTCCTTATCTGACGCTTCATTAATCAGTATGATCAATGTCTCAAGACATTGTATTTCTCCCTAAAATATTGCTCCCATGGTAGTACTTAATGTGAAACGAATCTGGGTAAGATGCAACAAGGAAAATATCATTCATATATTAATTAGAAATATTATTAAAATTGAAAATAAAACCAAAGATAGTTATCCTGATTTTGCAATAATTTAAACGTAAATGCATCGTACATTTAAAATTGATTTTTTTTTTTTTTTCATTTCATAATTGACTAAACCACGTTTCTCAATAATTTTTAACTGCTTCAATTTATCATAAATTCATCGAAATTACAAATCTCACTCAAGATAATAAGAATTATAAAATTATGTATATGATTTATACGGTGGGAGTCTATCATACTTTATTTGCACAGAACAATTATAATTAATAAAGGAGAACAGATTTCTTGTTGCATATTGATATCCAGTTTAATATTAAGTCATTCAACGCACACACTTAGCTGTAAGAATTTTTATAATGGTGCTCTATGAGATCGTCTCTGCCGTCGAATGCTGATATCATCACACGATTTGTCTCTTTTAAATATCAAAACTTTTCTTTTTGTCGCTTATTAAAGCTAGATGAACGAATCGAAAATATATTGCGTGTATTTACATCTTTGGCTTATTCCACAGAACACCACGGTACACGCTGAGTACTTTTTATTGTAAATATTAGGATACGTAAAGGAAGGATACAAAAAGGTGATAAAAAAACAGGGGTAGGATGAGTTCAACGCGCAATGATAATTTTTTTGTTAGTCGTAGAGGACGTTCGACGACCGTAAAAAGATGATTATTATTGTTACTATCCTTATTATATATAAGTAGCCGTGTTTAATGACCAATTGGGATGTCATGACAAAATTGTTAGGACGAATTTTAATTGAAGTTACTAAAGGTGGACAGTTTTTAATCCGTGTCTGATAAAAAAAAAAGAGAAGTTGCTACCGAGAATGATTTAAAAAAATTTCATACAAATTTCATGTTTAATTACGATTGTCTTCTGTATTTCTAATTCCCACTCGATATTTCACACATATTTTAGTTGAAGTTAAAATTGATTCGACAATATTGTATTCTGATTTTATGGATTACGAGACTCTGTTAAAGTTATTTAATCGCGCATTCATATAATCCGTGGCCGATTTTTTAGCCATGGAATTCACTATCAGATACGAATTAACGAGGCGCTATATGTTACACAGGAATTTAAGAAAAACGGCTTAATGCAAAGAAAATTTTGTAACGACACGAAATACACTATCGTATTGCCGATTAGTACACGTAATCGAGAAAGTTTTATCGATAAGCTTAAAACTAGAAATATCACAATAACGTTTACGGAATAATGATAAAACGTTCACGATGGCGTAACTTTTCATCGTTATGTCCGTGATAAGTCCATTCAGCGTTGTCTCCATAATTAAACATTGCTATATATCATTTTGCAATCACAAATTTCAAAGCACATGGTAAAAAGAATTCCAAAGTTACGTCAATTTTTCGTTACTATTAATGAGTTGCTCCTCCATTTAAATAATATAGTTGAACACTAATGATTAATAAAAATGGCTCTCAAGAACCAACTGGGATAAAGCAAACTTTTCGTATGAAAAGTTTAGTCTGTTTTATCACTGCCAGAGAGTATTTGAAAAATAACGTAGACTTCCTAAAGAAAAAGTATGATTAAGAATATAAACATAGATCGATCAGTTTCATCACTTTCGAATAAAGGAATCTTGATCGAGTTGATATACTAGTTTGTTTAATGTATGCATGATTGTAACGAGGTTCTGATTTCTTTTAAAGAAAATAAAAGAAAAAATGGATTTTTATTGCACAAATTATTCTGGCATAGTATATTAATAAAAAAAAGCAGGAATAAGAGGAAGAAAGTAAAATTAACCAGATATCGATGTTCCCTTTCGCCATCGTAAACGTATTAAAACTTCTACTAATGGCTATTACACATTACAAATATTTTATCTGGAATATTATTACCTTGTCGCTTGAAAGTTGTGTTAATCTGTATATTTTGTAAGCAAAGATTATCGATAGCAATTAATAAAGATACTATTACGACAGAAAATATGGTTCTAATTGTCATAAAATGAAGAAACATTTAAAAATACATAATATGTTTAAAATTTAAACGAATAGTGGTCATTACTTAATTGTACGAAACATTGTCTATTGGAAACAGAAGAATTTATTATATATATATAAAACATTTCTTAATTAACTGTAGAAATATAATTAATAATAAATTTTACTGAAGATCAATCCCAATTAACGAACCCGTAAATAGTAAAAATATTAATAAATAACAAATTTTTGTTATTTACTATATCGTTTTTGGTAGTATAAATAGCATATAATTTACAGATTACATACAAAACGTAAAACAAAAGATATACTTTTCTAAATAGGCTTTATTTTCATGATTCTTAAATAAGTTTTTAATATAAAATATTCCTCATATACGTAAAAATTTATATGTAGTATATTATATATACTCGAATAAATATACTATTAAGAAAAATAGTAAGTTAATTACTAATTTATATTTTGACTTTAAAATACCCAAGTATTATCGATAATTCCCAATTGTAATTTGTACTGTAATTATAAGCACTACAGAAATTTGAGATCGGAAATATGTAAATGAAAACTTACTTTATTTTTGCTCAATTAGTTTAGATTTCTAAATGCACTTATATACACACATATTTCAACGATGAATAATAAAAACATTTATGAACTTCACTCTTGTCATGTACGATTAAAATTATAAAATTGGGGAAAATACTGCCAAAATTTTTGAAGAATTACAAAATGAAAGCTGTACATGTGAATTTCGTGCAAATGTAATTCATGGAAACCAAGCTTTAAACTTGTGGCGCCTTCACGGTCGAATACACAGCATCTCCGATAGCATCGCAGAACCCAAGGGAAACGATTTAATGGCTACCGTTGTAATTGCAAATGGCTGACATAATGAAAGAGGATGGGTCTTGATTTCGCATGCCCAAAACTAACAGTTCTAAAAATGCCGTGTAATATTCACACGTGCTAATTTGAATAGTGTTTCTTGTTGAAATTATTGTCATAATTATACATGAATTAAACGTAAGTGGGATAAGTGTAACAAAGTACGCGGGAAAAAAATGACTCGTGGCCGGAGACACGCGCCCTCAGTTAAACTCATCCGGTAACCGTTTCGAGGCACGTAAGCGCGTGGAATTTCGAATTAATCGATAGCATTGTGATTCTACGTGGTCGTGGTCAGCAAATATCGTTTATAATGTAAAATGTGTTACAACACCGTTGATAGAAAATATTTGTATAAGATATAACGTATATAATCATCAGGAGAAGGTAAACAATGAATCTGTTGGCGCGGTATCTATTGCACACCGCGTGCTTTTAGTGTACTTTGTTAAAGGTTCGGTGTGATGTCGTGTAATTACATGAAACATTTCACGTAATTTCGCCTGTTCTTTCATCGTATCGAGAAATTCATATATATCGTTGCTTCAATCCATCGTAAATAGTGCTTTCATAAATGAATTAATAGTGAAATTAACCCTTTTGACTCGGTATCTATGAAGCAGTGTATTTGTGGTAGATACATATCTTAAGTGAGAAAGAAGGAAATGTTTGATTGTTGTGTCGTAGAAAATTTTATTTGCTTTTAAAACGTTTCTCCAAGTGATCTATCTAATAATTATATTATTTTATTATGTGTTATAAAAAAATCTTGATTCTTTCTGCGTTTGATTACAAAATTTTGTAAATTATTTATTTTTTCCATAATATTCATTATCTAAATACCATATTGACTAGAAAAAATGTAAAAAATCTGAGTTTTTTAAATGTATTTATTAATGTTAAAGTTAATATGTAAATATGCATTCACTGGTATAATTTGCGTACTCATTTATATGCTATAAGATATTGCTTCTCGTTCATGTAAGAAGTATATGTTCTCAAACATTGCATGCATATTGCAAAAAATAATATTAAATATTAATATTATTTTTATCTTTTGATATCTTTAATTTTAATAATAGAATAGGTATATTATTTAATATAGTTATTTTATTCTTACATATTCTTTTGTATATAGGGAATCAAATAACAAAAACTTTTAATATAAAGTAAAATAAAGTGAAAATGCCTGCTGTAAGCATTTGTGACCCAGTTGCGGCCACTCTTCGTCGTACATTGGAAACTAATCAGTCCAAAACATCAGATGACTTAACAGCAAATTTAGTTACCAATGCATCAAGAATTCTTCAGTCAGAAATTCAATATAAAGAAGTTGATGATTATCAAACAACAATTCTAGATCAACTTAAAGCAAAATACATTGTATTAAGTTTACCAAATTCTGAAAACTCAGATGATAAAATGAAGGATGGTGCAAATTATATAAAGAAAAATGAAAAAGTATCGAAAGGACTCAGTTTGCCAGAGCCAACAGTTACTTTATATTCTCCAAAGAAAGTTAGCCTAGGGTGGAAGGGTACATTTCCTGTTGGGGCTGGCATGTATAATGTTGGAAATACATGCTATTTAAATAGTACTCTTCAAGCTCTGTTTCATGTACCAGCACTTGTAAATTGGTTATTATCAGACTCTCATCATACATCAAAGTGTGAACAAAATGGTAGGTTATTAAAATTTATAGTTTACTTTACCATATTCTACACATTTTTAAGATATGAGATTATAATCCCACAGTTTTGTATCGTATTGTGATAATAGGTTAATTTTAGATGGAGGTGGAGAATGCCTTACATGTGCAGTGGCTAAGACTTTACAATCTAGTCACCAAAAATCAGGATGTGCTATCAAGCCATTCTACATATATAACAAACTAAAACGTAAGTATTAAATAATTATAAAATGTTAATTAATTATTATTAAATCTTATATGTTTGTTATATACATATATATATCTTATTTTTTCTATTAGTTATTTGTCGAACCATGGTGCCAGGGCAACAAGAAGATGCTCATGAGTTTTTACGTTATTTATTAGAAGGCATGGAAAAAGCCTACTTAGCAAGACACAAAGCTAGTAAACTAGACAGCTATTCTAAAGAAACAACACCTATCAACCAAATTTTTGGTGGTTACATTCGTACTGAAGTAAAGTGTCTACAATGTCGACATGTTTCCACTACTTTCCAACACTTTCAAGTATATATAATATACAGCTTTTCTAATAATCATGCTATTGATTAAGTATACAATAAACTAAATATATTTTCAATTTTCTGCAGGACTTATTAGTTGATATACGTAAAGCAAGCACTTTGGATGAAGCATTAAGTAGCTATTTTAGCCGTGAACAACTAGATAACAATGATTACAAATGTGAAGCTTGCAAAAGAAGAGTTCCTGCTACGAAACAATTTAGCTTAGAACGACCCCCTAAAGTGCTTTGTGTGCAATTAAAAAGATTCAGCGTTCTAGGAGGAAAAATATCTAAACATATAGGTTTCAAGCAAACTATAGATATGGGCCCTTATCTTTGGAAAGAACCAGGGGAACCTACGCAGTCACTTACATATAAGCTTATGTCGATAGTTACACATATGGGTCCATCAGTTAATTGCGGGCATTATACTGCAGTTGCAAAGGTCTCAACAGGCCAATATTATTCCTTTGATGATTCTTGTGTATGTATTAACGATATGTCTTTATTTGTAAAATATCGAACTATCTTGTTAATACCAAAAATTCGTTTGTATATAGGTTCGTCCACTTAGTTTGAGTAATGTATTCAGTACAAATGCTTACATAATGATCTTTGAGATGGAACAACAAACGCAATCTCAGGTTCAAGCTCAACAAACTGTTAAATTAAATGGTACAATAACTGTGAACAACACATTATCTTCATCAGGAAGCCCTATGAATAAAACTATAACTCCCAAGGCATCAACATCTGGATTACACTCATTAAATGGATTAATCAATGGCACATCGATTAGTAAAGATAACACAGATAATTCGGAAACAAATTTACAAATATCAACAAATAAAAATGCGGGACTTCAATTTAATACCCAAAAAAGCGCAAATTTTATCGGGCCACAGTTACCACAAAAATTACAAGATAAGTCTCAACCAAGATTAATTATGCATATTAAAAATGGGAAAATTTTGAATGGAAATAGCTTAGTTCCTTATGATGGATCTAGTGAAGAAGAAGATGTTAGTTCTAATGGAACATTAAAAAACCGCACAAATTTAAACACACCTACAAAAACAAACACTTCTGCTAATACTACTAATGGTACACAGAAATGTTCCCTGGCAAAAAATGGTTCTCCTAAAATAAATCTTAATGTATCAAAGACAAATGGTAGTAGTGTATCTCAGAATCAAAGTAATGTAATTCATTGTACAAAAACACAAAATGGTTCTAGCTGTAGTACCATTACAAGTACAATAAAGTATCAAAATGGTAAATCAGAAACAAATGGTAAGACAGAAAATAGTAACAATAATAGCAAAAGTAAGTGGCATCAATCTGTTAGAAAAACAGGACAGGACGATAAAGTAATTACAAAAGCTTCAAGCAGTAGTATGAAAGGTTGGCAAGTTTCAAAGGATACATCTTTTTCTGCTACATCAACTGCAACACCAAACGGATGGTCCGTGACTGATAAGTAAGTTATATTTTATTTTTAATATAATGTTATTTAAAAAGCAATATAAATTAAGCATTATAATTCTAGCAAATTTAATTCAACGATGTTTAATATACGTATTTAAACATTTTTTCATAGAGAAGATATCCATAAAATTAGTCAAAATAATGGCACGCCGAGTGCTGCGGCTTTAAGAGATTTCAATGGAACAAATCGTTCCGATACGGTTTCCCATTTATTAAAGATGTCTCATCGTGGTTATGGCAGTTCTTCGGGTCAGTACAACAAAAGAATTCTATTGAAGAACCAATTGAATCCAGCTGCTTTCCCTTCAAAATCCTCATCAACCTATTGTGCGCCCATGCGTCCTAAGTCCAAAAATTCTACATAAAGCAATATAATAAACATACAAGGAGCGAAAATTCTTATTCGCTCAAATGTTTTGAAACCAAAAATCCCGCCAATAACTTTAATAAAAATAATAATAAAATAATAATAGTAATAAAAAGAATACTAGAAAAAAAAAAGAATCTTTTCAGTGATAAATTGTGGATATTATAAAACATTATGAGCTATTGTTAATCCCTAAATTAAAAATATTTGTTTTGTTACACCTCTGCTAAGTCGGTAATAATAAAAAGTATATTTTGTGATTTATTAAAAAAATTATGTTAAGTGTTAAAGTAACACTATTAAATGACAAAAATATTAAAAACTGTGTACAAATATTTTTATTCTAAAAATTTACTGATAAAATAATGTCATTTTCTTATCAAACGAAATAGTGAGTACTAAAGTATATGCTTGTTTGTTTACAGTTGCAAATTGGAATGGTAACAGAACACATTTAGATAGAGAAGTTGATAATGATAGAAGGGAAATACGTAAGCGACATTTTAATGCAGATGATGAAGAAATAGATCGTGGTCGAGTCAAGAAAGTAAAAGATCATCGAACGTATGAAGAAAGAAGTAACTCGGGGTATAATCCTTTCCAGGAATATCAAAATGGCAAAACGTGGAACCGATCTCTTAGTGGTTATTATCGGAGACATTACTATAATACTTCCAATAATGCACGGCCACGGCATGGCAGAAATTATAGGCCTCCGCATTACAGATATCATAATCATTCTCGTGCACATTGGCAACGAGAATAAAATAAAAAAGATAAGTTGTTGAGAAAGAATTTCGAAAGCAATCCAACGTCGAAAAACTTCGTTAGGTTTCAATTACGAAAGCAAATTATAATTTTTCAATACGTTAAAATTAAAATAAAGATGTGACAGTGTTGATTTAGATAATTAATGTTGGACATAATAAATATTCAACATTCATTATAATGAATCGCTAAACTGCATCGTAACAACCATGCATGTTCCTGACAGAGTCTTCATGTACTCTATTGTTGTTTGTAGCTCACGTACGTATGTGGACATTATACTACATAGTACACGGGGGATGAGTATCAATAGCTCTGCCAATCTTGTGTTCAGTATGAACGGAGTAAAATTTGTTATAAAATTGTACTATACTATATGTGCGTTATTAATTTAGAGTGCGTATTAAAGAAATATATGTATGGATGCAATGGTTAAGAGTTTAAACAGTATATCGCTAAGTGTTTAAAATTTTCTTGTTAACTTTTTTATACTTTAGTTATGGTCATAAAATAATGTTCTTATTTAATTTGAAGTAACTTTCATATTACATAACAATGTAAAAATCTTTAATAAGTATTTTATACTAATCTTATGTTACTTATATTGATACCATTGTTGAATTAAAATTATAAACACAATATTCGACATATATATATATATACTCGGTGTTTAATTGTTTATCGAACTTGATAAGTGTCCATACATTTTCAGACAAAAAAAGAATACATGTTAATTAACAGAAAATAAAGTTATGTGTAAAAATAAGTTAGTTTTAACGAGACGAAGATAAAATTAAGTTAAAAAAAATATTTTGAAAATTTTATGTCAATAACATCTTTCATTTATGATATAATAATCCGTCCTTTGTTTTAATTAACAAAGATACTCCTCCCTCATCGAGCTGTAACAAAAGCATTCAATTAAGCAGTCAATCTTGCTCGATCAAGAAACGTGGTCTTTGTCGTCGCTTACTGAAGAGAAATATATTCATAATAATTACAATGATTAATCAGTAAGTGAATGATTTCTCTTAACATGGTGAATGTGCATACTTGTGAATACATGTGACTTCAATTCTCTTTTTTTTAACATAATATATATATATATATTATATACAGGTAATTCCAGAGTGTTTGTGGAACTTGTGAATAATCGAGTGAAGAGTGTTTAATGGTAATGGATTAATAGTATCAAGTTATTGAAATATTAGTTTAAAAAGGAAAGAAATTGTAAATTACATATATAAGTGTAGAATTTTAATATTATGGATTTTTCATAGAGCATTAAAAATTGCAAAGCCATAGATAATTTGTTAAGCCAAGGATAAAAAAAAAAGCTGGCTTTTTCGCCTGCTCGTTATATATAATACCTCGTTATATTATTCTACAAATTAAATATTAGCCAAAAAAAAGAGATAAGCAACCATACGTTAAGATCTGATGATTGTTACAGATTTTATGGTACTCGATATTTTTCAGAAGATATATGACTTGGACGTACATGCTGGACCTGTATCTTTATCCAAGATATTAGTCGCAATTGAATAATCACATTAGCTTGATATTGCGGTGAATACAATATAATTACCGTAATATAGCCTTAAATTAAGCATCATGTTATTACATGCTCTAAAATATAATAACAATGGTTTCTGCATTGTATAAATTCATGTATCGTTTGAAGAATGAGATTTGAAGTTCTATAAAATCGGTACATCTGATACTGTAAACGTATGTGATATTGCTCTGTACAGAGGTGAACAACAACAAACACCAGATTTAATTTATGTATTAAGTATCACAAATAAAACGGAAATTGTCGTTTGTACAACATTCAAACTATCGATACAAACAGAGTGAGATGGACGTTAAATCCATAGAAACCAATTCATTTATACTATAAAGAAAAGAAAAAGACTATCGCGTTTTCGAGCGAAGATAATATAATCTGTAGACGCATGTAATGTATTTTTATTTTCATCTTGTATTCTTATAATTTGTTAAAAAGTAATTCTTCATATATATTTCTTCATTTACTCCGTCATCTTGAAATGGAGTGTTTGATGAAAAAGGAAGAGCCTTCGTCTAACGAACTCATAAAAACACTCGAAAAAAATGTGAGTAAGCAATTTGACCCTTTCATGCTTGAAATATATTCATATTAATTATTGCCATTAGATTTATTTAAATTAGTTTTTAAATTACCAATATAAAGGATTTTAAAAATTTCACGCGTATTATATACTGATTTCGAAGATGCATTTTTTTATTGTTTAGCATGAAAGAGTTAAATAATAAAAAAAATTAACAATGATTAGTGAATATTGGAAAAAAAAGTTGAGAAAGTGCATTACTGTTTACTTGAAAAACTGATTTTAAAAAATGTAAATAAAGATGAGCAACACAACATAGCACTGTCAACATTTATTTAGGTAGCGATCTTAAAAATAGAAAATCACTATAATTCAAAGATCAGTTACGAATTGGATGTTAAACTCATGTACTTCCATAACGTATCACGTAGTCTCGCGGATAAACTTGAATCTTTATGGAAATTAGCTGAAGCACATCAACCAACGGAAAATGAAATAAAACAATTTGCTGATCAAATTGCAGGTATATGGACTTCTATAAATCGTCAGGTAATATTTATTTTACTATTAAAAAAACTTTTTTTCATACTCAAAACTATGTTTTTTCACTTTTTATATTTGTTTAATTTTAATCTCACTCTGTTATTGCGAAATAAAGTATTTTGTTGGAGAAATATAGGAATTCTAAAATAATTTAACTATATGTATAGATTTATGAAAAATATTCTAAAATACGAATGGGTAGTGGAACATTGCATGGAGTACCATTATCAATAATTCTTAATAAAATAAAAAAAGAAATTATTCTATTCAAAGTATCATTACAACGTCATGAGTCTATTTATGATCAAGAATATATATTAAAAGGATACAAGCTAATTACCAAAAGTGAAAAATTTATAAGCAGCTTACAAAAATGTGATAGCAAGGTAAAACTTGCTTAATATTTTACTAGTATAAATATTAATATTTAATATAAATTATTTTTTCAAATTACAGTTGCAACAACTCTTATGCATATCAAATATTATGCCACGTCTTATAAAATTACAATCTGCGATTGATAAATATGTTACCACTATTGAATTACTACCTACAAGGAGTTTTCCTTCATATGACTTAAGTGCCTTTTCATTAGTTGCAAAATTATTGACTGGTGAACTACTTGGTTATGAATCAATTAATCCTAGTTATGTTCTAATGGAAAATATGCCTAAAAAGCCTGTTTTTATTATCAAAAACGTTAAACGCAAATCAATTCATCCATATTATCCAACATAAAATATATTTATAATCTGTACAGTCTTAGATATGAAATATCTAAAATGTTTTCAAACTGAACTATTGTATCTAGGATAATGTACATAAATATTAATAGTAAATAATGACTTTATATAATTAATTAATTATTATCTTTATTTACTTAATGACTGATATTTGGCAACGTGCTGCACATTGGGCAAATGGAATTTACATCGATAAAAGTATACAAGTCCTTATCAATACTATACACAATATAGCTATATTAATTTACAATATACAAAGATACAATATTCGAATCCTGCTAAGCAGAAAAATATCTTAAATACCACAGTTCCAGAAATAGTGAAAAATATGGATGGCGTATTTTTATATATGTAAAAGGAAGCCTTGATAAAAACAATTATAATTTAATTTTGCATATAAAATATGATAACAGAACAATCTAATTGTTCATGGAATGAAAAATAAGAGATCCAATGTAATATATAATACATGTATAACACGCAGCAGTCATTTCTACTAACAGACTGTTACACACCAGGGGTAAGTGTGATATTAAATTGTGATATTCAAAGACTAGATTAAAAAATACCCTCAAGATCCGGTAAGGAAGTAGGTGGTGCAAGTCTTAGAGAAAGATCTTTATTACGCATAAATTCTGGTGGTAGAATTTGTTTATGTTCCTACAAAACAACAAATTTAAATTTTACTATAAAAATATCAACAATATCTTAATAATATACATGTATGATATATTTATTTAGAAACGAAATCAATATATTACTTACATGGAATGATTTAGTAGTATGTGTGATATTAGTAACAATAGGTGCCCATCCCTTAGACTTTAAACATTTATAACAAGATTTAGGTTCTCCTAAACATTCTGAATGAAAACCATGCCCACAACTGAAAACTATTATATATTCCGTACATTGTGATAACAAATGTCTACATATTGAACAGATTACTGATACGCTTGCACAAGCTCTTCCTGCATCCCTAAAAAACATAAAAATGTTAGTATTAAATAACTATTACGTTAGTATTAAAAAATTACTTATATGGACCTATACATACCTAAGCGACTTTTTCAGTGCCTTGTGAAGCTCCAAACTGACCAAACGTGCAGTAGTTTCAACTAAAGTTTGTTCATATCGGGAATGTGTAAGTACTCCAGATAATAATTTTCTTATGTCACCTATTGTTCCACTTGTCGCCAATGGATGTTTCAATATTTGCTCTAATACAGTTGATAATGCTGTTGTTCCACTAAGAAATTCTAGTGCAATTCTTAATAATTTTCCGCTTAATTTTTCAACTGTAATTTCGTTAGATAATTAGAAAGTATTATTTACGATTTGCCATTATGTCAAAATATACCATACCTTCTTTGTTAGTACTATTTGAATGTGTTTGAAGTATAGTTTCCACAAGTGGCATCCAATCTAAATTTCCTGCAGATCGTCTGCATATTCCTGCTAGTTGTATTGCACTGTGAATTGATGCATTTTCTGATACTTTGTTCTGACAATACTAAAAGTAAATATTGTTAAAATAGAAAGTAATAATTAATATTATTACATTATTTTCATACAATGTACCAATTCTAAATTATTTTGAAATTCTTTCAAAAGAATATCAAACGCATCCTGATAATTTCCCAATTTTTCTAACATTACTGCTTCAGCATCTTTGTGATTCGCTTTCTGAACTATTTGCAATGCTTCATTTAGTCTACAACCATGAAATCCTTGAATATGCTCAACAACCTAAATTTTAAAAAATAACTAAAGTTAATAATATATTTCAATATCTATCTATAGTACAAAATTTTACTAACATGGTCTGGTTGTAATTTACACATTAATTCCAAATATTTTTCTAACATTTCAGTCGTAAGCTCTAATGTGATATCTTCTTCTTTGTATTGTACTATTTGATATAAAGCTTCTAGTAAAGTATATTGTAAGGTTGGAGTATTTTCTAGTATTTGTAAAATTTCAGAAACGTTGTTTTGCAAATGTGTTGCTATCAACATAGCAAATTGATTTGCATTAATTCCCACCAGAGCTACGGCATTTGCCATTATGACTAATTGCAACGAATTTGGAGAAAGATGTTTTAACCAGAGCCAAATATCATGATGTCTAGATGGATGCAGTATCATACATTTACAAACTGCAATCCAATTTTCTCTGGCGCTATACAGCAACTCCGCAACACGCATACTGTAACATTATATACTGCGATACAAGTTACTATGTATGATGCTATTAATATTAATAATGCTATATAATTTCTTGAAATGTAATATTAACAGGTACACTATAATATTTTTTTTATGAATATATTCTATCTAGCTAATAAAAATGTGGTACACAATCAAAATTAAATAATAGTATACATGTGTAAAGTTTTATATTTATATACATATACTTACAAATTGGCTCTTTCTGCTAAATTAAGTAAAGTATTATCCGATATATTACGTAATTTTTTTGAACGCAATAATCCCAGTATTGCACTTTCTTTATCAGTCTTAAGCTCGTTTGATGATCCCATACTTGAGTCAGTACATAATATTTCTATCATTTTATTTAACATACTAGGTTCTAAATTAACAGTATTTTCTGCAACTTCATTAGCTATAAATATAAGAACTAAATTTCTCTGTTCGTCAGTAATATAATCAGGATTCCTTGGACTTAAAGGTGTGCTAGGCATAACGATATTTAATAATATATCTATGAGTCTTTGCCGTTGTCTGAGACCCATCTCAGACGTAAATTCCGGCTCTTGGAAGGCAATTGCTATCACGTCGAGGAATCCTTTTGCGTCAAACTGTAGCAAAGTTCTTAGATACGGATATTGTCTTTCTGTATCATTAGCCAAACTCGAATGCTGTGAAAGCAATGCTCTTAATACATCTGTTTTTGCTCTTTGGGACATACCCTCGGGAAGTTCATCTCTGGGAAAACCACGACCGGCAAGACAGCAACTAGCATAGACCAAAAGTGCATTGCCAAGTTGTATACTATCTCGAGTTAACGAATCCTTTGAATTCGTTAACATATTTTGTAATATTGGTACTAATTGATGAATTGAAGCAGTAAAGTCACCTAATGCCGTCGTTTGAAGGTGTATTAAAGCTTCCCAGAGACCTCGTTGCCGACAAAGTGTTGTTACCTATAATATTTTTAGATACAAGTAAGTACTTTTAGATTGAATTTTCATAGATTACTTGTTTTTAATCAAATAAAAACATTAAAAAGATATAAATATGTTTACTTACTTGATGGATATCTAAACAATCAACATCTAATAACACTATAATTGCTTGAAGCGAATCTACTTTTTCTTCTTGATCGTAAAGGGTAACTAGCTGTTGAGCTATTAACGGTGGTAGTCGCGGTCGTAAGCTCCCATCCAATAAAGGATTTTCGAGGGCATGTAAATAACTCGCTTTTAATCCTTCGGACTCCGAAACTAAGTCCCATAATTTTCCAAATAATAAATCTGTATTTTCTAGTTGTATACAATAATCTACACAAGTTGTGACTATTTCAAATTCTGCATTTTCGTCTGCAAGACAGTGATTCAATTCTTCCATATATTGAATCAAAACTTGACATACTTTATCGCGAGCTATTTGTTTACGACGTTGTTTCGAACCACGTAGACCAACAACTGCTTTCCCTTTATCTTGATAAAAAGAAAGTCCTAAAGCTAATGCTTCTGGATATCTTCTCTGAAATGACAAAATATGTAATAAAGTAAAAAATTATATAATTCCAATATATGTACGAACCTGCATCGTTAAATGTCGCAATCGTTCAGTCCATGTCCGTATACAGACTACATGTAAACTTTTGGTACCCAATAGTAAAAGTTGAGTACCAAATGTTACAACAGTATTATAACATGCTCTTTCACCAGCCAATGCCATTGCCTGTAGTTTTATAAAACAAAACAATGTGATTATCAACCTAAATTTGATAGATTATTGATCTAAAATTGATAATTAAATAGTACAATGATTTGATTAATACCTTTGAAACATTTCCACCAGTGGACAGACCTTTGAAATGGCTAGATGCATATGAAATACCAACGCGACTCATATCTAAAGTTTCCAAGTTATCCTGTGCTCTTACATCTAATAAATGTAATCTTTCTTGTGTATCCAATACTGCTAATGATCTCGGATTTAACCATCGTAAGTTACTTATTGTATATGGAAGAGTCATTCTTCTTAAGGGAGATAATTTTACTCTTGAACCAGCTTCAGTACATACCTAATAAAAAAATTTTATCAATATATATTTATTAGCAATATAGTTGTTTAATAAATAGAATTATGTTATATAAACTGTATACTTGATAAAAATGAACCACATCATCTCTTGCAAGAGCCAGAACAGGATCAATTACACGAGAAGCATCTGCTGCTTGTATGACAACAAGCTGCCAAGATAGTTGTGGTGGTGCTATAGGTGCACCAGATAAAGGATGAGTTAACACAACACGCATTCGTGGTCTTATGCAAACTACTATTACCTACAAAATTCAAGTAATATAAGATTACATGTATACTACAAATATGAAAATCTTTTTTAGCAATAGATAAAAACCTTTGATAATGTTGCCATTGCCACTAAGGTATAATTTTTCAGGGCATGTGATGGCAGATGATTCAATAACAATGGTTCTAATGTACACACTTCACCTCTAGATCCACTAAATAAACACCTGCTATCACAGCCTCTTACACCCATAACCCTTGTAAAATTTAATTCAAAAACGGATCCACCACTATCACTACATAATGCTACCTTTGGTGAATCTGTGAACTATACAGAAATACATTGTTTTTTATTAATGAAAATTTCACACAATTATATGTCAAGTTATATGTCACAGTTATATGTGAAATGATATGAGATAATCTCACTTTAACATGTAACACAGCTGTATCAAGAGGATGTACATCAGTAAGTGTCCTTAATACTTTTCCATTAGAACTATCTATCATTAATATATGTCCTCTAGCAAATCCAGCTAATATCCTGCTTCCATCATGATTGAAACATAATGCAGATACAGATCCTTGGTGCCTTGCTTCCTGATCACACCATCTTAATGTCTGTGAAGAATCAAAACCTAATACCAGACCATGACTAGTTCCAACTACTAACATATTCCCTCCAGCAGCAACTGCACTTGCTAACCCAGCATTAACCTTCTCCTATACAGAAAAAGAAGAACAATTAAAGACAATATATTATAAACTCAACGTAATTACAGGCTTTTGGTAAAGAAAATATTTTCCCTCACACTAGCTGATATAATTTGTGACGATATCCCTTTTAATATAACATGTCTCAAAATAGCACCAGAGGACGTTGGTTGTGAAGCTTTGTTTGATTTATTTAAAGAGTTTAAGGATAAATGGCTCCCAACACTTGTTGTTTCACTACTCCCTAGCTTTTCACCTGATGTTAAACCAAAGTCATCATCTGTTCCAGATAATGATGTACAATCAGGTTCTGTCAATATACTTTCTAAGGAGGGTAATTCTTCCACAGCTGGTATAGCATACTCTGTGTTATCCAACTAAAATTATAAAATATATATAACTCCAATAGATTTGGCAATAAAATATGATAATTTAGGTAATAATATAATTAAATTTAATAGAGTAAAGTGAGAACGTAAGTAAAGGTAAAACAATAAGAAGGAAGTATATAATAGATTTCAATATCAACAAAGTAAAATGAAATAAAATAATTGCAATTTCTACATGTTATACTAAGTTTATAAACATACTAAAACAGTAATAGAATAAGAGAGTTATGAGAACATAACCTGAAAATTAGAAATTTTATACTGTACTTAAACATTTCTACAGCGAATATAATTAATTACCTCTTCGATATCTAAATTAATAACCTCTGTTGCGAGGTATTCTTGAGACCCAGCATCCGACCCCAACCCATTTTCAGCCATTTTTTATCCCACCTGTCATTCCACAGCTGATACACGTAAATATAGCGGCCACTCATTAAGCTATAGGAAATATACAATGATAGAATCTGCAGTATATATGTACATATGCATGTGCAATTTACGGTATTTTTTATATTCATATATTGATATTTTTTTTTTACATATATATACGTACATATACATTAATCGCTGACTTAATTAATTATCTTTATAGAAAATTTTATAATTTAGTTTTAAATTTATACACGAAGAAACATTAAAAGTCTTTTGATTTACAGAGTATTTAAATTTAAACATTTTAATTTTTAATCTTTAATCTTTTGAGAAAATATAAAAGAAGTAAACACATATTTAATTCGTAGGGCTTAATTTGATCAGTTTATGAAGCAGAATAACACTTCATATGTATTTTCGTTTATTTATTTACAAGAAAGTACGTAAATTTTTACGAATCTACGGATCATAAAATAGTGGAACCGGTTTCTTTTTTAAGAAAACATAAAATAGGAAACGAATCAAATATAACGTTTATTCATAAATCGTTTATTTTTATGTGTTCTGGAGTATAGTTTTTGGGTGTAACAACTTATCTTATTTGTATGATATAATAGTGAAGTAATAAAACCGCTATCACTATCACAGGTGTCATATTAAACTAAAGATAAGAATGTAGATTCACATGTTACATCTGGACTTAGTTATAAAACCGTATAATTATTAACTTACATTTTCTTAAACATGTAGCGCTTAATATTTTTTTATTTAACTACAATAACAATTATGAACATTTCGTTAATTATCTTTTATATTTTACTATATTATGTTCTAATAAAAATCTCGTTTAATAAAAATCTATTACGCAGCTTGGAAATTATTTCGTTTTTACGAGAATTTTATCTCATTAATTCATCAGTAGAACAATCTTGAAGTTCGTATAATGTCTTTTACAGAGTTAGTAATTATTTTATTATTATTCTCAAAATTAATCTGTAACTATCAAATATGTAATCGTATGAAATCCGATTATGGTGTCACCATGCGGCTATAGTATAATCTCTAACATTGATATCACTGGTATAACTCTAATCCGTGATATCTATGACATACGTAGTAGGTTTTTGATACATGACGTCTGGGCATCTGTATGTCATACCTGATCATAGTTGCACATTGTATCTGCATTGCGAATATATATATATACATATGCGTGTGTATATACCAAGAAAAGGGTGAAAAATTACCATTACAGTGCACGAAATAAAAGTTCAGAAGTAATTAGAAGCATTGATCGAAAGTTGACACGTTAACAACGGAATAATATCACTTTGTGCGTTGTATTGGGTAATACCATTTTTTTTACCCATCTCCTATCAATAGAATTAACTAAAAGTTTTACGCGTGATTATAAAGTGCCCATCCGTGGGCCGAGAAAATTGTAAAAATTGCGTATATTTCGCGAGAAGATATGCCAGATAGTGGTGCTGTTTATCAACCTACAACAGTAGGTTACACATATGATAGCGGAGGTGACGGTGCTGTAGGTGGTAGCAGTTTAAGAAGTGGTTTCTGGAGAGTTATATCAAGACATAAACTCAGCTCTAGGAAATGGTTCGAATGGGTATTACTCTCGGTTGCTTTATCTTTTTTCATTGCTGGTTTAACGATGATGCTGGTCAGTTTTGTATCCGATGACACATCACAAGAAAATAAAATAGAGATCATAAGAAAGGTACTTATAACCTTCTTACACTATGATGTTTCGTATTTATGAGTATTTTAATCTCTGATAGATGATAGCAGCATGACATATATTTAAATGAAATCATGATCTGTCTTTGTATTCAAAATATGTAAATGCATGATGTATACATAGTACATTGCCTTACTTTAATTAACAAGTGTCTTGTTACTTTGGTATTTAAAAGCTGACAGTAATTTTTATTTTATTCCAAAAAATTTCTATTGGTTTACATTCTAGGAAAATAATTTTTTTGCATTGGTTTCCATTATTAAAGAATATTTTATAATAATAGTAATAATACATAAATATTCATTATAAAATTGACTTTTAATACTTCATATCTGCTCATTATTTTTATTATCTTCTTTATTATACATATATATTATAGATATATATTATACATACATATGTATATATTTGATATAGTAATATACAGGGTAAACCACAATTTCAAGCACCGACCAAGCTCAGATTTCACTGAAGATAGAGAAAAATTATAGAGAGAACTCACTTTTGTTTTAGAATGCAATGCAGTGGGAAAGTGCAATTGCACTTCTTTCTCAAATAGAAGTCTATAATTTTTTATTAACCAGTTAATATTCTTTTCATTAATATTTATTTTTTAATACTCTACGAGAAAATGTCAAGGTACTTTGGTCAAAATATGCTTAGTTTAATAGATATCTCAAATTTAATCTTGTGAAACTTTGATTATGAGAAACAAGGAAACATACAGGGCAGAATGCTTGCGTTTATGTTTTCCTTATCTTTCTTAAACTAAATTTGATGAAATTAAAATTAAAGTATCTTCTAAACTAAGGATATTTTCAAATATCTTAATACCTTTATAGAGAATTGAATGATTATAAAAAATTATAGAATTCCATTTAGAAAAAGAATGTAATTGCAGTTTTCTAGTGCAACGTTGCATATTGAAAGGAAACAAATACCTGTGAACATAGATTTTACACATTCAATATTTCTCTCCACGATTTTTCTCTATCTTCAACAAAATCAGAGCTACAGCCAGCCCCAGTTGAATGGTCAACTCTGTATAAGACTAAATAAGAAGGACACAAAATACTATCATTATTGCTTATGCATTTTCATGCAAAATATATTTATAAAAATGTATAAAATCGACTTTTTCATGCTTCTAAAGTAAATTATTTTATCAATTATTTATGTGTTTTTGTTGCCTAATGTATGAAACTAAATTCAAAAATAATTATACATAAAGGTAAACGAGAATCCAACTACATCTGCAACAAGCGTTGAAGAACATATTGAAGATGCTGCAAAAAGTTCCATAGCATTAGGTGCTAGCATGATGTTAGTAGGGCTTCTATTGGGTTTCGGTTGGGCCTGGCTGCATTTCTTCCGTCGTGGTAAATCTCCAAGAGGTGGAATGGTTGGAAGTAGTGGTCAGGTAGGCACAATTTGTTTGGTAGATTTATATTTTATGTTTGGTTTTATTTACCGGAAGCCATCCATGTGTGTTTTGGCTCGTACGTTTCTTTATCTTATATACGCGTTGCTATGAGGAAAGATGTTGGGCGGTTTGAATCCATCAACTGACTTGCTGGTGGGTTCCACTTCGCAGTACGGGCCGGTACTAACGGAGTTGCCGAGTCAACTGAAGCTGAAGCAGACAAGTTCGCATGATACTCCAGCAATACCACTTTCTGATCAGGAAGAAGAAACGCGTACCTTAATGCAGGATTCTACAATTCCTTCGGTTGTCTCCACTGGTCCTAATACCATTGCTAATCAGATTCCCGGTTGAGTACAAAGGTTAAATGCGTCGATGTGTAGTAAGAACACACGATGCGAACATTCTTTTAATTTTATGTGAACCAACCTTAATCACAATTTTTGTCATTTTTGTGAATTATGTGGTTTATTTACACAGGCGAATTATTCTTTCTTTATCTTTTCTAGTAGTAATTTTAATTGATGACGATACATATAAATTTATTTGAACAGTTTTGCCTGACTTTAAAATGTAAAAAATTTTATTTCCGTAAATTATCAGCACAAGTCATAGCGTAACATATCATTTACCATATTTTTCTTAAATTTTATCTTTTAGTTTGTATCTATGCATTCCTCCACTCCGTCCATTATCATTGGTAATATGTTAGATAAGCATTGAATCCAGATATTACATATAGTAAATTTTAGAAGAATTTATTTACAATGCAATATAAGCTATTTAAAAAAATATATTATTTTGATTATTATTTAAATACATAGCATGTTTAATAGTAATACTAATATCGGTTGTCTTGATATAATAGTAATTTATATTAGCACATTATTGGTCTGAATTGGCCAGTTATGAATGCATGTATAAACAAACGATATTTTGTATTATTCTGCCCAGTTTAATATGATGGCAGCATTAAGTGTGACTGACAATATTTGTAACAAACTATTTGCTCACCTTATATGTATGTATATGGGAAAAAATGAGCTCTAACACAAGGTGGTATTAGGAAAATAAAGGTATGTGTATATATTAGGATAAAGTACATAAAGTATAATACAAAGTAATCCCATCTTTTCAAAATAAATTGGTATGGTTGTGATATGGAGCAGTGAAGGGAAATACACTGCACAATTTTTGTTATATTACTTTATCGTTTTTATACTTATGTTATTTATAGTTAATACTTCTAATTACATACAATTTAATTAGTATATATATAATATAATATATATATAATATATATATATATATATACTAATATACATATAAATACTTTTTACAATATAAGTATTTTAACACTTTGATGAAATTTTGGACTCTGTTTTACTGACTTTTCGTATACCTATTGAGACTGGGTAATATTATGTATATATAAGATAATCTGTGGTTAAGCCATTCTGACTATCAGCTACAAATTTTAAATGATTATTGAAATTTCTAAATAATAATCTTTATTTATATATATAATTTTACTTAAATTTGAAATTGCATTTACAAAACAAAAGAACAATTTCCATTGTATAAAATAATATCATTAAATTTTTGTCTATCACTCATTTTTTTATATATAAGTTTCATTTTTTCCTTTTTTTTTTTTTTAATTGATCTATTTTATTCGTTATAATGTAATATAATTCGTTAAAATAACACTTCACAAATATGAATATTTAAAACAAAAAAATTAAATAAGTATCTGTCTGGATTCAATGCTACCATAGAATGAATATGCATTAACAATAATATTATTTCAATGATTTATGTGAAATCCATACTATATTAGTTAATGATTTATTCATTCATTTATGTAAGTATTTTTATTAAATAAGAAAAATAAATAATTAAAAAGTGACATATAGTCTTATTAAATCTTTATTATTCCACTTTTTCTTCGCGTGTACGGATTTTTGAAAATATAACAATAGACTTCAATTTACAATATATTATATTTATTTTATTATATAAATACAACATATTTGATTTAATATAATCATTTAATATATATATTTAATTAGTAGCTATTAGTAGTATCTGGTAGTATGTATTTATATACGCATTTGATGAGTATAAATAGATCATCAATTTTTATATTGCTACGCATGCGCAGAAATTTAAATTATTAGTTCAAATCACGGAAGAAGCGCGGAAGGTTATGTTATCTTTGAATTATATTGCTGTTTGCCGACATGACATTCTTTTGTTTATCTCAAGTAGAGCTCTAACATATACTTCATCGCGTCGTAACCTTTATAAAATGAGTAAAAAGTTAAAGCTTGATGTCCTTACAAAGCCAAGGTCCTTACGATCTGAAAATAAAGGTGACAGTAAAAGTATATCTACAACATCGGGCTATTTTGATGATAAAGATGCTTCATCAAAAAAAATTGTGAAGAAGAAGCATACACCAGTTAAGACAAAACATGAAGAAATGAAAGATGCAGCTAACTCGAAAAATAGTGAAATTAAAATTGAAGATTTACAACAAAATGAAACCGTGAAAAAAGACCGTGCACCAGTAAAAATAAAGTATGAAGAAATGAAAGATGTAACCGACTCGAAAAATACCGAAATTAAAGTTCAAGATTTACAAAATAAAACCGTGAAAAAAAAGCGTACACCAGTAAAGATAGAATATGAAGAAATGAAAAATGCAACTGAGTCAAAACCCAATGAAGTTAAAGTTGAAGATTTACAAGATGGAACTGTGAAAAATGAGACCGTAGAAGATAAATGGATGCCATTAAATTGGGAAACTATTTTAGAAAATGTTAAGGAAATGCGAAAACATAAAACAGCACCTGTAGATGAGATGGGTTGTCACAAATGTATAGATCCAAATGCTACTGCCAAAGTTGCTAGGTATCAATCATTAATAGCATTGATGCTCAGTAGTCAAACTAAGGATCAAGTTACTCATGCTGCCATGCAAAGATTGATTACTTATGGTTGTACTCCAGAATTAATATCAGGTACTCCTGATGGTACTCTTGGAAAACTTATATATCCAGTTGGATTTTGGAAGGTATAATTTATATCTTAGTAATTACTTGAACTTAATATTGTGGTTTGTTAATACTTAATTATTATGTAAGTAAGATATATTAAAATAGTATAAAATCATAAAAAAGATTTTATTAGATGTTAAAGAAGTAAAGAATTACTTAAATAGTATGTCAGACCAAAAGAAATTTTACTTTTCAGAGAAAAGTACAGTATATTAAGAAAACTTCAAAAATTTTAATTGAGAAATACAATGGTGATATTCCTAGGACTCTGAAAGAGTTATGTCAATTACCAGGTGTAGGACCAAAAATGGCACATATATGTATGCAAATAGCATGGGGTGAAGTTTCCGGTATTGGAGTGGACACACATGTACATCGTATTTGTAATAGATTAGGATGGGTAAAGAAATCAACTAAAATACCAGAAGATACTCGAATTGCAGTGGAAGAATGGCTTCCCAAAGATCTCTGGAGTGAGGTAAACTATTTACTTGTTGGATTTGGACAAGAAATTTGTTTACCACGATTTCCTAAATGTGATGAATGCCTAAATAAAGATATATGTCCATCTAGCACAAAAAGCAGTATGAAAAAAAAGACATAGTATTGTAAAAATGTTTATTATAAATTATATTTATTTACAATATCTAAAAAAGAACTTTGTGAGATGATTTAATGATTTAACTTTTTTTTTAATTTCCCACTACGTTTCTTAGCTTTTTCAACTCTTTTACGTTTCCTCATACTCTCTTTCTTATTCTTTTGACGTTCCATTTTCTGCTTTTGTTGGAATGCTTTACTCTTCTTCACTTGTTTCAATGCAGCTCTTTTTACTGCTTTCTTTAAATCTTTCCTATTGTCAATTTGCTTCTCTTTTACATTTTCTTTCAAACTTTTAGTTTGTTTCTTTTCATTTAAAGGCATCCCTACAATTTCTTCATCATTTTCAGAATCTTTATCACTCTCTTCTGTCTCATTACTTTCCACTTCATCAGTGCCTTTATTTTCACCAATTAATGCATTCTTCTCTGCTAGATCTGCAACATTTAATTCCAAAATACTGACAGTATGTCCTTCTGTTTCATATTCTTCTTGAGATAGTAGTTGTTGAATTTCAGGAACATCACGGCTTGATAATAGCTTTTTATAACGTTCTCGTGCCTGTAAAAGCAATACTTTATTATTGCATCACAATAAAATTCATATGAATACTTTCCTCATGTTTAATTCTTTTTCGTTCTTCTTTTAATTGTTGTTGCAATTCGTCTTTAGCTTTCTGTTGCCTTTGTAATTTCCTTTTACGAAACCCCTTCAGAAATTCTCTGCATTTGAAAGTATAAAATGTACATATAACTTATAATCTATATAATCCACAATTGATATTAATATAAGTACCGTCTCTTGTTCTCATCAAATACAAGAGTAATCTTGCGTTTCTTTGGCTGATTCCGCGTTCTATTCACATTGAGCAATTTCGGTTGCATTTTTATGTGTGGCGTCATGTGCACGTGTGAATATATATTTGTTCTAGGTTATATCGGTAAGAATTATATTTTACAGTTCTTTAGATTGTCTACATAACAAAAAATAATGTAAAATAGTAATTGAACTAATATAAAAACAAGACTATTTAAAATTTTGTTATTCAACATTTTATTAATTTAAGAAAATAATCAGATGAGCATTCGCAGATGACAGAATTTTGCAAAATACATTTCATAATTTACATAGGAGATACTACAAAATTAAAGACTAAATATGTATAAAATAGAAGTTTTTAAAGCTTACTGTATACGTCAATACTGTTCACTTAATACATAGAAATTTTGTTAGAGATATTGTTAAAATTTTGAAGACACATATATTACAAGTATAAGGTGTACTACAATATACTACTTAAGAAATTACTTCTAAAATAGTTATAATTCATGGACGATTATGTATACTTTATTTCAGGAATATTTTCTTAATAAAGATTAAAAAGGATCGTTTATTTTTAAGTAAAGAAAAATGTATTGCACAAAATGAAAGTTAGTATCTTTTATTTGAAGTTTTTTTACACTTATTAATAATTTTTAACATAATTATTCTATAAGATTACCGTTTCTTTTTATTTATTTAACACATTACTAAAATACAGTCTAGTAGTCTCGGTAGTCTGTTACAATACATATCAGTGTCTCTTTATAAAGCCACTTATGGTGGCAGCGATGGTTAGCTAACACAGTAAACTCCCTGGTCAGTAAACGCGGCGTTACTGGTATTTAGGTTATAATTTAATTATATTAACACATTTTGTATTATTGAAATAACGTTTATAGATAGTACATCCTAAAGCATCTAATTATCTTAAAATACTCAAAATATTATCATTTAACGTGTTTTGGTTGTATCTTCTACAATTGTGTTAATTACATACGAATAATACTCGAGCAAACATAGCATGGAAGTGACTTTATGAAACCATCCTATAAAATATCTAATTGCGCATGCGTAAGAAGTCCTTTACATGAAAAGAATCCCCCAATCTAGTAGAACGTAACAGCATCGGAGAGAACAGAGGTGGAAGAAAGCATTGGTTATTTACGGCGAGAATGTATCTGGTGTAAATGATTGGTTCCTTTCACGAGGAGATCCGTCGGTAGGCGGGTAGTCATAGGGCGGGGGCTCTATTGATTTAAATTTGGTTTGCCGGTGCGCGTGTCAATAGTCAACACAGTGCCGCGAAGAGCGCGCGCTCAAGCATCTACTCTTTACTGATCGTGTTCTGCGGACTAAAAGGTTAGGCCCTTCGCGGTGCGGTCAATAAAAGATATGTCGTCTAATACGAAAAACGATACGAACGAGGATGCGGAGAGTTTAAATGGACCCATCCGTTTCCAGAGTGTTGTGCCAAAAGAAAGGTCAGTTTTGTACCGGCAATTTCTGGTTCATATCAATTCGTAAAAACTTCGGTGCGGACACCAGGGACAATATCGCGATGAAGTATTGTACGAGAGCGTGGATACTGCTAAATTACTTGCAGCCACGCCTCGAACCCAGCACTAGCTGACTCATCGGCAGATGTTGCGAATCTAAAGCACCCCTAGTACTATTCGAGCGTGAAAGAGAAAAGAAATCGATCGATTTTTTTCCATCCTGTGACAATTGTGACCTCTTTTGTGAATATCACGACCTGTTTGTGTGACAAACAACGAAAACATCGGAATGATTAATTTCTATCATTTTTGTTATTATTTAGTATTTTTGATGATGAAAATTTCGATTCATTTACCGGGTAGGAACTTACTATATGAGAGGCTAATACTGTTTCTGTTCCTACCGATTGGTTGCTTGACCAGTCACGTGGTGTGAGAAACGCGCGCGCCAAAGATGTACGAATCTCTATTCGATTTCTCTTTTATCTTTTTCCAAGACAAAATTCCAAATGGTGACAGTATCTGTCAAATAACCGTATCTTCTTGAATTTTTAAAGGCAAAAAGTTCTCAAGTGGAATGGTTGGGGATACAAAGACTCGGAATTTCGTATGAACCAAAAATATATCATCGAATTCACTGGTGATAGGTAAGTTTTATCAATATTTCAATCTTCATCTTTTATTAATATTTTAGAAAATAATAATGGTTACTATAAATATTTATATATCTAAAAGATGATTAAACTTTATACATAAATTGTTTTACTTGTTTTGTGAATAGATAAATAAAAAAAATTATTTACATATATTTTAATGTTTCAATATGTTTATTTGTTACATATTATATATAATATTTTTAATAATATTTTTTATCAGTATAACAAATAAAATGTTAGTTGCCTGCATGTATGAAAGTAGATTATTTCGACTCTTTAAATTCGAAAAAAGTAATCACTTAATTTTTGTTTTAATTTTGTTTGTTTTTGTTTCCTACAATCTTTTATCAAAAGCTTTAACGATAATCTATAGACTAATAAGAATTCTATAATGTTCATATTATACGTAAAAAAATATCAATGATATATTAAAGGGAAATGGTGTTATCATTTTTTGAAGATACAGATAATGTTATAGAAACGAAACGTCTATTAATTTTCATATTAATTTACATCATTGTATAGATACTTATTATTATCTTTTTTAAACATAATTTAATTTTAATTTGTTTACAAGAAACACACGTATAATTATGCTGTTAGATAATTATATTATTCCATAATTGAATAAGTGAAAAGTTGATTATGTTTTGAGAGTAGAATGACAAATAATTTAAGTTTATCATATAAGCGGATTAAGATATATGAAATTCAGTAATACTTGTTATTACGATACTAAATTTCTATATAGATCTAAATGAACCACTTTAATTTACTTAAGCACACATTTGGTTTTTTGTATTTAGTTTTTGCTTAATTAATATTCTAACAAATATCCGTTGCAAACAATTTCAAAAACGGGTCGAATTTATCATATAAAATCAATATACATCAACATTAATTTTATCGTACAATTGAGTTTTTTTATTTCCTATTGTATTCAACGGTTTTAACAGATTCGTATCATCAATTTAACATTTGATTGTTCGATTCGCTTAAATGCAAAACTATTATTTATTCGATATTCATTATGTTATTTATGTTAAAAGGAAGAAGCAAATAGTTAATCTGTGTAATATTTATCTTTCTACGTTTAATCTATAATCTGTAATGTTTAATCTATAGTAAGAAATCGAGTATTTTGAGAAGATCAAACACTTTACTTTAACTTATAGAAAAGATCCACAACCTGAATATTTAAAAAATTATGAAATTTTTTATTAATTTTTTTACCATCCAAATTGACTCTAAGAGTGTAAAATAACCGCTGAAAATTCAGCTATTTTTCGATTTTGTGTTATAACTCGCAAATTATAAAAGATAGAAAAATAGTTTTCAAACAGAAGTTGTTTCTTTTGATGAGGACTATCGTCTAGTAAAAGATTTATCAGTTATTTATGTAATTAGAAAGAATTTATAAACAAAAAATTAATAATTTTTCTAAAAATTTCTGTTTTAGCGTAAAATCTTAATCGATAGTTTAAATAATTACGAAACAGCATAAAAGACAAATACTTTTTTTTAAATACAAATACAAGCTTTGTTGTATTGCACAATTACAAAAGTAAGGTAACTTATATTATATACTTCAGTCTCTTATTACACAATAAGTAAATATACCAGATGAAAATAAAATAAAAGAATAGAACTGTAGGTATAACATATCTTCGTAAGAACTTGCCATTAGTAACATGATTATCAAACTTCTTTTTTATTCTTTCTCGTAGCAAATAATATAGATGTTTAATAAGCAATTAAAGAAGTAAGTATATAAGTAAGTAAGTTATTTATTGTACTATTTGTACATTTTCATATTTTCGGATGTAATATATAGTGACTAATAATACTCCAAGAGCCTGCAAAATATGTAGGAAGAAAACCATGATATTATTCACATAATCAAGCTGTCCTCGTTGTTTAGTTTCTCTTCCCTCCTCCTTTCCTGTCTCCTTACTCCCTCTTCTTATACATTTTCCTTTCGTATATTCTGCTGTATGCTCATGCTTTGACATTTAGTTTTCCCTTCAGCTTCTTCTCTACCTCCTCTGGTTTCCTCTCCACTTGCCTGTCCAGTTATTCTAACAATTCCTCATCCACTTTTACGTGTGTAAATAGACACTTAAAGAATAAATAAATAATTTCGAAAATGTAAATGTCATGTGAATTGTATTATGAATTATTCTTCATGATAATGAAATTCTGCAAAAGAATGTTTAAGACAATCTTGTTGTGGGAAAGCGAAATCTACTGGATTTTCAGCATTATTTGATTTCCTTTCTATCAATATAATATATTCACTTTTATACCACGAGTAAGCAAGTATGTACATACATCGTAATACTTTGATGATGAAAATAGAGATAAAATAAGAAACTGTAATTTAATATCAATCATCACAATTAAATAATACTACAAGATCGGAAAATATTCATATAAAGTTCTTCATTATGCGGAACTATATATATCAGTTACATTATTGCTGTATTCGATATTGTGAATATTTCAGTATGCTGATTACAACATGATACTATTTTGTAATGTAGATTAACATTGTCCAGATCACGATGTCAACTTCCGAGATTCTGCATTTGGTAGATATACGTCCGTTAACTGTTCATTGAACAGTTTTTTTTCAAGACTGTTGTACACGTGAAACAAACTTACCATTCTGTTCTTTTAGGACAATATAAAGCGGTTAAATAAATTTCCCAGAAGTTGATATTATGGGGAGTATAGTATAACTGTGTGTTGTAGCTGATATAGACTTTATAACCGTTTTTGATCCTTGCCTAGATAGAGTACAGCCATAATGTAATTTTATCTAATCCGCTTTCATCAGCATTGATTACTGTACAGCACGTATTTTCCGATATTTCTAGTATGAGATTTTATATTATTAATAAAAGACGAAGCAATTTCATTTAACTGCGTGGTATCAGTGCCATATAATCGGGTAATAAATTTGTTTACTTTTTTTGACACTATTTTATATTATTAATTTTAAGTTTTCTTAAAATTGAAAATCCAGTTTGAAAAATTTTAGTTTTTAAATTTCTCGAACCTATTTCTTCAATAGCTTCTAGTGCCCATCTTCAAAAGCTCAAATCACGAATAACTTGTTATAAACATATTCGGAAATTTGTAACAATTTTTCCCGCCGTGTTCTCCGTCTGTTTACCGTCTCTTTCCATCTAATAATCTAAACAAGGTAATTATGCACAGATACAAAACGGATAGATACAATTATACAATTATATACTTACAAATACTATACAATTATATACTTATACAATTGTTAAAGAGATGAAACTTTTCAAAATTTATGCCTGGGAGTGTCTAGGGAAAGTCGCGTCCTCTTTCCACTTTTCCAAAATGCAACAACAATAATTTTGTATTCTAAAGTCACAATATCTTCTTGTTCTGGTATACACTCATCTTAGACCTCTATCGCTTCTGAAAGTTCTTTGCGTGCACCTCGTTATATATTATCCAGAAATTCTACAGAATGTGGTTTAAGCGGTTCCACAAATTAATACAATAAGCGTATCTTTTATTATATCTTGTAAGTCGATTTCTCTTCTCATTATAATATCTCATTATATTGTTATTATTCACAATTTTGAACGTAATCATAAGTAAACGAATTATATTTGCAGGATTTATGTGAACCATTTTCATACGATCGTTACAGAGATATAGTTTAGATATACTTACTTATTGTTGACATCTATAGTACTGTAATATGGCACACTACAAAGAAAGCAGCATTTTTTTTATTGCTAATCTGTCTTCACTAGACAAATGCTAACCTTGAACGCTGTACTGAAATGAAAGTAACAAAGAGTGGAATCATTTATTACTTATTACTTTACTTACTGTTTATTACTATTTTACTTGTAGTGCTCATTTAAGCATACGTTGCTAACGCCAGTAATTCTTGGAAATGGGACTTTGACATGAGGTTTGAGCATGCCGAATGAGATAAAGTGTTAAACGAAACTTGACACCGATCCTTATCGATTATTTCGAGCAAATATCGATTGACGCTCGAGTTCTCGTTTGCACGTGCCCAATATCAGCATCTCTCTCATATCCATCCCTTCTCCTTCCTTTAGTTGAATTTGCAAATGTCAGTTTCTCAGATAAGCGTCCATATCTAGTCTTGACTGCGAACACTAAAATGGACATTGCACGTTAACTTATTATTTATTACTTTGTCATTAGATACGTTAGTCCGTATATTTTTCTTTGTTTCGCATAACTGAATTCATGATGCATCAGGTGCATAAATGTGCACCGAAAATTTTTTATTGCACGTCAGCACATCATAGTATGTGTACAATGAAATTGAGAAGTTCTTCGATTATCGAAGAACACAATTCAACAATGCAACAAAGATTGTATTTATACTAAAAAAAGTAACTAAATGTTTTTTATGTTTTTTCATAATTATTTAAATCATTGATTAAGATTTTACGCCAAAGAATGAGTTTTTTGAAAAATTATCAATTACTTTCTTTATAACTTTTTTATAATTATATAAACAAATGATAAATCTTTGGTAATTATGTGTTTAGGAAGCTACCGGCATTTTGCATTTCGACATATTTTTTATATATTGTCGAGGCATGATTCTAAACAACTTTTTCTACACACTTAATCGCCTTTCGACCATAGTTTCCGAGATAATTTCAAAAAAGTTGTCGGTAGCTCATAATGAATTCTGCTTATAATTGTGCGGCCATGATAGCGTATGCATTAGCATTGGTTGTCGGTCGTCTCACTGTGACTACGGTATTAAATAACACCTAACTCACTTATATAAACTGTAAACATTGGCGAATACGTTGCCACGGGTATACAATTATATCCGACAAGTTTTCTGCAGATATTTCGAAAATAGCCTGAGCAGCAGTGGTACATGCAAAAAAAAAATGATTCAAAACTTTGATTTTTATAATATATTAAAAAATCACCGAAATCCAAGATAATTGCAGCTTTCTAAATAATTACCAAATCTTTTACCAAACGATAGCCTTCGTTGGAAAAAATAAACAATTTTTATCTAAAAGCTGTTATAGTTTAACTCGTATAGTTTGCGAATTATAACATAAAATCGGAAAATAGTTGAATTTTCAGGAGTCGATTTTACCTCCTTAGAGCGAATTTGGGCAAGAGAAGAAAATTGCTCGATACATGGCTACATATGCTCTACATATCTCCGAATTTTCATAATTTTTCGAATTTCTGGGTTAGAAATGTTCCCTTGTTAATCGTAGTTAATTGCTAAACTACTACTATTAACTACTGCTATTACTATATGCTATATTGTCTAATTACTAATAATCAACGATGAACGATACAATAAGCTTCTGAACTTAAAAAATGCAACAAGCTTGTTTAAAATCGTAAAAGCAGGATGGTAAATAGTACAAAATAAGTTTATTGAAAAATTATTTGATACAATTCCATGAAGAGTTCTTATAACGAAGGTGCTATATTATGCGCTTTTTATTATTTATTTTTAACAGCTGCTTACTGTTTACTAATACGAATTACGATATATTCTGTTGTATATCGATTCTTATATCGCTTTTAAATTATTTTTTGACTTTATATCGGTTTCGAAATAATTCTAGAACTGATTGTCTCGTACCACTTTTATAATAATTTAAATCTAATATCACATTAAAATATTAAAAACATTCAGTTACGCTTTTCAGTCCTTTAATTATTCACTTTTATTCTATAGCTGCTTACTAATAACAAATTATGATATACCTAAATTTTACACTTGAAAATTACAGTTTACAAAAAATCGTGTTTTACAAGTTTTTTGCAATATTTTAAGAGAAAATGTGGTTTGTGTCAATTCTTTGATTTATCACTGTATATATTATTTGGTGTTAAATTGTAAACTGAAGAAGACGAATTAGTTCATCACCCAGAGTCTTAATCTTTTTAATATAATAATTTTTTTATTTATAGGCACTAATATTCTATTTTTTAATCACTTGTTTCATTCGTGTCGTAAATATATTATGTAATATTTATATTTGCACGAATTAAAGCCGATCCATCTGAAATTGATTTATCCTTATTAATGAGGACAATTTCGTGGTCATAAAATTTCTGAATAAAGAATGATGCGGTTAACAATTTAAATATATCGCATTGTAAATATATGTATTATTGGACAATAAATGTTATTTTCGAAACTTGTATATTCCATGTAATCGTCGCAAGTTCGCGCAACTAAGAAACTGTTTCTTAGTTGGTCTTATTTACTTTGTTGGTCTTGAAGAACGCAGTTATACTTACCGTTTCCTACCCAGCAAATTGCTTCTAATAAGCGTAAACAAACGTATGTGGTACAAGCGAGCAAAAATATAAATATAAAAATACATATTCTCTTTGTGTGTTTACTGATTTTTGTTTAAAATGTTTCACTAATTTTCATTTATTATTGAAAGTTAAGTGAATTTTAGTAGAAATTGATTATCATTGAACAACATATATATAAACATTTCATAATGAAATATTATAAAATATAACTGAAACCCTATTCTTTGTGATATTTCATTAAAAGAAAAAAGGAAACATTGTTTAAATTGGTTATGACCATCAGTAACGACGTTTAACTTCTGGGAAATATATGTAGTATCGTCGTACGTCTTATCCTCACACTCAGCTCACAACGTCTTATGTGCTTGATGTGTAAATATTGCCCGTGATAGTTGTAACGTTTTTCTGCTGTTTTTCTTCCACGTTTGATGCGTAGAAAAAAAATCCGAATTCAAACCCAGGTCCCGAACGTTCGAAACCTAAGGCGCTAACACGCCGTCGTCCGACACGAGTGGTGGTATTTGCCTTCTTGTCCACGATACTACACATATGATTCAATACGTATGCAATCGTCATGATAAGATACGCTGATTAAACAAATCTAAATGTAATTACTTATAGTATAATATAATACGAGACATTTCACTTTAATCTACTAACTTGCAAGTCATAACATTATATCATTATAATTATAACAGTTAAATAAAATTAATCATGATAAAACACATCCTTATAATAATTAAGTGAAACCAAAATAAAATAGATATGTAGAAATATCTTATAATGTAATTTCTTAAAATTGAATGAATTATATAGGGTTTAATTTCATCCATCATCATACATCCTACATCATTTCGTGTTTTACATATATACAATTTAAATTCAAAACTTGAAAATGGAATTAATTACTTTTAGGATTTCAATATGACTATTAAATCAAATTTTTAATTAATTTTGATTAATATAAATTTTATTGCTAATATTTAGTATTTAACAAATAACTATTTTATATATTTTATTTAATGCCTTTGCCTATTAATTTAATTAAGAAGTTCACTGACACAAAAATCAAATTTTCATAATTAAATAATCTTATAAGTAATCCAAAATATTATATTTTTCTTCCAAAAAATTAACTTGTCTATACTTCTTGTTGGCCCATTTTTTAAGTATTGTTATTACTCTACAAATAAATATTGAATTAATTTAATATCAATATATTTTATTCTTTTTTGTAATGTTTTATTACTCATGCTAATAAATGAAATATTTTTGCAGATATCCGATTGGAAACCAGCAACTTCCGTATTTTACGCAATGGGTAAAAGACACGTTTGGTATAGATCCAACCCAAAGGAATGTATCTCAATCGATACCGACAAATCTACCAGAACCGATCATTTCTTCGAAAGTGTTGGAAGCGATTCAAGAATTAAATATCGAATATTCCTTGAAGGGTATCGATCGCTTGGTTAGAGCACATGGGCATACACTTCGGGAAATTTATCTCCTCAAACATGGATCGTTCGATCGAATACCGGACATAGTTCTCTGGCCAAGTGAGTAATTTCAAATTGTTATATTATATTTTTAGTGATCTAAAATATCCTATTAACGTGTTTAATTATCGTACCAGTGACACAATTCATTTACTTTCACCTGATAGTAATATGTATTAGTATACACTGTATGATGTAGTTCTTGATCTAAAAAACATGATCTATATAATAACTGCATATTAGAAACTATCTATGTACTTACCATGTACATTTTGTGTATTACATTGCAGTTCATATCATATTCCTTGTGGCAATATATACAAACATCAACTCATTTTTATCTTTTCAGGTTCATTTGTTTTTCTTTTTTTATTTGTCAATTTCTTTTAGCTATTATTACGAAATGTAAAACCACTACTACTACGGTAATTCAATAAATTAATGTAGTTACTTTCAAAATCAATGAGCAGTAAGATCAAAACACTTGTAAACAAAATAAATTTCATAATTTGCACAGCATGTCAATACAATGAAAAATAATTATCAACTGCTTGTTAGAAGTAAATATAGATATACATACGTGCACATTTATCTTAGTTCATATTCTTTTTAAATTCAAATGTTTCACTAAGTAGTTTATTTAAATGGAAATTTAATACATATTTACATTCGTTTGCTATTTGAGGTGAGATTTATTGTTTAAAGTTTCTTTCATTTATTTAATAAACTAAAAGTTAGCTTCAACTAAACGTAATTACCTATGTATAGTGTATGAAGTGAGTTGAATATCGAGTAGATAGACTACAAACTTCTCAACCTTGACTTAGTTATATGTAGATGTGTAGTCTATAATTTCCTGAATACGTTTCTATGTTATACCATGAATTGCGCGAATAAGTGATATTAAACGAATACCTTATATACGTATAAATGTGAAACGACACAATGAATATTTGCTTCATCTTTTCATTTCGAATATCTTTTCAATTGTTATATACGTCAAAATTACTCTTTTACAAGATAGTGTAAGGAATTAGGAATTAGTATAGGAGACATAGTCAACGAAGAAGGAAAAGATAGGGTTGTAGACTGGGCGACGAAATCGGAAAAGAAGAAAAAGGGGAGTGCGAAGCGAAAAAGGGTATTTAGTTAAGTAGGTATATTAGGCAATTAGATAAAGATTTATGCAATATATAAAAGATAATAGACATATAGAATAGTTAATAGTTAGAGATAGATAGATGATAGACGGTAGATATATGATATATAAATTGTAATAGAAAATTAAGGATTGAATGAATGAATGGATGTGTGTGTAAATTGTAGCTGAATCAATGAAAATGCAAGGAAATAGGGAAAATAATTGTGTACCGAGTTCCTTTCTCGGCCGGAAGGCTAAAAATAAACTATACTACTATAAAAATCGTAAAATTTTTGTGCTATCATTTTTATTTACTCTTCATTTCCATTTCCTTTGCTACTTAAAAAATAACCTATCGTTTAATGTCACTTTAATGTTTTCTACATATATCAGTGTTCGTATTATATTATGTCCTATGTATTATGTCCTGAAATGGATTGATATTTAACCTTTTGAATGCTTTGAGTGAGAATAGTACTTGCCTACAAGTGAATATATTCCCAGAGTATGACTAATTTAGCTCCTCTATACGGCGCAGCGGATAGACATACCTACATATACATATTTATTCATGACCCATTACGTAATAATCATATCATCATGCACTTATTAGTGTTATTGAACAGATTCGGAGAACAAAACATAAATGTTTTATTATTGCTTATTTTTTTAAATTCATAAATGTTTTATTATTGCTTATTTCTTAAATTCATAAATGTTTTATTCTCGTCTATTCCTTTAAATTCATAAACCTGTTTTATTATTGTTTATTTGCCTAATTTTGTTTTATTGCCTATTATTGAGTAGAGCCGAACAAGGTTAAAAATCAAAATTTAAGTTTTCTCAAATTTTTCTTAGATTGCAAAATGTGTCACAAAGTTGACATAATTATTGGGCAAATGCTAACAAATCAGAAGCTAAAATGCTTTGTCTTATAACAATGACATCTATGTCTATGCATTTCCAGAGTGCCACAAGGACGTCGTAAAAATAATTAAATTGTGTGCTCGATATGGATCAGTCTGTATTCCATTCGGCGGTGGAACGAGCGTAAGCGGTGCTGCCTCGTGTCCGACGAACGAACGGCGAACGATAATATTGTTGGACACTTCGCAAATGAATAGAATACTGTGGATAGACAGGGAGAACCTAGTTGCTTGTTGCGAGGCTGGTATTATCGGCCAAGACCTCGAAAAGCAACTCCGACTGCAAGGTCTGACTTCTGGTCACGAACCCGATTCTTACGAATTTTCTAGGTACACCATATTATATTGAAACAGAAAGTCCGTTTTATTCGTTCGCAACAAATATTTGTTTAGGATATTAACTGTTTGAATACAAACACGTGTAATTTTACGACGTTTTACGCAATATTAGTATATCTATAATAAGAATCGTCATAGCTAGCAAGTTATAAAGTTCTTTTTTTGAAATTGTCTATTGCCTATTTGTGAAAGAAGGTATATGGAAGAAAATGGACATAGAAACGTTTCAATTAGCGTACTTTTCATAGAATGCCTTATTGCGAACTGCTACGCTGAATTTGACTTTCTTTTTCTTCTTCCTCCTGTTTTGTTTAATTGTAAATGTAATTTTTTTTATTTAAGATATAGATTAAAGTTTATAATACAGTAAACTATAAAATGCAAATCTTCCTAAGTAATATTAAATGGCAATTATCTTTTATATTCAATTGGACTATTCTCAACTTCTTTGAATTAAAATTAATTCTCACTGGAGTGATTTATTGAATACTAATTACATTACGTTTAATCGTGCATGTCAGAGAATTGTTGGAGAAGATCATGATCATACTAAATGTCGTGAAAATTGCAGGTGCTTGTATTTTAGTATAATTAAAAGTGTACTTATATTCTTTGCATGAGTAAAGCTACACAATATTTTAGTTTCATTTAAAGAATTAAAAGTTACTTCATAAAATAAAAAGCACAAAGAGCCTATCACTTACGTTTCATCTCACATTTCTATGAACAATCTTTCGTGCAAACATCGTATGCACAGGTATACGATAAGAAAAGTATGTCAAATAGTTATTTACATCAAGTACAAGACTACTAGCCGCATGATCGATTTTATTTCTTGAAAGAACAGTTTAGGTGGATGGGTTGCAACGAGGGCGAGTGGCATGAAAAAAAATCGATATGGGAACATCGAAGACCTAGTTGTACGAGTGAGAATGGTTACCGGTAGAACGGATGATCCAGAAATAACACTCGAAAGAGGTATATTGGTACCAAGAGCTTCTTGTGGTCCTGACTTTGACCATATGATCCTTGGTAGCGAAGGAACATTGGGCGTCGTTACAGAAGTGGTGATCAAAGTTAGACCATTGCCAAAAGTAGTCAAATACGGTAGCATAGTTTTCCCAAATTTTCAAGCCGGTGTATTAGCGTTGCGTGAGGTAAAATTTTATTAATTTAATAGCGATATATATAAATTTAAATACTATTACTTACTAGAGAATATCTGTTATATATTGCAGTTTTATTATTATTCCTTTTTGGATAGTTCAAATTAAAAAAGGAATGATACAACTGCAGCTTTATTTAAATTTTCTTGTTCTTGAATTCCTTTTTAATGCTTGACAAACTTTCTTGGTTATTAAGATATTTGATTAAAATTAACATTGAATATATTGCAGTTGTTTCTTATAAAAAAAACTGTACCATTTTTATGAGCAGGTAGCTAAGGAACGATGTCAGCCGACTAGTATACGATTGATGGACAATGAACAGTTCCAGTTCGGTCAGATGTTGCGACCAGAATCTAGTTGGAGTGGTTTAATTTTGCAAGGATTAAAACAAGCTTACATTACTAGGATAAAACGTTTCAAATGGGATCAAATATGTGTCGCTACCTTATTGTTCGAAGGTAGCTCAACTGCCGAGGTGGCAGCACAGGAACAAAAGATTTACAACATCGCGAAGCAACACAATGGTATTCCAGCAGGAGAAACGAATGGTGAACGAGGTTACCTTTTAACATTCGTTATAGCTTATATCCGAGATCTGGGTCTCGAGTACTACGTTTTAGCTGAATCATTTGAGACGTCCGTCTCCTGGAATCGTGCGTTACCGTTGTGTAGGAATGTGAAATCTCGTGTGATCAGAGAGTGTTACTCACGTGGTGTCGAACAATACTTTATCTCTTGTCGTGTTACACAGACTTACGACGCCGGTTGTTGTGTGTACTTTTACATGGCATTTAATTACAAGAATCTTCCGAACCCGATAGAAACATATGAGACTATCGAGCACATTGCACGCGAAGAAATTCTTGCAAACGGTGGTTCTCTGTCTCATCATCACGGTATAGGAAAATTACGTTCTTGTTTTTACGCGGATGCAGTAGGAAAAGTGGGAGTGTCCCTTTATAGAGCAGCCAAAGCACACTTGGATCCCCATAATATATTTGCGGCCGGGAACTTGGATCCGAAATGTGTATCGAAACTATGAGGTGAACATGAAATTGTGATAATTGTAACTTATCACATTGGAAATCATTTTAAACAGAAAGAAGAAGAGAAAAAGACAATTAGCATTGCCATTTTTATCAATTGATATGTTGTGGTGGTATACAGAAACGATGATAAAGGAAGAGACTAGTATAATATAAATAAACACATCACAATGTTGTTTGGTACAAATACGGAATTGTAATTGTATCAACATTTTTATAAGTTATTATAAATAAACAAGACTCACTTATTCATAGTACTTAATCAATATAATCCGTAACTTATTTATCTAAGTTTTTTTCTTCTTTATCTTTTCTTTTTTATAAGTAATTCGTATATTCCATTATAGATCCATTGATTATTTGTCATTCTCAGTCCATAAAATTAAGATTACTGTTTTTCTATCAGGTCCGATTCATGTATGTTTCACAAAGTGATCATCTTAAACACATGTAACTGTTAAATAAATGTACTCGGTGATACTGATGTGTAAAACCATAAGCTCACTTTAAAGTAGATAGAAATGACTGCATGTCATATTCATCGTCATACTGTTGTTGTTCCCATAGTTCAGGGAGAATTTCTAAAACGGAACGACTAATGCCTGGAACCTCACTAATTTTAGACGTGGCATCATCCTGTATTTCTGATTTTTTCTCTTTGCCACTATCCAATGAAAACAAGTCAAGTAGCTATAAAAAATTGTTACAAATAAAATCTATTATAAATTGAAATTTCTTTCATAATTAATTATAGCATATTTCAAGAATTGTTTTGTATTATATGCGTGTGTATTTACATCTATTTAAAGCTTTATTGTAGAATTAAAATGAGGAATATGAAGTAACATAAAAAAAGTTAAAACACGAAAAAGATAAAAGTATTAGGGTTATATGTAATATATTTTTATAAAAAAATAAATTTATTTATTAGTTTATTACAAAACTTTTATTGTTGAAATAGCTATAACTATGCAAGTTAATAAATTTAGATTTATATATTTTACCTGATCAGTTGCCATTGTTTCCAGAGATGCATTTTCCGTTGAAATTACGGTATTTGCTGTGAGAAGTTTGAATTTCTGCAATCCCATGATCTTTTCCTCTACCGTCGATCTTGTGATTAACCTGTATACGTTCACTACTTTCTTTTGACCAATACGATGTGCTCGATCCATCGCTTGAAGATCTTTCATAGGATTCCAGTCATGTTCCACGAATATAACAGTGTCAGCACCAGTTAGATTCAATCCAAGGCCACCGACTTGAGTCGTTAACAGAAGCACGTCTATCGACGGGTCTGCGTTAAAACGTGTTACTATGGAATGCCTTTGCGTGGTTTGTACACTTCCGTCGAGACGAAGATATGTAACAGTAGGTAAATGGGCACAAAGAAGATCTTTTTCCACGATATCTAGCATTGCTTTCAATTGACAAAAAATTAAAGCTCGATGTTGGCTCACTAACTGTTGCTCCTGCGGTGGTTGATTATCTGATGTATCAGTAGTTACAGAATTGCGGTTTTGTTGTCGTTGTGGCTGTCCTATGCCACAATCTAATAATAATTGTTTTAATGCAGGTAACTTGGCTGCATATTCTATCTCAGATAATGTGCTCTTTCGTTGCTTCAATGTATTACACACCTAGAAATAAAATAATTGTCAATTTAAAGTTACAAGTAAAATATCTTAACGGATGTCATGTTGATACTAACAGTTGCGTATAACGGATGTCGTTGATTTAATACTAATTTGGGATGATTACAAACATTACGAAGATATCGTAATGCTTCAAAGACACTACAACCATTATTTCCAGTTGAAGTGCACGACGCAGCGGATAATAAAGTGGCAGAACGTCGAGTATGGAAATCTTCATATAGCGTACGTTGTAATGATGATAAGTCGCAATAATAGTCTTGTGTAATTTTTGGTGGTAAATCTTTGAGGACATCTTCCTTATTTCGTCTAAGTAAGAATGGCAAAACCTGCACAATGCAAAATTACAAAAAGTTGTAGATAATTTAACAAATATATTCAATTATTAGTAAGATTAAAAAATAAGATACAATGCACATGAAAAAGAAAATTACTTGTCTATGAAGTGCTTCCATTGCTAAAGCTCCCGCCTCTTGTTCTTTTGGGCCAGCTTTTGGTTCCCTACAGGCTAGTATAGGACGTGAGTACTTTGCCGCAAATTGTTTCTCAGTACCCAGGAAACCTGGCATTAAAAAGTCAAACAAGGACCATAATTCAAGTACATCGTTTTGTATTGGTGTTCCCGAAAGTATAAGTCTGTGATTCGCATGCAATCGTTTAGTTGCCTTAGCACTTTTCGTCTTTCCATTTTTAATAATGTGACCTTCGTCGAGCACACAGTAGTTCCATTGACAAGTTTCGAAATAATCGATATCCTTACGGATTATTTCATAACTTGCAACGATGAGTTTGTGATAAGTAACCATTGGACGTAATTTTTCACGCTCAGGTGGGGTGCCAACATATTGTAACACTGAGAGATCTTTGGTTTTGAAGAACTTTTCTGCCTCATACACCCAATGACCAGTTAGAGTTGGTGGACACACCACCAAGCTTGGTGGAGCACAAGGATTACGATGATGATCTAAAGCTAGTATACAAAGAGTTTGTAAAGTTTTTCCAAGGCCCATGTCATCGCATAAAACACCATGAAGTCGATAACGATTCAAGAAATTTAACCAATTTAAGCCTTGTTGTTGATAAGAACGTAACTCTGCAGATACTGGAATCGGTAATACGGTATCTGGGATACTGCGTGGATTCAAAAGTTGTTCTAAGAACCGCCACTCTTGTGTTTTCTTTTCTCTAAAATATTTCAAAGATTTATGATGTATATGTTAAATTAACATTTGTTAGTAAAATTTGGACTTACATTAAATCTGGTGGATCCGTAATCGCACCAGGATCAAGGGGCAAAAGTTGCACGAGTGTTGCGAAGGTAGCACTACAAGCTAATCTTACAGCCTGATTTTGATCACTCATACGCCCAAGCAATGGAACCATAAAGAGCACAGCATATGGAACGATATTAACACCTAAACTTTCGACAAGACACGCTAACGCTTCGGCTGCGCCTTGTTTTACTGAATCTACTTCGCTTGGTGCTGTTACAGTTCCTGAGTATATTTTCTCTCCACCAGTTGATTCTAGAAGTGGTATTACGTGGTTTGTAATCTGCATTATTATCTGGAATACAATTTTTTGAGATTAAGATTTAATCGTCAAACTGAAATCGAATATTATATTAATTTAAAGCATTACCTTCTCTGTATCTAATGTAGCTAATACAGCTATACATCTGGATGCCATGTGTCTGACAGCTTTGTAAGGATGAGCCAATAATTCACATAAGAATGAAAGGCATTCTAGGACAGGAGGCAGTAAGGCTTTATGAAGACTGGGAGCCATAACTTCTAAAACTTGTAAACCAAAAATTAACTGATTTACTTCTTCTTGAATATTTTCACGATTAGTGATTTTGTCTTTTTCTCGTAATACGTTTGGTAATATTAGTTCCCAAAGATGCGGCAAACGTGTAGGTAATTGTGCACCAAATCGAGTAGCTACAAAAAACAATGAATATTCTAAATTTATATAACGCGTTTATATCGTATTAGAATGTTGTATTACAAACCTATAGCGGTAAGTGCTAAAGTAGCTCCGCGACGACGTGTTCTATCAGCTTTAGCTTCAGGTTCTTCATAAGCAAGTAGTTCTTCTAAAGGAATTTCAGTTGTTGGTGGCCGGCCAGGCCCTCTGCCTCCACTAAGTCCGCTGTTGGTTCCCCGATTATAAGCTATTCTTTCAGCATGTTTCTGTCTATTGCTTAAAGTAAGAATTCCGTCAAATAGATCTGCGTTTGTACTACAATTTACACGAGGTGTAAATTCAGTATCCGAGCATAGGAATGTACATAAATTGGTCGATATCTATGATATAAAGTTAAATTAAATTATTCAAAGAGAATACAATATCCGTTTATGTTAACAATATTATTTTCCATGCAAACCTTTGCATTAGGAGTAGGTTTTCTATCTACACAGAGATCAACTAAATACGACAAATGCTTTGCAGCCAGTTTTTGTAGTTCTTCATTTTCTTCACGTTTAATAGCTTCCATTAATGGTTTTATCAATGGGTTAAGAGGTTGTGGGGATGGAGGAAGACAATGTAACATTGTTGCAGCACCAGCGAGTGCTGCCGTTGACATAACATTATATGAAAGTTGCTGTGCTGCTATATCGGCAGCACCTAGTTTCACTGCACTCCGCCTTTCTTCTAAACTTTCAATCAACTTTGGCTTTAATTTAATCGGATTAGAGCTGTTGCTAAAACTTCCACTAGGTCCTCCATAATTTGTCGTATTACCCATGGCACAAAGTTTTGAAATTGGTTTCCCAGCAAGGATTGCAATTTGGTCGAGCGTCATCACTCCCGATGGTTCTACCTTGATAAGAACAGGCAGGTTATAATGTTTGAGAGTGGCAACGTAACCGCGACTGTCGTGTAACAGACGAGTAAAAGATGTGGCGATCTCATCGTAGTATACGTACTCGTTCAAACACTCCAATAGTCTCTTCCTTTTGAGAACAAATATATTATTATTGTATTGTATTAAATATAAGTAAGATAGGAAGATTTCATTTGATACCTTAAAATATCTGGTATTGTAGGTGGTTTCATGTTATTTACAGTCGCCCAATGAGACATTGTCAAACCTACAATGGTGCGTTGTAATGCTGAACGCGAATTCAGATGTGCTAGTAATACTTTAGCATAACAAAGTGAAGGACTAAGTATATCTGGTGTGTAAGTAACACCTGGTGCTGGTTGTACTACGTAATGCGATAACAACCCCAACATTCGTGCAGCTCTACAACGAGCATGAATTAAGTTTGATTTCCTTATGTTTGGAGCTACAGTTTCGATTCCACCAATATAAACTTTTAATTCGGATATGGATTTTACATTTCCACTAACAGTATTATTTCCTCCGTTATTACTAGCATCTGATTGTCCGTCGCAAGTACCAGAAACTTGATTATTCTTAGCTCCTTTATTAGGAGTGGTTATCATGAGTAAGTTCGGATTAAATGGCACGTGTTCCGGTTGCATTGCAAGGCAAAGCCATGTGCTGACAAGAGGACACGCTGCATGCAATAAAAGTTCGAGATCGCTTTGTACGACTAGATTTTCCCAAACACGTTCAGCTACATCTTGTATGGCAATTACGTGCTCTATTAACGCTCGTTGAAAAACATGACGGAGGGCCTCTTGCAATACAAGACCACCTCCTTCGCCCCATCGTTCCTTTTTATTCTCATTATGAGCACCATCATCTTCAGTTAATGTTTGTAATGTTTGTAAGGTGGCTTTACGTACACTGGAACTAGAATGACTAAGAAATGGCCATAATCGTGGTAAGACCTAAAACAACGTCATATTAATATTAAGGTAAATAACAAAAAGTAACGCTTCTATTAATATAGATCTTACCTGCGATAATGGCTGAGGAGTAATATAAGAGCGCGCCCAAGGTAATGAAAGTATAGCAGCAAGTAATTTCATAAAACTATTACATGCTGCTGCTAGATCATCTTGTTCACGTAAAAGTTCCCAAAGACGAATTACAATTGCTTCTAGTTCTGATGATTTTAACAAACGTGGTAGAGCAGATGCTACTGGTATAAGCGCACTTGCTGCTGCAGCACCTACATCATCGACTGGATCGGAAAGACCTTGCATAGTAGCTGGAAATACTCTCGGTAGCATGTCGTCTAACAGATCATCTCGTATAGCAAGCAAATATTTGAGTGCAAGTAGCGCACCATGTCTTGCTTCCCATTCATCATTCTCCAACAGTTTTAGCATGACTGAAAGTATTCCTGTAATTCCCCTATTTTTATTTTCATCATCTTTTTGATTTGGCACTAGTAATAAAAGAGAACCTAGTGCTTGAGCACATGTTTCTCGTACGGGCGCAACGACTTGATCAGAAACAAAATCTCCAAATCTATCTAATCCTAAAACACATAGTAGTCGTAGGGCGGCATCAATAAGCCACTGATAATGACTTTCTGCCATTTTCTCTGCAGTTTGATTCTTCGATTTACCTGCACCTATAATAAATTTCAATTAATATTGTATTTTATTACTTTTTAAATGCAACTTACAATCATTTTTCATACCTTTCCCATGAAGTTTTACGAGTTCACGTAAAGCAGTCGCTGCTCCGTGCCTTACTTCCCATTTTTGACTAAATAGATCTTGACAGAGACTTTCTGCAAATGATTCTAGAGGCCAATTTATTACAGAATCTGGCCAACAGCCAGTGCTGTCTGGTACTCCATTGACTGATTCAGTCTGTGAATTATTATTAACGCCAATCTCTAACGAAATCAGTTCCTCTAATTTTATTCTTTTATTTAGTGGTTCCCCTTCATTATTGATGGGAGATTGAGCATTTGAATTGTGATAATCTTCGTTGTTACGATGGTCATCAGGTTCTCGTGAACGTTGTTTTGAAACCGACTGTCGTGCCTATCAAATAAATAATACTATATAAGAATATCTTATTACATTAAGCATATTAGTAATCAATTATGTATTACCTTACGTCTAGCTCTATTCATTTCGCGTCTACTAAGACCACTAGGTTGTTTTAGCGTTTCACTCACAGATACATTAGTTTGTATATTTGACGTAGGTGGTAATACTTCTGGTGCAAGATCTTCGTTGGTAAACAATTCTGATGTATCAACTCCCATTAATTGTGGATGAAGGCCTAATTTAGCAGCAATTTTTTCCTTTTGATTAGGAAGTAGCATTTGCTCCCCATCAGTAGCTGTTAAATCATATTCATTGCCTTCTGATCCAGTAAGATATGAACTACGTGCTAAAATCTTTTCCATATCAAAGTTTTCCAAATTTAATTTATTGTTTGGTTTTTTTGCTTCTTCATCTTCTATGAATAAAAAATTTAATGTTAATAACAAAATTTAGTATATAAAAAATTAAAATTAGCTACCTGTACATGTTTCTTTCTTAATGGGTTGTGGATCCCAAGTAGGAACTTGAGCAAGTATAGCTTGTACAGCTTGTGCAGCACAAACTCTGGTATCCCATTGTGAAGACTTTAAAAGGATAGAAACTCTTGCCAATAAATGATGTAAATCATGAGGATGTAATCTCTGTGCTTCTCCTAATTGTTGTGCTGCAGCTCTTTTAGTTACTGCATTTGTCCCTGTTTCCAATAGTATGAATAGCCTGTCTAGCCTAATAGAACCCATACATTATGATGTATGCAATCATGTTATTAAATCAACTATAGATAGATACAATCATCTATTAATATATGTATTCACGTGCATTTATTATTTTCAATTTTCCTTTATTATTATATAAAGTAGCAATATGATAAATATACACGTTATAAAATTTTATTGAGATAATAGATATAAAATTTGAAAATATTAATTACATGAAGATTTACTATTTATTAAATATAGTTATTATAAATTATATTTTTATGTATAAAATATATGTAAAGTTTAATAATAATATATTACTAATGGTACATTAATGTTTGTTATTATATCATAGTATCATAAACTAGTCCATTTTTGCATAATTGTAAGTAGATTAGTGTAAATATTAATATTATTCCATACATCTCATTTTAACAACACAATTATAATTGACAGTGCTTTACCTTGATGTCATGTTTACAAACTATGTTGATCAATAAACAGCTGTGAATGCCTAAAATCAAAATAAGAGTGTACACATGTATATACAGTATCACAAACACTTGAAGAATGAACTATCATTAAAAAATGATTATATATTTGGAATAATATTTACAGTAAATAAATGAAAACATTTAATAAACATACATATCAGAAACATAGACAAAATGATCATGAAATGTATATTTATTATTGGATATTACAACAGTTCAACAGGAAATATACTGAATGCTCCAACTATACAAAATAAAATGGAGTACAGGGAATAATAAAACAAACATTTGATCATTTATTTGATAAAGTAAAAGAAAATGATTCAAATAGGGAAAATCGATTGTCAACTTGAAGAACGAAAGTTTGTGCAGTTAGATTGATGAAGTGAAGATGGATAGATGACATCTGCGAGTATGCGTTTTTTAATCGGTATAGAAGTTCAGGGATTTAAATAATGCAAAATTTGAGGAAAATTGTACAAGTTTTAATTAAGGAAATGAAACGGAACATAATATTTTTCAAGATATCGTAAAGAAACACAATATGGACATATAAATAAATAGCGATGAACGAACGCTTAAACATACCTGATTTCAAAATATAATTTATTTTACTGCTACGCTTCAGCTAATCCGCATAGCCGTTTTCCACTGTATTGATTCCCCGAAAATCACATTACGCTCTATATTTCGAAAAAGATGATAGATAGACAGACTACTTGTCAAATTTTTCGGAGAGAAACGCATGTTCAAGCATCAAATTTATACTGACAGCCATATTGCAAGGGAACCTGAGTTTTGTCCCCCAATTTTGCTCTCATTGGTTGATTATACGGATCTTATAAATCGATGGACCAATCAACGTTTCCCTCGTGCAATGATCATGTTAAATTGCACACGTTTTATGCGTAGGATGAAATTATGCCGCGTACACATAATTTACTAGATGCATTAATTCTTCCTAATTCTTTCAAAATTATTTCATAATTCACACTTTAAGAACATCAAGAATATACATATTGTTTGTTGCTACTCATTTAATTATGTTTTTAATTAGTATGCAATCAAATCATTTGCATAATTCAATTTTTTGAAAATTTACTTTATATTCTTTTACGCATCGCAAAATTCTATATTTAGAACACATATATATTTTATTTATGAATATGATATTTTATTAACACATTATGATTCATTCAATGTTATATTCTTAAATATACAGGGTGTTTAAAATTTTCATGACGAAAGTTTGTTAGTATACATAATCTATAGATCTAAATAAGGAGAAAATATTATATAAACATTGGCGTTTAAGATCTTACAAAAAAATTGTAACAAAAAAATGAAATATGAAGGAAACAGCAAACAGTTTGTGGTTATTGCGATATAATGTAGGAAGAAATCAGCAATATTTATTTTGCATATTTCATTTTTTTTCTTTTGTATTTCGTTTTCTTGTCATAACTTTTTTTATAAGATCTCAAAAGATTTATGTTTATATAACATTTTTTTCTTATTTAGTTTTATAGAATATATATACTGACAAAGTTTTGCCATTAAAATCTGGATCACCCTGTATAATATGCAATTTTTCAAGCAAAGTATGTATGTTAGCACGAAATGCATTTGAGCATGAATCTGTTTATTTTGAAATACAACTAAAAAATCCTTTAATTAAACGCATGTAAAAACCTTCTATTATGTACCAACTATATATACACCAAATATTATATACTAAATTATTGAAATTCACACCATGATTAAATTTTTTAGTGTTGTATACAACCGCAAAATATTGTTTCATATTTCGCGCCATTAAGATGACCTCGTGACTTTATTTGAATCTTTCCGAATTTTGACACGCTGTAATTTTAAATGTGACGTTTTATTAGTATCGAGTATAATTTGGACTGAAATAAGAAGACATCGCATAACAATTTCAGGTACATATTTATTATTTTTCATATTTTGGTAATGGTTCTCATATATAAGCTACGATTCGACTTAATATATTTTTCTCAGAATGTTGAAAATTTGTTCATAAAAAATCATCTTGTAAAATATTAAAATTTATTTTATAAACGTAATGACAGATTATATTAAAAATAATAAATTTTTTATTTTGATTTTTTATTAATCAACTTGTAAATCTTATTTCAAAATTTATACAATATATTAAGATAACCTTTAATCATAAAAAACTATAACACTCAGCATATCTTTCCTAGTAGAATAATTTGTATTGTAATTAATACATAAAAGTTTTTAAAAATATTTGGCATTAAAACATGTTAATTTTTAAATAATGAAATGTGAATGATATTGGCAGTAATCTTAACCAGTAAACAAAGGTACTGTTATAAACAAATATTTATTTATAAGAAAAATTCTGTTCTAGGATATTATATACATTACACATATCAAATGTTTAAGCCACATTTATTTCATATTATAGATTTTACAGATTATTGATATTACTTTTGTTAACTAATACAATTTAATTGTACTCTATTTTAACTCAAGATGATTTTAATAATATTTTAATGATATTTATAATTTCTATGTGCCCCTGAAAATGAAGACATACATTATGACATTGTTTCTTCATTATTTTATAACTGTAAATTATGCAAATTTATTATATATAAACTTACTGATACGCAAGTAATTTGTAACATAGCCAAATATTGCTCCAGCAACAGCAAGCTGGAAAATTGGAGCCATAGTTGCTTTCCTAGGATGCATATACTTTAACTGCCATCGCCAGTGAGCTGTAAGTTATGACAATTAAATTATAATACTTCAAAGAAACTAAATGCAAATTATTATAGAGCAAAAAAATAATTGCAAAGGAATCAATTTTTGCTCTATATCAAGATATATTGAACTTTAAATATAAAAAATATTATTTCCATTTATTTAAAACTAATTTATCAAGTAATGTTAACGTATATATCAATAATAAGCTAATTGTAACAAAAGTATTATATAATTTTTGAGCCATGGTAAGGCCACTTTTTTTGATAAAATATCTACCTCGTGAAATTAACGATGCAAATGGTTTGAATCCTTTCTCGCGTCGGCTAAACCATTCTGGCAAATCACGAAGTTTTACTTCGCCAAATGGCGTATCAGCTGTAAAGGCGGATAATATTTTATTAAATCATTTGTAAATTAAATGTTAGATATGGCGAAAGATGGTAGACTTACGTTTTCCGTAATATCGAGAAGGATCATATGGACCGTGTTTGGCTGGATCATATCCTGCAGGATAATTACCCCATGTATCAAATTTAATCAATTTGGCAAATTGATTCGCCAACTGTTCCAGTGTACCCATTATGAAACAACTAACTTATTGAAGACGAATTTTTAGTTACTACGTTTCGATGAATACCTATAAGGTACTATATAAAGGTTATATCTAATGCGAGATGTACAATCATGTAGAGACAAAATCCCTAGATATATGAATTAAATATGGGTATAGAAATATAGGCACCGAGCACAAACCTCTATTTTTAGGGTGAAGTTACCTCCGGGATGCGGGGACACAGTCACGTGGTACTTTGGGGTCGCATTGGCTATTGGCTATTGGTTTGAATATAAACGCGCGAGATTTTAAGAAATTCAAAATTTACATCTCAAGTTAGTTTATTTACAGTCATGAGTTATAATTCAAAATCTCTAAGTATGAAAATTTTTATTGCTACTGTTTGGTATTTAGTGTTGCAATTATGTAATGAATTTAGTAAGTTCTACAATATTATTTTGGAAACTATTATTGTTAACTGCAATATTTATAATAATTTGCTATCTTTGTCATCTATCAAATACTCATTGGTATGATGGATAATAACGATAACATAATGAATACAAAACTAGTTATTAATCTCATTCAATTTGGAGAGAGAAGATCCATATAGTTCGGTGGTTCAGACTTGAAATTAAAGATGTGCATTTATTTTATTCAATACATAGAATTTAATGTAAACTGATTTTAAAAATTCGATTTACTTTACAAAATCTTTTATTTTGTAATGTACATTTATATTTACATTATCAATGCTTGATCATTAAAGATTTTAATTTAATGAGTAGGTATTAATTAAATACACATATTTTAAGGTAATAATTATTTACTTCCAAAACTAAGGTGAGCAATAATTCTTCCACTAAAACAAATAATATGCAAATAACAGTATTATATGTAAAAATAACAATATTCTTATACCTATCTTCAAGTTCTATCTAAGCGTATCGAATGTTTAATTTAAAGTACATAAGTAAGGCTACAATTACGTGTAAGGTAGTTGGTATTTGTGCTCGTTGTTAATAATATTATTTCTTTTCCTATTCTTATTACTATCACTAGCCTCTAGTGGTCGCTTATTTTATTATATTCTCCGAGTACAAAGATTATTTGTTAATTTTCGTTTCTTTGGATTCGTAGAAAGTTAGATATTTCCCGATTGTTCATTTCGATTCTCGCATATTTTATATTTTACATGGAGCTACGCTCATTTTTTTTAACTCTCCGAATGAATGTAAATCAATTTCCAGGCTGAGGTGACAATGAAGCTTAACGAACGACTACAAACGTCAGCCGTTTAGGGGTTTCTGTTTAATCAGTAAATGCGTGTCGAACATTCTATTAGCTTGTCGCAAAAGTTTCTTTCATTTTGTAAGGAAGTAGTAGATGTACAACATTTTTTGTTTCTATTGGAACAAAATGGACCATACGTAATTCAATAAAATAATATAAAATAAAAAATGTCGTGCATATATCGTTTCCTTATAAAATGAAAGAAACTTTTCGGAAAACTTAATACTTATACCGTTATTCGAACGACAACGAGATTTAACTTCGTTCCATTAACTTCATAGTCATTCTAAAATCGTTAGTACCTTCATGCTTCAAAAGTTAATGTATTTGTTTAAAATCGCTTGTGTAAAATTTGGTTTATTTGAAATATTATTACGTATAAGAAGAATAAATAAACTCTACAATAAATATATGTTCATTGGTTGGTACCTTTAAGTACGTGTAGACATTCGAATAAATTTCATTAATCCTTCAAGAAGTATATTAAATCGAAAAGTTAAATTATGAAAATGTAGGGGTTGATGAATTCTAAAAATAGATTGAATCTATTCATTTCCAGATATCATACTCCCCGTAGTTCAACATGTTCAGCGAATTTCTTAAAAAATTGCAATAGTGTTAATTAAACCATTTTATCAAAACTTAGAAGTTTCAACGTTTCAAAATTTCTCTCGTTTTATTTACAAATTTTTCAAGAAATTCATCGAAAGTATCGTTCTCATGTTTATACCTTCGATCGCTAATATCTTCTTGTGTAATAAAATTCTTATAAATTTCAACAATTCGCTCTTCTAACAACAGCCTTTGATAATTCGATCGAATACGTTTGAAAATATACCTATATGTTCATGAACGAGGATCCTTTGGATTTACGTGATTTTTCCGAACTAAAACGTTTCTATACGGAAGCAGCAACTTCTTGTTCCATTTCGTGCAGCATATTGTACAGTCGTGTCTTCAAATTATCCGAAACTGCAGCACGTGGTAAATGTTCAATGTCATTGGCAGGATTCGCGCATTGTCGTAAAAGAACTGCCAGTGTACTGGTGGTGTGCTCCGACATGAGTAATCCAGGAATTATGATAGTCCCCGAGAGAGTCCAACCGAGAAATATTTTCTCGCAGATGATCTGAAAAATGTCATGGTCGTTAGTTTTAATTTGCTTCCATAAAGTGCATTTTGATACATACTTTCATCGATACTCATTTTGATACTATTTCATCGAACAATTTTTAAAATTAAGCTTCATAAGTTCTACAATTCATGTACATTCGTGTTCGATCTCAACTAAAACTTTAACCAATGTGTTATGTATTGGCTTGGCAACTAAGTGATTGCGGATTTTGTGAATACCACCTAATGACAAAATCCGCAATCACTTAGTTGCCAAGCCAATACATAGTAGTACGACTCGATTCAAAGGTCAATGCATATATTTATTATATTTTCAACATTATGATAGTAGAATATTTGTCTAATGTGTATTCTCTACTTTGTGAGTAATCTGTGAGAATTTTTGAATAATCAAGAATCAACCTTTTGTGTCGAGTCAGCTTTGTTTCGTCGAGGTTGATTTAAGAAAAATTAAGATTCAAATTTTGATATTATCGACAATGATTGTCACGTTATGTTTCTATACATATGTACATAAAGAGTATTTTTAGTATATACTTTATGTTATACGAAAGTGTTATACATATATGTTTCATGGCACTAGTAGATATTGTGTAAAATTTTATTGAGGAACTAACTGTATCTAGAGATAAAGTTACTCAAAAATAGAGAATCTTCCAATTAGTGTGAATAGCACGTAGGAAACCTTATACATCATACATACTATCCAGCATATAATCTTCTCGATATACATATATAATCTTACCTTTCTACCCTATTTTTAGTCAATGTCTAATCATATTTCATAAAATACGCTATTATCAAATAACAAAAGTACAGCGACGTTCAAAAGTCTGCAACTGGACAGACGTTTAATATTTTTCCTAAAATCTAAAGGTATTTCAACCGAAATTTATTTATTACTTACCTTTATTTAAGTGACGTATTAATTATTATTGTTTTAATTTTCGCTTATGGAAGGGAAACTAGAAAATTTATTCGGCTTAAAATTTGTCAAAATCGTGTACTTTAAGTTGCAATTGCGTACCACTTCGTATGCAAATTTCGAAAAAAGTATTAAACATTTGATTTAATCAATGGTTGACATACTTTCCCAGACTTTTGGAAAGCCTCAAACTATAGAAAAATTATGTTTTAACATAAACGATCCGGTTCATCTATGGAACATCAAAAAATATGTTTGCTTACGGAGGGTTAATCTCTGGCAATGTTTTGCCGAAAAATTTAGAACAAACAATTTAGAAAACAATTGCTCCTTTACGGCTGAAATATCTTAGGCTGCCCTTAGGCTATCAATATTATCTATATTGTCGATATTTCAAGGTTCATAACTAAAAAGATCAATATATATTGTCGATACACTGTCAATATCTATCGATAAACCGTATTTTCGTTGTGAACTTTGAAATATTGACGGTATTTTTGATCGTCTGACGACAGCCTTGCATCTGTAGCCTCTTTTAGGATGAAAAATACTTTCAATTTCTTATAGGAAATAAATATTAATATTAGTTTTATGAGTTGATCCTGCTACGATCTCCAAACATTTTATCAAAGATCAATGTTGCATTTAATCTGGATTTGCAATCAATTTTAACTGGGTAAAGATTTCCAATGTTTCAATATCTTAAATAGAAAAATACGAGGCAACTAACGTATGAAACGTATAACACCATATTTGACATGGTTTGCTGTAGTCTCTTTCGAACTATACCGTAAAAGGATTAGCCTAACTCGATCTCGTCATTTATCGAATTAATCTTATTATCTCTGGTAATTACTTGTAAATTGTTGTTGGCGACCGGTGACTCGCATCGTTTGTTCTTCGAGCAGAAGGACCTGCAGTCGAAGTAGTCGCAGTCGTCGTGTTTCTCGCAGTTCTTCCCGTCCGCGGTGATACGACTGATAATCGTTTTAGGAAACACCGCGTCCAGGTCGAGGAACTTGAGCTTCTGTCCACCGAGAGGCAAACCGAAATGGTTTATCTTCACATCGCACAGATGGATCGGCTCAGGAAAGTTGGTGTCGAGTTCTTCGAGCAGGTCCAGGATCATCACGGCCAGCTTCAATCTTTTCGCCCATTCCGGTTTCGAATCGGACAGAGCAAGGATTGTCGTGGGTGTTTCTATGGGTCGTACGTATTCGACCGCGTAGAAGGTTCCGCATGTGCCAATCAGCTGTGGAAAAATGTCCCTGTCCTCGTACAGTATGCTCATCAGGTACTCGTTCTCCTGTAACAGCGGCCAGAGATTTTCCATCTCGAGCTGTCGCCTTCTGGGCTCGGTCTCGACACGATGCGTACGAAGTCGTGCAAGCCTCTCTAATTGATGCTGCGACAGCGTCACGTTCAGCTTGCTAACGACCAGATCTTTGATCATGGTGTTGAAGTCCGTCTCAGACGGGAAATGCTTTATGCCAGTCGCGTCCGTCCAGAATAACGTCTCGTACTGCTCCATCGGTGTCTTCGTTCTGAAATCAGAGCCCTTGTGTCAAATGACTTGGTTTTTGAACGAATATTTACGGTTGCATCGATCGCTACAACATTACAGTTTCTTCAAATTGCCTAGACTCTAAACAGTAATTTTTCAACTCCAAAGTAGACTTCTTTTTTTATTGGTTTTTAGAGAATAGAATACGTCTCTATTGGTTTTAACAAAATTTATAATTTACTTTTTACTTGATGTTTCACGAATTCTCTAAATTTCTACAGTCTTACGAAATTGTAAATGATTTTTCGATCGTTCCGTCGAATACCGTATTTCGAGAATACCGTAAAATCAGAGAATTCCTTGATCCTAGATGTAAGCATCGAATTTTTCTCTGTGACATATATATTTGCGAAGAAAGGGAATAAACCTTGAGGCTTTGAACACAAGTCGGGTCGTCTCCCAGTGGGCCGAGAAAACCGCTTCTTTGCCAGCGTGAAGAGTTTCGCATGCGAGCGAGTGAATCCCTCTTTCCGAGCATAGCGGGTCGCAGAGAATTCCTATTGCAGCTCCTTTTTTGTGCGTGCTGCACTGAAATGAAAATTATGATCAGGTACCGTAAGAATAACGTTCACATCGTAAAAATTCCCTTCAAGGGATACGATTAAATTATCCTCAATTTTTTTTTACTCTTCTGAAATTCTGAAACATTTTTACAGTATGATCTTGTTACCAATTTGGTGTTCTCCTTCTCATATTTTTCTTTATTTTTCATTGATTTACAGTATTTTTACGAGCATCCTTTCGGCTGAAGGGTTACGTAAAACGTCAAACCGGGACAGGGAACTCTTAAAGCAGTTTTATGACACGGGGCGAAATTTCTCGTTAACCAGACTCGGCCACTTTCCAACATCCTTTAAGATACTAATTTATTTCTTTTAACAATGTATGGTTTATTTCAAGGGTGGCCTCAATAATATGTAAAATGTCTCCTTTAAATTGTACTTCTTCTTTAAGATATTTCAATATTTAGAAATCTCTATTTAAATATATTTTAACATATTGCCTCGCTACCTGCCATATGCAACATAGTTGTATTTTCATGCAACTGAATAATCCGATGAAAAATAATCTACTTCAAAAAGACACGTTTGTGTAATTGAGCTTAATAAATTAAATTTCCATTGATTATTTTAAGAAGACGATGCCAGGTTAAAATTGACCACGTGATTATTCCAATATTTTTGCTATTCTCTGTTCTTATTATTCTTACATTTTGATAATAGAAATTTTTAATTAGCCAGAAGTCGAAATTTACAGATTATTTCTTACAATTGTCCACCGAAAGTTACGTATAAATTCAAAATTATCGTTTCCTTCAAAGAATTGATCTGTCATACGATCGAGACCGGTAACTTTCACGAAATAAACATCAAACGTATTTTTCTCCCGTTGCTTCCGATTTTACTTCGAAATAAAATTTCCGTACAAATACCAAGGAACTAAAGAAGAGAATCTATTGCCTTGGAATTCCCGTTTATCTGAAGGAACACGTGAAATCGTAGTCACGTATCGTCTCGTCTGTCCCTCAATGAAATCGAACGACTTTCATTCAAGATATTTCCACGTTCGTCGCAACGTGACACCGATATTTGAATCGATCAAGTCGATCGGCGTGTAAAAGTCACGGTTTAAGGGATATCCCGTTGGCGAAAAGCGCCTCGGTTAGCTTTAAGTATCGTATAAGTTTCTTTTCTTACATTCAACGCGGACTCATGTAAAACGGATTCCTTCGTATCTGTATAATCTACACGTACAGGACGTGTTACGTTCTTCGTTATGTATTTTGCTTTAGAACCCATTTTAGAATGAAGTAAGGTTATTGTAAAAGCACGTTGCACACAGGGGGTTTCTTGAAACAGAATGAAGGAATATCGCGAGACTTTGGCCGAGTAATGGGTTAGTTTTCTCTTTGAGTCACGTATACGTGATATGTATACAGGGTGAGACATTGCAATTGTGCATTTAAAAGGATTTCTTTGTCTCTGGAAGTGTAAGAGGACGTAGTCAGGAGGATTCGTCTCATTTAACTGAGCGAAGAATATTAAGATGTAATTCCTGTATTACAAATATCTCGACACGAGGCTCAACATTTTGAAGCACGTAACAGTAATGTTACATTAAACGGACTATTTTCTATTAAAATTGTGTAAATTCTTACATCAAAGGATAGAATGATAAATCTTTCATTCTATGTTTCAAAAGCGATATCTACGTGTCTTTTTAACTAATATCGAGAACAAGGACATTGGAAGTAAAAGAAGACAACTGTATTGCGTATTATACACAAAGGTTTTTAAAATATCACTTTTGGAATATAAAGGGAAACATCTACTTTGTCGGGAAGCTTTGTATAGCGCTGAATATTAAATATTTCGAAATGGCAAGGCGTTACATTTTAGTACACTTAGTACTACATATAGTAGTTTTATCAAACATATTAAAATTGTTCGAATTGTTATATCTCTAAAATGATCTTGTATTCGTTTATACGTAATACATTTATTCTTCTATGTTCCTATAATATTCCATTTCTGTAAAGAAATGTGACATGATTTAAATATCAGTTGTCTCCTAAGAAGAATTAAAATCAGTAATATCCTTGAGCTTTATAAAGTTAAGTTTATCTTGCAAAAAAAAAAAAATTATCGACGAAACTTTCTTTATGAGCAACAAAGATTTTCATCTTGTGTAATTATCCAATAAAGTCTTGTTTACAGAAAATTTACCTTTTTAGTTACGTTTGAGTATACGATTTAAATAAATTACAATTAGATTGTAGGGGTAATAATTTTGAGCCATGTTAAGATCCTTACGGTTTTGATAGGAAGCATGTTTTGATTTATCATCCTGATAACCGAGCCTTTCTACGTTTAAACACCCTGTAGATGTATGTGCAACACAAAAAGGCACGATAAATTGTCCATTCACAAACAAAGTTTCAAGGTATTTGCAATATAGCTCTACACAAACGAAGGTTACTACAGGAACTCGTTTATGCGCGACAGCATGACCAATCTTTATATTACCGAATATTTGTTTTATCATACGATGATCAATTACACGTGTACTCGCGAATATTGACATCGCGTATTCATTAAAGATTTCATTACACTGATTTAATTGAACGTCCTGTACCTCTATCTTGTAATCCATTAAACATATTTGACAGCATCATCATTTAACCAGTTGTAGATTGATTCACCTGCGGTATTTTATGTTGTTTTTAAGAATAATACATATATACAAGATGCATATAAAAATTTCATTTTTGATGACCATTAATAACTAATATCTTATACTATAATAAAATAATAATATTATTATTATTATCGATCTATCGGAATCTATTGGAATTTATCAAAGGAAAAGAAAAAATTATATAAAAATCACAATTACGATGATAGTAAATATTTTTTAATCGATCGTAGGAGGTAGTGTGTTTAATGTAAAATTACTATTACACCGATCAAAATGTTAAACCTTGTCACTTTGGAATATTTCATATAGGAATGAAATTTGATAAACTCGATTATTTTCCTAGTGCTATTATCACTGGTGTTTTATAAACGCTATAAAAAGACCGAAATTTGTCAAGACCTTCTTCTTCACAGTACATCTGTCCCCTTTCACGATGTCCCTGTATTTATGTATGTACTTTTTACCTGCTACTCCAAGTTCACATGGAAAGAAACGCTAATCTTTATTGTCGGCCCAGAACCACAAGTACGAGAAACGCGCAACCAGAAGGAGGTTCTCGTTCACCGCGAGAGCTAAAACAAATTACGGTGCCACCACGAAGTGCTGATAAAACAAATAAAATAAGTAGAAATGAATCTTCAACGTGCAATAGCGCTGTCAACAATGAGAAATGTGTTAACAATACATTTCCCGCTGATCACGTACAAATGTATATTTAACTGCTGATCACATAAAAAGATACCGAATACTTTTTCGGTCGTAGAAAGTTTCTTCGATGAATAATTTCAAATTACGTATTATAACATAATCGTTAAATTTTTTACGTTAATACTTTTTCCGAGGCTCTGTATATTGCCAAGATATCAGCCATAATTTATTATTACAGTACATCTATTGGCTACTGAAAAACTGCAACAAGTTTTACTTTGTTTAATATCGTATAGTATAAGGTGAATGAAATAATAACTTACAACGAAACGATTAAAAAATAAAAACAGTGTAAAATATTTAATTTGTACGGTACACGAGAAGAACACGGGTCCTATTTTTGTTACTTTCTTGATTTCGAGCAACTTGTTGGATTCTCAACTATAGTTAACAAATCCTGGAAATTTCTCAAACAATCAAGTAAAGAATCATTTTCGAGATGTTTATCAGACACCAATTATTGTATCCTAAAATTGCTTATCACATCTTTTGCATTTATTCATTTGCATTAAATATCAGCAGGTGATCCAATATCGTGTAACATCATTTAACGTAATTGGCAAGCAAGTGAAAATATGTACAAACATGTACTTCCACGTGAAGTCCGTCAAACAGGATGAGGAAGAATATTTTAAATGTTTTAATCGCAAAAATAAGAATTTCGTGGGTGGACGGACGATTCATGTGGTCGAATTTTTACGTTCGATCCGTAGATGTTGGGGCATCGTTCGGAATGAGAGCAATAAAAGTGAATTATTCTCTTGCTGCGTGGGCGATACTTGCGTTACATACAGGCGCGCTTGTATTCGCACACGTATAGCTAGTTTCACGTGCGTATAACCGGTACAACACACGTTTGGGTCTGTGCATACTGTAGACTATGCACAACGATATTTTTAGTCGTCGTGACCGCCATGATGAGAGAATTTCTCGAGTAGAGGCGGATCCCATAACATGCGTGTCACGCGCCTTTATGCACCGTAACGTCCATGTAACGTTTCGGATGAACTTTTTCGAAAGCCATCATCCTATCTGGGCCAAGTTTATACCAGCCGAGGTCCCATGTTTTTTCGCGCATATTCCTATGCATCCTGAGATAGAAAAACGGAGGAATGTTAGGATTATCTGGTTCCGGGGGTAATACAATTTCTGCGAATCATGAGCAATTTCACTGGCGTTTCATGGAATTCTGTTGACTTGCAAAGGTTTTGAATACAGGTGGCAAGTATCAGGAAGCGATTCTTTCGGGATTTGGTAAAATTCCTTTCACCTGTAGACGGGAAACACCCTTCATAAATACGTAGAAATTACGTCCTCGAATTCCAATCTCTCGAATTTTTATTTTCGTTAGAAAAGGTTGTTAATGTTTCACTTGAGAAACGATTACATAATCTGGTAGAAAAACTATGAGATAAGTATTTTGGATCCTTTTCAGCCTCGTTGAAAGACTAGAACAGTAACAAAATTAGTTTCTGATAAACGATTCGATTTATCTATGGTAATTTGGCCAAATACAATTAATGGGAAAAAGGATATACTAAACAATATAAATATTAGTAAAATAGTTTCAGGAACAACAGGTCTTTGCATACTTCATGTTATGATATATTATGAGCAATGCAGCAATATTTTACAATTATCAAGGTTAAGGAATGAGCTTTATCTACATATGAAATAAATGCTTTAAAATTCATAAGCATGATATATCGTTCATATAGCGTCGGAATATCAAGATTACGGAATAAATTCGGTATAAGTAGTTCGTGCTGAATGTTTTGAAAGATGTTGAACGATCTATGAGTCACTATCAAGTTTAGGTATACATATAACGTTGTAGTATATCAGTGTTGTAAAATAAATATCGCCGATCGAACATAATATCTCGGCGCTTAAATTATTCAATAACGTACGATCAGCATTTATGATTTTATTTCTTATATTTGTACAATACTACGAGCGGAAAACCATTAAACGAGAGATAATTTAACACGAGGATCATCCGGAGACATTTTTTCGCGACCTCGCGTGCGTTGGATAATGCATTACGTAAACGTTTTCGTTCTTAATATTCCAGCATGATGATAGTGTGGCTTGAATGTAATGAGTAGTGACACTAAGCTGGCATTCGATGCTTTACCACATCGATGCAACCACTCTCTCGGCAAATTTAATTTATAGCCACGTTCAATTAATGTTTTTTCTACCGCCGGAGAATATTAATCCACTTATAATCAGCGTTTTATATGGTCATAGAAAGCTGTGAACGATCGCAACAAGTGCACGAGTCATCCTGAATTATAAATTTACATATACAGCGACTCACGAAAGTATTTGAACGCTTATAGAAAGCTTTGACGTATATGTACATATATACGAAACTTTTCTCATTTTCATTAGCAGTGTGTTGAATAGACCGTGAACTTCTTTGCAATCTTTAAAAATATAACTGAATAAATGAAATCGAAACAGCGATTTGTTTATTAAATGTTACAATAAATATACTACTCTGGATATTTTATATACAGGGTGGTTGGTAACCGGTGGTACAAGCGAAAAGGGGATGATTCTACGTGAAAAAAGAAGTCGAAAATGTAGAATAAAAATTTTTCGTTCGAGGCTTTGTTTTCGAGAAAATCGACTTTGAATTTTCGTTTGGTACGCGTGCACTTTATCACGTCTCGTTATAACGGATCTCACTGTAGATCGTTGTCTCGATGGAAAAATTAAAAAAAAAAATTTTTTTTCTACATTTTCGACTTCTTTTTTCACGTAGAATCACCCCCTTTCCGCTTGTACCACCAGTTACCAACCACCCTGTATATAGTTTCGCATATTATGTTCAAAATTTCACACAAACGCGTAAAAATTGTAATGCAGTAGCTCAGTGGTTTGACTCTCGCGATTACATTGACAAAATTTGGAAAAAAAAAAAAAAGAAACCGAAGGTGTGCATAGAAAAATATTTAAGTAGTAGTTCATTGTTCGTTATATTAATATCGGTATATAATAATATGATTATTCATACCTTATATTACTTTTTCAACAAAATAGTAAGCAGTTTGTATCTTCGATACACATTTTTAAATTGGTTCCAAATTTGACCAACGTCAGTATCATAGTCGTATCTCGTTACAGTGCTTAGAAAATTTGAAAATGTTTTACACAATACACGCATAGTATATATGTATACATGTAAATGTTTCATATGGCAAGTATTCAAACAATTTTCGTGAGGAACTATCGGATTGGCAATTAATTTTGTCAGTAGGTGGTATTGACAAAATTCGTAATCACTTAATTGCCAACCCAATATTAGACTGTTTCGATAGGTATCAGGTAGTGTTCATTGGATGAGAAAAGTAAACACAAGCGATTAAAATCGTTGTTTATTTCATACGTCCTAGACTTATATCAACACACAATACTTTTGCCATATATATATGTGTGTATAATAGATGTGATACTGACTCGTTGATACATGACTCCTTGTCATGTGTAATGGAAATTGTGCTGTTTAGAAACTTCATCGATCAACTTTATAAATCGAGGAGCACAAAAAAATGATGACGTTAAAAGCACTGTTTTCTAATTATCAATTATTATTTACGTGATTTTCTTGCGACGAATGAACTTATAGAAGTAATCATAAATCATTTGTTTCTAAAGAATCGAGTATCGATCGTGTATACTCATATAATGAAATTCATTCTAGGAGGTTCGATTAAAGATCACGAAATTTTGAACAAGTTTCACAAATACAGAATGAATTTTGTACGAAAATTTGTTTTTATTCGTTTACATACGGCTCAGGTAATGGAAGTTTGACGAACAGCGAACGTGATATAAAATCGAATTCCATTGCAGCCACGTGCGTTGAACGTTAATCCACTTATAATGAGAACATAACACGGTGAAAATCTCTTAAACTGTGCTTAAATGAATATTTCTGACGACTATAACAGCTGCACGAAGGACGCGTTAAAGCGATTATAAATTGTAAAATAAATCACAGACGAGAGAAATCGAGCACCTTTTCTTAAAATTTTTTAAATCTCCTACAAAGACGTGAATATTATTATGAAGACGCGCAAATATATCATCAACAACGATTCTCAACTTCTATGAAACATGGCGAAATTCCGCTGTATAACGAATATTATCTTCCTCAATCATATATACATATATACAATATACATATATACAATATAAATCATATATACGTATATGTGCATATATACAATCCCGCGATCATTTTTCACAAAAATCCTAAACAGCTGAGAAAGGAATATTTCATGCATTGTCCCATTCATCGTCGTCAATTTGATAGTTTGAAAGACTTCCCTTCGAAAGGCCTATTCATAGATGATTTTATTTTTCTAGGAAACCAGTCAAATTCTAAGGGCACATTCGAAAGAATGTAAATAGACGGTCTGTAGAGACGGGGATATTACCCCCTCTACCTCCTAATCCTCGCAAGATCTCGCAAGTTTGCTTGTTTCTATTTAGTAAACACTACACAGAGGTCGACAACCAGAATGTTTGTAACGATGTAAACACACAGAGGTAAGGACGGGCAAATTTTCTTCCCTAGATTCGTAGGTACATATGTAAAATTTGTATCGTAACGTGCTATAGAATCAGTTCGTTCCGTGCACGTTGGGAGAGCGCGTGCGTGCCCGTTTGTTCGGTCCCTGTCCCTTTCTCTCTACCCTCTTACGGTTTTCACCCCTTCGCGAGCGTGACCCTAGCGCGACCTGCCTATACGATCTCTGCGTACGGTGCGTGTATGTCGTGTGTGATATAGTTGTGCACGGTAAAACGTGTCTTGAAAGGACTCACCACGTTGGATACGTGCCGCCAAGCTTCAAGGTTCGTGCACATAATACCCCAGTGAAGGAGAAGGTAGACAACGAGAACCATGGTCGTGAAGAGGAGCATCGTGATCACCTTGTAGTGGTACATGAAACCAGGCAATCGTCGGACGTTCATGATCCTGAGGTTTTCTTCTGTTCAGGGTAAGTCGAAGAATATTTATCACGTTTCTTCTGTCCTCTTTTTTCTCTCTTTCGTTTACTCGCTCCGGAATATTCGTCAATATCTGCGATGTCGTCGTTCGCGTTCGATGTATCCCTTTCTTTACCAGTTGTCTCGTCGACGACGTCCTCGACGGCGCATCGTGAGGACGTCTCGCGTTTAACCTGTTCGCGATTCGCTCATTCGCTTGACTATTTTTCCGAGCGTTATCCCGACGACACGATCGTCGTCCGACCGGTGCCGTACGCTTGTGGCAATGCGGCATAATCTGCGGCACATGCTTGCGTCGCGACGCCGCGCCTCTCGCGGCGAATCTTCCGATAGCGTCTGTTGCGCAGGCTCGTATTCATTTAGACTAGTTCACGGAAAAATTCGAATTTCGCTCGATCACCGTTATAACACACTGTGCCGTTCTTCCGCCAACGATTCCTTCGTACAGTCGGTGATTTAATATTTTGGGGACGGGGAGGGCGATGGGGTAAAGGTTAGAACCGTTGAGAGGTTATTTTCGAGGTGTTTTCATACGATGTTTGTGTAAATGACGCGAAATTGGCGATTTAATTTAGGATTTGCGTACACGGACAGATTCCCCGATGATACTCGTACGTTCTCGGATGTAGGTGAAGCTGGTTGGTTATTTTGATTGGAGAGCTTTCCTTTTTGTATCGATTATTTGTGTGGAAAAAGTCATACGAGTCTCGCTTTACGTTGTTTGATATAACCGGTCTCATATAACGTTTAACCTCCTTCAGGGTAAATTTATTTAAATTAGATAATATTTACTTGAATCATATTTACAGATATTTGATGAGTTGGATCGATATTGGAGGATATTTTTAATTATCTGAGAAAAATGTTGTACGTTATTGTACATATTTGGCTATTATATATCTTTGGAATCATGCTTGAATAAAACAACATGTACATATACATGTACGCGTATCGTATGTATGGCTCCCTTCAGGGATTAATTGTCCACGAATGTGCTGATCAATTATAATATTAAGTATAGAAAAGAAAATAATAAATTAACGAATAATTTGTTTGAAGCAAAGTAAAAAGAATATACTAAATCATATTATATTTTATCGATGTTTTTTAATTGAAAATTTTACGAAAGTTTATTCGATTTTATCAACTATTACAAAATTGGCACGTTTCTCGCATTAATTTAATTTTCTTATTTTTATGACGTGTCTCATCGTAAATTCTACAAGCAATTGTCATAGATAGAACCTATTTCTTCTATAATTTATCACTTTCATTACACTTTCGCGATAGACAGTTAGGTGTAGTGATGTATTTACATTGAATGGAATCGAATTACACTAAAGAAACAGTCGCATTGTTTTCTTCAAATTGCGTTTGAAGATTAGCTCGGCGAAGATTTCACATGCACGTACGACGTTGTATCTCTAACTGTTCTACATTGCTTGCTACTGTAGAAATTTTTTGCTGGCTCATCATCGTTGTACATGTGCACACTCTAGTTTTACGATAGTGTGGATATGTTCGAAACGAACGAGGGGAGCTTTTAATTGGAGGTCCAGCTGGTGCTGCCTCCTTTATCGTGCTACGAGATAGACGTTACAAAAGTTAGAACGACCGTTGATGCAATCAGCGTGAACTTCTTGGAAAATTTGAATATAAAGAAAAGTTTTTTTTTACGAATTTAATTTCTCGACTCTTTCTATATGTACTTATTACTTATTTATCACTTATTTTATGGATTATTCAAATTTTTTTATTCGATAAAAGTATACTCAAATTTTTCTTGCATCGAATACATTTTTAAGGAAATTAGGTTAGGAATTAGGTTAGGATAAGGAGGTTAGGATAAGGTTAGGATAAAAAATTGATTAGTATTCCAGAATTTGAACATACAATTAAAACTGAGCCATTTATTGCAGAAGCAAAAATCGATCTTTGTTGTGCAGTTGATGTAATTGCTTGTGCTAGTTACAAAGTCAATTTTACGGTATTCAATGCGTATGAGTATTTCTTAATTATGAAATTGTTATTACATACTTAACATTTATGGATGTTACTACACTTATATTATTCTTAAACTCATAAAAAATGGGTTCAGAAATTCTTGCTTTTTATTTCGTAAGATGTTACATTTTTCGTGTCATAATAATATTCGGTAAAAATAAGATCTGTAATAGAGATATTTGATAAGATCATTAATAGAATCCTTCTAATTAAATAGCTCAACATTCTCTGTATTTGACATTTATAAACCTTTTAAATTTATAAATGTAATAATAATGAAAAATCACATATCTAAGTAACCCATTCAGATGTAACATTTTATCTTTATTTCAGTTAATCGATTATCTATTATCTTTTAAATTATTCCACATATCCGAATACATTTTCTCAAATTAATTCGTACATCGTTCTTCTTCACCCCATCTACTCACCCCTATACACGAAGTATTTTAACGTAATCGAATATAATAACGATATGATATTATGTTTCATCCCTGTAATTCAGTAAGATTCAGTACATCCACACCATTTAACATTTTTCCAAGCAAAGTTTTTACATCACTCTCATCCGCTCTTATACAATAATAATAAAAAGTCACATTTTTAACTAATTTAGGAAAATCTAACATACCTAAATCATCTAAGTAGCAAACTTGTCAAATTATTTCCAATACGCGAATACATCGTGTTGAACTTTTCCAATATATTAAATATCGAATATAACTATCCTCATCCGTACTCACAAAATACTTCAACGTTACTTTCTGCGCGTCAATTACATCAATTGACCGCTCGTGTACCACTAGCGTTGCGACAATACTGTTGATGATATGGTAATTGTTCCTTCTATCGTTTTCACTGATAAATAAACCTACATTCGTTGGATTTAGATTTCTCAAAAATTTGTTCAAAAGATACCAAATTCACCGTAGAGGTTCAAAATGAAAACTGTCTCGCGATACTTCTTCCATATTTTCCCTTATTGCGCAACATCCTAGTTTCAACTTCGTCGCCCTATCTCAAACTTTATTAGAACTTTTACAATTTCGACAGAAACCTGGTACGGCCACTGGTGTGGCTTTCGTGGGTCGTTCTTAAACCGCGTTCGCGAGTCATCTTCCGTTTCCCCTCCCTTGGCGAAGCGTGCGTTGGCCGAATCTCGCAGAAACGATTCGTAGCAGTTTCCAAATCGCGCGCGGTCCCGCGTATCGCGAAAGAGGGACGCACCTGCATGCTGCTCGGCGCGCAGCTGCGACCTTCGACGCCCTTGTGCCGGCGGTCGTGCTACGCGACGCCCGTCCTCGTCATTTTTACGCCGGACGCACGCACGGCCACGCGCGCGGTTCGATCGTCCGCTCTGCTTGCTTCCCGTTAAGACGCAGATCCCGGCCGTTCTCCGCGTTTCTCCACCGTCACGTTCTCCCGTAACGCGAGACAAACAGTGTGCTTTCACCCCCGTGAACGCTGCTACTTCCGCCGAAGCATACCGGTGCTGTCAGCCGTGTCCTCGCGAGTGCATTTCGCTAAACGGCCCTCTGGAAGGGGCACCAGTGAAAGGATCGCCTGGCGGAAAGTCGGTGAGTGCCGCGCGAACCAGCACGCGTTCGCTTCCACGCTTCTTCCTGTTCACTCACCCTCCGCGACATCGTGTACCTGCGCAATAGGTTTAAAGGGCCTCATAGGGAACGCTTCAGGAAATTATCTGGATTTTTTTTGTATGATTTAATAAACGATTTATAGGAAGTGATAGAGCATTAGTGAATTGACACAAGTGACGACGTTGCTGGTTATAGAGTTTTGTTATACAAGCTTTTTGCGATTATTGCAGCACAGTGCTGTTGAATAGAAATTGTAAGAAATCGTCAAACTCGTATGGAAATTTAGCGAATGATAATGTCAGCGAACTGACAAGTGATACGTTGCTACGTATGTTACACGATATTCTCTAAATCTGTAGAATACAAATTGTAGCTGATTCTCAACATTGTATAGTAACGTAAGAAATGAATAGCATTTTAACGAACTGATAAGTGACGCGTTGTTGGTTATGGAGCTTTATTACGCGGTATTTTATAAGTACAGCGATACGATTTTTACCATACAAATTGTAGAAAATCGACAACTTTGTACAGCAAGTTATTAAACGATAATGTTAATAAATTGACAAATATCGTGTTATTGTTTGTAGACTTTTGTCGCACGAGTAATTCGTATAATTTTTACTATTTCAAACGAGATAATTAACTGGATCGTAAGTTTGTAAAATTTACTTGTTGAGCTTGACTTGGTTTAGTAACAAGCTCGCAACTATTGTGCAAAAATATTAAGCACATGCGATTTGTAAAGTTTTTTTTTGTATAATATTAGTTTAATTAGGTGAATCAATTTTTTTTATTGCGTTAGAGAGGAATTCGTCGAGATGAAGCGGCGATAGTGACAAAGCAGGTGTTAATGTTTATGACATTGGTAACAGTTATATTTGCAATGTTGTTCAACATTTTAACTTTCAGTTATATTTTTGAATAAATTAAAAGTTATACGTTGTTATAGTTGTTAATATGAAATAAGCGAAAAGTCCGACTGTTTTACATCTATGTCTTACAATTGAATATGTATGCTCTATATTTGTATCTCCGTGATAACATACAATCGACGATTTTGTTTTCTCTTAACCGATGGTGTTAACTGTTTCTGTTTTGATTACTGCTAGGGTACTTGATAGAAGTAGGTGTCAGATTGTTTTCAAAGGGAAGCCTAACTGTAACGAAGATATACATGTATATACTTGTTTTGATGATTGTGTTTAATTTTGTCAAGGGGAATGTCAAGTGTCTGTGTTGATTGACATTGAAACAGATAAGCAATCCTTCGTTTGCATTATACGAAGCAACTGTTAGGGCGTATAAAATTGTCTAATTTATTCTTCGATTATTTAAAAATGAAGTATCCAACATCTTATTTATAATGTTGTCTCTATGACTCGTAATACAAATATACAAACAATACAAATTGATCATCCATGATTGTTACGCGATATTTTTACATATTTAATAAATAATATTTTTACAAATTCTACGTGAATTTATATCTTAGTACAAATCTCGTTCTTCTATCTAATAGACGATTCTAAAAATATTATCGATCTATTTAAATATTTGTCTTCGTCCCACATGTGTCTTAAATATATGTCACGTCGTGTTTTTACAGGAGAACAATTATAAATAGTACTGTGAGAAGCACGCTCGTGATCAAATCTATGTATAAATTCGCGTGTATTATTATTTCGATATTACGCAATAATCATCCTCGTGGCTCATCGTCGGTGATTACCTTCGAATTTTAATATCATCGATGCCATATGTGCGGAAACATCGAACAAAATTTAATTACTGGATAAATATATACTTTTAAAGGGGATGAATCACGGATTGTTCATGTTTATCGCGAATATCGTAAATTACCCACATCTTTCCCCCTATCTGATCACCTTTGTATTCCAGTTCAAATTATTCTCCACATAATTATATTATTAACAATATATTTCTTGTAAAGAGTTGCATAAGAATGGACGAGTTTCAGTCGGTAGTCGGACAGACAACTTTCGATAACTTGTCTAATCGCTCGCCATTTGCGCTCAGATTTGCTGTCCTTTCCATCGTAAAAACTACTCGCTATTAAACTCCCTATTAAAATTCTCCTTAATATACGAGCGAAAAGTAAAAGTAATTGTCAGTTAATGTTAATTAGAAACAGAAATTTTCAAAAACTTTGAAACCAACAAATCTTTGAAACCTCAAACAAATATTTGTCACTATTATAAACGTTTACGTTTGATGAGTAACAAAATGAATAACTTTGTAGTACCACGTGATCTGTGGATCATTTTCGTGTTTTGAATTATTTATCGAATATTAGGTCATCCCATAAGCAATGCTACCGTTCGTTTTCATGCAACGAGGAATTTCTATTTTCACGATGTAATTCTATCTCTTGTAATCCTTTATTTTTAAAATACTTTAATGTAGTAGCAAATTCCATTATTCTAAATTCGAATTTCGAGAAAACCGCATTCCTTGCAAGATGACCCGATATTTTTCGATGAAACGTAAATATCATATTTTTCACAGATGGATATTTCGTTTCTTACATGCGAGTAATTGAGAATCGGTTTAAGGCACAGATACACGCATGCCTGTGCTTCTGATCCACTTTCCAATGCAATTGAAAGAAATCTAATAGATCGCTGCAGATTCGTATCGTGTTACGCACTCTTACAAGTGTGAACGCACGTATTGCGTTTCGATACAGGAGCTTTCTCAGATATCGAACAAATTAATGCAACTGATAGCAGGAAATGTTACGTAGCGTTCTTGTTCCGCCACGATTCGAGCCTCTTATCATCCACGATAAGATCTATGCAACATTGATCGTCTTGACGTCAATTCACAAATACAACGAATTAAAGTGAATTAGAATATTCGACATTTTCAGTCGTTTCAATTGATCGATGTATTTATATATATGTAATTGAATCGATTTGAAGCCTGTATTTCGCAGCATTCGCTGGATTTTCATTAAGAACAGTTTCCAGTTATTTATTTCGTTTCTTTACTCGTGACAGATTTGATTTATTTATTTGTACATTTTCCTTTCGTAAATTTAATTAAGATTATTACAATCGCTGTTTCATTTTTAGTCGTATAATTTAATTAATTAATTTTCTTTGTCTCACGATGACTAATTCAATTTTCAATATTAATTCACGTATTTGTCTCAAATATTCGCTTCCGCGTATAAAATATTATATTGCTTTCAAATATTTCAATTTCCATTATTTTTCCAAATTTACACGTTCAATCGCACTTTCTCAATTTTCAGAATAAAATATTTCGTAATAATTGGATATTTCACGAACTCTCGATGTTATATCCCCCAGTGAAAGATCAGTGAAAAAAAACCGAATGAAATTTCTACAGCGAAAGATAGAGAAATTTTCTACGAAATCTCAAGAAATTTAACAGCGACAAACATACGTGGGTTAACGTAATGAAAATTCAGAGAAGTACTTTTAGATAGCCGGCGATCGATTTGTTTGCGATCCAAGCGGAAACGCGGAGAATCAATCAATGCGTTCGCAGTCCAAGAATCCTCCCTCTACCAACTCGCCACTAACGCGTGTTCGTTCGTTATTCTTTGATGATGGTGCGGCACGTACTTGCTGCGTGTCAGTTTCTCGCATGTACATGCACTCCGATTGTTTAAATAACAGAAGATAGCATTGTTACCGCTATTCTCGGCTGTTCCGATTAACCATCGGGATTTTCCTAACTTACGAGATTGCCCCGCCTGTTGCAGATGTTCATGCGTGCTGTTGGTAGATCGATTATTGATAGAAATATGTATACTGTCTTTTTGGTTTTCTGTTTATTCCGCGATACGTTTATTTGATATGCATAGCAGCAGTATCATAGAACGTTGTTGTGGAATACTTATCGTATCCTACACGCGCTAGAAGTTATATTAGTTAATCTTAATACACGTTTTTGTGTCATTTTTTATGAGCGATCACATTCGCTTGAAATAGATGTGTGGAAATCATGGCAAGTTGCGTGATTTTTATTTGTTGATAGTTCTAGTTATCGAGTTTAGTGTTATGTATCGTATATTACATATGAAATATTTATGACACGTGCACATAATTTCAGTGTCGTGTGCAAATGCATATGCAGTTTCGCCAATGGTCCTCTGTCCTAGTGAAATTTCTTTTCGATAGGAATGTATTGAGCAGATTTACTAGTTTGGAAATTATCTTGTTTTCCTTTTCTAAAGGACGTGGATAGATTTTAAAATACAATTTTTTACGCAAGTTTGTAATATTTACAGTGACGAGTATTATAGGAAGCTAGAAGGTAGTTTCGATAAAGTCACGATAAAGGGCAATTTTTATGTTAAAAATTATTTACAGTTTCGAATTTTCTGAAACTTATTTTCTATTATAAATCAGTGAATTATGTGGTTTGTATAAATTTAAGAGATTGAAAGTAAACTAATTAAATAATCGTAACAAAGTGATTGTGTAATATGTAAAATAATTTTGAGTAATTATTGATATATACTAAACGTATTAGTCTTAGTCTAAGTAATTTTAAAATATCTGTTATACCATTAATGTCCTTTATTTGTTCTTTATTTCGCACAGTAAATACAAATATTTGATGCTCTCAGTGGAAAAGTCATTGTTCTCTATTAGAAATATTTACAGTTAGTCAGGTTTATCCTAAAGTCCCAAGGTTCCCTTACAAATACGTGAACCCCACGTGAACTTCGCGTGAACCTCGCGTGAACCTCTCTCGATAATCAGGAATTAACGAAGTTTTCTAGAGAATAACAGACTGGCTTCATGTTAAGACCCGTATAAGGTTCCTCGCGCGTGTTTTACAGAATGTTCGAAAAAGTGTAATTGATGTTCAGCCGCGAATGAGCGGCTAATTTACTTCAACGTCGGTGTGCATAATCTGACCATTCATTAAGTCTCTAACGAGAACCTCATAATAAAAGGGTTAACTTGATGAAGTTACGAACTTTCTCAAATACCGATTAAGCGTGAAAATGTTTCTTTTCACACTTATTTAAACGATCACTTGCTTTCCTCATTTAAGAATTTAAATTATGAAATAGAATTTTTCTAAACTTAAAATGAATTTAATAATAAGTTGCGCATCGTGTATAATCCTACAGTGAATATTAATAATAATTGCTCGGTGTAATTAATTAAATCCAAAAATGTAATGTAATAGGAAGAAAATTTACGAGCACGTTCGCATCTTCACATCGATTGAACATAAAATTACAAACATATATCAGTAATATTGGTTTCAACAGTAGTAATAGTATTAATAGCATCATTAGTGTCGTATAGCTTTAAGATTATTATGGTGGTCTTATCAATTATGGTATCGATCGAAGGAAAATTATGACGGTATATTATCTGGTATTGGGTTTAACAGCTTCGGTGTTATTCATCTACATATAATAAGGGTATAAATATACTGCAATATATTTTATTTTACCTGGTATATTATCTGGTATTGGGTTTAACAGCTTCGGTGTTATTCACCTACATATAATAAAGATATAAATATACTGCAATATATTTTATTTTACATATATCGATACATATACTATACCGAATTAAAATGAATATCGCAATAATTGTATTCTGCTAATAATATGCTTCAAACGTGATAAGGGAAAATCTGTTATTCGTTTCGATTGACAATATTCTGTGGAACATTCTGGACATTATTGATTTTCGTTGATAGAAAGTGGAGTCTTTTGTCTTGCTATCTGTGTATATATTTTTATCGACTCACTGGCGAATCTAATTGCCTTCATACACGTGACTAACAAAACTTTCTTACGTAATCTCGATTTGAAACAACAAATTTTCTTGCAATGCTTATCAATTGTAAATGTGTTTACTTCATTATCATTGATCGACGTAATTATCAGACAGTTGAACAATTTTGCGCGAAATGCAACAACAAATTTATTGAAAAATGAATACAGATAGGGGACACGATAGCGCTAGCAACAATAATAATGATAATTTCTATTTGAGAACATGTACCGACATCATGCTGTCGTCTTTAATCGTAATGGTTACCAATTTGCAAATGTTACATTAAATAACATGAAATCGTTCGTTTGAGCGATTCTTTGGTTGCAATATCTATGTACATATAACGAAACGATAGAAGAGTTGTACGTGTACGTTGAATGAGAAAAAAAATAAAACGACTATTTAGGAACAGCTCATAGGCTCTGGAGTCCAAGAAACTAATTTTTGGAATTTTTGTCTGTTTGTACTCGCATCGCGTAAAAACTACTGAACGAATTTTGATGCCATTTTCTCTATTGTATAGTTTAGTGTCTGGGATATGTTTCATCTCCATTTGTTCCGTAAAAGCTGAGAAATAGCTTGGTATCTGAGTTGAACACGCTCCCATGTTTGGTCAAGCAATGGTCATTGTTTACGCCGTGTTTGTTCTAAAATCGAGTCTTTTCATAATTTAATATCTTTTGCCACGGAGAATAACCTAACTGTCAGTATAAAAAATATGTAAATAGTTTATTTATAAAAATTTATTTGTTTAAAAGTGGTTCTCTATATTAAATAGTCCAGGCGAACGAAATCATGGGCAAACGATAGTTTTATATATAATATATAATCAAATTGCGGTATAATTTAGCATAAATTAAGGGTGAAACTATTAACAAACTAAATTATTTCGCGTGATTATCGCATAGTCGCATCGGAACTATATACACAATGTACAAAAATTGTAATTAGTATGCGTATATTTATGCATTCATGGGAAACACGAATATATAAAAATACATAAAATATTCACAGTATAGTAGTCTATATAATATTTAACGAATGAATATCATCTCCTGTTAGACTCCATTCCTTTGATTGTATCGAAAAGAAGCATAAATTTGCATAAGTCTCCGCAGTGTAATTACGATCAATGTACTGAGAAGCACACTATATGATCGCTAAAAAAAATTTAATCGAAAATTACCCATAATTTAAAGTACAAAGTTATTAAATACGAGTAATTGGAAAAAAGATAATTAAATACTCATCTGTAGAAAGTTACGATAATTGGAATCTGAGGGAGCGTTTCTCAACCAGCCAATTATCTCCGCGTAACAATCTTATTAAATCACACTACCGTCCCTCCGATAAAATATACACCTATGACTCTTGCACTTTTGCAATTTTACGTTGTCAATTTGCAAAATAGAAAAATCCGCTGCCGTACCTACAAATGACACAGTAGGTGTGACACGTATACGGATGACCGGTTGCAATTTATTTTCGCCAACAGGTATCCAATTTCTTGGCAGGTCTCCGTCCGAAGGCCAAGAGTTTAGCCGACATATAGCAGCAACGCGGTGTATCGCAATCAAGAATAAAATTTGCCCGTATCTCGCTAGTCTGGCCGGCCACGACCTACGACCAGGTGTATAAGGGTCGCCGGTGGAATCCCTCATAGGCGTCTAGGTTGTCGACGCGGTAAAAAGGAGCGAGCATAGTCTTTGATGTTAGCGGCCGAGTCGCCGAGGTTGGGCTCCATTTCGACCTTTGATCCCCTCCTGCGTGAGTTCACGCTCGTGTTCGCGGGGCTAAGCTTGGCGGAGGTGGCGCGAACGACGACCTCGATTCGACGTCACGTAGTTTCGATTGATCGTGTCAGCCTTTCGTCGACCTTTAAATCGTGATTCGTCACGTGGACGCGTCAGGTAGACCCTTGTGGAAGCAGGACGCAATTTGTTAGGTTCCCAGTCGCGGTTTTACTTCACGCGAATCAGAAAACAGGCCGACCGAGTCCTGTCGATTGCTTTGACCTTCAAAGACGGAGAGAGAACTGCATGACGGGAAGCGTCGAATCGTCGCAATCGATTTCATACCACTGTTATTCGTAAGATCGTCGGAGACCTTCCTTCTTCCTTCTCGTTGGTAATGGGTGTCTTCCAAGTTGTCACGCGGAGATTCAGGTTAGCGAGAGGGGTATTTACGGATCATCAAGTTTGTAAAACGGCCGGCGATTTTCAAGTCGTAAGTGCTACGCGAGAAAGCGTAGCTGAAGTAAGTAAGAAATTACAGTCCTTGGTCACTGGATTAGAACTGAAAACTTTCAGTATTCTTTGCGGTTCTTTTCTTAGTAAGCTCGAGGAGCGTGAGCGAATTCTATTAAATCGTTACGGTATACGTTATACACGTACGTTAACGAAAGTATTTGGACACTTAGGAAAATTGATGTAGGTACACGTAATATTATGTGTATTATACGAAACATTTTGAAATTTCACTGGCATTTGAAAGCAGTCTAAAAATATATATAAATTTCAAGATATTTTGTGGAAGTTAAGACATATAACGCACACGTAACAATACACATGATATATTTTCAAAAGGTTTCTATAAGTGTTCGAATACTTTCACGAGCTACTGTACATGTGTACGGTATGTGTTTTTTCTCGTTTGCTTTTATTACATTACAGTGTTTAATTATATTCCCTCCATTATGCACCGCATAATATTTTTTTGAATTCTTTATATCCTCGTTTTTTTGATAAGAATCCCGAATTTTAATGTAGCGATCGAGAATGCATACGAAGATGATTGGACCAGATTCCGAACATTCCCAATGGCATTCACATCGAGTGAATTGTCTGACATGATATAGTATTATATGTATTTATATGCATAGTAATAAATCAAACAAATGAAATAATATATCATATATGATCGTCTACGCATATAGCGATAGTTCAGACAATCAAGGACAATTTTCAGTTGATGTGTTGTAGTATGTATTTCTATAATGTATTGTAGTTAGAAAAGAGAATTTTCTGAGGAATCTCTTTGAATAAATTCTCGCTCCATTAATAGATAGTTTTGTCGTTTGGAAGTATTTTGACATTTCCGTCAGGAATTTATTCAGCTGAGAGTTATAAGAGAGCATCAGAATGGATTGTGCTGAATGCATAAGGCGTATATGTATAGTTAGTTGATTAATAGCAGTCATATGTTTGGAAGTTTTCATCATCTGTCGTCAGTCTGTTGACGAACTTTGGAGATACGTACGAGATTGATGGAAGCTCGTTAATTATTTTATATGTTAATCTTGATGCAAATGATGAAGCACCGATGAGAATGTTATATCATTTTGAATGGTCGATATGGATTTTCATTCCTGTCTTTCACGAGCAACTACGTATTACTCTCTTTCTTATTCGTACAATTACAGACTTGTGCAGTGAGTATCAATCAAAATTTAACGAATGATTTGTGTTCAATAAAAATTGTACTTACCATAAATGATAACCCCAATCGATTTTTCCTGTAATCATATAATATATTAAAGGAATAATTTATCAAAATTTGCAACAATCAAATCCTTTGGTTGAACTTTGATTCACATTTTTAGAAATGTTTCTAAATAAAGAATTTTCCATCGAATCGTTTACTAAAATTTATAACAGGCTACCTATTCAAACTTGTATCGATTGTGAAATCGTTAGAAATATTTTCAAATATTTTATCAAATATTTTCAAACGTTAGTATAGTCGATTCTGTAAATGCGAGAATTAGACGAATTCTCTTGTTTATCTCTCGTAATGCAGTTCGCCAAGTATACATCGCTTTTCCGTCGATTATTTCTGTTATTCTGTTTCATTCGATGGGTGTGATTACGTCAGCGAAAGTCACCTTGAACCAGAGGGTTGCGTTCGATCCAACTGCTCTGGGTGGATTTTAGTTCCTGAAAGTCACCACGAGGCGTAAGCTCCTCCCACGATTCTCCATGTGGTAGTTTCACTCGGTTTCCTGTGTACGATTTGGAAAGGTCATCTTGAAGAGGTCGTTCTCCTTCGTACGGATTAGTTCTTCACCAGAAAAGTAATAGGAAAAGAACGGCTCAGGATTTAACGGCATCCAGATTTCGTTTATCGTACCTAGCTCGTATAACGTTGTGTAGCTTCTCTGATCGTAAAATCTCGTGAAATAGCGTTCCGTTGTCGATGCCTTCGTTCTTTTTATTTATTTTAAGAGAAATCTAAGCGTTCCTTAATTTTGTGGTTACAAGCATTTTTTTATGTTATCCGAGAGTAAACTGAATTTTGTGTTTATGCATCGGTTAAAATTTAGGTTGTGAAAATATTTAGATAATTACCGTGGAAATAATATTTAGATAAGATTGGTGAAAATATTTGAATAATTGTGGAGATTTCTGGAGATTTTTTAACATTGTTTGACAACATTGACATTGTTTGTGAATATTCGTATATGGTGTCAACTGTAAAATATTAAAACCTGAATGATAATCGAAATTTAAACGGTCAAAGAACGCAGTCTTTCGATATAACAACTACCTCAAATAAATTTAGGCCTGTAACTGACCTGCAATACTAGATTTCTAGCGGCTCGTTCACGCCAGAAAATTCTTAGGAAAGACTTCGTCATTGCCAAGATGCACTAGATTTACAGAATCTACAAAAACAGATGTTTCAAAGTTGAACCTTAAATTTTGAGATCCTCTAGATTTCCAAATTTTAACTAAACTAAAGTTTAAAACTAAATTCTAATATCAGAAAAACTTCATCGGTACCAGCCTTATAACAGCATAGAGAAAGACTGCGGCTATTTTTACAAGACACGTACCTATACACGTACTGAATCATAGCCTGTTAATATCTCTTCTTGCTGAAAATGTTTTTATCGTATTGCGGAGAATCGTTACGTGCTTTCTAACGCTCTCTAACAAATTGATAAGCGTGTCTACTGACCTAGAGGAGTAATAGTAATTACGCAGAAAGCTTTTAATTACCGCTATACTCATTCAGAGGCAGTACTTAATTAGCCCTTGAGCAGCCGAGCAAGCGGAAAAACAAGTGCATAACGCAAAGCATAAGTAAATAGACGACACGATGCATTGACCGCGTGCCAATTTCATCCGCGCGCCGTTTTATTTTAGCCGCATTTGTCTCTACGCTGGTCTTTTTCTTTCTTCTCAATTTTTCAGTCAAGACCCTGTTGTACGATAAATTATTAATTAATGATATTGGTAAATTGTCGAGTTGGAAGATTTAGCTTATAGATATTTTTATATTTTTACAACATTTTGTAATTTTCTGTTAAATAGGATAATGAAATAATATATAATTTACAAAATTTACTCGTGCAATTTCATTCGTTTCATTACTAAACCTGTCGTTGTCGTGAAAGGGTATTTATTAATATTGGTAACTTGTAACACGTGACATATAAAATTCCACTGATGATGTTAGTTGAACTGTGCAAGAAGCTAGCTTGCCTTTTTTCCCTCGGTCGAACTTTTGTTTTAGGACGCGTCGATGCTCGTAGCAATGTGACGATCGACCTTTTGCCGTCTCCAGAAATAGATATCGGCGTGAAAGCCAGGCAGAGAGGTGGTCAAAGACACTATGCTCCCGATCCGGCTCGGTTTTTCAGCGAGTTTCGATGAAAATCGAAGGTCAATAAGACGATTACGTTGATTAGATCGTGCACATTATAAAGTAATATGCGAGACACTCGTCTTTTTCCTTTTATTTGAAATTACGCTCGTATAAGTTATTATATAAACGTTATTCTCACGTGTGAGGGAGAAAGAGAGAAAGAGAGAGAGACGTTAAATTTTAATTTCTTATTGGATAAGTATTACGGCTTGTTAATGGATCATTCATAATTGTCAATTAATTACTACTTTACAATTAAAAATAAATTCATAGTTATTAAATAATTAACTGCGAATATTTATGCAAATGCCATACTCTTACGAATACAACTAAAAGAGTAGAACGTAGACGGAAGTAGTTCATCTGTTATAATTATTACGAGTACTGTAATAATTATAATTATAACAGATGTCTCATATATTTTTGCAAATGTATTTAAGCATATTAATATTTGTTTAATGTATTTTACCATTATATATTGTGTATTGTTGATGCTATGATAGCGTTCAATGCATTTGTACAAAATTCTTAAAGTTCTCATATGTACATAAAAAGGAAAATTTTTTTTATTATTTAGATCATAATTCATTCATCATAGCTAGCATCATCAACAGTCATTAAATAGTTTACTGCTGACTATAGTAAAGTAAATATTGTCGTAATGCTCAACTTCTGTTTTATTACTCTTACTCATTTCGTGATATACGCCAATTAAAATGATCGCAAGTGTACAAACTTTACAATGAGCCGTAAGTTTAAAAAGAAATTGTACAAATTTTATTTTTATTTTTAGAATAACTTTCCTAATATAAAATTTGCGAGGACTCTTGCAAATTTATGAAAATCTGGTACCTTGAGGTACTTTTCGTACTTTCAGTTGATGAGTAATAGTTTCACAAACAAAGTTAAAATTTCTGATGTATTATGTACGCGTACATGTATGTTCTAAGAGTTGAAAATATACGGTACATGATTAATGCAGTGATCTATTTATAAACTTTCTAGTGTGCTCGCACTTTTAGTCTTTTTTTAGCGTGATGAATATTTAATTTTAAAACATTATAAAAATGTTACATTTTTCAGGAAAATTCAAACTTCCACTTTCAGAGATACTTATCTAATTATACTACATGATGTGAAACAAAATTAAAAAAGTATTGCAATTTTTAAAGTTGTTTAAAAATTTGCAATTTATTCCATTAGTCATAATATATAATCACAAATATAACGATATATATCGTGTATATATCATAATTTTCAGTGTAGCATTTTTTGCGTAAATGTAGATTTATGCGTGCAATAAATTTAACGGACAATGCGCATAGCTGCAATGTTATCTTAAAATTTATTTATAATTTATGATTCAGGTGCTTTACAGTAAATCGTTTATGACTGATGAGTATATTATACTTCGTTTAACATATAATGCTTGGAAAACCATAAACTCAGCGTGTGAATGTTTTAACAATTATCGTTGTAATAGCGACCGGTTAAAAAAATATTCCTTATAGACAAATTAAGCGATTCGTTCTTTGAACAATGAATAAACATACGTATACGTAAAAGCATACTGGTTATCGTCGTATTATTACTTCCTTCATTGACAAAATTGAATTTACATATTCTTTCGCTCATAACTAGCTAAATATATCTACAAAATATTTCCCTAGAATTTTTAGAATTTATTTATCCTAATAATCTACTTAACGACGTATACGTACATAAATGAGATCAATTCATGGTAAAAATAGAATTCTAAATCAAGAAAACTATTTTCACAATGAAAGAGTGTTATTATACATTTTATTCACGAATAGAAGTAACTACAAAATACAATGCAATATGTATTATAGAAATATGTGGTGCAAAAAAGCATGTAATACAATATGCAGTACAGTTCTCAATTTATTTATAAACTCGTATATATAGAATCGCATCGTATAATCATATAGAATCGTCCCATATTAAATTCTTTCTTAAATCTTAACATACGAAATTCTTTACAATTTATTTCATCCTAAAGTTTAATAAGAGTAACAGAAACCAGAACTCTTAAAATATACCATGCATTTCTCACGCGTGTTACAGAAAACTGATGCAACAATTCACAAAATCAAAAAATCAAACAATCGATTATTCTTTTAACCATACTGTAAAAATCCAATTGTTAGCCAACGGTTGCTTTTTCACAGTAATTTATTTTCTTCGCGCCGAACCGGCCTCGAACGAAGGTTCCCTACTGTACTTGATACTTGCAGCCATGAAAAATCGTGACAAGTAGACTCAACATACAGGTTCAGGTATTTTATATCTTTCGCCATGAATCTCACCCCCATGGTCAATTATCGACGGTCGATGGTACTCGCAAGATGCCAGTAATTAATCGTTCCATCCAGTTGCGCCAATTAAGCCAAACGGCTTGGTATCTTTCACTTAAGTTTTCCTCGCGGCTCAGCGGATCGTCGACGAGTTAATTTTTTGTTATTTATGGTAGCTGGTAATCCTCATAAGTAATGCCAATTACAAGGGCGCTTTCTGTGTTTTCCCCTTGACATTCGCCTGATCAAGGGTTGAGAGTAATATCGCGTGCAAGCACGATGTTTCACTCATGCGCTTGCACACATGTGTACACACAGCATACGCGTTATACAGAGTGCAATGACTTCTGCTTACGCTCGGCCCTTTCGATGGTCACATGCGAAATTAACGTTCCACTTCACGTGTCTACTTCGTCGAAATTTTCCCATTTCGTTTCGAGTAATTTTTGGTGAAATTATCAGTTAGTTAGTCGTTTGATGTTTGGCATCGAGGATTTTGCACGCGAACGTGACGTTTCTTTGACATGGTAAGAACTAAAGTTCAGAAGTGCTTGATTTAATTGGTGTAACAGTATTGAGTTTGCGTTGATATGATTAGGTCACGTTGTGTTGTAAGTAATTGTTTAGCGAGTTGTTATCAAAATATTATATAGATTTTGTAATGTGTGACTGTTGGGGTGCAGATATAGATTATATTTTTCTCTGTGCATTTGTCTTTATTTTTAACAATCGAGGGCGTTTTACAAATTTTCATGAAGACTTCTACATGTAAAATAATTGGCGATTTATGTAAATTCAGACTCGTGTTACTTGTGATAAGCTTTTAAATTTATTTTAGAGCTGATTTTGTTTGCTTGCACGAGGTAATACTTGAAGCGATAAATTCCAAAGAGAAATATTAAAGCAAAACTTATTCTCAGATATTCCTAACATTATTATCTACAAAATTATACGTGCTTTTCACATTTCTCGTACAAATCACTTTTTTACGTTTTCACGTCGTTTGAAATATTTTTATATCGGATCGCAATCGTCCCGACGTTAGATTAACATTCCATGCCTTTGTTAGAATAACCGTAACAATTGGTTCTCATAGAATCATCCGATATACTTTGCTTTAACTTCGAATCGTGCGAGATGATCACGTTACGTGTGTATTCAGCTATTAATCGTTCAATCGATTGTTAACGGCTTCAGTCTGCCTGTGATACTATTAGGACTACAATTAAATCACTCACGCGTCAATCAGTGGCAATGACTATACGTGATCGATGCGCACGATATTCGTGATTTTACCGCAGATTAACCATCTACGTTCTACGATCCTTTGTTATCTTTCAAGTAAGAAACAGTTGAATCTCCAACACTTATCCTCTACAGCTTTTTAAGAGCATCTTACTATAATCCTATCGTTTCTTCTTTCAATCCTATCTATGGTTCACATGTTCATATCATCAATGAACATTTGCAACATCTACCAACGTCATTACGAATCACATTTCCAAAAGTTGAATTACCTTAAATTTATAAGTTTCTCTCAATGCTATTATTCAACACCTGTTGATACAACGAATAACCGACTCTTTAAATACTTTGGTAATCTCTGACCTTAGTTTCCTGGATCCTGATCTTAGCGATTTCGTACCTTCCATGTACATCTTTAGATTCGTTTCAAATACCAATATAATCACGATAGTCACACGGTACTAACGAAATTTCAAAATCTTTAGTATGACACGTAATAATGTATCGACAAATATTTTCACGCGCCACTGTATGTCACACAAGGTCAGAAAGTTTCGTCAGAAAAAGCTTCCTCTTGCTTCCGATTCGTTTGTTGCGACGTTTCGAACGTATTGTTAGAAGAAACGAAGGCGGTGAATACGGCCCTGATACACGCGTACGGAGCAAGTACATTACCGGACGTTTATTTTCACAGGAGATACAGAGGTCCCTCGAAGTCGGTGAGGTTGAAATACGATGCGTTACGCACGATAATGCGTCTTAAGAGAGCAACGAGATTTTTCTCCCTTTTCACCGCGGGACCACACCCTTAGCCAACTCGTATACCGGGTGTCCCCATGAGCGTAACAACATAATTGCAATACGATGGACGATTATCGGCGTGACATTAATAACGAGTAAAACGGGACCATTATTAATCATGCAAGTTGGACGCGACCACGGGGGAAAAATACGATTGGCCGATTGGCCATTGCACTCGATAATACGTCTCTGGACAGGATCGCTCTCGTTGCATTCTCTTTGCTTCTCTTTCTTTTTTCTTTCTTCTCTCTTTTTCTCCCTTGCGTCTCTATTTTCTCTTTTTTCGTTCTTCTTTCGCTCTCTGTAACCACTCCCTGCTCTCAATTATATCGAGCGTGTTCGTACAAGCCAAGAGGTTCTCTCTGTGTTTGTTAACGTTCTATCGCGAAGCAACGTCACGCACGGCATCGTACGACACACGCCAGACTTGTTGATTTTTCCCGCGAAAATCACCTCACATGGCTGCGTTCGACTGTTTCACGCGCGATCTTTCTCACTCTATGAAGTATCGGAAGGAAACGTGTCTGACAGTCGCGTGTATAGAATAGAATACATTGTGCCTCGTAACGCTGTTCCATAGTTTGGCTATTGTGCGCGAAATTCTGCATGTGATGTAAATAACTCTTCTTGCAGCAAGCTTGGTTTTTCTACTCGCAAGTTTTTTCTTCTGTAAAGAATTCTTCAAGTATGTATTAATATACCCTAACATGTTTAAGTGTCGTACGTGGAATCTTTCTTCTTCTGTAAATATCCTTCCTATAAAACGTGTCATTCTTGTACTCGGAATATTTTCTGTTTTTTAACATGTTCGACTGTTATACGTGCAATTCTTCTCGCTTTAGAATACTTTCCTGTCTTGCAGAGAATTATTCATGTATAATATTTGATCGTTGTACGTAGAATATTTCGTATTCTGTAAAATATTTTTCTTATAACATGTCTCGTTGTTGTTGTTGTTAATATATCTCTCGGAATAGTTTCTATACTGCAACGTGTTCTTCCCTGTTTCGTGAGAATTTTACGAACAAATTTTCTTCTAATAACGCGAAATCCTGTCTATTCTGTAAAAAATCCTTCCTATAACATGTTTGCTTTCTATAAACAGAACTCTTTTTCTTCCACAAGAATTCTTTCCGCGTATCTTGTTTAACTGTTATATATAGAATCCTTCCTACCATATAAAGCAAAGATGCTGTACTGTAAAAAATCCTTCATGTAATGTGTTCAACCGTTGTACGTAGAATCTTTTCTGTTCTGCGAACAGCTCTGTCTACAACGTGTTCCACTATTATACACGAAACCTCCTCTACCTTATGCAAAATTTTTTCTCGCCTTCGAAGGCTGATCCTATAACAATGAGCGCCAGTGTACCCATAATTATTGCTTTATACAAAACTTTTTCTAATTTGTAAAAAATCATTCCTATCATGCACAGAATCTCTCCTACATAGCATAAAATTTGTCCTATTCTGTACAAAACCATCTCTATACATTTGTACAATAACTATTGTTAACTATAATTGTACAATAACTATGCATTAAGCCGCTTATTTCTTCCTTGCTACTTTCCACAAAATTCCTCAAAATATCATACAACCCTGTTTCATGTAATCCTCGTACGAAAATTGTCGTGCAAAAAATGTTGTGTAAAAAATTATTTTTATAACACGTTCGAATATTATACATAGAAGAGTCCTTTATATACATTTTTTCTAGCCCTTTAAAGAATCCATTCCTATAAAGCAATTTATGCTTTCTGTTCCTCACAAAATTTTTCCCGCCAACGATCTACGCATTCGACTGTCCTTTGCTCGAAATCCTTTCTGCCCAGCAAGGAATCCTTTTTCTCGTTGCGCGATTGATTGTTGCGCACAGAGTCATTTCTACCCTGCAAAGTATCTTTCCTATTACGTCGTTGACTTTGACTATCGTGCGTGGAATCTTCTCTATCGTGTAACACTGTCGTGCGAGGAATCTGTGTTAGCTTGTAACGAGAGTGAGTGATACAGATGAAACGCGACGGACCGCGCACGGCCTCGCTCGCGTCTCACCTTGAGGAATGCTTTTTTAGTGCGCCGTTTAAAGGAAGCGATTATTTTTAGCATGGCGCCCGTTGTTGCTCGTCTTCAGATGCGGTCGTAACCGGTGGTATTTCTGTGGTTGCTTTTTGCTTTCTTGCGGGCAGCTTCTGGGTGATTGGGAATGTTGACCCCTCGATCATCGCAGACGTGCGATGAAAATTGGATTAAAGAGACGGCGAAAGTGTAAATAATTGGATGATTCGAGGCACATTAAAACGATATGGAGAATATTGATCTATGTCTTCTTATCGCGTTCACCGCTGATTACCTTTTCGTTACTGATAAATAATTTTCGTCGATGTGTTTCAGTTGATTTTACCAAGCAAAACGTAGTACGCGTGATACGCAAAGCAATTGCATTCTGATTAACGAGATCGTGGAAGTTTAAGAGATAGAAAATTTGACGAAGAAATGTGAGAAGTTTGCTTCGTGATATGAGATATGAAATTTTACCAATGTATTGTGTGTTTCTGTTTTATATAGACGGACTGAATTTTGTTAAATTATCAAAGAAATACTGTGAAATATACGTATAATATAATATCGAAGTGCTCCGAATATTTAAATCTTGTACCTTTATATGTATAATCTTGAATAAATTCATATAACCAACTTTTAGTAACATTGTCGTTATAGTAATAATAAAATTGATATGGTATATTTAATGTTTCCTCTAAACAATATATATATATATATATATATATATATATATATATATATATATATATATACGGAATAATTAAATCATTACACCGCAGTACGTGATGCTTTAGTTACATCAATTACGTTCAAGAATATAGTCAATGTTTAAGGTCGTATTAAATTAAGGAATGACGCATTCCGTAAATCTCAAAGCGCGAATATTAATAACCCAGATCTAAAACTGTTCCAAGCACTACGTCGATAGCGATATACACATATACCGTTTCCTTTCTATCCACTACAACAATTATCTGCAAATTTTCTCGATAAATGTGGCACTGTTTCCATAATTTATTTAGAGTCAGATGATTCATCGATTCCACGAAAAAAAAAAGAAAAAAAGGAAAAAGAAGAATGAAAGCAGATAAAATCCAATTTGCTCTATTTCTAGTAATTTATAAGTGTTTTGTTTGTTTATCTCAAGTAGGTGATAAGACGGCTTATCAACGCGGGGCCATTGACATTTTGGTCATTCATACTAAAAATACGTAACGTTGTTCTAATTCCCGAGAGTCCATTTTCGTCGTTAGATCAATGATCGATCAATATTTCGCCGGAAACCGCGAAACGTCGCTGCCAGCCGAGATTTATTGCAGGAACACTTGTGGCTGTGAATTAATATTTATAGCTCGTAGAGCATGGTAATAATTTACGCGACTATCGACAACGGGTCTTTGTCCTAGACTGTTCATGCGTATTGAACTTTAGATACGTATATACACTCCCGTTCATAAACATTAGAGCATTTGTTAGGCCCTCTTGCGTAATTGATTTAATATTGTGTTATTAGTAAAATTGTACAAGCCATAAGTTACAAGTTATCGATACTAATAAATAGATTACGAATATCTACGGTTTCGTGGGACTTTTAAAGATGCAAAAATACACAGAGTACGTAGAATATGTAAGATCATATGAAATACCCGATGCACGGTAACCAGTATGATATTTGATAGATGAGACAAATCTTTGCTTCTATTTCCTGGGAAATTGAATATTTCAAGGATTTGAAGGAATTCGAACGTACTTCGTGGAACTCATTGTTGAAAAGAATAAAAATGTCCGTGAGAAAGAACCATTGAAAAAACAATGAATATGTTGGTTAATACATCGTGTTAAATTTTTTGTATAAATATTAAATATTACATTTTTCTTGAATTTTCCTACGAACTTTACAGCCACTCTACTTGATACATTGGTATGTTATTCGTGTAATACTGTGTGATAAAGATTGATTGTAAGGCGATTATTAGAAAAAGAGAAAAGATATACAAAATATACAAAATATAGGTAGAAGAAGTAGATGGAAAAATCAAAGTGACTCCAAAAGCAATTCCCCAATTGTTTCGGACAGTGAAATAATCTGCATTTGTGATACGTACAGTCGGCGTTTTTTTTTCTTGAAATCGCTGCGACTTCATTTCGCAGATGTGCGTTTGTACATACACATATGGACATACTCTTGCCTCTGGCCAGGAGTTGATGAAAGCGGAAGAATAAGCGATTGTCGGTGCATTTTAAGGGCCGTTCTAATTAAACGAGCCGGTTTGACGTTTGGCCCTTCGCTTCTGTAGATCGATCAGGGCTATTGGTAGTTGTTAAAGATCTTTTGTAAGTTCTCGTTTTCAATTAATGAGACGGAGCTTGAAGCCAAAAACGTAGCGAAGGAACAATAAGAATAAGAATTACGATTATTTAGACTTTAAATCGTAGAAGTTTATTTATAGGTGTTAGCTATTATTATTATTTTTATTATTTTTATTATTCAGTTATATGTACTATTATTGTCACGCTCTGAATAGTAAGCTATCGGGAGGATAATAATAGTAATATTATATTATTATTTATAATTTTTATTTGTTATTCTTATTTATTATTATCATTGCTACAAGATAATTTTACAGATTTGTTCGAGCAAAGCGTTGTACGTGAAAGTTTACGCGTACGAATTTTGGATGAATTGTAATTGAATAATGTGAAAGATTGACGATGAAACTATAATATTACTTTGCAATATTATATTTTAATAATAACAAAATTTGAGAAGCCTGTGATTTGACAACACGCTAGATATTTTATACGTCTGTTTTTCTGTAGATTAGTTTAACGGAGAAACAGTAAAATTCAGTTAGTTGTTTTGAAATATCATTTATATTTAAATACATGTTTCTGCAAAATCTCCTTAAAATCTTCTAGAAATTTTACACAATTTGGCATGAGTAGTACAACTACAGTCGATGTTTAGAATCTAAAGCTTTAACCGTACAATACATCAATCTGCCAAAAATTACATAACGTTGCACTTTTTGATCTGGGGATCGTAACAGTTATTAAAAGAGTATACGAATTAATATCTTAGTTTAAGTAATTTTTGATCAGAAATAACAATTACAAAATGATAAAAATGTTAAAGGTAACCGGAACGTCTGAAAATTAATATCTTTCAACCATCTAGTCTTTTGACCAATTTCTTTTAAATTTAGCGATCGTTATCTTTCGCCTGAACAAAAATTAACTTTTTCTCAGTGATCTTTCCGTAAAACTTTTAAAAATAATTATTATTTTCGGCCCCCTGCTTAAGTGTGATTACTTTTAAACTCGTATCGATTTTATCGATGTTTTTCAACTATCATTTTAATTTTTATCTTCCATTATCTTTCTACAACCTCGTTTCGTTCGAAAAAGAAAAAGAAGGAAAGAGAACGCAAGGAAGAACATGGAGGCGTTAAAAATTGGAAGGGACAAGATGCTTAACACGTCTCGTGTCTATTGGTCGTAAACTTGGCAACTAGTAAAATTGACGACACCGCTGCTACTTTGGTAATGACATCGTTTGAAATCTCCTCTCGACTCTAAGGACCTAGATTCTTGTTCGTTTAGCATTTCCTGGTATAAGTTGCGTTTCTTTAAAAAAAAGCTTCTTCAGTGTCACTGCCACTCTTTACCTGTCTTTAACATCATCTATCCACTTTACCAGTGGAAAGTCCAGTAATTCCTGATTCTATGATTCTCTTGATTCTAATGGAATTGGTTACAATGCTAATCAGACACGAGAATCCTCTTTGGAGAAATCAGAAACAGTATTAGCAATCACGACGTTTATCTCCCTTGTTATGCTCGTCCATGGATTTTTCTTAGACGAGTTTCTCTTTAGAAACTTTGTTGCTTGAATATTTTTGTAGCGCAAGTTTTAGTTTTAACTGAGAAAATGTCTTTCATTAACTATTCACAAGTTTACGGTAGAGTAGATTCTTGACCCATTAAAGCCCAAACAATGCGCGTGTATGTGCGCGCGTGTGATGCATTCTAACGTTACAAGTACATCAATTTCTTTAAATTTCATAAAATTATGAAATAAAGAAAAAGATGTTAAGCGAACGCTTTGCCTTTTATCGTCACGATGTTAAGGATACAAAATTCGATAATGCAAATTAATCGAAATAGATTTCAAATGAAACGTGTTGCATTAACGGAAACGTCGGCTGTCAATGGACGAAAAAATTTTCCAACGATGGAAAAACACAATTCGGTCGAAAATGAGGCAAAGGGTGCAGCAGAATTAAACTACGCCCATAAAGGATCGTGGCATCGATGACACGTATTATAAGCACCAAGAGATAAATAACAGGACACGTAGTGGCAGGATTTTGTTGTCTGGGGCCAGTCTGTGCACGATATTTGCTTGTACTGTCTCTCTACGTTTCGCTGGCATGAATTATCTTTATTGCTTTTCTCGTTCTCCTTGCTCACCGGGCACCCACGACACGCACTGTTCATGTGACGATCAGAGTACGACGATATGCCCAAGTCTTACGGCGCAACGTTGATATCGTTTCTCCCTCTACTCAGCGTTACTTCCTTTTTCCTTCGAGTTTTCGAACGGTGTTAAGGCTTCCAGTTTCATAGCTTTCCAAGTTGTAGAGACACTTGTATAATTTATTGTTTATCGACCAGCTAGACACAAATTTTCGTCCGATATTTCCTGTACTAAGTTTAGGACAACGTAGTTTGAGGGGAAAAATTTGTTGCTTGACCCTTGTAGCATGGAATTTCCTTTTCAGCTTGTGAACAAATTTGTTTCTTCATTAGTCGTCGATAGTCGAAACGCATTTTTTGAAGAGGTTGCTTGAAGTAGATGTAATATATCGAAGTTTGAGACTGTTAAGAATTTTAGTAAACAATTTATTGAATTTGCATGCTGTGCAGATGCAACATCGAACATCAAAAGATTCGGATATATACAGATTATTTACGTTATTAGTTGCCAGTGTTTCTTTTCCGTATTTTATTAAGACAAGTTTAACTTTCGTGTAATTTAAGAAATATTATAGTTATAAACGAACGTGAAAACATTTGTGGCAGTGGCGTCATTATGTGAAAACTGCAGAAAATTAAGAATACTATTTGTGCGTAAAAAGCACTTTGCGAACTTTGTCTTATTTATCTCTTTCATAAATTTGTGATTTACGAAAGGAGGAAGTTTTTGAAGTAAATAATGCGAATACCCTGTATAATATCGGCCTAGGAAATTTTCTTCTTAAAGTAGTTGCAACGAATATAAATTCTTTTCCTTGTAAAAGTTTGCGAAACTCGTTGAGAAACTTGCAATTGTATATTCTGTATATGTATGGATGTGCCAAGAAAACGACGTGTACTGAATAAAATTGCATGCAAATAGAATTTTTCGTTGCTTCTAGAGTAAATCAATAATACCAAATACATCGTACAAGTATTTTATAATAATATTTAGAAAGTGGGAAAACGAAGCAGACCTTCTTTTAATTTTACTTCTCTTCAGTTTCATCTTAACATCGTATCGATCCTTCTCGCTAAACCAACAATCGTCCAAAAGTATTGATTATATCATAGAACAATTCATATGAATTCGTTTAAGTTCTGCTGTTTGCCAATCTCGAAGACATTTGGCATCCTCTCGTCTATTCAAGAATAGTTCCTCTTCAATTTTTATCTGGGTCATTGCGTCTATTCGTTTCCTAGGATCTTCTCCTTGCCGCTGCGAGACAACACTTCTGACAAATAGGTTTACAATCGATGAAGCCCCTGTTTCACTTCACAAAGAAAACGTCGTCGATCGATGATCGATACATACTTGGAGTTACGATTCTAATCTTTGTTTAATCAACCAGCGACTTGTCTATCTCCTTGTTCCTTTCTTCTCATCGTTAGAGGCTTGTCATCGTCTCACTCGACGCGGTGAATGGATTCAATGAAAACAAAGTGAGGGGAATGGACCAGAAAATCAAGCTTAATGAATATTAATGAGTCTATGCGTTTAGTAATTTAAGTACCAAGGAAGAAAAGTTCGATTAACCTCTCGAATACTTCAGCTCGATATTTTGTTCTTTAACAGACGTTTAATTCTCTTTTATTTAGATCTCCTTCATAAAGTTGTGTATCTTGTACCGCACGTACAGCAATATTTTGGAAGAGAACTTGTAACGAAAAGAAAATGTATAGAGTTATGTTTTCTATATTCTCCCGTCTGCTAAATCGTTTTTGTGCAAGACGATTGTTAAAGTAAGTGGAAAAGGTGAAAATCAGTTGGAAATAAATTACAAGAATATAGCAGATAGAGAACATTAGAGATACTCTATTGATACAATTTTTGTAAGAGTGTTCTTGGTTGATCAATAATATTGTTAATATTTCAAAGTTCTCGAGGAAATTCCGGGTTTTCGATAAATATTAAGGATACATATTGATCCTTTTAGCTGAGGATCTTGAAACATTGACAATACACATATATCGATAGTCTGAAGTTTGCTATCCTTAAAGCTTGTTATCCTTATGGAACGAAAGTAAGATTTGTCTGGCCATTTTAGATATAAAGGGAATGAGTTGTTGCAAATAGAATGGTACACGATATATCCAACCATATTTTTCATAATATTATACTTGAAACATCTATGTGACGTTAAAGCGATACAATAAAAATTGCAGAAACATTTAGGATGATCCAATAGAAAAAACATCGTTTCTTTTAGGAAAGAGAGAACTTTTGATATTTACTTATTTTGATGATTGGTACTATACTTTGAGATTGTTGTTTAAAATTTTCTTCATTTGGAATTTAGAACGCGATTCTCTGTATTTGGAGCAGTTTTAAAGGAGAACGTGTTTAACGTAATTTTAGCAATTACAAATATCACGCGTTAGTAGGTCAGATTTAGAAACTAGATCTTTGGTAAATTTGTACATTTGGTATATGGAAAATTCCGAGTCTGTATGATATTCTTGCAATCCAGAAAAAAACGTTTAATGATATCCACGATCCTTTTCGTGTGATAATTGCGTGAAAAAAATCCGCGAATCGCTCTAATTAATACGCAACACGTATACGAATTGCCGACAAGTTAAAATTAGTCGTAGTCTGAATATCTTTAACGTTATCATCGTTGTGACTTGTATTTAGGTCATCTCTTATCGCGTACCTATTTCGATAAGGTGCAGAAATCAATGAATGATTTTTTGCTGAAGTTGTGATATCGCACTTGTTATAATCTAGGTTCCACGTTTATATTTGGTTTCGATATTTTTGTTTATAAACAATAAGTTTCTTTAAAATAATATCGTCTACAATTAACGAATCGTATGGATATTAAATTGTATCTTGTAACAACAGTGTGCGATTATTACCTTAAATTGTGACAATACGTCAAATTACTCTATGAAAGCTGTACTAGTTTATATCATGGATCGAATATGAATTAGATAATTTCTAGATATATGTAGAATAGAAAGTTTTTTAATAAATATTAATACGATATTTTAACAGTATTATATGAATATAATAAAATGCTTAGAAAGTCCTAAATATAATATAATATATAATATAATATAATATATAAATAATATATAAATAATATATAAATAAATAAATATAATATAATATATAAAATATAATAAGTTCTATATCAATGGTACCATTTTTCCCGAAAGAAAGTGACACTTTTTCGCTTTAAAGTGCGCTCCAAAGAATGCAATACAGTTGTATACGTCGTATGATGTACAATCACGTATAAACAATATGTCAAAATAACAAATACCTATATTGCAGGATATAAAACGAAACAACATCGATTATGTGGACCTAGTGACATAGATACTCTTCAGATCCAATATTTATAGATACGAATAAGATGACAATACTTTCTTATCATCCGCCTATTGCTTCGAAGATAATAATATCGCTATAAAACAATACTTGCTGATGTTATTCATATTTCCAAACAATTCTCACGCATTTGGAAATATGAAAATGCGAATGTAAATCGCTTATCTGTCGCATGATAAATAGAAAAATTCCACTCAAGTATTTATCGCTATCAAATACATCATTTTTTACTAAAACGATTAAGTATCGTCTTTCATATAACGCTGTCTATAGAAACATTTCTCAAAAGTACCCTTAATCGTCGTATCTGATCATCGCAAGATCACCGACGTAGATGATTCGAGACTTTTGCACAGACGCGCATATATCTCTATCTTCGATCAAGTTGACATCTTCTTCCCTATTAGAAGATTCAATCTGATCCGACAGTCTCGTAACACTCACGCGTCGCGCTCATCGTGTCTCGGAGACATCGATGAATCTCTCTCACGGTCCTTTAGGTGGATGTACGCGACGAACCCGGGAGGCAGTCATTCTGGAGGCCGCATTTACGCCTCATTTCATTATTTGCAGCTCGAGTCGAGCCTGATGCTTTCTCTCTTTATCCCGACTGAAAAACGAGATTGCCTAGGTACCGGAGTGACCGTGTTGGCGTAGGTCGCGTACAGTTAAGTCGCGATTACAAACGCGTAGGCGTTTCGTACTGTCGCGATAAGATCGATGAAATCGGCCGATAAGATCGATAGGAGTTCCATTCTTTAATAGCAGGAATTGAGTGCGCGCATAATTTAATAATATTGCATCCTTGGTTGATTTACGACTGGCCGACGACGCATCAAATGGCCGGGCTGATTTCCTTTCTTTTTCTTTATCCTCTTTTTTTTTTTGTTGCCAGCTGCACCATAACGTACCAGTTTACGAGGTGCACACACTTCGTTCGCCCTGATTTCGTTCGGGTTTATCCTCTCGGTGCCATTGAAAAATATTGCTCGGTTTCCTAACCGATAATAAATATACCCACGAAAGTATTTTGCACACTTCCTATAGAAAACTTTTGCGTCCACATTGCACGCGTTACATAAAACATTTCGAAATTTCATTAGCATAGTGACGAGACACCGTTGACATTACTATATATATTGGTCAAATTTAAAACCAATCTGAAAATGTTTGTGGAAATTATAAGATATCCATTGTAAATATATGTTTAATTAAAGTTTGGCGTACAGCGTGAATGATCATTTCAAGTGCATACAACAAGTGTTAAATGTATGATTACGCTGAATACAGGTTGTTCGACAAACAAGCGTCCGATTACTTTCGCATATATTAAACGAAATTCTATTTCTTTTTGAACGTGTTTCTCTCACTCTGTAAATGTTTCAAAAACATCGATTGTCACGATATTAATTGCTTGTTTCTCATTTCAATAATAATCATATAATTATCATATCGTCTCGTGTGACTTCAATTACAGCGGTCGATGAAAGTATTTAAACAGTTACATAGGAAGCTTGTTATGTTATGTATTTTAAAATTTTGTAACAATTCTAACGAGACGCACGACTATCACGATTATATTGATAAAATTTGAAACCAATCTGAAAATGTATTCAAAAGTTACGAGATACCAGGTACTCGTTATAAACATGTACTTAATGAACAATTAATATACAGCACGAATAGCCGTCTTAAACGTACGGATACAAATAAAAATGAAGAATATTTGAGCGATTTTACAACTATGAGAGGCAGCACGTCATTTCTTGAGTTTGATCTACTAAGAAAATCGAGAGCATGCTGAGCAGAGAGGTGTCTTTCTTTGAACATTACGTAGACGTACCTACCAATTAACTGACAGTCTCAGTGGAACAAATATGGAAGCGGTCACTAGAACAAGTGCATATTGAGGTTTAAGATCTGTTTAAGATCTGGATTAAGAATGTATAGATACAGATTATTCCATTAAAGTTTTTTTTTTACAAAGGAGTTTATTGAGTCCAGAAAATACAGATTTTAAGTACATTATTCACAATAAACATGAATTTTTGTAATGGTATGTTAGGCAAAGGTACCGATACGCGGCGGTACGACGTAGCCATGCTGTATTATGTGTCGGCGCTTTACATTTTTTGTTGTATGATGCGGTGTTTGGGTTTAAGCCTTTGGGGAGCGGAGCTTTTTTTTTATTTTTTTTCTGTCCTGAAAAACTTGGTCTGTCCTGAAAAACTTGGTATTCCATTAAAGTTCATCTCTGTTCATGATTCTCTCGAATTAAACATCCTGTCATTTAAATCACTTTTAGGAAAATATTCATATATTCGTATCTGTTAAATACTAATTTCTTTTTATATATGACAATACATAACAAAATAAACGGAAGTAAAAGTTCGTAGTTTCAAATTAATAACAGGAATTTCTCAAATTCACAATCAGCGCTTCGATTCGATAATCTTGGAAGTTTCAATTCTATTTTTTTTTTAGTAATAAAATATTTAATTTTGGTCGTTTAATATCTTCTTCCGTTTTACATGTATCTGATCGTGCCTGTATTTGGACATTATCCAATATAATCTCACTTTCAAGAATTTTAAGTCTCGTAACTTTAATTGCAACGTGTTGTATGACGCATTCTATATAATTATTCGCAATCCGATGAACATAACTTTCGGGCATTGAGTATCTTCGATTCCAGATTAGCTATATTATCCTCTAGACGACAGAGCCAATACGACACGTTTCAATTTGCACATTAATTATTTTTATGTCTTGCAATTAGAATGATTCACGCATTGACATTCTCATATTAAAGTTCCATCGTTTACTCTCACATTGTTATAAATATAAATACGATATAAAACGCGTAAGTGGATAGCGGATTTTTATGTATTTATGGGAAGCGTATTTCGTAACATTCGATATTTGGCAAGTAAAACGAACTTCTGTCCACAGATTCCATTCTTTAAATTAATTCATAAAAGCACGAATTTGCGTAAATATTCGCACACCACACATAAGTAATTAGTAAAATTGTAGTACGATTTGCATATGGAAAATTTCTAGGTTGGGCATTTTAGTTGCTTCATTAGCGATTCAGACAATGCGACGAATAACAAACAATAGTCTGGTAACTGAGAACTACAACTCATGGTGAAAGTCACGTTTCAGCACGTATCGCCACTGTTGAGAATTTATCAGAAACTTATGGGAATGGTTAAATATAGAAACCTGCGCTCGAAGAGTATGAATGAACCTTACGGGTGTTCCCTCTTTGATGACGAACGTTTATTTTACTTCGCTTGGAATTGGTTTTCGCGAGCGCGGCAGCAAGTAGCACGAGAAACCAGGCGTTTTGTAACAAACTAGTATCGAGGGAGTTCATCATTTACATAATCATGTCGCATGAAAGATGATCGAAAAAATTGCTGACTCAATTTTAACGTCAGTAGAAAGTACGTAATTCGTGTAATCTGTGCTTTACATTGAATATTGACGTTATCAATAGCTTAAAACATTTTTCAATGCAATTATTTGTCAACATAACAGTTGTCAACAATTAAATCAATGCAATTTTCAATGCAAGTATTTATCAACATAACAACCGACATAAATTTTTTAACGAATTTGATGGAAAGTGGAGTGCTACTATGTAAATTTTTTTTACTTTCTGTTAATAATTGCTTGGTTGTGATATAGAGATAAGAGACTAATTCGCAATTAACGAACGAGTACTTCATTCAACGAACTGGTATCACGTTACTTACTCACGATAGTCATATCATATCTAAGGAAGCCATCGATCAAAGCAAAGACAATATTATTAATTTTTATTAATGTTTCAATGTTATTAATTTTGTCGAATGTTATGCAGATTAAATTTTATCCTATTTATTTTCAGTAATTATTTAAAAAAAAACAAAAATTCTTCTTAAAGTAGGATCATCTTTTACTGATTTCGGAACTCAAAATCAAAATCAAAATATAATATTCAATGTACAAAATAGTCCAGTGGAAAGTGTACAAAACTAAAAGAATAAAAGAGGACGCGGAAAATAATATAAAACATATTACAATACTGAAACAAATATTGGAAATATCATCATTCACGATGTAATTAAGATATCACTTATAATTATCGTATATCGCATTATCGTACATGCAAATATTTACATTCTCGTTCACAAGTCGTCAGATAGCTTCGTGAGTAGTGTCTCTCTAGTTATTATTTATTTATCATTGAAACATGATATAACTTATTTTTCCTTATACGTAATTGACAAGTGTCAACTTAATTTTATAATTACAAGATCTGTTTATCTTTATCCTAGATACACAAATAAGAAGGGTCTCGTACATTATATGTACGTGTGTTTGTAGTATTCCATGTGATATACATCAGTTAATCATCGTCAATTAACAAATTCTTTACTAACACGATATGATTTACACTGAAATTTAAGTTCACGATTATCCCATAATTTTTTAAACGTACAAATATATCTCACCTGAAATTTTCAATTAAAACGATACTTTTACGAATCCAAACAGAGAAACAAATAAGTATACTGCGAATATTTATGCAAATTATGAACACAATTGTAAGGAAAAATTTGTTTCAACCACTAGGTATTATACCAAGTACTCTGCTCTGGATATTACATGTATTGTTGTATTATTACTATTATATATATTTTCCTACAAATATATAAAAATTCGCCGTCTATATGAAAACTATAGGAGAAGAACATTAGTCATAGTTTCTATTTTTCACGGAAGAGATCGTGTTTTCCGTTTTCATAAATTTCAAACTATTGCCTACGATAATATTAGATATTAAAATTCAAGAATTATTTTCAATCTTACATTTTTGGATTTAACAGCTTCTCAGCTACATCGTATTAAAGTACCATTCTTCGCGCACAAAATTAGAAAATCAACAAAAATGTACCAATCGTGTCCTTCTCCTGTCATCGTTCTATACAACGAATAAAGCAATTCGCCAAAGCAAGACCCATTGATCGTATCACATCGGAAAGTCGATGTTGGTTCGCACGAGTCCTTCTTTTTTCTTCGATCAACTTTCTACGGAAAGTCGTGGCGCCACGCGTCAAAAATCAGCTCGTTGACGTTTCACTTCTGACGTTGAGTTTTCCTCGAAAAACAAATCGCATACTTCGCTACTATCGAGGAAATCCTGCGGATTGGATCGCGGCAGCCGTCAGGACGATCTGTCGATTCTAGCAGAATGCAAGAACTTATCAGTCGTCTTACGAGCAGTTGCTATGCGTTATGGAAGGGGTCCCTGGAGTCACCTACTAGCTCGACCAGTCAGAAGTCAGTGTGTGTAAGCCGGCCGGTCGTGCCGGCTCCTTTTCTGTCTTTGCTCTGCTGCACCTTCGTTTTCCGAAAAATCGTAACTCGACTGCACGTTCATTCAGCCGCATGCCATAGATCGATCGGGCCAAGTGTCTCGTTAACAGTCGAACAAATTGCACCGTCAAAACCTGCGATTTCCTAAAAACTACAAAGTCTTTTATCCGTCACGAGAAACGAATCATGGTGGTCCCGTTAAGGAGGGATACTCTTCGTGAACTTTTCTTCCACGCTGTGCCTTGAATTTAGCAGAAAATTCGTGATTTACAGTCGAACAGCATTTTAAAAAAGGAAGAGACAGTAGAGATTTTCTCGTCGACAGTGGAGCATTGCATCGAAATATCGTATTTTCAAGGAGAAATATCGAGAGACGTTCGGTCGTCGAGAATGCGAAGAGGAAGAGACGAGGTCGAGTGAAATTTTTATCGAGTTTTTGTTGTTGTTGCTTTTATCGGGACGGAGGGCACAGTTTGTGTGAATTAACGAACGGGAAATTAATAGGACGAAGATGTTTAAAATTGTACGACGATTTTGCGTTTGATGGGATTTTATGTTTGCTCTTTTGTTATCTGTGGTGGTGAAGAAACTTTAAAAAGAGTTTGAAAAGTCATTTCCTCTCTGACCTAGGGAGAAGAACGCCGTAACGTAAAATCTTGTCGCTCTCTATTAATACTTGTGTTTCAAGGAAATACGTACGATATAACGTATGCAGAAAACAGGTGGAAAATAAAATAAAATCGTGCATCGAAGAAAGATATCGATTTTTTAGAATTTTTCTGAAGAGACGTTTATTGAAAAAAATTACAAAATTCGAAGCAGTCGAGGGGTTAAGGCTACACAAAAAAATTTCTCAACGTTAGAAAAGACAGTGTGCGACGTATAAGTCGTATGTTTTGATGGACTGTGAACGAAATGAATAGAATTGTGATTTTTACACGTTTCTGAAACTGAACTTTGTCGGCTGTATTGCCGAAGACGATAACCAATAGGCAACAAAAAGTACATTTTCTTGACGATACGAGAGTAATGTTATTTATTACGGATTGACTGTTTGCTGTTTTCTGATTAACTTGAGATATAGATCGATTCGACTCGAAAACAATTATTAATTGGCGCCGTACAAAGTAAATAATCCTACCTTTTTCGATAACATCGAATATATTTAAGAAACGAAACGTTGTTTTTTCGAAAATGTGAGGACAAAGATGCACGAAACCGACTGGAAAGTGCTGGAAGAATCTTCATTGAAGTATAACGAGGTGCTTTCGATCTGATTCAATACGATTTAAGCAAGGAGCATGATTATGACGCATACGGAAGAAGTATCGACGACTTTCGAGTCGAAAACACCGACAGAACAAATGAATGGCCACTCTATGGTGAATAGCTCTTTTGTTTTTTTCTTAATTAAATTAATCAATTTAATCTTTCGCCTTAAATACCAACGATTTATCCAAAGACATGTAAGTCGTGTTTTGATCCGGGATTTTAGTATCGCGATATTTTACGCTTAATAGACTGCAGGGTGTCTCTTTAAATGAAAATTGTAGAAGTGAAATACTCGTTATAATAATATTGGCGGATATTATCGTGAAGCGCCACGTTTCGCTCATTTACATTGGCATTCATCGATTTATCTCGGTATATCGAAAAAGATACGTAGTATAGTAGATAAATTTATTTGTTCTGAAATTAAACACCCATATCTAGTAACGAGCACATTTATATTTAGTTTGCTCCCCGTATCGTATCGCGTATGACTTTCAGCATTTTCTCTCCGCGTCGTGACGCGACGGTGATTTTAACATCGCGCACAGTTTAATTAGTATATTCGATCTTTGATATATGCAAAATACGAAGAACAAATGTCTGAAAATCAATTACGCATCGGCATTTAGAGATCAAATATGATTGCGTTATGATTAGTTAAAACAATCGATTAAATGTGCGAAGAGAAAAAAATTTAATGAGATTTTAAACTATCGTTTGTTCTATCAATAGCGCATTAATGCAATTTAATAAGTTAAACTAAACTAATTTACATACGGAGATCGCAGTAGAATGATAAATTACATTTCCCAGCATTTCATAGATATAATATATTAAAATTTGATATGATTTCGAAGAATTTTGTATTACTAAAACTGTTCTCTGTTTAGTTTTTGGATCAACTATGTATTTTGGACTGTCTGTTTCTCGAATATGTCGAGAATATATTCATAGTCGTCGATATTCGAACTACCAAAGCAATTAAAACTATTAATATCAGTTTCTCTATCTTTGTACTTATTAAAAACATGTAAATGAATTCGGTAATTTAATGTGTACTTTTATTGAGCCATTAATTACATATTCTGATATAGATGATGTATTTTGGTCATATTGTTTCAATTCCAATTAACTATAACGTGCTTAGCTGCGTATTAAAGATCGTTAATTTGAAACGCTTTTGATTGTTTTTTTACGCAGTTTCCTGAACTTAATGCTTGGTATTTTATAGTCTTTGCGTCCAACAGGTTGTTCTACTTCCCAACCTGCTGTCAATTAATAATAACGACATTAAAATCGGAAGATTAAAATAGGCTCATTACGCTGTTCTTACGAGCCTCGTATATATCTAATGTTTCCAGCTATAGCTTCGGAACGATGGAAATAAAACGATTGGAGAGGGATCTTATTAGATAAAATTAAATAGTCTTGTTTTATGTGTTCACTTCTAAAGTAGACACGTTCCAATGATTTTAAAGTCATCTCTCTTTCCTTAGATAGAACTATAAATTTCTTCCTATACTTTTCCTCTAATCTTCATTCTCTACAAAAGAAAAAGCTATAAAGATACCTACATTGGAAACTTATTAATTCAGAAAATATTATAATCCTAATTTTGTATGAAAGACAAAAAAACATATAACACAGTACCTACCCTTACGTATATGTTTCATACTCAGTTTTACTCGAAATACACTCCAAAATTTACAAATAAATCAAGAAAATTGCTTACTAATCCTATTTAAATTGCTCGTTTCTTTCCTGTTGATTTAATCAAACCGATCGAATCTGTTTGAACGACCCGCGTATTGTAACAAGCTATTTAAGCGTAACGATTGTGAGTAATCGATCTAGAACTGATTTTTCGATGGCAATTATGGTTGGCCAGGTTATTGCCCTTGCGGTGCGTGCTATGAATGAATTAACGTTTCACCGCAAAACGAAGGCCAGGTTGATGATAATAGCACGGCTTCTGGTACACCTTGACACCGAAAATATCGTGAACGAGAGTTGCTGTATTCGGTTGCAGTGCCGATCGGCGGTCGACTGCATCGGACTGAACCTCATCATTTCGACGACGACGACGACGACGACGCAATAACGTATCTATGTATAGAGGATGTCCGCGAACAGAGTCTTACCGCGCAGTATCTGCTTCTCTGAACCGCGCGATTCGCACGGTCCCGCGTCGATCAGTTGAAATTTCGCTTCTTACCACGCTTCACTCTGGTACGTAATCAAATTCAGATCATTTCTATCGACGAGCTGATTTATTCCAGTTAGATTCGCGTTAGGTTCGGTTATTAGAGTACACTGATTTATCGATTCTGATAGAGGAATAGAGGATGTTGGATGGAATTTCATCGAGAACTATTTTTCGTTCTCTGGAAGGACACGACTTTCCAACTATCAAAGATTGAGAAATTATCTATGAATCTCTTTTAGAAGGGCGCTACGACGCTTATGCAGTTTGCATCTTGTCTATTTTAGGCTAGGTCCGAGTTAGATCTATTTATTGCAATGGTTCGTCTTGGCACGCAACGAAATTTTAGTAATTTATACACTGATTTATTCGAGATTTAATTTTGGTTGGGAATTCTATTGAGAAATACATTGGAATTATCGAAAATCGAGAAATTTTCTATGAACCTTTCTGGGAAAGCTTTGAATAATTTTTAATTTGGCTATTTTAAACTATTTTACACTAGATTTGAATAAGAATGCTTGTTGCAATGCTTCGTCCTGGGACACATGGAAACTTGGATAATTTAGATTGACTTATTCTAGATTTAATTCGGAGAGGTAATACAGACGTTACAATTATGTTGAAATTTTAGAAATTCCAAATTTTGAATTTGGAAGGATAGTGAAAATTTTGTATGATTCTTTTTGGAAGCCATTAGATTCAGATTGCTTTCATTTATATGTAAAAATGTATAACAATAGGAAGTAGTTATAATAATATATTAAATGAATTTCGTGTAAATAACTATAATTGTTTATAATCTGTGGAATATATAGCAGAATCCATAAAAATACGATATCCACAGCAATGAAATATTCTATATTACAGAATACAATATTCTATTGCAAAGATAAGTTGTGTTGCGTATTGACACAAGTATACCATACAGTTATAGTCTGAACAATAAGATCAATCTGCTTTCAGAATATCATTCAACTTCATCAAAAAAATTATCAATAAAAATATCCAAATATTTTTGAACGATAGCATTCATATATGTGTTTGACCCTCAATCAATAATTATTTATTACAATAACATGCCAGTTTAGGACTCTAGAAGCAGTTCCTTATCAAAATATACAATATTTAATTGTCAGTTTGTAAACACATTAATGTACAATTATATTAAAACAATAACTAGTTATATAATCAGTGAATAAAATGCATCTCAGGATGAATAACATTTTGAGTAATTCCGCATTTCTCTGACAACAATGCATTGACGTATTCATAGAATTTTCCATGTGGCAGTTAGTCATCGTGTTCCTCGACAGCTGACAATGAATGAACGAATTCTTCTTTTCTTCCAGCGTAGCACTTTGTTCGAGATAGGGTGTAGCTTTATTGCCATGCAAATGCAAGTAATACCGATAACTCTGATAATTGACCCTTCTTCACTCGAAATAGCATTATTGAACACTTCGTATATATATGCATACGGTATACTAGCTTTTCTAATAATAGTTATGTTATTAGCATTCTTATACAAAATTTGGAATTTCTGAATTTTCTGTTAGAATGAAAAGGACAGAAATGATAAATTCAATTAATAAAATATGCAACGTAATTACGATGAAGCAAGTTTCCATCCTTATTTTCACAATTATATATGCTAATTAAGATTGTAGAATTATTATTATTAAAAATTATTGAAATAATACAGAAAATTGATAACTATTCAACAATTTTGAGATTGTTACGCATTTCTTTAATATAAAATAGAAATTATTTTTACTCCTTTAAATAATTCTACAGAAATTTGCATATACTAACAAAAACTATTGTGTGTATAATAATACAAAATAATAATACAAAAAACAAATAAGAAAAATTCTGAAACTATTGTAAATATCTCAAATAGGAAGTAGAAGTTATTGTTATTCTCACAAATAATTTTATAAATAATTTATACACCTGTTTTTGCCTGAAGATAAATCTTTCATACCGTCATATAATGCACGTATTTTATTACAAATATATACGATGTGTGCTGTTGTACATTTTTACTTGCATCCGTTGTATATTATAATTTACAATGCAAGGACAGATTATTGACCCTTAGCGAATTGACACACGTGACATTCTCCTTCTTAAGGCAATTTAATATTGAAAAGCCGCGGCGATAACCTTGTCGGGTCGTTTGATTGGATATTAATGGATATTAATAATTTCATATGATTCGCGTAAAAAACAATGGTCTGTCGAGAAGACGGCAATGTCACACAAATAAATCGGACATCCCCTTGTCGCGTTGGTGCCTCACGAAACTTCTGGCCACGCGATTGCTTCATCGTCCTTGCATACTTATGAATACAAATTTTTTGAATAACCGTGCATTCTGATGCACCAGTCGTATTTTTTTCCTTTCATTCCTACCGGTCATCAAACGGGACGACTCGTTTCTTTTACGTAATGAAACGACGAGGAACGAACGAGGACTGTAGTTCTTTTACTTCCATGTTCGAATGTGGTTCACGATTTTTTCCTTTTTTCTTTTTTTTTTTCTTATATTATACGATTTAATTATTTCGTTCAGAGGTGCAATCGTGCATTTTTGGGCGGACTAAAGTTACCGGTTTCTTCTTTGAGAATTTTCTACCGACGTATTTCGTGCTTTTTCTGTGTTCGTTACACGTGTTTTTTCTTCTTATGAATTATCAGTAGGTTGTTAAGATGTCGCTTCAGGACGTGAAAAAGTGTTCAATATTTGCGGTCTTCTTCATTTGCATACTAGAAGTAATGTTTCATTTTGCGTACAGCCGACATTCTGATGCTTATCTAAGACAAATATCTCGTCGGTGGTTAATTTGTCATCGGTTGCTGTGATACGTCAAGGAAGTTAATATAGTTTTTACTTTTGACAAATTAACAGGTTTCATTTGTCTTTGATAACGTTCTATTTGTATTCTCATCCTTACGAAGTTTAACTACAATTAATAAGTTTGTTATCTTAAAACATAAAATTATGGTATCGAATCAAGTTAAAATTAGAATATGAATTTTGTAAACGTGCTTGTTTTTCAAATCGTTTAATTGAATGGAAATTGAAATTTTTATTTACCGATTCTATTATGATGGAAGAAAAATAGCATACACGCCATGCTATAAGCACGAGATTCCCAATCTATGGGTCGTGACCCCAAGGGGATCGCAAAGTGTTTCCTGGGGGATCGCCGAGGTTATTTTTACTTGCATTATACAATTATTTCTATAGAAATTTTGTACTCAATTATTATTATAGGAAATGTTATTGCATAGAATTTCAGTCCTTGTTTGTTTCAATATAGGTTCCGGTATGTAAATTTTTATCTATGCAAAATATCAAACAAATATTAAAATATTACATGAAATTCAATTTAATATTCAAATTTTATTTGATGTCTTAATACTTTTTAATATTTCGCATAAAGAAACATTTATACGTTCAGATCTATAGTAAAATTAAATAAAATTTAAAGTATTATTAAATATTGTGAAGTCTTATTAGAAATGTCTTTTTACGCCGATATGTGTGACTAGAAGTTATAGATCATTTAGTATATAATTACAATAGCATGTGCGACTCGAAAAAGGTTCATAATTTTTTTACTTAAATTCATAAAATAATTAAATTAAATTAAATTAACAATTGAATACATAAAATTTTTATTAAATTCTTATTAAAGAAATAAGTCGAAAGTGGAGAAACTGAACTTGGTTTGACGCTGTGTAAACCGGAAGTATTGCGAAACTTTGTAGGTTCTACAAATGCGTCTGTGCGTTTTATTACAATTGCGAATAGTACCGTAAACTCGTAAACGTACGTATACGTAATATGCGTGTCGCAGATGTTTCACGACCAGACGCATTAGAATACGCACGTTTATGGTTGTGCGTAAACGCAAACGCCTTTGTCAAAACGTGTTTACACGAACTTACGGCGAGCTTGATGATAGTCAATCGTGCGGAATATAGCGAATGTTTCAGCAATAAATATTTTTATTTCTACACCCGATAATAATAAAATACGATGTGATATTGGAGGTCAATAAATGTCTGCAAAGTGTTTATTTTAATGTTCGTTGCGTAAAGTAATATTGCTTATTCATCAGTTATGCATTATGTTCATGTTATCAGTAGTTCGTCGAAACAATCTGAGACAGCTTTATCTTGGTTTTGGTACAATGACCCACGAAAGTTGCAATATGAAGATTGTTTATTATTCGTTGTAGTTTTTGGATGAAATTTCATTAATTTCAGTTAATATTGCTTTTAACGTGTAAACTATTAAATTATCAACTCGCAGGCTAACAGATGATACGATATTATTCAATGACAAGTGAATCGATATTGTACGTATTGCACACGATATGATATGATACGACGATTATTTTATTATGACGTACATTTTAATCAATCGGCACATTTATTTTTCATTTATGTAAAATTGTACGCACCAGTATTTGTAATCTGTGTATTTCATGTACGTATGGGTATTTGGAAATGAAAAATTTCTAAAGTTATAAATCTAAATTACAATGTTGATTTATATATATATATAGATAAATAGTTAACGCAATTTTATTTATCAGAATAAGTCGTGATGAGAAACATTTTTCTCTGTCTATAGTAAAGTTATTTAAAAGTTTTATTAATTCCATATCTTTCAAGTTATTCTTTTGTTTGATCTAGAGACAAAATATTTGTTTCTCTTATCTTCCTGTATATTTCAAAACTACCGGTTATCAAAGTATTAGTTATCTAATATTATACGTCATGTTCATCTATCAGGCACTAACGTGTTTTGTTTTACACGTTAAATAACGTGAAAATCAGAAAACCGATATAAATTAATTTATCTGCTTTTCATGCAATTTTCATGTATCGATTAGATCCTGTCGTAGAGAACTCAAGACACGAAAGGTATACTGGAAGTTGCTTAAAAATCACATTCTTCCCTGGTTCTTATGTAGTTCAATTTTTATCTTATCACGGGCTGGGATCTTTTTAAACTTGAAACTTATAATTATCATTAATGGTGCATTCATTACTTGCATGTACGTAGGTACTACATCGCATGATTACTATTATGCTATTTAACTTTCATAGCACTGATGACGACAACATTAAGCGTGTTACGAGATAAAGTGTCTAAGGATAGATAGCGGTGTAATTTATTAGTGTAAAATATTTAACATTAGGATGCTAAGAAGTGCAGGTATTTTATCATCTTTTTTTCTACATGATAGAAACCGCGCTGATACAGCACTTAGATATCTAAGGGAATATAAATTAAGTCCCGAGAAGCATTCAGGTCACAGTGGGATAAGATCGAAAAATTATAAGTTACGTTTATTAGAAGGGGACCCGGGGTAACTTTCTCACAGCTTTAGTCGCGCGGTGCATGAACTTTAACGTTAAGTTCAAGACACTCTTGTAACAAACTCAAAGCTGCACGCTCATTACGTGCATCTAGCAAGCACAAGCCTTTAAATTTCTAACTTTAGCATCGGCTTAGCTGTTTAAATGGCACGGGAAACAGCACGACCACTTTCGTCTGAACAGTGTGGTTTCTGTGGAATTGTAGAACAGATAGCAACTAACACATTCCTGTCATCGAGTATATTTCACCTAACACCAAAGTGCTAGATTAAGAACTTTCCATAACCGATCATTTTATTCTCCTGTTGCATCTTACGATAACTTTGTTTAAAAAATAAAAAGGAAATTTTTATATATTTCATTTATTTATTTTATATATGTATTTCATATAGTTGAAGAAAGAAATGAGAGTTCGAGAAAGCTGTGAAGCAAAGTCGAACCATCGTTATACATTTTCACAGGAAATTAGTTTTGTATACGATCGACATTAATTTTGCAATATAATCGACATTTGTTTTTATGATTTAACAATAAGCGTGATCTCTGTACCTGTTATCGAGTTTCTTACTTAAAATGTTAAATATTTAAGCTGTCCAATTTTTACCCACGCTAATTTCATAAGGTTCAAAGCTGCCAATGTTTCCCAAAACTTTTACGTTTTTTTCTTTGTAATGTAAATTACCTAACAAGAAACGAGCTGAGAATCTAATTAAAAATTCATGGTATTTCATAATAAGGTTCTATGATACAGTTATTCTTTATCTGATTTATTCCATAAATCAGCGATAGATTTGAAAGCTTTTTTGCTATGTGGCGAGCAGAGATGCCGTGGCTTTAAAGAACGTACTCCATCCGTGGCAAATTTTCTTGCACGCTCAAACTCCACTCGCAACATGCACGCGGAGATCTACACGCGCGTCTATTCTGGACAAAGACACGATGTCCCCGTGTCTAGAGACGAAGTGACGCGTATCTTTGCCAACGCCACGAATACACACCCGAATCACGATAAAGGGATAGTTGTCATGAATATGGTTACGACTCTTGATCATAGTGATACACGAAGGACGTCAGTATTCGCTATTCACGACGTGCGACTAAGTCACGCCAAGATTCTCTTCTAATGTATCAAACAATAATCGTAGTACGTAGGATAAGTTTTAATCAATAAGTTACACAACTTTTAGTAAGAGATCGATACGTATTCAATCGATCGAAAAGCAACCGTTTAGAATCATCTCAGCTACATCTACATCCTTTTAAATATTTATTACTGAACGTAAAACCACATTCGATATATCGTATTTAATTACTTTAACTGTACATTTTGTAAAAACAGCTATAAATGATCATTTACCACTCGTTCGATCATTTTTCTCACAGCCGTGTTTAGACAATGGTATCTTGTAAATTACATTTAGCTTACAAACATACTGAAATTAAAAGAACACGCTCGACAGTATCCACTCAAAAACGTTGGATAATTTCAATTTTAGAGATTCAATAAGGCGCCATATAAAGCGATAGCTTGTAGCTAGGCGTCGGTAATTGGTGGAAAAACAGCGAAACACGTGGAGCGACGCTGGAATTAAGGCAAAAAGCCGATGACTCTGGTAGGCCGAACGGGAATGTGGCGATGAAAAGTGCGGTGAAAAGTGTCACAAGCAGAAAGACAAGACGCGGCGCTCGGATAGTAAAGAAGCGATGCACGCGCTCGACGCATCGGTCTAACGGTAACTGCTTCCTTTTACGAGATTAACGATCGCGATCCTGTCGTTTTATTATCGAAAATCCAGCGGTGTAGCGCATCGCATCGAGTCACGGCGGATATGGCGATCTAATCTGCACGAAGACGTACGGCAGCCGGATTTATTCGTGGTTCAGCGATCCTGTTGAGCGCGAACCTGCACGTTAAGGTCCCTTATAGTCGTCCGGGCTCGTTGCGCGAAACTCTCCCAAGCTTATCGCTATGGTCCAGCTACGAAACCGGGAAACAAAACGGGCCCCGTTGTGCCCGCCACTTTACTGAAGTTACTAACAAGCCTTCTCTTCTCCTAGTATATACACCACCCCCGTCACCCTCCGCGTACACTCCTTCCTTACGTCTTGCCGGCCGAGCCGGCTGAAAAAAGAGTACCGACACACCACGAGCGGAGAGAAAGAGATTTATCAGCGAACCACCGCGAGACTAGCAACCCGATAGACGTGCAGATAGGCCGTCGTTTAAATAAATTACCCTCCAAAGGCTTGGCTGCCCTGAACCTTCTTCTCTCTTCTCTTCTCTTCGTTTCGCGTTCGCGCGAGCTTCGTCTTAGACTCGTTTTAACCACTTGCCACATACCTGTTGCTACACACCCCCTCGTGTTTCTTCTCGTTTGATCTACTTTCAACCATTATTTCACGTTGCTGGATTATCTCGCTGCTCGTTCTCGGTAATTGATATTCTCTTCAAGCCTGTTTTGTGGGCGATGAACGCTGGTTTGTCGGATTAGCTGTTGATTCTTTGTCGCCTATCTCACGCACATATTTAATGGTTAGGTTCGTTGAGGAGATTTTAGGTAAAAGCAAGTATTTCTTGGGATGGTTTTTTTTTTTAAATTTCGTACGAATAAGAATTTGAGGTGTTCAGGGTTTCCAAGGTTTTTAGGATTTGATAGAATAGTGATATATGGAACGTGTATTGTTGGACCTCTGACGAAAGGAAAGAACAGGTTTTCGTATGACATTCGGAAAGATATTTTCATACGAAGAGCTAAGGATCGTAACGGCGTAAGCCAATTGTTACTTTTCGTGAAACGGTGTTCTGCGTTTGTTATTACGAACAATTCACGTTGTTTCTTCAAATTATGAAAATATATCGCGACAGAAGATGAAATTATAATTCGACTAATCACGAAACTAAAAGAACTTAAGAAAAGCAAGAATTGACCTACATATTATTATATAATATTCAATTCCAATTCTTAAAAAATGTCAAGTCTTGACTTTCATCGTTGATTTTCGATCCGACGTATGTTTCGCTGATTTCGAAATTTGGTTTTATGAAATAAAAAATCGAAGTAGCATACAGCTGTTAATCTCCTTGCGCGGATTTCTCGATTTCTTAAGGAATTATATTCGATGGAGTATTTCGCCACTTCGCGTTACATGAATTTAATTTTAAGGGACTCAGTCTTTCCTCTGGATCTGCAGACAAGTGGCGGAGAATATTTTTCGCTTTATCTGCTTATCAGCTTGCTTATCCCCTGTGTTTTTTTTACCAATGTGTCAGCAGTCCCCAGCGCTGAAATTTTTGCATATTTCAACAAGTATTTCATTTTCGTGATCTTTCGCGGTGGCTTTCGGATAAAAATCGAGATACGGTTTATCTATTTAGTAACACTGTTAAACGAACGCTACCGTAACATTTAATCTGCGTTATCATTACGCTCGTGTTATCATTGCGTGTATCTGGATGAAAAAACGTCGAGTATTATTATCAATTTTTCAACCTTAACGTGCATTGAACTGTATGACTAACTAATACGTAGACAAACACTGTTAAACTTACATACACGCGAACAATTATCTTTTCTATGTAAATCGTATATGTTTATTTGTACATTGTTAAAATTTAACGTTTAATGAACTTTGTCTATGATGTACAGAATTGACAACATTCGTGATGGATGAGATAGAAAAATTACTATTGACATGATGTTATACGTTTTTTTATATGATTTTATTTGTCGTATAATTGACAAAGAACAATACACATATTATAACGAAAATTATGTTATAATTTAAACGTGCTATGTTAGACGTATAAAGAGCAAAATTTCGATACTTCATTTAACGAATCGAAATCTTTTTTTCGAAGGATGAACTCAAATTACAGCAATCGCGATAATTAAATGTATTGGGTTGGCAACTAAATGATTGCGGATTTTGTCAATACCACCTAATGACAAAATCCGCAATCACTTAGTTGTCAACCCAATATATTCGAACTCACCTAATTCGATTCGAAGCTGAATGACAATTACCACACCAAAAAGCTACAGGTAATGGGTAAAATCTATTGAACTTTTATTATCCGATACAATGATCTCTGACTGTTTTTATTTATAACGTCTTCGCGTAAAATTGGAGATAGATTGGTAAGATTTGTAAATGATTACATTTCCCCTATGTTTAAGCTTTATGAAACCATAAAGTTTAAAGTTTGAAAGCTGTGCTATTAAATAAGCGAAAGATTTTCTAACAATTAACATTAAGCATTTCTCAGAAAGGGACGCATATAAATTTATTACTTCATCAAATTTATTTTATTTCGCGAATTAAGAAGCATAATTTCTCGAAGGGGCTAAAAAGGAAGTTGGGACGTTTTGCTTACGTTTCGTAAGAGTATTACAATCTGGAACTCGTAAGTCGTGCCTTCTGTATCTTTCACACGATTATAACAAGCGATACTCGAAATTTGTCTCTCTCTTACTACCTATCACGCGAGATTTAACCGCTGGTGTCATTGTGCCGAACATACACAATTTTTTCCCTCTTTTCTCCGCTTCATTTAGCAATGAAGCGTTTAAAGAGAGAAACGAGATTGCTTGCGCGAGGTTATCGCAGTGGGATTACCAATAAGCGCCTTTTTCATTGGTTACGTTTGACCGATCGCATCTATTTTCCAGTAATTAACGCGTTAATTAAGATTCGTTCTTCGAGGCTTCGCCGATATGTGGGGCGTGATAAATGCCAAGTACGTTCGACATGCACCGAATTTCGGACGTTGAGAAGATTCTCAAAGCTCTTGAGTAATATTGGTTTGGCAACTAAGTGATTGCGCATTTTGTCAATATCACCTAATGACAAAATCCGCAATCACTTAGTTACCAACCCAATAGATATTTAAATTATATGACCGTGAATGTTTATTTACATTCGTATTTTTACGTACACTGGTTCATCTAGTTTTAGGAATATTTCGCTTATTTCCGATAATATTAAAAAATGTTTCAGGTTCAAGTTGAATGGTTTTGGGAGGAACGTAATTTGACGTGATTAGCTTTTTCGTAGATGAACGCGTAGAAGACGTACGAACATCACCAATGTTCAATTAGTCGATTCAACTGGACGTTCTCCAGATAATGGACAATATCTGCTAGACTAATATAGTTCTGCGACATAAGTAGGTTAATACTTTTTTCTGGAGAAAGTCCAGCTGAATCGACCAACGTATTAAAAAATATGCGATTTCGTTTAAGAATGTCCTCTACGCATTCGTCTATGAAGATGGTAATTCGTTCTTGAAATATTCTTCGATATTATCAAAAACAAGCGAGATGTTCCAGGTAATAAAGTTAGGTGAACCAGCCATTGGTATAGAAAAAAATTTGTTTCAACCAAAGAAAGAGATATTTTGCGAAAGATTTGCACTGAAAATACTATTTGTACAATTCTAGCAATTTTTGATCGCGATAGATTATTGCTCGTTAATAACGAAATAGTGATAACGCTGTAATAATTTAACGACGCATTGAACCTTACTCAAAATGACTTTGGATTCCTTCAACTCTGACTCTGAACGGCTCTCTCATGATTCTTTCATGACTCTCGACAACTCCATAGCTTTTCCTCGAATCATATTGTACTTCTAAAACTTCGTAACCATAGTACACGTTCTTCTCCCAAACAATCAAACTTCCAAGCGGCACAGTGCATTTTAAAGCTCTACGTGACACCATCCCAAATCTTCACTTGCGTTCTTCAATTCACTCTTTACTCACAACCAATAATCTATTCCAGCACGAATATTCGTTTGGTTCTCAGTCACGATGGAAAACTTTTTTTAAAAAGTTCTTGACGATTGTTTCAAACATTAGGGTTTGGATTACCAGCGGTAAGTACAGCATTGAGAATTAATAAAAGATTATACGATTTGCATCTGAATAATACACTGTTCATATTTATTAGAAGATGTTTCACACATTTGATACGAATCTATCGAACCTAGAAGATTTTGTCGTTTCTGTTTGCGGTCTTTAACAATGAATAAAGAAGATTACACCGATTTGAATCGAATTTGTACTTAGAAAAATAGGGTTCAGTGTCGTTGTACGAAAGAACGTGAGAGAACTGTCAGTGTGCGCTACATTCGGTCGAAAGTTGTCTCGCCAACAGGAACTTGACATTGTATTTGTTCGTATGATACACAGACGCGAGCCAATTTTTATCTGTTGCGTAAGGTGCGAAACGATGAGCATTGCAAACACAAAGTATAACTCTTCCCGAGTTCTCAGCCTTGTGTTATTTTTAATTAACCAGAATAGGTCAAGGTGCGAGTCTAATAATCGAAACAGAGTTGTCAGAGTTTCGGTCTCGTTCGATTGGACAAATACCTCGTGACGAATAGTTGTTTTGTAAATACGTACACGCGTCGAACAATTGGAGAATTTTTCCAGATTTTTCTTATATGAGTCATATCCAGCGCGAACATTTCTATCGCTCGAACGAGACGAATTCTATTTCAGATTCGCTTAGACGATCGGATTACCGTGCTATACGATATTTTAATAGTTACGTCGATAGTACAGCGCATCGATTATCTAACCCATATCCTTGTAAAAATTACCCGTGGCTTGGCAAACGCAATACAATCCCGGCGATCTCGGTCGCGACTGTGCGTTATTGCGTGATAACCTGCGCCAAAGAACGTATATGTTTTATTCACACCTACCACTTCCTCGTTATTTGTCTCCATAGAGATGGGCATTTTTCTTTCAATAGCGAATGTAACGATACGATAATAGTACAGATTCTAACATATTCGCATATGCAAGAATAGATTGAGATTAATTTTTGAAACGTGCGGTAAGATATAGGTTGTTCCATTTATAGATTCTATATTCCAATAGATCTCGTTGATGCTCGATATGAGAAAAATGATCGCAAATATATTGGAACGTATTGTCTCGTTGAACTTGAGAGGTGGGATCGTGGTGATACCGGATATGTTTTAATCGTGTGAATATTATTTATGTAGTAATAATAATATCGTAATATACATGACGATATAATATGTAGGTGTATAATGTTATAATTGTAATAATAATAATAAATGTTGACGCAACTTTGACATATCCTGTATCGGAAATTATACGAGCAAGTTATTTATATTGTCGACTTAATTGAGCTATCAAGTTTTCAATTTCTTTATACACGTATCTTTATGTATTATATTTTTATCTAGTTTCGATTCTTTGAAGAAATAAGGCGAATTTTAATACAAATTTTAAGGTCAGCTTTATATGTGATGTTTTGATATTAGTTAATGATTAAAATGACTATGGGACCGACTATGGGAAACCGCATAGTCTTACGTGTGCCATCATTTATGTACCTTGAAATAACATTTCTTTTGTTTTCTTTTCGCATGCTTTCTACTTGCACGACGGATCGAAATCCGGTTTTGTGTAAACTTCAATGTTTTATGTCTCCTGTACTCATAAAATATCCTTATATTTCGTACGAAATATTTTGGTTTCACGTAATACTTGAAGGAAAATTTCAGGTATATTTAAATATAAATAATAAATATTGATTTATTTGTTAAACGTTATAATTTAACGAACAATATACAGTACAAATAATTAATTATAAATATTGTATTTAATCATTATTATATCGTGAACGTTTTATTGAAATAGTATGAAAAGTCAACCGAAATTAAACTCAAGTAGAAAAGGATCGTCTGTCGCCAGACAAGGCGGTACACGTATGACTCACTCTATGCTCTATAAATCTTCGTACTTGCATTATTTACAAACCTTATACATCAAATATTATTTATATTGATAAGATCTTTATAATTACGTAATTAACGTTAATTAAAAATATTTATTAATCCATAAAAATGTAATAGCACGTGATTCAAGATTCATAATCCCTTAACATCTGCATCCATATAACGATACAGATAAAATATGTCACGTGTATATTTTCCAATATTTATGATCGTTATTTCGTGTAAAGTGTAAATTAAAGATATTTGGTTTTTACGTAGAAGAGCGACGCGATGTTACAATTTTGCGACGATGACGAATTCGGTAGTTTTATATTTTCAATTCAAACAGAATTATTATTATACGCTTACACGTATATGATGTAGGTGCATCAATAAAAATATAAAAAAGAAGATCGTCGAAACATCGCTGTGAAATTCTATATTTAACATGGTTAACGAGCAAACTGATTTTCACTCCGTTTTGAACGAGACGTTTTGGCTTCTCATGAAAAGATAAACGAAATGTTTCATTAAAGCGACAAATCGCATGAAATACCGCGTGACGAAATATTTCGCCCATGTACGAGATTTTAATATACGTAAATTTGTACGACGATGACACGCATGCCATACACCACGTAGAATAAAGCTGCTGCTAGTTAAATATTTCGAATTAATTTTTCCTCTATAACGGATAATTTACAAAATTGTAATCAAACGTTATAGCTACCAAAATTTTTAGAACAAAAATTGCAAATCTCGACCTATAATTAAAAATTACCTAAAACCATAATAATTACAATAGCTGAAGCGATTGCGACTAACTCAAAAAAGAAAGTATCGCATCGTACATCTTCCTGCTATCTATCGAGTTCGACAATTTTTTCAACGTTATTGTTCTCCTTACACATTATTCAAACATATAGATACCCTTTTAAATACTGGGTTTTGGTATTCGATAAATTTTACTACTTTGCGGGTATTCCATTACTTTTATAAGTAAAGTACTTCCTCTCCTCCCCAAAAATCCGAAAAAAGAAGCGCCATAAAAAAATGAGAAGAGCAGGTTTAAATTATATCTAAATATTTTTTCTGCACAATATGACTCTTTTTATTCGTTGCAATTTTTAATCCGACCTTCGTTGTGTGTTAATCAACGATTATTAAATTAAGTACCACGAATGCAACCCGTATCGCAAATCATTAAGTTCTCAAAACGTGGGCTGTCCGAACGTCGTGCACGCTTCGTTATTCCAGCGTATCCGAACATAATAAATCGCGCACGAGTAATTGCAACGTTCGTAGAGGTGTTTTGTCCGAAAGCATTAATGACTCGTTGCAACCCTGATGCTGGCACGTCTCGCGTTCCTTTCGCTTCCATCAGTCTCCCCGTTCGTAATAAGACGCAGATGCTGGTTGACTCTTATTATTAACCCCTTCCGCGACCGGTTGCTCACCTCCGAGTGGACTTCATCTAGCCAGACTTGCAATTACGCGGCCGCGTATTGGCTTTAAGGCCACGATAATTGACTCGACTCACGATAAGGTTTGACAAAATTCTAAAGAAACGGCACCTATAATATAATCCTGGGTATTTTTTTAATTGGCTTTTCTTCAATGTTCTCTTCGGTCATTTCGAACGCTTGAGGCGCTGCTTTCCTCTTGTTGCACTTAATCAATACTCCGCTTGAAATTGCTACCAGTTATCGATGGTATCCAACGTTATTTGCGAAAAAGATGAAACGAGGAAAATCATGGGGATATACATATACGTAGAAGTGAATATAGATGGTGGAGATTTTCGACAATTTTTACAAAAGTTCTTTTTACGTTGGTTCTATATACTCGCTGTTTTTAAGTATTCGGTAATAAAGTCGCTCGAAATGTATTTTCATAGAATTAGAATGTTATTAATTAAACGATCTGTGCATTATGTTTTCTTTGTTCATGGTAGATTTCATTTAAAGCTATCCATTTATTGGATAGCTTTGTCGAATAACGACGTCTTTTCTATTGCCCAGTTTCGCTAATCCGTCTTATTAATTTCTCGATTTAATATCCAGTTAGAAACATATTTGCTTGAATACAGCGTTCTATTTCTTCGCAAAAGTTCGTTATAGATGAATATCCTTCACGTTCGAAGACATTAACAAGCTTCCTTTTAAATTACGATTTAATATGATAATTACACGCGTTATTGCCGAGTTATTTTTAGCAACAATAAAATCTATAAACGCGAGAACGCAGTGAAAGATGAAGCTAGTTCATCGCGCGTTGAATTTCTCGCATTAAATACCTGTCACTAAGCGAGCGAACCGTTCGGAACAAGTGAGTAATTGAAATCCATGTAGCAAATTGAGTGCGCATATCTTAGCAAATAGTATCGTTTGCTCTTCGACAGACGGATATACCATTTTTCTACGTGGTTAATACGTTACGACGTCTTGCTATGCAAATTCGATCTGGACTTTAATTTAGAGCGTACGAGTAATTTTGTAGCACGATGAACTGGTTTTGATAATAAATTTTCGTTCGCGCGTAAATCGTTGCTGATCCTCGCGTTTCGCAGTAACTCGTGCAGGTATCAAGTATGTATGTAAATTAGTTGTTTCGAATAAACGATAAGCGTTACAGCGCGCTTGCTTCTTTGCTGAATTGTAGTGCATACAGATCCATATCGTCCTTTCTTGCGTATGACTTTTACTATCTCGTTGTTCGTGTGCGGCTTGTCAGTGTATTTCGATACGTCGTCGAGTAATTTCTGTATGCAAATCGATTCCTGAAGAGAGGACTTTTACAGAGCTCTTATACATATGTTTTTTCTTTTCAGTGATAAAGTTGATCGATGATTAGACTTCTCAGAAGTCATTGCTTAACCAAACTTATAGAGAGATCTTTTCTGTTAAATTAATTATTGTTAACAGAATTCCTAGAAGCTCTCAGTACACTGATAAATCTTATTTTCTAGATACCATACGGTTATTATCGATTAAATGCAACGAATTACTGTAACAAATGTTCGTTTCCTCTTAAATGAATATTTACTAACGAAATTGCTCAAAGTTGTAACATCGAAGCATAATACGATAGCAATTCAGAGGATTGTATGACGAAGTTGAAGGAATTTTCTCCATAGTCATAGATCAATTTTCCAAACATCCACTGAAAGTCTCTTCAAAATATCAAATCTCAATCATTCGTAATTTTTCCCATCGCTCGAAATCTCTCTATCTTTCTAATAAAATTTCAATCAACGAAAGACCCACGAAACAGATGCACATATCAGTAAGCTATTCATCTAAATCGCAAGCAAAACGATTCGAGACTTCTGTATATTCCTACTCTATCGTTTTTTCTCGGCAGTCGACTCGCTGGATCCAGTGTCACAGGTCGCAGGATCATTTGCCATTAATCTAACGATATCTGCCGCGATTACTCCGTTAAGATTTGTTGGTGGCACGAAAGATTTATTTAATCGTCCGCACGAATAAATTTTCTCATCGCTGTTCTTTCTCCACCAGTCCAGGACGATTACATCTGCGACTCGTAAGTCTCCGGCTAAATAGAGAAGGATATTAATCCTCGTTATAGAGGATCTCGCGTGAGACGACTAGCAACTCGTGTAATCGTCTACGAACGCTCGGAAACCGATACCTGTTTATTATTGAAACGGTAATACGCGTAAGAATGCGTGCCACGGTAGAATTTTCTTCTCCTGCCTCCTTTTCAGTTCCTCTGGCAATTATTAGCGGACGGGTTCGGTGTTCGTTGGCGATATTTCCTCGGCATTTTTTCGTCAGTTTTACAATTTGCAGCGCGAAACAGGTTGCCTCGAATGAGATGCAAATGAAGGGGACGAGCTCGATTGCGTTTTATTAACTCAGCCGCAGGTTCTCATGAATGACAGACGCGGCACAGCGAAATTGTAGGATATGGCATATGTAAATGTTTCAATGATCTGGATATAGGTACATAGTTATAAACTGGTAGTTAACGGAGAAGCGATGGGATGATTATTTATAATTCTGTGTACTCGTGTTTAGGTGACTTCTGTGTCGATTAATTGTAGAAACGAGCATCGTAATTACAGTTTATTCGACTGCTCGGAAAGCTTGTTCGGAGAAGCAAGTTTTTCACTCAAATTCTCGTGGACATAAAGGTTCTTGATATTTTTTATATTTCTCTTTGTTTTACGATACAGTGTATTGCTTGACTGGACCTAAGCTTCTAGTATAGCGTGAATCATCGCGTTGGAATAAATCCTAAGTGTATATTTAAAATAGATTCGGCGGAATAAAATAACTATCTTTTACGATAAAGAACATACGATTATCATAACTATAGAGAAAACCAGCGCGATTTTTTCAAACGTTAAATGTTCGGTTTCATCTTGGTTAAATTTGGTTGTATCTTGGATCTCAGTTTGATCGAAAATTTAGCTTCTCTTCCCATCATCGAAATTTCGAACCTTAGAGAATATCGTTGATTGTCTGTAAAACGAACAATTGGCACTGTTACAGTCGCAGAAAGATCAAGATCAAGACTACTTAACGGATTTAACACCTCACTCTCGCTCCTCGGATTAAACAGTCCAATTTTATAAAGTACTTCCTTCTAACGTCTCAATAACTCGGCCACAAAGGCACGCTAATACTCGAACAATATTCTCCATTTATCGTGGGCATTGTTGTAGCTTGGCACATTCAAATCGTCTGAACTTTCTCTTCCCTTTTACGTCTAGCACTTATCGATCAGGTTCATACAGATAGACGTCTGCCAAGTCGTAAATTCGCCCAACAAGTTACCTGTTAACAAGTTTGAATCATAGTTCTACTTACTCGGTCGCAGATTCCATGGGGTGAACTTTGATATCGCGAATGGTTAACATCAGGCAGATAAGAAAGAAAACGTCAGTCGAACAACAAAGGATTAGCGCGAGGCGAACGTTGAACGTTTATTGAAAGGTAAAGGTAGAATTTCTTATACATGTCAGACGATACAGATTTATGTCGATACAACGGAGAAGCATAAACTATCGCTTATAAATATCCGGGCACTTTGGTCTATCTGAGATAACAATAAACATTAAGATATTGCATTAAAATATAGGAATAACAAACGTTGTATCAAAGTATAAAAATTAATGACAAATTGATAATTAGAAAAAGCAGTCACTACTTGTTTATAGAATCAGCAGATTATAATGCTAAAGTACTTATTGCAGTAAACGTAGCAATAATATATTTACTATTTAAATTCTTTAGTTTAAAATTAAATTATTTTATAGTTAAATTGTTTTATAATTCAGAAGTAAAAGAATAGAAATACTTCTAGTTTGACAATTACAAACGGCTTTGTTATCGCATACCGGCTGGCAAAAATCAATTTAACCGCATTGCAATATTCTGTCATACAGGGTGGTTGGTAACTGGTGGTACAAGCGGAAAGGAGGCGATTCTACGCGAAAAAAGAAGCCGAAAATATAGAATAAAAATTTTTCGTTTGAGGCTTTGCTTTCGAGAAAATCGACTTTGAATTTTCGCTCGGTACGCGTGCGGTACGTTATAACGGATCTCACTGTAGACCGTTGTCTCGATGAAAAAATTAAAAAAAAAAAAAAATTAAAAAAACAAAATTTTTCATCATTATTGAAAAATTGATCATCGAAAAACTTGACAAGTAGGAGAATCTCTGAAGAATACTTAAAAGAAAATTCCTAAAGTACCATTCTTAACCGTTCGAATAATATTCTTTCTTTGAATACATTGGAACAAACGAAAATAGAAGAATTATGAAACAACAGAGGGAATATATTAACAATTTTGAATAATATTGCCATTTAAACGAATAGCGGAAGTATATCCGGACAAGATTAGACGTGAAATCGATTAGATGTCAAAGATTAGAAAAAAATTAGAATCAAAGATTAGACGTCAATTTCTGTAATATACGCTATGTTAGTATACGTATCGGTAATTTCATAATTAAAATATATTTTGCATCAAAATGTAGCAAGTGTCTGGATACTTTTGAACGACGATGTATCTACATTTAAACGTGCGAGTTTGATGTTTGCACGATATCATCTCACCTTAATGGAGGTTTGAACGAGTCAACGAAATGAACGACGAGCTTAGGTTAGGCTTGATTAATTCGTCGATCGGTACTCGGTGTTGCAACCATCTTATCCCGTGCGAAGGTTTAAAAATAACCAGTGGCAGAACTTGTCACCGACTTTCTCTGCTGTCTTAGAAACAGCACGCCCGGCATTCATTGGCGTGGCGGCGTGCAACGCCGATGGAACACGTTGCGCTTCCGCCTCTCGTCCCTGTTTGACATTCGTCGACTTGTACCACTCGGATCCGTAAAAATAATCATCGAGAGACTATTTGTCTTTACATTTGTTGAAATAATCGTGCAATATTTGTCTTCTCGGAAATGGCACGCTTACGCTTACATCGTGTATGGTCTGCGATTTTTTGATCGAACCTTTTGCTTAAGTTTGGAAAAAGTCGGTAAGTTGGAGAAATTTATAAAGCGACCAGTACTTTGGAATAATTTATTTTCTTTTTACGTTTATATTTTAATAGCGAAATAATCGTTAAACGTTCGCCTTCTTGGAAATGGCATGCTCATATTTATACTATATATGGTCTACGACTTATCTATTGATCCTTTGGCTAAGTTTGAAAAACTTGGTAAGTTGGAGAAAATTTGTGTTTAACTAGTGTTAACGTGTATCGTTATATATAGCAAAGATAGTCGTTGGCTGTGATTGTCCGTCTTCGTTTTAATAAAAATAATCGCGAACTGTTTGCTGTCTTGGAAATGGCGCGCTTGGCATTTAGTACTATGGTAATAGAACATGGCGACAGAATGTGTCCGTTTTCTTCAACAGAATTATGTACACGTTGAATTTAAACAGTATTGTCCCTATAATTCTGAAAATATTCTAAAATTAGTTGTTCTCTTATCTCTCTGATTTAACGATACGTTTGCCGTTTATTCGCGTATAATACGAGACGTTAATAGAGAACTCGCGGCATCCTCGAATTCATTGGCACTGAATAGTCACGTTTGTGAAAGAGATTATTGGCTGTTTGCATTCACATTTGTAAAAATAATCGCCGACTGTTTGCTGTCTTAGAAACGGTATTCTTGGTATTCGCTAGTGTGATGCAGCATCCGCGTCGCACTTCTGTCTGTTTTATCTGTTCAGAGTTCGTCGATTTACGGTTATATCTGCATTTGCAAAAATCTATCACCGTATCTGTGAAAGTAATCCAAGACTTGTTATCTTCTCTAGTATTCGAAAGGTATTCCATGCTTATTCGTGTCACTGTGCTAGACTGATAGCATTTGCACTTCCGTATTCTCTTATTTCAAGTTTCCTAACAACGTCTAAATCAACATCTAAATTTTGCAGAAACGTTGCTTTCGTATTTATCTTTCTATTTATAGAAATAGTTTGGATTCCTTATCTCCTTTGATATCGGTATACACGTGCGGAGTTGATCGAATGCGTTGTATCTATCGACGAAAGCATTTCAATCTGTAAAAGTTATTGCCAACTATTTGTTTTTCTATTCATCCAGATAATTACAGCTCTGAGCGATCATCCACTGAGATAATCTATGCATTCGTAACGGATTTCAATGAACCTACGCGTTTCCTTTGCTTGCAATTTATTGTACTACAACGATCGAGCTTTTCGCGAAAATAATCGCAGATTCGTTATCTTCTCCGTTATCTCAGAGACGGTATTCTTGATATTCACGGAAATAATCGTCGATTCGTCGTATTGATTTCTTAAATTCTCGATGTATTTAATATTGTTTATATATGACAATATAGAAATTTAAAATGCCATTATAATTGTTATATAGAATAAATATGGAATAATTGGAATTAGAATCGATAGAACTGTAATATTAATTCTCTATATAATTGTAATATAATTGTAAATGTTATAAAATATTTATATAGTATCGAATATTACAAAATTAACTTATAATTTCTACGGTAAATAAATTTCGCTACCTTTTGCTATGCAATATTTAAAATTTTATACAAAGGTAGAATAATAATTACGTGACAGAGAATTTTTCTCAACAGAAAAAGATCGGAAAATTACAAATTGCTTTAAGTATGTCTAGAAATAGTACATAGGCTATTAAACCTCCCATTTTTATATTCATGTGCATGAAAAGATTTAAATATTTTTAACGAGAACTTAAAATAGGGAAATTACCATATCACATTCTGCTTCAGGAAGCAAGATCGATTGCTATGTGTTTTAAACAAGCATTTGTTACCACGTAGACGTAACCTACAAATAAGGCTGGTCTGTACTATTAAAAAAATTCAGGGTTTCTCAATGGTTGCATACAAATACCTTGCACGCTCGCTCTATGTTGAATCAAGTTTGTACCGGCGCGGTAGTGGAGCGCATTTTAGAATGCACGTGCCGGTGTATATACGTATCCGTTTCGCATTCATTGCCAAAGGAGATCCAGAGATATATTATGGCCGATAAAATGTCATCTCGCTTTTATCCTATGAAATTTTATCCGATGAAAGAGTTCTGCAAATTAAACGTCAGCTCAATTACGCTTCCTATTTTTTGTGTTTCGGCTATCCTTAACGCGATATCCTTAACGCGTTGAATAGAATTTCATGAAATTCTTCTGTTATCTCGACCTCTGTAGAAATTAAAGTTCACAGAAAGATGTATTCTTTTTTTTGTAAATTGCTAAAAAAATAACGTAAATTATTCCTGTAATTTTGTAAATTATCTTTCTAAGAAATATGCGATATCGAGCGTCAAGATTAACTTTATTTTGTACATTTAAGAATAATTGTTCATTGTAGGATAAGACCTGAAATAATTTTCGAGTAGAGATATCCGTCAGCACAGACATGTAGTCCGTCAGATTATTTAACAATTTTATATACTAAATTGCCGTGTTGTAAAAATTAATCGAATGTAATCGCCTTTTTCGTAACATGTATTTGTTAAGATTTCTTATCATTGAAAGTATTTAAATGTTGAACCTCCTACGATTCTTCATTAGATCGTGACGATGAAATAAAAATTTAGATTATTTAATGCACACAAAAAGATTATTTAATACATAAAAGAATGCCATAAAAAAGCATCGAAGTTTAGATATTTAGATAAATCAAAGATAGTTTACAATACAACTTTCACATCTGTGAATAAAGAAGAAGACCGAAGTTTATATTTAAAATTTAGATTATTTAATGCGCACAAAAAGATTATTTAGTACGTAAAAGAATGCCATAAAAAAGCATCGAAGTTTAGATATTTAGATAAATAAAAGATAGTTTACAATACAACTTTTACATCTATGAATAAAGAAGAAGACCGAAGTTTATATTTAACTTTTGAAACGAAAGAGAACTTCATCTCCTACAACTTAATAACATTGATGTAATTAAACAAAAGATCCGATTAAGTAGCGTTAAGATGGTGAAGCATAAACTTCATTAAAAAAAGAAACACGAAGGGTGAAGTTGCTATCGTATTTTATAATATCATGAAATATCGAACGTAACTCGATGCTACCACCCAACCAGGTCTTTATTGGTGTTCTGTCGCGTCTTACCTAATTGATTTTTACGATCTCCATCCGTTCCTTGAATATAAAACGATCTTTCGAAACGCAGACAGCGTCACAATTTCCATCTTGGCTAAATATAAATCGCAACTTTATTTATTCTTGGCAACGAATCGACTCTTGCCACCATCGAGCCCTCTCATTATATTTTCAAGATGTGTCGATGAATATTCAAATGCACCGGTAAATTGTTATCTTCTTTCCTTCGATCTTGTTTTCACGGTAAAAAAAAAAAAAAAAAAAAGAGAAAGAAAAGAAGAAAGAAAAAAGTATAAAAACGAGTTTAATAAGAGCAGAATGTGTCAGTTATTTATTGTCGATAAATTCCAAAGTAGGCTTCTTATACAGGAAAATGAAATATTCATAAGCATCACTTTTTCAACACGTAATAAATTGCCGAAGAAATCGTTTCTTGTTGGTGAATTGACTCATCATATTCCTTGCAGTGTGGCATACGCAGTATAAGTCACGTAATTGAAACGAGCTGTATGTTTAGTTTGATCACAGAGAAAAACACAAAGTTTGTCTTCCTGTAATAAATAGCGTTGTACCGACAGTTCAATAACACTTTATGTACGAAATTATTATACGCATGAAGCTCTATTGATGTAAGTAGATTCAACGAGAAACTGATTGATTTTTGCCAATGAAAGATACGAATTTTATAATTATCTTAAAGTTTAATATCGTTAAATACCGTGAAGCGTGAAGATGTCGTTTAAGGGCGTAGAAATTGGTATAATTAGCGATGGTTTAATCGTTTGCAGTTGTACGTTGCTTCAATGGAGATGCAGCTTTATATTCTAAGAAAAGTTATATTACACAGACTGTTACATGATAACGACTGAATATTTTAAATCGTATGCAGAAAAATAAAGGATAGTATAGGTTCTATGGCATTTTAATTATTTCAAACTTATAAAAAAAAAATCTCTTAATATCAGTGATTAATCTCGTCTTGATAAAAATGCAAAATAAAAAGACACAATTTGTAAAAATTTGTGTATCCCATAATCATTAAACGAGATAGACGTCTCATTAAACATTTAATCTTTGAGCATGTTGCTGTAACGTTCCTGTATAAGAAACGTTGGAAAAACGAACCACGTTGTAGATACATTATAGCAAAGTCATGGGAAGATGAATGTCGCTACATCATTCAACTTTTTTCTTCGCCATTTCCTTCTCACCTCAATCAAATAAGAAATGCAACCCCGTGACTCATCTCATTCCAGGTAAAACATTCGGTAAAAATATTACTCTATCAGATACCTTATCTTGTATTCAATTATCTTAAGTTGTATCTGATGAAAAAGCGAATAAATATATTTATTATATTAGTGTTGGTCATTCCTTTCCTTTTTTTTCTTAGTAGCATTTCTGTTTTACAATAATAATATGTTAGATACTATGTTCAATAGCATGTTATAAACCTTATTTTGTATTCAATTATTTTAAGTTGCATCTGATGAAAAAGCGAATAAATATATTTATTATATTAGTGTTGGTCATTCCTTTCCTTTTTTTTCTTAGTAGCATTTCTGTTTTACAATAATAATATGTTAGATACTATGTTCAATAGCATGTTGTAAACCTTATTTTGTATTCAATTATATTAAGTTGCATCTGATGAAAAAGCGAATAAATATATTTATTATATTAGTGTTGGTCATTCCTTTCCTTTTTTTTTCTTAGTAGCATTTCTGTTTTACAATAATAATATGTTAGATACTATGTTCAATAGCATGTTATATTCGATATTAATCATTTTCTCAATGTAATATAGAAATTAATTATATTTTTATGTGAAAGGAGTACTTTTACAGAAGTTTATGGGTAGAATAGAATATTCGTATAAACTTACGAGTTTCAATAGTTTAATTTTTACAATTAACCGTAGGGATAATTTGAAAAGCATCAATCGATCTTTCGATAGTTATTTTCAAATAAGACGCAACTTTCTTTACTACTTTTTTTCAATACCTTTTATGATTCTCGAAATATCTTACAAGACAGAAAATTCTTCATTTTCTTTGAGGAACGACTTCATCCCTATGACATCAAAGAAAATGCAAATTTACGTTGCAGATGAATCGCTTGCACGCAAACATTCATAAATTCTTTTCTGTTTCTCTGAATTTTCGAGTTCCTTAACTTCTCGTGTAAGATGCCTCAATTTTATCAACTGCGCCTTTGACATTTAATATCGCGTTTAACAGCTTTCACAAACGCAGAAAGTTGGTGGAAAAGTGGAAATTTTGTGATCGTACATTATTTGGAGAAATTTAACGTTGCTGCGGTCCCATGCCGATTTTTGATAATCCAATTTCTTTCTCGTTTCAGAGAGCCAAAAGATTTGTAACATAATACTTCCCAAAAAATGTTACCGCAAAATTAAAATACAAAATCATGCACATTAGAAACAATTCTTCCTCCAATACTAACAAATCTTCTAACAACAAAAGACGCTATTGAACGTCTAAGTGAAAATTGCCCAAAATGACCGACAAAATGCGACAGTGTTAAATATTACGCATTTCGATAACATTTTTCTGTTTGTTTTGATCATCGAATGATAAAGTAATAGAACTTTTGTGAAAGTGTAGAAAATCCCGAATCATTCAATAATCTTAGAGATATGCTATAAGCTGTAATATCTTTAAAGTGATAGACGTTTTACGTCGTATGTAGAAACGTAGGACTTAACTCGTGACAACTCTTATCTGATATAACGCCAAGTAGAAATTATTGCCTTTTCAAGTAGGATATTCATCTACAATTTGCGCTTTTCTTCAATTCCATACGCATCGCTGTTTGAATATTGAATATACATCAAACGAAAGTCTTGTGCGATCGAAGGAGATTTCTCTATGCAATCGCGTTCTAAATTGATTATCAGATAATATGATCGTGAATAAGGATATCTTGACAAGCAATTAAAGATCGAAATTTTTCAAGAACAATAAATAAATATCCATTTGTACTCGTTGATTTATTCTTTTATGGATTTCAACGAAACGTTCAAAACGATTTCAAACGATTGATCAATATTTCTATATAATAACATCGAATGTTTAAAACGTGCAACTTCAGTTACCATTTAATGATCGTAATGAATGGTCACAAATTCTGAAAATATAATGCAAAAATCAATCGCTAGTTAAAATCCAGAGCTTCTATTTTCTACGATATCGAAATAGAAAATTGCGTATGAAAGTGCTTTTTACAGCAAATCGATTTGATGAAATAATTTTTACAAGAGCTATAAGTTCGAAGAACGAGCAAACGCGAACTCGTAGATTTTCGATTTTAAAAATATCACGCGACCGACCGAAACTCGGATCTTTCGTTTCTCATGACGTCGAAATAAAAAATAATTTTCGTCCAAGTAATAATTTCGTCGTGATAGGCGCAAAACAATCTCGTGAAATGACTTCTACAAGATCACGAAATACCCGTTTGAAGCGAACAGACGTGAATTAAGATTAGCAGAAGCGAAAAAAGAAAAATGAACGATTCTCTGTACTTGGTTTAGGCAGATAACTGGTGAACGACTAATGGCGAACAATCGGAACATAAGGAGATAAAAGAAAGGTTGTTGACTCGGTCGGATCGGTGATGCATCGTCGATGGAATGTTTCTCGAGGTGAAAAAATAATGGCGTGGTCGTGGTGCGATAACCTAAGTTGCAGTTTATCGGTGTGTCGTGCAATTAGTTTTCGATCAACGGCCGATTAAATAACTGCATGGACAGCACGATTCAACGAACAATACCAATATTTTCACCGTGAACTTTTTTTCTTTGCGCGTCTACTATTCACAAGGAAGGGGAAATTGATACTTCGATACGAGGTTGGGTTACTGAACGAATTAAATGTTAAATCGTATAACGTGATATGTGAAAGTTTACGATCTTTGTTAAGATTTGTTTATGGATAATCTATAACTGAATGTATCTTACGACTATAATATGAAATTTTCGAAATAAAATTCATAACCATGGTAGAAAAATAATAATGGATCATTGAAAGTTTATGCCTTTATTTAAGTGAAACTCTTTTTTAGGGACAATCTATAGCTATAGCCTACAATTATACTTAAAATATGGCGTTTTGGGATTGTGAAACTGATAACTACAGCTGAAGAATAGAAATGGATCGGTGACAATTTATTGTAATTTTTCCTGATATCTTTTGTGGACAATTTATAGTTGGATATATCTTATAATTATTAAATATTTAATAAATCTTGGGAAGAAAATTAATAACTGTGGAGTGGAGCAGTGAATCATTGAATAATTCATACGAATCCTACTTTTATTAAGCACGTTCCATTCATGCCATTCTTTTCTTAGTATTTCTCGTTATCACTTCGCAATTTCTTATATGTTTTATCAGTTCCTTAATCCTTCAAGATTGTTAAGAGTGATAAGAGAGAGAGAGTATTAAGTGTTATATAAACATCGATAAGATCATAAGTATTACATTACTTTATGAACTTCATTTATCACGTTATAAAAATATAAATTCTTTGGGGTTAGTAATGATTCCAGTTATTATTGAGATAATAATCTGTCGAAAGTTGATATCTTGTATTGTGAGAGGCGAATATAAGGTTCATCAACTTATATAAAAATTGATCTTAATTAAAAGTTCCTAACGAAATCGTAGTAAAAGATCTAGATACGTTATCAAAAAATTCTGCGGAAATATTTAAGTTAGATTAACTAATCAGATTTATTTCTAAATTTTCTAACTTTTAAATTTTTACATCCCCAAATACAATTGGAAGTCTAGAGATCAGAAAATCATATTTTTTGTAATACGTAAAAACTAAAGTTTGTAATAGTTTTTTATTTACAATTTGATAATTTTCATCACAGAAAATAAAGATATATCGCAAAAAGGAAAAAAATCCATCGGTTTTCTTTTAATATATTTATATACATTTACAGCCGTATCAGTTTAATGGAATCTATAAGGCACAATCTATTTGTAGCGAAGTATTCCAACCTTTCATTGAAGATGTAATTGATTTATGTCTCATGAATTCTCTGTTGCTTCATCTATTCCCATCGAACCGTAAAAATAATGTTAGCATGCAACTTTCTAAAATATTTTCTAGACACGCTGTGCATTATATCTTTGCTAGTCGTGACTGTCAACAGTTGCAAAATTTAAACAATACCTTTACTTTAAAATCCTCGTAACAATCCCTTGAGGCGTCCCTCATAAATCTCCTCCACCTCCGCCGTTTTCAAGAATGCCCTATGCAAACTTGCGTTCAATAAAATCTCTACTCTCAAACCATATTTCACGATGTTCTTCCCCCTGCTAATTAATTTTATTTTTATTCTAACAAATTGCTGCGTTCGTGAAAAATTATATCCGAAAACCAATCATTAATTTCAACGTAAATCCAATCGATTTTACACGTACGAAATCAAATAATTGCGCTTTTGAAAGTTTCACCAAATATAAATCGGTGTCTGTTAAAAATTGCTACGATTTGCTTAAAATCGAATCACCTTTCACTGATATTCCACATTTTTTTAGTCAAATATATCATTCAAATTTAATGTAACTTAAACCTAAGATCCGAATAAAAATTTCTTAAACGTGTGACATATTTCTAATAATATATAGTTGCATAAGAAATCAACGAATTTAATTCTACAGAAAGATCGTAATTTAAAATATTAGTTTTTAAAATTACTAATTCAGCTAGGAATTTCTTTTATTTGAACCACAGAAAAACAGTAAAATCTCCTTTACACGCAACGATCCCGTTTATTTGTCCTACCACGTAAAGGAGTATTCTACTGGAAACATGTCATCGTGAAAGATGAAAGAGGAAACGCCAAAGAAGTTTGCAGGCTTGCAGGGAAGCGTAGAACGGTGAAGTAAGAGTAGTAAATATTTTCTCGGCCGAGTAGCCCACGCGTAAATATATATCGTCGCCCCACACGTAATTTGTTGCTAATCAATTAGAGTCAGGATCTCGGCGTTGATTGGCCGGCCTTCTTGTAGCAGTGAAGGCGATAAATCTGTCACGATGAATTGCGAGGCTGCCCTAACTCGTGGGTCAAGTAGTCACGATTTAGACTGTGTCGGTGTATAATCGGACAAAAATAATAGGCCGCTTTTACAATAGGGGCACAATAGAATTCGTTCTCTGGACGACGACCGTAGTTGCGTGACGTTGAATCGCGTCCCGTCAACGCACGTGTGTCTAAATAGATACGAATTGATTCGATACAGGTAATCCACGATCCATTACTTCCTAGTTTCTGATTGATTTCAAAGCAAGAGATTGGAATTCATATATTCATGTTAATGCTTGTATGGTTTCAGCAGTTTACGTATCGGAATATTTGAAGCGAGGGTAAAAAATATCAACTTGCAGAAGCAAATTATCTGTTGCTTTGTTATTTATTAGTATATTATCGATAATAATTATCTGTTATTATTTTACAAATAATAATATCAGCAAGTAAATAAGTATTTATTTCATCATTCGTATATTTCAATTTTTTTTGGAATGTAATATATATAGTATAAGTCTAATAATACAACAATAGTCCATGCAATATGCAAGAAAAAAAAACCGTAATACTATTTGGATAGTCGAATCGTCCTCCTTAACATGCAAATAATAACATACTTTTTTTTTATCCCCTTTATTAAATGTTCTTAATTGTCGAGTACAATTAATTACATTTTTTTAACAGACTAAAAAGAATCATGCGGATTCCGATATAATTATCAGCAGTCGCTGGAATTTTCTATTGCTGTTGTATACGCGTATATTTGTAATTTGTTAGTGTGTGAGCATGAGTACACCGGAGGAGTGTAACAATAATACATAGGAAAAACAATTTTGTTTCGTGTTAAAGCTAAATTAATTGTTTTCAAAGAGTCTTCTATTTCAGATAACTATCTCAAATAAGATAACCAATTATTTGATTTCCTAATGTCGTATTTAATATATATTTCAGTCGTAAATAATACAGTTGCGTTCTATAACGTAATAGTATTTGCTCTGAGAATGGTTTTAAATTACCTCCGCATTACGTGTTTGACCTGATAGGCGTATTCACTGTGAGAAAATCTGTATTCCTGATGCAAGCAATGTTGATATACTACAATAGAATGAGAAACTATTCGAGAGACTATTTTAGGAAACATTTAATCGAATCTAAAATACCAAGTAAAACAAACAATCGTTTCACTTGATATTGGAGCAATGAAATAATTATCTGCTTATGAAGGAGAATTATTTGCTTATTCAAATAATCCTAAAAGAATATTGATTAATTGAAGATAATAAATAATTTACAAGAATTTCCTTTTACTATCTCGACGGTAACATTTATTTGCAGAGGGCAGAAACCATTAACGACCAATACCGTGAAGCAAATATCTTAAATTAGCAAATATCGCTTCTCTTATAACAGCAATTCTTAAGGAGTATATATTTAGTCAGCATTATAAGCTCAGTAATACAGATGGTTTAAGATTTTACACAAGACTCTACATATGTTGAGAGTTTTATGATTGGTTTAATTGACTGTGAATTAACAAGAACGAATATAACGAATCCTTCTTCTTGTCTATCTTCTCGTTATCTATGTTGTAAAGGAAATTGATATCTCGAATCGTATCTTCTTGAATAAGTACGCTAACAAGAGATTTTATTTCCAAAATTCACCGTAATTTTCTCTCTTTCTTCTTGTAAGTGTAAATTTTTAGAAAAATGGAACAAGTGGCAAAGTATTTATTTCTAATAGAGAAATTTCTATAATTATAAATGCTTGAATACTAATACTAAAATATAAGGAATATATCTTAAAATACAATATAAATATTGTAACAACAGTGTTAAAATATCGAATTTGGAAAATCCGTAACAGAATCTTATCTTATAAATTAGAATTATATCTTGTCTTATAAAAAAGAATTATATCTTATAAATATTATGTATCGTTTTGTTATATTTTATAAATTTTTTTTTAGGCGTACTTGTATTATTTTTTTATTCAGCGCCGCAAATAGAGGAAAGATTTATGGAAATTTTTCTATTGGAATAACGCACAACTTCAGATTTAAGATCTTTTAATCTATGGAATAGGAAGCAAAATGGAGGTAAACATAACGATCTCGTGTAAATATATCTCTTTCCGTAATTATCAAGACATTGCAGTTGAAACATTCCGTGTAAACTTTATTTATCGTTATACTACGTTCCATCATAGTTTTTCTTAAGATATCTCAAAGGTTGACAATGTAATGTATTAATGTCAGGGATTAACAACAGGAAGTTTACACATTAATACCACACGAAACATGCGAAGTGATATCTATCTTGTTGAAAGGAATTCTATATTTTTGCCAGATAACAGATTAATTTTAGCATTAGGTATATTAAATAAATCAAATGTGAATCAAGTGATGATTAAAGACATGTTTATTTGAATAGAATGATTTTTGGATAACAGAATATTCATTTTATCTTGCACTATCTTATATTTTGTAAAGAATAATGTTATCAACAATAACGAAAAGTAGGATATAATATAAATATAATATCGTTTCAATTAGTTAGAAGTCTCATACTTTCTTTCATTGTAGATCGTATTAATTTTTCAATGTATTAAGTTACAGCGGATCGCACTTCTGTTTTTTAGATTTTCATGTAGAATATATACAGGGTGGTTGGTAACTGGTGGTACAAGCGGAAAGGGGGTGATTCTACGCGAAAAAAGAAGTCGAAAATATAGTATAAAAATTTTTCGTTTGAGGCTTTGTTTTCGAGAAAATCGACTTTGAATTTTCGCTCGGTACGCGTGCACTTTATCACGTCTCGTTATGACGGATCTCACTGTAGATCGTTGTCTCGATGGAAAAATTAAAAAAAAAAATAAAAAAAAATTTTTATTTTCACGTAGAATCACCCCCTTTCCGTTTGTACCACCAGTTACCAACCACCATGTATATTGCTTCATTCGTATCGTACCTATCTATCGTACTCTATGCTGTTTTTCGATATAAGGTGTTAACAGACGTGTCTATATGTCAATAGACACGATAATGTCAACTTCATATTCACGTAATGAAGGAAATGTGCTTAACACTAGAATATTTGAATAGTACAGTACACTCGACTAATACACTGTTCAAATAACAGAAGCTTTACTTTACTTGCTTCTTCCAATATTGTCTATATATGTCTTACTATCTTTACTTACAACACCAATCGATTTTTTTTTTTTGAAAAATGAAAAATCGACATTTACCTTAAAAAATACACGAATTATATTCTTTCCATTACATTAATTTTACTAAGAATCTGCACCATGAATCTTAATAGTACTCTCTTAAAGTATCCATAATCCTCTAAAATACGATCATTCGTATTTCAAGATTAGAATTTTCTATAACAATTTTTTATGATTTCTATTAACACGGTACGTTAATTGTATCATATTAACACAGTAGTTTACAAATTCTTATTAACGTAGCAAAGTTTCGTGACTTTATTACACTTCTCACATTTTATATACTATTTCTTATTATTTAGTAAATGATTTCTATGGATTTCGTCAGTAGAAAAAAAATGGATGGAGAAAAGTACCGGAATGACTGTGCTGCAACCTCGATCGACATCAAAGTAACAGTTCAAGTATGTTAGTTATTGATAATCATTCTTTACGACCTTGTCCTGCGCTCCTAGTAAAAATTGAAACTATTATTATTTAGTAGAATGATTGCGTTCCTATCAGTTTATGGTCTATTCGTTTGTAATGATGTAAAACTGATTAATAACGTAACACACGTGTCAGACGATAAACCGGGATCAATAGAATGTTTTGTTTTAATAAGTTTAATGAGAATCATTCTGCGTTACTACCATGTTATGCAGTTTTCTTGAGGAACATGTAAGAAGCTACTCATTTCGTTCTTAATCTATTTGCCGTTCTTAAACCGTTTCTTGTTGCAATCGATATACTAGCAGATTATGGGTGCACGTTTTACAAAATGAATTTAACGTGAAAAAAGTAGAATATTTCTTATTATATGTATCTGTAATGTATTTTATAAATGGTAACATATTTTAGAAAATATATTTTATAAACTAAACATTGAAAAAACAATTTAGATTGTATCCATTATCTGTTGATATTATTATGATAAACAAATATATTTTTGGTTTTCCATTTGATAAATACAGAGATAATACGATCTTTGATTATAAAATTTAATTTTAATTGAAAAGTTACAGTTATGAAATAATAGAATTTTGTATATTCCATTAAAGATTGTAGAATTTACAATAGAAGTAAAAAATGTTCTAATGAATTTAGATATTAATGTAAATAAAAAGGAAGTTCAAATTTTTTTTGGAAGTTGAAACAGTTGGAATTAATTAATAAAATTTTCAACATTCCATTAAGAATCTTCAAACCTGAATTGGAAATAGGAACATAACGTATAAATTTAGAAATTTCTATTTCCAAAGACCGATAGCAATATAGAATTCACAATAGAATGTTAAATATTCATTTAATAGAGTTCGATTCTCCTAAGCATTAATCTAATAAAGCCGAAACATAAATTTAGACATTTCCGTCAAAGCGACAAAGACAAAACCCGCAATATTATTCAACAATCCAGAGTCGAAAATAGAATTGTAAATACTTTAACTCTAAAAATAAACGTAGACCCACGCAATCTGCAAATGGAACGTTGCTTTCTAACCACCTTGCGTGCACAGCCACGAGCGTATCTACTGCACAAGCGTCTCAGGAGATCAACGAAATTTTATACGAATCCGTTCGATCGAATCGAAGTTTTCCCTTCGACGCTCTGGGAATAGAAAACGACGAATAGATATCGAATTACAACATCGTTCGTCGTCTACCAATCTTAATTATTTGCTAATCACGCGGAGCTGTCGATAAATTCTACTACGAAGAATGTGTCCAACGTCTCGTTTTTACATCTCATCGTCTCCTTCCTCCCAGGTGCAATGTTCTCGGATCGCGTGGGCACGTACACGCGTGCAACGAATCCTACGCATGTTTAAATGAACGGTTGGCTGGGCTGTTCACAGGAAACCGACGATTACCAACGCGTGTTCCTGTAACGGATCGTTGAAAATCGCTTCCGAATCGATCACCGAAGATGCCGCCTTTGACCGTCGAATATTCATCAATCGTGACAGCGCACGGCTCCGACCAGTGTCGGTTCGTGATAGTGATTTAAGAACACGTTGTTGAGGAATATCTATCGTAGCAAAGGGCTGCTTCCTAGGAAAATAAGGTTCTATAACAGCGATGCTTCGTGATGATGATTTAAACGCACTGCGGTGAAAAATGTCGTTCAGAAAAGAGTTTGGTTTTAGAAAAATGATATTTGATATTAGGATTGATTAGTGGAAAGAAATTAAGAGCGAGTGATTGTTTTATATCAATGTAGATTTGTGGTAATAATTTTGAGAAGGAATATTGTTTAGGAGAGAAATTTGGTTTTAGAAACGTGATTTTTAATATGAATGTGGACTGCTCGTAATGATCCAGTGAAAAATATGGTTTAAAGAAAGAGATTTGTGTTTATAAAAATTGAATTTATTGATTTCTTTTGTCGGTATGCGATAATGATTTCAGAAGAAATATCGTTTGCATAAAAAGTTTGGTCTTTGGAAGGATAATTGTTGACGTTGTGACGATAATTCAACGAAAAATATTTTGGAAAGAAGTTGTTAGGTTTTAGAAAAATGATATCTGATATTAACGTCAGTTTCTAATAATAGTTCAAGCAGAAAGAAGCTGTCTTTGAAGAAATAACTCTTTATAACAGCGACAGTTAGTGATAATTCTCGTTGAAGAATAGATCCACTTTCATCAAGTAGGTTGATTCTCTGGAGAAGTAACTCACGTAAGTGTCGTTTAGTCATAAGAAATAAGAACACCTAGTGTTAGAGAATAACATTTTTTAAAGGAAGTTGTTGTTCGGAAAAATATTTTATTATGTTAGTGGCGCCGTTTCAAGAACACCGTTATTGCAGAACATCTCATCTATAACAGAAGATCATTGATCAGAGTTATCATTAATTCGAAATTGAAGCTGCAAATATCGCCAGAAAACCTGCTTCCCATGAAAATGAAATATGTAGTGAGTATAAATTTCTCTTTTAGTGCAAACGTAAATTTCGGAAGTAGCTTCAACGAGATAAAACAAATTTAAAGTCTTTTCACTTTTCACATGTACTTTAACCGAACGTGTAATTTAATTTTGGCATTAATGCTTTGCTATAAAATCATACTGGAAGCCTTTTGATTTCATGATTGACGCAAACGTAAAGCGTTTCAAACGGCACAGATGTGTTTTAAAGCTGAAAGTGACTATCATCGGCAACTAAAATAGATTTGCATCTTCCGTGCTTGTACGACTCAGTTCGGTATTGTAGTTGTTATATCACACAATGAGAAGAGGCGTCTTGGAACATCGCAGTGTTTCGAACGGTGCGAGTGTACTTTAAAGTTCAAAGGTACTAGAGCATACCGTTGTAGCTATTTCTTCTTTTTTTTCTGTACAAAGAAGCGACATTGTCATACCAATTGCGATTTTATTAGATACTATGTGGGACGTGAACGTAACTTGTTTCAATTTGCATTGCTATATTGTACGGAGGATTCAAGGATTTAATATACAAAGCTTTGAGTAAGAATGAATTGCAGAATATATCAATGTTATTTGATCAGCTACATATTTTTAAGACAAATATTAAAATTTTATTTTAAATCGGGAAAGATATTATTTTCATACGATCCTATGCTTTTTATACATCGCAAGTATTTTTTTTTTTTATCGTAATATCCTTTTACTATAATCTATATAGAAATTCTCTCTTCTCTTTCTCTTTCTTCTAAATACTTTCTATCGATTATTTTCTCTAGCTTTTAAATTCGTTTCCTAGATTCCATAGAGAATTAAATATAGAAGCTTGAATTTCTTTACAAGCTATGCCCTATTCTCTCGATCTTTATAGCAGATCTAAAATCGCACAAGAAACGAGCGAATTTCTCTTGTTCTCGATTTCAAGTTCAAACAAATCTCAGAACACTTCATTGGGTACTGGTACGCTAATGCACCAAGTAGCAGTCGTTACTGGATTCTTCGGTTGAATTGGAGTCATTATCGTACTCGTACACAGAAACACAATTATTGCCGGCTATATTTGGTATAGAATAGCAAGCAACGCCGGTGGAATATTAAATTTTAAAAACAGAATCCCTAGTATCATGTATGGGGAAGTTATTGCGGGTAATTGATCGTACCGTTATTGAACATCACACGAGCAAAAATACGGGGAAAAAATTTGGCATTCGAATATTCAAATCGCCGTGCGAAGGCATTGCTTCTTCATCACTATAATTTACACCGTACCTTAACGCAAATTCAGGATCCCGCCGGTTCCGTTCATCTTTCGAATTGCTCAATTATTGCCAAGAACGCTCGACCTCGGTTACTTTATGATACTATGAACTAATTTTAAAACCATAAATTTATGAATATAAATAATCAGGATCTTATAACGAAATTCAGTTCCAATAACGACACTTTATTTTTATAGAACCTTGCATAATTGTTCTCGTAGGTTAATTAATTCTTTTTTAAGAATTATAAATTCGTCTAGAAATCAAAATTAGAATGTTGTAGGAATTTCTAGAATTTATTCATTCTTAAGGATCGGTCGTAGTATTGATGCTACTAATTGTTAACTTGTTTTCAGTTTACTCATAAAATACGTATTATAATTTACTTTCGTCATAGCAAGACTTCCTACAAATCCTATTTTCTCATATTATTATATCATATATCATTATATCATAACGTAAATGCAAATAAAATAACTAAAATACACATAACGTTTCACGATCGCTACGAAAAGAATCATCATCGATTCTCTTTGTTCTATACAAATATACAATCGAATATTTTAATATCTTACCAAATTATCTTATTATACAAACAAAATTCAAATCACAGTCTCTACGCATCTCTCTCAATTCTCATTTTCCCCAAAACGTTCCTAACATCTTACTATATCGTTACATTATCCTGTTATACATCTCGTACCACACGAACAAACTTCATCCTTCCGCTCCGAATCGTACATTCAACTCACGATACCTCTTCCAACTCTCATTCCCTCGAAACGCTCTCAATACCAACAAAATTGAACTCCCACCATACTATCAAGAAACTATCGGTACACCTATCACGCGCAGTGTTCCTAGCTTTCCTCAGACCTATAACGTAACATAAAACAATCGAAAAGGACGGAACATCGTGCGATAAGAATCGTCGTAAGTGGCTCGGAAACAACCGTGGCAGATGCAAAAGGAGCTACAAACGACCTAAAACTCGGCAAGAGGCAGGCGCCCTTCGCATTCCACGCACTCGTGTCGTGCATTCGCGACTGAATCGCGCGTAATCATCTCTCGATCGCGGCGAGTCACCATCGCGGGTGAAGGAAAAATCGTCGTATCGGGAATACGTATGTTTTTTCTCTGCATGCACGACGCTCGCAGCCGGCTATGCAGCGCGCGTGTGTTCCACACAGCGGTGGGTCGTCGTCTATCGGAAGTCTAGGCGTGCGTGATAGATAATCGTTATGTAAGAAGAGGCTCGGAGGCTGTTGGCCTCCAGACTCTTTGACGTTGAACCACGTCGCTCGGGCACGGGGAACGCCCTGGCGTTGGACGCGGCCGCGGGCCACTCGGCGAACTTCTTTCTGTATTTATGGTCCAGATAAAGAAAGTTTACGATTCAGATAGGATCGAAGTTGTCGGCGGGGCGAGGTGGTAACCTGAACTACGAGAGAGATAGAAGACTTTGCATGCCGCAGGCGTAACGTGCCTTCTTGTTCCCTTTTCTACGCATAATAATAGAGCGAGTGCCTTCTTCCTAGTCGTGTAGCACATCCGACACGACTGTCCGGCTGCGTAATTATTTCGGAACGACACGCGATTTGCAAGGATTTTAGCGCGACTGCTTCCCTAGGTGGTCCTGACCGATCGACGCTTCATTTATTGGCCGTGCCTTTTCATTCTTATGCCTTTTAATCCTATTGGATAGAAAGTGTTCGCTTTTGGGCACCTTCAGATTGTGATTCTTCAGGCATCGATATATTTTTTCGATATATTTTCTGATCGTCAAATAGGAGGAAAGAAAGGGAGGCGAATAATCGTAACCTTTTCTTCTCTAAGAATAATAATAGGAGAGTTTTCTTTGGTTGTAATTACTAGCTAGCTAGTCTCGTGCCACGTCATAAACTCATTAAGTCAATTTAGCTTTTAAAGCGTGACGTACTTTATGGCTGTTGCCAAAATATATGTAATTTATGGTTGTTAGTTATAATTCCCGCATCTTTGTATATTTAGCGTTTGTATCTCTTGACTGGATTCCAAGAGTATTATTTTTAGTGCAAGAAAATTGTTTATTTTTAGCCGTTCATTGTAGGTTCACTCGCTGAAAAAGAAAAAGCAGAAACCGAGAACTATGAAATTAAGTCTACGGTGATAGACACGTAATGCAAGATAATTCATAGTGTTGATGGAAAATTATTCTGACGATCGTGCTGATAATAATCGTGTGTAGTACGGCACTCGCCAGATCTGGCCAAAACCAGATTTATTAATTATATAAATATGATCAAATGAACCACGTTACGTAAATATCAAACTACTTTGTCACAAAGTAACACTAAATACACGTGCGCCCACATAGGAGAAGGTTTAGCATCATTTTTTTTTAAACCCAGGCACTATATGTATAAATTATGTAAATTCAAATGGCGTTGTTACATAATCTTATGCCTGACCAAGACTGTAAATGGTGATTGTTGTATTCCTTGTTTAAAGTTTAAAACAAAATGACTGAATAATACAACATTCCTACTTTTCCGTATTAATCTGTATCTTCGAAAAATACTAGAAATTGTTATTTCTTTAAACTTGTTCTTGTAAATAGTTTCCACAGACACATTTCAAATATATGTGCAATATCGTTACAGTCAGAAATATAATTATTAATTATATAAATTGCTATGACACGAAACGACCGAACGAAAGACTATAAGCGTCAGATCGTATTATTTATTGCTCGCATATATATTAACTTTTACAGGACATGTTTCATTGCTATTTTCTTGCCGTTATTACGTAGTATAATCTAGTTAATAACATCGTTAATTTCTAGTACACGATCTCTTCGAAGCAACTCGCAAACGCAACGAAAGTTGCAACGCAATCCATGGAATCGTATTACGAGTTATCTAATTCGTTTATCGTTGCCATAATTGGTTTTCTTCTTTTCCTCGTCTTGTTATTATTATTTCTTTTTCTTTGTAATGCGTAGCATCGCGTGTTTCTCATTCGACCATACACGTCAATCATTCTCCTCGGATTAGTGTTGTCGCCTTGTCGCTGTTGATTGGCGCCAGAACGTCAGAGGTCAATCGTCAAACTCGACAGCTTGTTCCGACTTCTATCAGTCGTTTTATTTTCATAACGAAGCAACATTTTTCTAGATAAGATTGTAGACATTAACCAAGATATACTTAACTCTTCGCATTATTTTTCCATATTTCTTGCAATACTCTTGTCTTGTAATATTTTTCCGACTATTTATTTTCTCTCTACTTGACGTCTGTCGATCGAGTAATTTTCAAAGAAGTGGTTACTCGTTTTCGAAGATCATTTGGTAACGTTATAAAAATCCTGGAATATGAAATTAATTCGCGATCGTCCTTTCGGATCGTTGATAATGCAAACGTATCCGAGTTAAATCGTGTCGCAGCGTTGAAAATGTAATAAATAAACGTACATCTATCTCTAAAAATATTGGAATTGTGGGGTACGTGATGTAATGGGCATGTACGTGACTTCTCGTATAAAAATAAATTGGAATCCTGCGAGAACTTTTTCAACGAAGTTTCTCCTTGTATCTTTTTTTTTTTTTTGTTTCTGGCTTTTTGCGTGAAAGATTTATGGGTTGAGGATCATTCGAGTGCGTACATACGCACTCGACTGAGAATTCATGCTCCGCAGTCTATAGGTTGCAAATTTTTGTAACCGTTACTTCTACTTGATCTCAATTTATAGCAAAGATCCTGGATAAGTAATATAATTATGGTTAGAATAGAATTGCACTTATAAAAGTACAAAAGATGTCAAAAATATAAAGAGAAGTATTCGATGAAAGCACATATCAAGGCCAAATGAAAGTTATTTTAATTCTTCTAAGTGACAAATAGTATGTATCTTTTACAGAATAATGGAGGAAAATTGGATAAATTATCAAAACAATTTTACTAGATTATTAGTTACAGATTTTACTAAAGAATTTATGAAATCCAACAACTTTAACCATTTTTTCACCGTTAATAAAATTTAACAATAGATTTACTTATAATCAATAAATAAATAATAATAACGTCCTTATATAAAGAATTAAATGACAAAATAATACATTATTTTCAACGTCTATGTCGTTTAATCTATTCATTCAAAAATAAAGTTGTTAAAATCTTTTCATTTCTCTCCGAGGACTTAACTTTTTAAGAAAACTTTTTAAGAAAACTTTTTAAGAAAAAATAGAGAAAATGAACGATCATTTGTTTCGCGAATTAGAAGAATCGATATTTTCAACGTCTCAAGCGTACTTGCACTTTCACATGCTGCAACAATATTCTGATATTTTAATAAAAAAAATCATCTCTATCGCGATTATATCGGCATCAGTAACTCGAAAGGTGTACTTATGAATTTCGCACGGTTTAAACACCGGATCACCGACCAGGCCAGATAGGCAGAACTGATCCCTTGCCAGCGATATATTTATCGCGTTCTAATTTTCACACGGCAAAGCTCGATATCTCAAATATTTTCTTTCCAACGATGCTAAAAACAAATTCTTATTTTCCTCGTTCGATATTCTTATGTATCTCCATAGCAGCTCGATTCGTTCTTTCCTAATGCTATCGAAACACATAAATCACTCTCGTTCTCTGGTCGTTCATTCGCCTGTTACAAAAAGGCAACGTTAGAGGAAGTTCAACCTTTACTTCGGTCAAATATCGATGAACCGGAGTATTGATGTATCGACGAGATTCGACCGGTGGACTCATGGTGGTCATCACGCTCCATTTCTTGACCAATTGCTTTCGATGATCGACTATGGCGAGCTCGGCGCCAAAAATAATTGCCAGACCTCTGCGATTGCAAGGCAGAAGGCGAAACGAGGGCGTTTCTTCCTCTTCATCTTCGTGTGTACGTTTCGCAGCTGCGTTGCTTTCCCGTGCACCATCTTCTTGTTTTTATTGTCTGGTTGTCGCGTACGAGTGCGTATGGAGCGGCGCAACAATAAGCTCGAGGGAAAGGTGAGACCGTAAAGATTATTTTCTTCACTTCGATATGGGTAAACCGTTTTCGAATATTCGTGTGTATATGTTCTTTCCCTTTTTCTTTTATCTCTTTTCTTTCTGTTCTTTTGCTAAATGCAAACGACTAGGTTTCTTCACGCTATGTATGGTTAAATGGCTAACTCATGTTTAGTCATCGAAATTTACATGTTTCTGATCTGATATTATCGACTGACCTGATTGGCGTTGCAAATGAGATGCAAATATAACATATAAATTTATATGTTTTCATTTATATCTTTTCTAGCATTTTCCTCAGAGAGAATATTACGATTATTAATATTGCAAACGTGCAATTGTACGTTTGGATTAAGTAGAGTGAATCTTCTGTTCAATTTTTCTACTAACAATTACATCATTTCGTTATTCATTACATATGATCATCGGCTATATCGTTACTATCGGTTAATAAATTCTTAAATGATATTTACTTATTTCGTTCTGAACGTTTCTACTTTATCGCATTTATTGCTGAAATATCTTACATTGAAAGATTCATTGTTGAATTCTAATGTAATTGCAAGAGGATTTCTGTGTCGTAAGAGCGTTTTGCGCGTCAAAATTTCAACGAGTAAATCGGGATGACGATCGTTCGCATTTACTCTGTTCGCTCTTTCTATTCACATTTTGGCTAAGAGCCAACCTTGTGATCTGTGCTCAAATTTCTCCACGATGTCATTAACGCGGGTTCATTTTTGTCATCTTGTTTACAAACAATGATGGTTTACTGCGAATAATTAGTTTCACGAATATTTCTATAATATTTATATGATATTTCTTGAGAGGAAAAAATTTATTTGTTTATCTCATCTTTGTTATTACATTTTAAGGGCGTAGGATGAAACATATGGGACGTGTTTTATAAAACGCAGAGTAATTTTCTCCACTCGCTAATGACTCTTTGTTTTCATAACGTAAGCGATAAATATAGGCGGACAGCTGACTCGCATCGTCAATTCAAAAAAGTGTAACTTAATCACAGGGTTAACATCCACCGCGCCATTAACTGATTTCTTTTTAATAGTTAGCGCTCATCAAAGAATATTTCAAGTCTATAAATCACTTTATTCACACTGTCTTTTAATGCCGATCTTTTATTATTACCCTCTTTGCCGTATTATCAACCAATCGTTACTGTACGATAATAAAACATTATGAGGCATTATAAGTTTAGACTCGTTCAAAAGCCTCAATATTTTCCAATCGTCGTTTAAATCATTTAAATATCGAACGATCGGAATATAATACTTTGAGAGAACCGGATCCTAAATGTTCCATCGTAGAGAAACCGAATCGGCGAGTTACAATAGTTTTAGAAGAATTGAATTTTTATATCGCGTTTCAAGCATAGATTCAATCGAAATTCTTAATGTTTTTCATTATACGAACGATCGAAGGATAGAACAATTTCTAGAGGAGTAAGATCTTATACAGCATTCTATATAAAAAATTGGCAAATCCTTTAATAATTAATCATTCGAATGTCAAACGATTGAGGTCTTATAGCTGTAGTTATAGCAGCGAGTATAGCTATGTAAGCATAGACCTAAAACCCTACAATCCTTTTACGATTAATTAGAAGCTCGAACTTGCCGATTGAATTGCCTCTAAACGAATAAAAATATATACATGTATGTATGTACATACATTCTTTCAATTAAAGATCTCTTAAACATTCCCCGGATTTTCCATCGTTCCAAGTTCAGACGTTCGAACTGACATATACTTCTTGCAGAACAAAAGCTTATTTAGTATTCTAAACGCAGATCTATCTTCAAGGATTAAAATATCAAAGTTTCTCAAAGATGCTCCATAGACAGTTCATAGTAAGGAAACTTCATAGTAGAATTTTCATTGTCTATAAATCTAGGCATTTAGAATATGCAAAACTCTAAAACGGTAATTCGAACATCCAAAGGTCGAACCACTTTTGAAAGAACGAAAACACGTCCGTTAAAATTCTTCGAATTTTCCATCGTTCAATGATCGATCGATGGAACCGATCCGTATCTTCAAAATGATCTAAAGGAAGATCCATAAATCTGACTGATAGAATCTAACTGCGTATAAATAGAACAACGCGCTTTATTTTCATTCAAAGATGCTGCGACGCAGTATTACACGATGCACGATGCTCGATGAACGCAATTCGAAGCTATTACAATACAACAACGTTGTAATGGTAGTTGTAACTTTAACTGTAGCAGATCATACTATGATTATGCTCATAATACGCAACCTCAAGAACTGTCACAAGCGTCGAAGGAGCCCTACGACCCAACGTTGCTTCTCCCTTTGCGTCGCTGTACGCGACGAAGAATCAACTAACCGATGAATTTTTTCTCGTCGTCGTCAATGTTGGTGTGAACGTTAACATGGACGTTAATATCCACGATAAACGAGACAGCCGTTCCCGCGTTTATTTTCGTGGGTGGATTGAATTGACCTTGACTGATTTTTTTATCGCTCATATCGTTGTATTTGGAAAGTTTCCTATGTTTTAAATGCTCTGTTGCCTTTTTAGCGACGTAGAAAGGACGCCGAGCACCCTATGAAATATATTAAGAATGAAATTTAAGTAACATTCTTCGTAACATTTTACGATAAATGCAGTGATGGAACAGTTACGTACTTTGTCATTTTAGTTACGTCCGTTTCAATTGAGAAAACTAATTTCTCTCAGTTTTTAGTAATTACTCGTTATATCATCGCTTATATGTTAATGAGAAAGAAAATTCCCAACGATGATAAAATAATTATTAGCTCGTTCGAAAAGTTTCTTTCGTTCTATAAGGAAACCATGGATGCACAACATTTTCTGTTTTATATCATTTTATCGGATTACGAATGATCCATTTTGTTCTATCAAAATAAAGATCACAAAAGAAGACGTGTCTGTAAAAGAAAGACACTTTTCGGACTACCTAATATATTCTCACAAGCTAAGTTACATTTTCATAACTAAGCTCTTAACAGATTTATCGTGTGGATGTTAATAGAACTGCGTCGACGCGATATTATACTATCTGTAACTTCTATAACTTTGAATTTCATAATTTTTATAAATTTGAAAATAGCGCACTAATTTTTACAATAATCCATGAGAAATGCGTGTTCATTATTCTTATAGCAAAATAAGATTCTATCATGAAGTTTCATAGAATCTATACTTACGTATGTTTCATAAAAAAGGAAAGAATTTTAGCACGTTAATTATTTATTAGCATATAACATTGACAATGAAAAGACAATGGAAATTCGATCAACAGTGTTTCAAATCTTTGCACATCGGCGTATATCGTTCATCTGCAGCGTGACAGCTCGTATTTCTCTGTTCTAACTCTTTTATTCGTTATTTGTATTCGTTAAGTATTTGTTATTTTTAATAAATTCTTGTTTCAAGCATAAGACTTGGAATAATTTTTCTGAAATTTTCGTCACGAACGTAAGGCGCAAGGGATCATTAACACCATCGCGTAATTTTGTTTCTCAGGTTAGTCCGAAAGGGTTTTGTCGTGTATTATGCGGAAGACAAGATTTACGAGCCGATACGTGCAAATGCGAGATGAGAAAATTTATACACGGTGCTTAAGATTCGATCCGCCGACCGCGAATTGTATTCAAATGACGATCGTGAACCCACCGTGACCTCTCGCGTGATTACGAAACTACCTTTAAATTCACCTTTTCATAAGAACGCTGCTCCTCTAGTGCATAATTAATTTCTCTCTCGATCATGCCTCGCTTCATCACACAGGGAACTCTAGATAAACGCATGGGATAGTTCGTTTCGCCTGATAACTAACATGTATCGTGTCAATTAAGAAAAGCATTAAAGAGATAAATCTATTTACACGATGGGGAATTTTCTTTTCATGAAAAATCTGCATATTTATTTAACTTCCTACAACGCGACGTATGTGACTTGAGAGTTTCATAATATACTAACTACCGGCTATAAATATCAGAAATTTTTAGAAATACATTCTATCTTGTTCAATGTTATACTGTTTATACTATGTCGCAGCATTTAGCATTTATGGCACAGTAGGTTTATATTATATGGCGTATGCGATGCAAACGAAATAATAAAACTTATACCAAGTTAGTAATTATTATACTCGCGGCGAATTTCCTGACAATTTTGTTATTACATAATTCGAAATTACTTGGGTCGATATCAACGGCAACTTTCTTTAGTTGAATAGACGAACGTATTTTAGGATTTTCCTAACGTAACGCAGAAAATTCTAAACTGATAGCCTTTTTAAATTCTTGAATTTTATGAAACATCTGAGACCAAACTTTTGGTCGTAGTAATTCGTGCATTCTTACAATGAAAATGTATATTTTCTTCGGTTAAGTCTCCTCTTCTATTTCAGATCTCCTCGTTAGATGACGATAGATGATGAAAAGAATCGACTGATATGTAAATGTCAGAACGAAAGACAATTGTCTTTAAAATATACGCGCTTGCTTGTACAGTAAAACTCCATTTACGAAATTTTAGTTAATGCTCAATTAACTTAACTTTGGCTGGTTGAATTCATTTATTTGAGCTTCTATTATGCGAACGAAACATAATAGGCTGTGGGTAAAATTGCCGAGCTCCCATTATATAATTAGGTAAACTATTTGTCTCTTCGACAAGTTTAGGTAAATGGAGCTCTACCGTATGATACAATTTTTGCGATAAAATTTCCTTTCTCTAAAATATTATCTTTTTCTGAATTTCCAGGCGAGCACCGAGAGTCGAGAGGCGGAAGAGCAGGGTAGCAGCACGACCTCGCCCTCGGAGGGCAGGCACGCCGACGAGACGTCCGGCTCGCCCGTCCTCGAGATGGGCAGCATGGATTCGGCGGGCAGCGCCCACAGTGGCGGCCCTTCCTGCGGCCTGGTCAGTTCCCTTTTCCCGAGCAATTGTCGTGGTCGAGCCGAGGCATTCGCCAGACGTCTTCATCGACGATTAACGTCTCTCGGTGGCGAAGACAATTCTCAACGGAACGATGATTCCTCGTTGCCGAAGGAAACATCCTGGCTACGTTCGCCGACAACAGGGAGAAAAATAATAACTAACAGCTCCAACAATCGCGTTCTTCAGCATCAACCTCGTCACAATCCTAACACGGATTTGTGCTACGATTACGATCTCGAGTATGAGGATGGTCTTAGTTCGCCGGCAGAAGAAGCCACAGCAGCGGAAGTCGCGGATTTAGTAGTGAATCCGGAAGTATTAAAATCGAATCATCCTGGAATTCACAACAGTTCACCGATTGAATCGAAAACCAGTATAGATTCAGAATCTGGACACGTCTTCGCGTCTCCTCTGTTAGGAACGTCTCCAGATAGCGATTCCTCCGATATGTTTTTCGATCCAGAATCATCCGACGTTGAAAAGCCGAAGAACGAAACGTTCTTCGATCCCGTGACAACCTCGGATAGCGAAGTGACTACGTCGAATCTCTCGAACGGTTGCGACATAATAAGGCCCAAAAGCTTGCCGTGTCGTAGAAGGCCAGAGATCAGCGTTGAACATTCCGAGGACACATCTGAATCGAGCGCTTCGTTCAAAAGGAATAATTTTTGCGATAAAGACCCGAGGAAGAAGGATTTGGCGTGCAGCTCGGAGGATTCGAACGATAGAAGCTCCCAAGAGACATCCACGTCGCCCAGTCATGAATCTCTTTGGAGCACGTTCGACGAGAGCACTATGTCCTTTCAGGACGAATGTCCCGCAAAAATAAATCCTACTGTAGTCATACACCAGATCCGGCTTCCCAAGTCGCATTCTGATTCAGAGATACCCGTCCACGGACCTAGTATAATGATTACTTCCGCGACTAAAGATGAAAAAGTCGATACCGATGAAGTGGATTTTATTAACTTTCTGTCGGAGAACAGCAAATTGGAGAATATCAAGAACGCGAGGAATCTCGTCAAAGAAGATACTTCGGATTCGTCGGAAAATACGTACGAGGAGGATCTTCCATATGACGAGGAGAAGCCCAAGGATACACTGGAGCAACAATCAAAGGTTCTATCTTTGAAACTCGAAGAGATTCCTGGCAATGAGACTGACGACCATTCGACGTACAGCAGTATGATCAACATCCCTGGTGCTCTATCCCTCGAGTGTCCTATAGTAGAGGGAGTGATAGAAACCACGATAAAGAACGAGATAAAAATACAAATAGAAAATGGAGCTATAATAGCTAGCAGCGACGAGGATAAGATGTGCCTTCTGTTGCAGAAGCTTGCCACAAGTCCAAGTATCAAAGAGGATGTTCATATAACTGAGGAGCCACAGGACGATAGTATCGAGGAAGAGGAAGGAGAAAGACCTCAGAAGATCAGACGGTGTTCTTCTTTGAAGACAGGAAAAACGCCACCAGGGACACCTGGAAGGAAGAAAATCGTTCGATTCGCAGACGTTTTAGGCCTAGATCTCGCCGACGTGCGAACGTTCTTAGACGAAATCCCCAAAGTGCCGAACTCAGCGTACAGCGACTTGATCTACGATGACATTTTCCAGAAAGACACCAGTCCTGTAAATAGCTCGCCAATCCCAGCTCAATGGGGAGCCAGATACGTAGGTAGTCGACGCGTATCAGGCTGCGGGATGTCTTCGCATAAACTGGACAGAACTTTGGTGCCTCTGTTTCAACAACCTGGCGGTCTACCTAATTTCCTGGATCTGGTCCGCGAACGTCGAGTATGCTTAGAGAACGTGCTGGTCCAGGATCCCGTGTCTTTCTGTATCCAGGGTACGGTCCGCGTAATCAATCTGGACTTTCACAAGTCGGTGCACATCAGATACACGTTGAACTCGTGGCGAAACTTCAGCGATTTGCAAGCCATCTACGTACCTAACTCGTGCGACGGTTTCAGCGACAAATTTTCGTTCGTCCTGTACTGCCACACGCTGTCAATCGGTCAGAGGCTGGAGTTCGCGGTTCGATTTCAATGCAAGGGCGAGCAGTACTGGGACAACAACGCCGGACTCAATTACTGCTTCCAGTGTTTGCCTGTTTCTCCAGCCGTTGGTTACATGCCCATCACGGCTCAGGAGGGTCAGCATCACGAGTGGTCGCCTGTGTTCTACTGATGGACATCGTAGATCGAGCATTGGATGCCGTGATGGAGACACAGTGATGCTTCGCGTAGACAAGGAGTCTGAAGTGGATCCGAGTAAGGCTAACTAGCGACAGATAGAGAGACAGAGGGAGAGGGAAAGAGAGAAAGCCTACGGTTGTATAAACGTTCCTAGAGTATATACCTTACTGTACATAACTGTCCTATTCTCGAGTCGATCGAAGGAACGAGAAGGCAAGCCGGGGAGCAGGGACCGCACTAGCGTCAATTATTCTTTCCTGCCGTTTTCCGGACAGCCTTTCAATGGACTGGAGAAACTCGACGCACCTGTTAGACTGACATTTTTTACACGTTCGTTGTTCCTTGTTTACGAGCGAGAATATGTATTCGGTATAGACGTGATACCACTTCTATAAACGAACTGGGACTGTAGTTGAGAGAAGAAATATTAAGTACACATACCTCTTTGAAGATGACAGAGAAGAGGATTTAGTCTTTGCCAGAAGTTGGAAGTTGAAGAGGACGTTTAAAAGGCGGACGAACAATGAAACGTTCAAAGTATCTGGCAGAGCATGGAGGATTATTTTCACGTTCCTAGAAAGTACCTAAGTCTACAGAATTTGCGCCATAATCGAGCCTAACGTGTTTGAAAGACTCTCAAACTGATTATAATGCGGAATGACAGAGGTTAAAGTTTATGAGAGAAACTATTACTCGAAATGAGATGTTTGTTGAAGGATGGTATTGCTTCGAAGACGAAATCAAGGGCTCTTTTTTCTCGTTTTATTTTTTTTTTTTTTTTTTTTTAGATATTAACGATATTTTACGTAGTTGCATGAATATTCTCAGATGAATTAAGGTTGAAACGACCTGTTGATGAACTTTTATCCACAAACATATCTGCTCAGCAACTTCTGAGCGACGACCAATCCGGTCTTGCTTACGAAAGTTTTATTTAGCACGTTCGCTGCTATTAACGCATATTGGGCGTTCATTCAATTATTATACATAAATCCCCAATAAGGTTGCAACGAGGAGATAACTGTTGTATTTTTGAGTTCGTGCGTCTCGATAGAAAGTTTTTAACAGGAGATACAAAACAGTGAGGAATGTAATAAAGTAAATTTGAAACGAAGATTTCCTTGATGAGAAGATAGACGGAAGGCGTTGATTTTAATAGCAGCGAATGCGTTAATGAATTATCTATATAGCGTATACTCTTAGCCCCATAGATGAAACGAAATTACGACGAACCAACTTTATAAACTTCGAAACGAAGCTTTTCTATTCGTTTAATCAAAACGTTCGACCAGTGCCAATTCTGACCTAGTGCCATTGGATCAATTATAACATCGGTAAATAACACGAATCGAATATACGTTATACCATATTCATAAATATTTTTTAAACGAAATGTGATAGTTTAATAGCAACGAATATCATAGTGGGTTGCTTTGTTCTCCTAATTCTAGATTTTATTCGCCAGATGATCGTCGAAAATCAGGGAAATCGGGACTTGATCGATCAATCATTAAATACCTGTATAAATCTCCAAGACGATGATAGTAACTGATCATTCATGATTTTATTTTTATTATGCATGTATATTTGTACAGTTGCTGGAGTGCTAGACATGCAACGAAATTACGAAAGAGGAGATCTCAACAGCTTTGGCAGTAGATTTATCGTTTAGTTCATTGTTAACTAATTTCAATGGTGAACTGCTTTCATTCTGTGATTCAAGGACTTGAATCGATCATCGTGTGGTACGCAAATGTATATGCAGTGACGAATGAGAGAAAGCGGAAGTTTACTGTTTGATTAATTTCTTCAATCGTTTTCGAATAGTTTCAATAAAAAGGAAAAAAGTAATTCTTTTCCATTCGATTTTTATACTGTGCTGTACTTCGCAGCGTGAAAATGAAACATTAAATGATACGAAAAATGTTAATAATCATTCTAAATGGAATTATATTTACGAGTACATCTAAATAGATATGAATAGATCAAATATATTTTTTCAGAAATAACTCAAGTAATATTAACAATGAAATCTTATATAACAATTTGTACTAAAACAAATGAAATTTTGTAAACTACAAATCATTCGACTATCCAATTTTAAATTTTAAAATCATATAATCTATAATTTGTAACTTCCCAATTAGACAAGTATAGATGATTATTATCAATACGATCAAAAATATTTAATACAAATAACATTAGTAATTACGTACATAAGTATCAACGTTAAATTTTCTTTCGTTCATCACTGTACATCGTGCATATTATACTTTGCAGAATACACATAAAAACGATATCGCTTATATTTAATTTGCACTACAACGAAAATATTAAGATGAAACGATCAATTTCTTAATGAATTTCCTCGACAAGTTCTTTCGTTCATTTCTACGCTCCTGGCATTATGCGTGAACGATAAACGAACCATTTACGTTAGTCCTCACGTGGGATAACGATAATAGTCGTCAGCGCAATCCAAGTTATCGGTTAAAGAAAGCAGAGACATTTTCAGCGTTTTGGCAACGATTAGAATTTCGTGAGTCACAATAGCAGTGACAGCTGCCAAAAATAAGCAACATTGTCCTGTGTCGCGTGCACGAGATCGCATTGGGTAATGAGATCGACTTTGTTTATCGAATTCCAAACGATAAATGACATTTACCGACGATTCGTGACTAAACTTGGTACAGTATTGCCTGAACGACACAGACCACATTAACAATGAACCAATTGTAATTAACGACGTAAATACCCTCGTGAATTATTACGACTGAGAGAAAAGAATAATCATAGGTCGCACGATAGCGATCGAGATCACAACACGATATAGTATTTCACGATACCACGATATTTTTGCTAATGTTAAACGTTTCTTTTGTAATTCTGATCACCGTTGCCATTAACATGTTTTGCACGTGTTACATAAAGATACGTCTTTCGCGTTTTGCAATTAAAAGACTTCTTCTTCGCTGTACAGTATCATTTTTCGAAACGGTAATCTTAGAACGAAGTACAAGAATTTTATATAAAAAGAAAAGACACGGTACTTATATACATATGTGTATAAAGCGATAAGTTAAATGATAATCAGACTGTGGATTTTCACGTATTTCCTATAAATCTGTTACATGCAATTTAAAGTGAGAAAATCCGCAGAATGCACTCGATGCGCAAAAGTATATAAAACATTTAAAGTACAACACTTGTTATAATATTCAGTAGTTATTGAAACAAATATTTCCTTAGATTCCATTTTTTATATACATATATATATTCGCAAAAATGCAAAGCACAAACATCCACAATCTAGTGATAACACAGAAAATACGTATTTTCACGTAACGCACGCAAAATGTGTCAACTATTGCAAATGTCAATAGTCTTCGAGGTAGCATCAGCAATATAACATTAACAGAGAAACGAACAAATGATGTTAAGATTACACTATATATTGTTAAGATATTTTTTGTAACAATTTTCACTGTGAACAAGTGCTTTCTATATGCTATATATATAGAGAACATAAACACAATACAAATTGTACATATGCGGCGTCAGTATTGGTGGCAAGTGTGTCTGAGAATGAGGGTGTCGTTTTTTTTTTTTTTTGTATAAATCGGTCGATTTTTAATCGTATACTACCATATACAGTCTGTTTGGGCAATGTTTGTTATACACATTTTATTGTACATATTCATCGATACATTTTACGTAATGATATATTTACATCACAGTTATAATCGAGTCTCTAGTTTTCGGTATTCTATTTCTTTCTGCTGTTTTCTCTTTTTTTATATATATATATACATATATATTATGGTGAATATCGATCTTTTCTAATTTTATATTGAACGCATGACAGATATCGTTACATTGCTATTTTACTCGCTTTGTTTTATCATATTGTTAACTTGGGGACAGAATGCTGCTTATTAATCGATCCATTCTGTAAACACTTCGTCTTATCGTTATCCTTCTACGCATTGGTAAGAGGAAAATAACAGAAAAATGTTTATTAAGTTTTGCAAGAGCGAAGAAACGCTTCTTCTTACCAGAGAAGTGAAATTACGTTTCTTTCTTAACGCGTTCGTTTCTTTTATCCGTATAGTATATATTTTAACGAGATGGTATTTTTGTTTTCTCTTTTTTAATCGTTTTAAATTTAAGCGCAACGTAACCACCATTATTGAGGCCCTCGATATTTACGCGCGTATCTCTGCCCGTAAACACACGAACAACATAAATCGAACGAAGCCTTTTCCTATACTTTGTCCTCTGTACATATGCCTCTTAAGAAACAAAGTTCGAATTCTATTCTGGTTAACGACAGAAACGATATTCTTCCACGTGTTAAGAATGACGGTTATTGAGATTTATGGAAACAGTTATATAAGTACCAGTCACGAGTTAGGATATTTTAATCATGTTATGAAAACTTCAACCTGATGTACAAGGTATTTTAGAAACCACTCTATTGTATCGCAAGGGAGGAAACTTTTCAATTTTTTTCGTTGTTATAACATTTTTATATTTTTTAGTAGTATAAAGAAATTAGACAATTCTGTATGAACATCGAAATAGATTCGTAACGTTTCTCAGTACTTTTTTCATAAATATTTTATGAAGAAATTCGATATTTTCATTTACGAAAGAAACGCACAGATTATATAGGGTGACGATAAAGGTACAGTAGAGGGATTGAAATAGGAAATGCACAATGGTAGGACTTGAACGAAGATAAACGGCGGAGAGGAACGAAATAAGAAGGGACCCGTCTACTGCCAGACACGTTTTGTGTTCAACCCGCTAGAAGTGACGACCTTTTAATTTTTATTTTACAAATGCATCATCACAAAAGTGATCTCTATCCAAATTATCTCAAAAGTTCATCGACATTTCATTAAACATTTACACGAATTATTAGCCACACTACGATGGTATTAAAAAAAAATAGTTGGACTTAAAGAAATCATCAATCATCGGGAATTTTTTGGAAACAGTTGCATTATTGTTCGCATTATCAACAATTTTAAACTAATCTCTGAAGAATACGAAAGACCATTTTAATCTTTTGTTTTCGATCTATCACAGAATTTCTCAAGTATCTTATACATCAGGTTGGAAAAATAAAGGATTTCGGGAATGAAAGCAATTTATACTAATAATAATTGTTATATCTTATGAGACATACGTGTTTTAAATTTTACAAGGTGTAGGGTGTCACCCGGTAATTTCAATCTCTATTGACACGCAAATCCTAAGTTGCACAAGGGAATTCTCATCATTGATGAGAGATTTCAAGAAATTTGAGGAAAATCAATTTCGCAGCCTCGAACAACATCGCGAGAAATGTCGAAAAACGACCGTGTGACACCCTGAATAAACCGGAGACGAACTATTTTTGTTAAATCTTTGTTCGCGTTTGCTAAGCTATTGCCTCACTCGTAAGATTCTTCCAACAGCGACGAGACAAAATTTGACATTTGTTTCGCGCTACGAAATCGATTTCCAATGACAGCTACGATTCTTACGAGAACCTTACGATACCGGGGGGCTGAAACTAACGCAGGAAACAACACTGTAACGTAAGTCTCGAACGTAGAAATATATTTTGATACGGTGTCATTTTTCGTTGGCTGATTTGTCACCGTCAAACATTGTAGTTATAAAGATTTTAAAAGTATCATTTTCTGCCTATTACAGAAATTTTAATCTCTAAGTTATCGTTTTAATCGTTATTTTAGATTTGCATGATTTTAAATAATTTGAATATGTGTTGTTAAATATAAAAGATACGATTCCAAAGAAATCGAAAATTATGGGAAGCCTGAAAAATTTGTATGAATGTTAAAGTTTTTAATTAGATAAGAATTATCAGGTTCAGTTAGAGATTCGAGCAAATCTTTGCGGATATATTACCGGTGATCAAGAAAACCTGAACGATTCTTACGAATTTGTAAGGTTGTTTTATTAGATAAGAATTAGTAGGACCAAACAGAGATTTAAGCAAATTTCTGCATTAAAGTTATTGGTAAACGAGAAAATGCCAACAGTTTTCATGAATTTCTTAAATTCTTTAATTAAATAAGAATTGTCAGGATCAAACAAAGATTCGAGAAAAAAATATGTATATATTATATCGAAAGTCGATTATAGTTATGTGTTTAGTTAGTCGAGAAGTTTGATGGAATGAAAATTCGTAGTGAAAAATTCTGGTTATCTGGTCGAGTTGAACCTCTGGTCTTCTTAATCAGAGTAGCCATTTGCAAGAAAGAAACGAAACAAGAATGGATTAATCGTAAGAGTGCTTCGAGGTTCCATTTGCAATTAGTACGAGATTCCTCGATGAATCGTTTAGAGATTTGTCTTTCGCTTTCTTTTCATCTTTTTTTTTTTTTTTTCGTCGTTGAAATGGGGACGTTTCTACGTTCGAGACGAAACGAACGGGAGAAAAAAAAACCATAGCTATAACGGTAGTATATTTTTATATTCTAATGTACACGTAAGCATACGTTGCACCTCTAGTCCGTAGAGCCGTGAGCTTTCGTCCAATTACCGAGCCTTTTGCAGTTTTTAACGAAAGAAAAAAGCAAGAAGAAGAAAGAAGGAATTAATTAACGAAGTTTAAATGGACAACTATTATGGTGTTAAGGTGCGAGAGAGAAACGGAGAAGAAGGAGGAAAGACTACGTGTATATGTGCGGCGTGTATGCGTATGTGTGTGCGTGTCGGCGCATTTCAGATCGTATGATTGAGAAAAAATGAGAGAGAACGAACGGAAGAGCATGGAAATACCGAATAATCTCTCTGTCCATTTGTAATAGTTATTTTTACTTTATAATTTTAACTCGCTACTTTTTAATCGTTTAATGTCTGTTCCTTTCCTCTCTTATTTTTACCCAATTTGGCACGGAAAGAGGATAAAACTCGTTCGTCCTTCCGATCGTCGAATTTCGATTGCGAAATCAATAGATAAGAATTAGCGACGAACAGACTGTAGATAAATTCGCGAAACGAAGATAATTCTTGTCACCGTTGAAAAATCAGTCTAATTATAAATATTTGCTGCCGTTTATTTATTTTCTGTGTCGTGGATCCTTCTTGTTTCACATTAAATCCACTTTTCGTCGATCTGTTAAATAAGTTTGTAGATACTGTTCGTTGCAATTCACGTCGATCTTTCACATCCGAAAGATTCTTCGAATCGAACCTGCTGTTTCATTCGTATTGGATCGTCGTTCTTTGCACTTTACTGCCGTTTCTATTCTAAATATCATTTCAAAGGAGAAATCTATACACTCGGAAAGAGAAATTTTCGCTAAAATTGCTATCGAAAAATTGAGTTCGTGGTAAGATTTGTCGCGCTCTTTGTCCTCGGCAATTATTATTTTAACGAATATCTACCATTATTTATGAAGAAAGCACGATCTATGGATCACGGATAGGTGCTCGAATCAGAGCGAAGACTGAACGAGACAATTTCGATAAAGACTTTTATTGTAATTTATTCCTACGCACAAGTAACACGACCGTAAATAATAATGCGAATTTGTTAGGTTCATAAATGATGGAAGAGTCTGAGAGAAACCAAAGGGAAGACCGCAAAGAGCGACGATACTCGCGATCAATTTCGTCATCGATTTCATGAACGCTGTCTTTGTATAATTATTCGATTGTTGTTTAAGATATAGCGCGATTCGTGGGAAATCAAAATTTTTCTCAGAAGGATTTAGCATACGAGTTTTGAGGCTTTCACGGCCCGGATCGTCGCACCTGACACTGTTGTATACAATAATTATATTCCAAATTCATTATACAATTATGCTCGAGACGTTCGATTAGAAACTGCGTTCGGAAGAAATTTCTTTCCGGTGTTTCACCAGCATCGCAACTAGCTTTTCCGCTGTCTGAAATCCGATGTCCGTCATGGTGCGTTTTTAGACAGCGAAGAAGTTAGCTGCAACGCCGGCGAAACATTGGAAAGAAATTTCCTTTGGACGCAACTTCTACTCGGAAATATCGAACAGCGTTGTGTAGAATACCGCTCGGTGTGTCAGCTGAATTAGAGTTTTCTAGAAAAGTAATTAATTGTCATTGTCAATGAACAATCGTTTAGTTTTCTACGAAGATTGGAAAAGTTGGCCGATCACTCACATCGAACATTTTTCCCCATTGAATCGGCGTTGCTGATCGTAGTACATTCATTCAAGGGATTTAATATATTTCTATGTGTATATGAAAAGTTTGCTAGAACGATTAATCAATCTTGAAAAGTTATTATGACTGAAATCCTCTATCAAAAATTTTTGAGAAACGGAGGATAGAAAATATTTTAGATATCAATTTTCTCGAAAACAAGAAAGAGAAGATTAATTACGTGTCGAAATAGTTCTATAACGCATTCTCCCTTCTCTTTTACTTGTCTTTGATAGAGGAACAACTCGTTGTTTAATATTTAGAATTACGCTCCACTGAGAATTTTCAAAGAATAAAAGAAAATGTTCCGTTGGAAAGATTAATTATTTATCCAAATAATTAATTCTACAAAGAAATCGTTTATTATATGTTATTTTAAGAAGGAATTACTTGTTATTTAATATCTAGAATTACGCTATATCTTGCATGTTGTACCATAATACGAAACGATAATACTCACTGAAAATGTTCGAATATTCCGCGAATCCTACAACTACGATATTCTCTGCTTTATAATGTAATATTTCGTCTGTGAACGAGAACGCGTAGCTTTAAATTTTGAAGACGAGTTTAATCGGTGCCGCAAAGACGAAGCGTCATTGATACGAAATAATCATTCGATATTTTCGGTCAGTCGAAGGCCACGGTGCAATAATTTTCTTTTTTTTATATATATTTCTACAGGGCCTCCATGTATCTGTATTAGTAAAAAGTGTAGCGTTTCTTACTGTACTTCCTTTATCTACATTATATACTTTGCTGTTAATCACATTTTGATTATTTGCGAAAGGTCAGTGAAGTTGTATATCAAATATACGATTTAGAAAAGCAAGAAAAAAAGGGTCATTGATTTATTTACTGCGTGTTATATTTATGTTTATGTTAATATTAATGTGTATTAAAAAAAAAAAAGAAAGAAAAAGAACGAAATACATTTAGAATTTTATCGATTCGTGTACCGTGGACTTCAACGACGAAACACGGCGATGCTAACCTTTTCGTTTCGTTCGATATTTTACGTTATTTACACGGAAATACGCAATGCAAACACGTTTCTACTTCTACAGTTCCTTCAGTTCCAGTTGACACACAACGCGTTACTTTATTGATCAATCCTTTTTGTCTTATGAATATCATTTAAGAAAATCATCGCGTCACTTCGACGAGACTTTAGTTTGTTAATTGGACTCTTCATTGGTCAACAACTACGATTAACTCTGGCTATTCTTAATACTAACAACGATAAATCTCTGTTAAGCCTCAGCTGACTATCTGATCAGGCTTAAGTTTAAAAAATATTTTTCTACAAACTTGAATTATCGTTATATTATCAATACGGTATTGAGAAATACCTACTTTTTCTTTGATATTGTATTAAAAGGTAATTTTATAGAAAGAGTTAAAATATTATAATATTCTATAAGCTAAAGATTCTGAGCAAAGAACAGTTAAATGTTCTATTTTTTATAGGAAAGTAGTTTTCAAGTTCGGCGTGCTTTGTCGATAAACGTCACGTTACTTGGATCCGAACATGCGTTTCTTCGTCCTCTTCAAAATTTTCATAATATCGAAATATTAAATTACATAATATCGTTGTCACCACGTTAAAATATTGCTCGTCTATTTTCAATTACGTTACATAGAAATTCCGAAAGAAAACGAACGAAATTTTGTTGTTCTGCAATATTTAATCATACACAAGCGACATTAAAATCGGGAAATCTTTAAAATTATGTGATCTCGTGTGATTCTTCTCAATGATAAAGTAACGTTAGGGTCAGAAAATCAACAAAAGTTATATAATCCACTTATCTCGTTTTTCTTCTCCGATCTTCGTATACGTATACCATATCGTAAAAATCGATCGTCTGACCTCTTTACTTCTTTTTCTCTTTTTTCAAATCATTCTTTTTTTTTAACGGAGTTAAGTAAAAGTTGGTCTCTGGACAAGTTTCACCGTACGGAAAACAGAGCAACGTTGCTTCGTACTGATAACAACGATCAGTCGATTTGCGTACCTTTACAAAGAAGAAAATGGAAATAAAATAAAAAGGTAAAGAACAAAAAAAAAAAAAAAAAAAAAGAAATGTATCATGTATACGTACAGCAAGAAACAGATTGTAGCTGATACAAACAGTCAGTCCGATTTTAAAAATCCCTTTTCCTTTTTCTCCTTCCGCCATTGTACGTCGACGTAACTGTAATTTTTAATCTCATTTGTTTGTTTAGATGTTGTCTCTCGGTAGTTTGGTTTAAGGTTTCGCGTTTATTGTTATACAGCGCCGAGTATGGCGTGGGTGATAGCGTTTAAGGGTTCTAATGGAAGGAATAATTGCGGCGAAACGAGGAACGAATGTTGATGAAGGAATGAAGCAAGTATCTATACGTATAAATAGACGTATATTATATATCTGTAACACATGTTCTATATGTTATTAAGACAATAAATGGAAGACCGATCGACAGTCTCTTCTTCTATCCTTGTAAGATATTTCTGGAATGTTAACGTTGTTTCATATTAATTTAGATTTAGTTTAAGAGTTTCGATTTACTACAATCTCGTTTACTATAATTCGGTCCGATTGGAAAATTTAATCGTTACAAATGTATTATAGTAGATCGATCGTACGGGTTACATTTTATTTATCGTTGTTTATAATTATTTTATGCACGATTGAAAATACAAATTTGTCTTCTTTTCCTTTCTTTTGAAGTTTCTCACAGTCAATTGTAAAAATACAGATTGGAAATAGAAATCAGTTTGATTTTATCATTAGGTTTCTGTTACACCTCTGTATCGTTGTTATTAAAAATTGTATTTCGTTGCCTATAGATTTCGGCTGATGGTAATAATTCGAGCAAAGAGATCGTTAACTCTAAAGAATTTTCAATCATGAACAAGACAGACAAATCTGTTTCTGATATTGTTTAAAGTAATAGTAAACTGATGTCTAATGGCAATATTCTCCTTCGATATTTGTAATAATAAAAGACAATGAATATATGTCAATTGAGTAAATTTCGAACGAACTAATCATAATATATAGATATATCTCAGAGAAAATAGTTATATGTTTAGCTTGGAGGATATCGTTCGATCGATTGTAAAAACAATGTAAAGGCAAGTGTCAGATTCAGCTCACGCATGATCTTCTTTTATTAGAACCTTATATGCGAGATATTATATTTAAAACAATTGTCGAGTAAAAATGACGCAGAAGCACGAAACTTATTTTTATAAGTAAAGCTAATTGAAGATTTATTATCGGTAAGTGTGACCTGGCAATCTGGGGTTACTTTAAACCTTAAGTTTATCACTTGGGTTGCAGATAGAACGAGGTACGTTGCGATTCCACGAATTGCACGATGTCACTGTTTTCTTCGCGGCACAGTATTCTTTCATTTTTTACTTTATCTACGTCCAAAAAACGTTAAGCCCCTAAAGAAAGAAAAAATAGTCTATGGAAATGACATGTACAATCCAGTTTCGAAGAATCAATCGAACGCTCGATAAAAATAATTTTTTAGAAAAAATAATTTTCACAGGGAAAGAAATAACGATAAATGGCAATTGCTATCCAATGCTTTTAATTATAAAATTTATATTATTTAATAACGTCCATTATATTTTACTTTTAACAAATTATTAATTCATCAATTTTTGTTTTCCCATATTTTGAAGAAATTTGTAATCTTAATTTTGAGTTACTGGCGCATTCATTTGGTAAATGAAAAAGAAACATACAAAATAACAATAAAAATTGATCCAATAACTTTTTATTCGATTTAACTTTTTATCAAAATGTCCAAATTGTTATGTCTCTGTATTTCCATTACAACGTGTATCCCTTGTACACTGAGCTTCTCGATTATGTATAACAACGACAAAGATCATTTTATTCATTTTTTTGTTTTTATACAAAGCAGCAAATCATAGTATAATTTTTCGTCGCAAGCTACAGAATAATCGAGCGGTTGAAAATAATTGAACTCTACCTTCCGGTTAGGCCAACATTCCACGTGTATTTTTAGAGTACTTTCAGCGGTGCCAAGTTTAGCTCGTGTATCGAGTTTGCATTGTTTTGCATTGCACAAGCGTTGTAGCTTTTGGAAACTTAATCTATATTCGTAATACACGGCACGAACTTTGTTGGTGGCGAATTCGATATGTTTTCCAGTGAATTTTAGTTAAAGTCGTAATCTGGCCTGACACAATTATCGTCGATTGCGTTACGCTTATTAAAGCAATCAATTATTTGCTATAGACCCGTTGGTTTATAAATAAAATCCACAAATGTTTTGTCACGAAGTTATAGCCGGACACACGATATTGTTCGACAAACGATTAAATTAATTATATATTATTCTCGACTTTTGCAGACGATACCAATATCTTCTCTAATTTTTAAAGAACGTGTGATACAAAGACTACGTGCCAGAAGAAGATTTTGTGGAACTAGTAAAAATCGGTTTATTCTATTCTATGTTTGTTACTTGTTCGATCATTCACCTTTCACACAATCTTTTTTATAAACATTATGTTAATCTGAATTATATTAATCATAAATACTGATATTAATTACCAACTTATCCAAACTAAGTGAGTAAACAAACTTCTACTACGATGTTCTATTTATTTCAAGCAATAACAGTCATACGATGAATGAATGATCTCCGTATTTTAAAAATAAAATATCCTTGGAACGACGATCAAGCAGCAGTGTTCCTGTTATGACAGATACTACGATAGCTATAAAAATGCTGTGATAGATAGAGGGAATACTAAGGTAACAAAGAAAAGGGTAAACAAATAATTAGAATAATTAAGAAATATTTCTTTTAACTTTGTAATCTCGCAACTGCTGAAAATCCAATTAGATTGTTAATCTTCTATTCTTTTGCGCTTATAATTATGTCGAAGTAAAAGTAACATTATAAGCAAGTACACGAGAATCAAGGGAGATTATACTTGGCTCGTCGTTAGAACTCGTTGATTTCTTCCTCCTTCATTCGTAGTGTTATTGTTTGCTTTATACGTATGGAAGCATACTGTTCAGTTCTATATACAGAAATACCGAAGTCTATAATTCCAAGAATTCAGACAATGCACGTAAACATGTTGTGTTCTCCGCGACAAAATTGTAAGATGATTGTTGTTTGCTAACGGGCTCAGAACGTAATACAAAGTGATTCGTGTGATTTTCACTGCGGTAATTGGTTTCATATTGTTGAACGTGCTATCTTATGGCGATTGTTATTTCTAGTATTAAATACACTCTGATTGTAAAATGTCTCGTAGAAGCAAACTAATTGGTAACTCGTAAGAAAAAGAAAAAAAAAGGAAAAGAAAAGGATGGTTTCATCGGCAGAAGCAGCGCGCATATTAAAAAGGAGCCGCTGTGCTATATGTAACTATCTAAAAGAAATAAGAAACTGTATGTACTTGAAAAAACATTCTGCTGGGTGAGAAAACAAAATCTTATTGGACAGGAAAGACAAATTGGTGGAGGAGGTATTATGGTGTGGATAGCTATAAGTTACACTGGTAAGAGCAATATCAAGTTTGTTTCTAATAAAATGAGCAGTAAAATATATTTCAAACAATCCAAGAACTGTTAATCGAATATGCCTGTCAAATGGCTGTAGAAAATTTTATTTTTCAAATCACGACGATTCACGTAAAGTACGCTAAATTCGGAAACAGAAGATATTGAAGTATCATCATGGCTCGCTAGATCGCCGGATCTGAAGATTGTGAAAAGTTACGAGAAACAAAAATGGTACTACACGCTATTAATAAGTAAATATAAATTTCCATTTATTTTGCAAAAAAGTATTCCGTGTCTTATAGTTTCGTCGCACTGTTTTTCATTGAGAAATCTGCAATTGTAAATAATCTCTATTTAAATTGGAATTATTACAAATATTTTTATCGCAATATATCTATTTACTGAAGTAGTTCAATAGTTGTACTTTGGTGGTTCTACAAAATTATGTATTTATATGATATTATCCATTAAAATCTTTTTTTCTAAATAAATAATAAATGCCTTGTAATTTTGTCGCAGAGTGTATATGTACAGTAAACGTTCATATAGAAGCAGACAGAAATTTCATTTGTATCACATTCTTTCGCTGTAGTAAGAATAGATGGATATCGTTATAGATTGAGAAAAAAGAATTCTTATAGTAATTTTATGTTTCTCTTGTCGATAAGAATGATATAACAATATCTTTACACGAGAGGAAAACTTCTGATGTTCCACATTGTTCTTCATATCAACGAAAGACACCTAAAGTTAATTTTTAATCCTTTTTACACATTTAACACATTCGTCGCTACTGGCGCAATTACGTCAATTTAATTATCTAAATACTTAACTGTAATTTTCTTATTTAAAATTTAATTGTCAGACTTTAAGTAACGTTAATGACGTAACTGTTGCTCTTTCATTTTCACGCGTCCTAACAAAATAATTTACAGCCAGAAAGGCATACAAAACAATGATATTAAACTTGCTTAAACTAGAGATTTCATTTCAAAATTCACATTTCAAAAAGCTATACATTTGTTGGAAAAGAGATCACTATATTTTAGCAGCAACCAATGTGTCGAGTAGAATTCAGGTGGAGAAAAAAGAAAAGAAATCACGTTGTTCGAAAATGGCAGCTGTTTATTACGAAAAAAAGGAAGGAAAACAGTGGACATTAAAAAACGGCTTAAGTCGACATTAAAAAACGGCTTAAGTCGACATTAAAAAACGGCTATGTCGTCTGGAAAGCAATACTCTAATGGTTACCCTGTGTGCTTCTGTCGTTGCAAATAATTAAGTATCCTTCGATAAAAAGCAATCTCTCTCTCTCTCTCTCTCTCTCTCTCTCTTCTTGTCTTCCTCATCAGTCTTTACAACATTCTTCCATGGATTATCAACGAAAGAAGCGATCTAAATAGCGCCATGATGTCGCGCGTTCAGAAACACTCGTTGCATCTTTTTCTTTACGCAATAACCGATAACATCCCATCAATTATTTAAATATTTAAATATTTAAATAAATATTTCTTAATGCCTCGTCTCGTAAGTACTTGCTCTCTCGTTCGTATAATTAAGTTCAGCGATTATATCACCGTTTATCTTAAGCTACGCGATTATACAGGGAAAACGATCACAAAATAAAAAACTAGGCACTCGATCGAAGCGTCCTGAATTGAAAGCACTCACTGCCGTGAATCACATAAGATATTGCTTACTGGAACAATCGTTCGTTACGATCCATCACGCTGATCGATTTATTAATATATTTAAAGATATTAAATCAAGAGAATCTGCCACGATCCTCTCCTAAAGGCAATGATTCTAATTTCTCTTTTTCCTTCGATTTCTCTTTTAACGTCGCTTCCATGCGCAAGTGGCTTCCCTGACAAACATCTACATCTGCGTCTAATCGTTATCGCCTATTACTCGACATACGTTTGTCGCCAACATCACCAAAATTTCGAGGCCAACTCGAACATCTTTGAGATTCTTCCTGCATCGATGTCTATCAAACGATAATTCGACCAAATTATTTCTCGTTTTCAGTGTTCTCAATCTTTCTCGACAAGTTATTTATCATTTTGAACTTCCTAAACCATCTCGACGAATCGTTTATCATTCATAACGCTCTCAATCTTTTTCACGAATTATTTGTCATTTTCAACATTCTCCAACGAACATTCTTTTCGACGAATTACATACTTTCGACATCCGTAAGAATTCTTCGATTCTATTCTCCATTATCAAAAGAAAATTCGACAAATTATCAAACATTCCTGATGTTCTCGATACTTCGCTCTTTATCGACTTCCTCGAAGGAAAATTCTCACGTAGTTAAAAGAAAATTCGACGAGTTACTCGATACTTTCACGGATCGAATAAACACATTGCAAATAGTTACAAGCTATTGCTTTCGTACAGAGGCGTGGTTTTGGTCAACTTCAATGCCCTCAGCTGTTTGTATAGTCGTTGCTTGCAGAACTGATAGAATTCGATTTCCCTGGTGAAATTGCTTCGCACTATGTCCTTTACTTCTTCGCTGACTGGTGGCTTGAAGAAGTTTCGATTGATCCTCGTGAACGCGTTCACCTCATCTGAAAGAGAAAATTTTCTCAGTCATCGTGTTTCATTGTAATACGAACATAAAATATTTTTCATAATTATACACACGCAGTTTAACCAGTTTTTGTTGACAACAGCACACGAATATTAGCAAAATATGTAAATGAATGAGAAATGTCCAGAAGCAATACTCATCATCTTCTTATAAAATCATTAAATAATAAACTTTAATTGCTTCGCGTTACGTTCAAAATCAAGGAGGAATTCATCGATAAACCTACTGAGTTTCATCAAAATTTGTTAAATATCAGTACCTGAATTAACGTAGACGATTTTTTTTTTATCAGTTTGGAGGAAACTTCCTTATCTGATCTGTATCTTAGAGATGTTAAAGAACAGTATGCGAAATTTTTTTAGCTGAACGCATCTTTTTGGAGGTATTTTAGTTCGATAGAGCCGAAAACGAGGAGCATTTTGAAAATTCGCTGTTACGAATATCTGGCCCACAAAAAACTGTAAAAATCCGCGTAAGACCATAATCGTGCAAAGCGGTAAGTGGCAAAACAAATGATGTAAGCGACGACAGTTGGTATAGCCAATGCCAATGCTCTAAATGCTAATTTTAACGCTTACCGTCTCACGGCAGCCAAAATATAGAAAATAACCCGAACCTAATCCAATACTCGGCATTCAAATACATACACAGTAAGCCATAGAGCAACTTAGAAGCAGCAAATTTTTAAAAAATGTCATCAAAATCGTACGAGGACGTCGCATAACAACAAATTTTTTCATAACCGAAATTTTTCCCGTCTTATTTTTGGTTTCAGCGGCCTGAGAAACCTCTAAAAAGCGTCATTCCAGCCAAATATTTTGCAATCCAAATACGTAGCTAATGGATGAGCAGCTACTGTTGCTTCCCATGAATAATTCATTATTAATTTTTACATTTTACATTTTGGTGAAATTCATGTATTATTACTACGAATCGATCAGCATCTGATACTTGAGAATCTATCAACATACTAAATTTGCGCAAATGGAAAGAAGTTCTCTGAAAGGAGTGCGGGCTTGATTGGTTGTTTTTGACAAACTCGACACGACAGTAAAGTTAAGCTCATCTTTTGACCGAAAATGTCACGTATATTCAAGCAAAACAACATTTTCATCTCCACGTTATACTTAATCCTATATAACTGTCGATCGTTAGCTAGAAAATAATCAGAACGAAATATTTTTTCAATACGAGATTGTTCTATCGCAACCATCGATTGTTAATTAAAAGTTAATTACAACGAGGTATTCTTCCCTGTATGATTGCTTTGTAGCGGTGTAAAATATTTGTTTCATAGTTATCGTTGGTTGGCGAAGGATTTACAGTTACATGCAAATAAGAGAACAAAAGAATTACCGTAGTAGACGTCAGTGGCGCCTCGGAAAAATCGGGGTATATAATTTTCCAATACCGTGAGAGTGGTATTTACGTCCTCGAGCACTCCGACGACCGCATAGTGTTTCTCCACTGCCATCTTCGCTCGTTCCAGTGCGCCCACTGTGTTGAACGGGCTTCGAACAAACGACAATTGATGAGTATGACAGGTGCTTGAAGTATGGTGTGACAAAAGGTAAAAACATAGAATCAAACGAATGGCGCGAACAAGGTGTGAATAATGCACAATGTATTCTAGGTTGGAAGAATCTTTTGAAAAACTCGCCGAAAGAATCTCTTGAAAAACTCGTTGGAAGAATCTCTTGAAAAACTCGTCGAAGGAATTTTTAGCTTGATTTCTTTGTTACAGTCTTAGAAGCAAACGAATACGCAACAATATTGTCGTCTTTGAGAATCACAGAATTTTGATAGCTATCAATTTGTATTCTACTTGTCTTTTCAATCAATTTTTAATTTATGCGATATGTATATATGATAATGTACATTCGCATATATGTATTAGGTCGTCCGAAAAGTTTCCTTCGTTTTATAAGGAAATAATGGATGTACAACATTTTCCATTTTATATTATTTTATCGAATTACGTATGATCCATTTTGTTCTATCAAAATAAAGATCACAACGTTCGACAGATTAGGTTTCATATTTGTATAAAGATACATTGTTGCAAAAGACGTGTCCGTAAAAGAAAGACACTTTTCGGACAACCTAATATGTACGAATTTTTGAATAAATTTCGTATCCTCAAGATGTATACGCACTCTTCACCACTATGCACTACAGTATACACTATATACTATATACGTGACAAATTTTCAAATTCTACAAGCTCTGTAAACTCTACTATATATAACTTATAACTTAATTCACGATTGTTCGACCAGCGATTTTTAACGCATGATATGTAGCTCAAGAAATCTTACTCATCTGCATCAACCTAATAATCGAATCTCTCATACGCCACAATTTGCTTCAGTCAAACAAATCAACGAGTACCTTCAAAGTTACTCGTTTCAGAGGAAAATCCATCGAGCAAAGCGTTTAAACGTAATTTCTTCCTTCTATTTATTTGCATAGCGAAGGAAGATATGCACAAAGGTAATCCCAAGGTACAATTTAAAGGGACCTACGTGCATTTCTCGCTGTGACCGCAGAAGAAAAGCGTTTGCCTGCGATGATCGCCGATTCCCTCGTGAATTTCACCCTCGAGGTATCTACATTCACGGTCCGCCTTAAGTACACAGGACTCGAAGTCCTTCTTCAGCCAGTTCGGATCCGGCAGTGGTAGGTCTGGAAATATTTGCTTTCTCTCGACGTAATACCAAGGTGCTCGCACGTAATAGTACCAGGATATCACTCTCTCAACAGGATCCCGGACTATGTTGATGTAAATTGGCTGTGGCAGGTTGAATCTAAACGGAAAAACGTTCCACGTTAGACATCTCGTGGGAATTTAGCTTACGTTACCTCCGGTTATCTGACTTTTACTCTTCCAGGAAATCCGTTTTTCATCTTTATTTCACGTTTATTTATGTATCATCATCTATCACGGGTTGTCGGTAAGAATGGCGGATAAAGGGATTTGTAGCGGAATTCGATTATTCTGGTTTATTCCTCTTTGGCTCTTTCACGGTTTCATAAATTTTTACAACGATGATAGAAGTATAGTAGAATCTTGATCGATAGAACGTCGATAAATAGGAAAAATCTATACTAGCGTCGTGTATTTTCTTTTAGAATTTAATTCTCTAAAATTCAGTAAAATTTACACAGTTTTTATCTCAGGATGTATAGAGTAGTATAGGGAAGAACTGATAGAATTTTAAAGTAATTGGAGATTATTTAATGTTGAAATACTTACTCTGTGAAGTTTGTGAAACACACGTGTTTTATATAGACAGATGGTTCTGAATAGCTGCTGACCATCCTGGCGAGTTGTAGCTAAAACAAACAGGCAATTAATCGTATAAAAGTATAATTTTTTATTTTATTTTCTTGCTTAACACGATCTTGGTAAAAACCCTGAACTTTTACATTTTACAAAAATTAAAGATTATATATACTTATATATACATGTATACTTATGTATAATTTTTAATTTTTGTAAATTGTAAAGGTTCAGGATTTTCATCGTTCACACGCCTCTATTTTTTAAAGGAATATTAATAAATGTAGAAATAAATATTAAAAATGTAACAGTATTTCATAAATTTTGTTAGGTACCTGTTCGATAGGCGCAAGACGAATTGTTTCGACTCTTTGCACACGATCTCTGTTGAAGGAAAAGCCATTCCTCATGGACAGCCTTCTCAAGAGTTCCATGAAGGTTTGAGAGCCCACTTTCGGTACACGATTGAAGAACAGGACGCTCCGGTCCGCTCTTTTTGTGTTGTTGAGTGCGTCAATGTCCAACACTTCAGTTTCTTTGTACTGAAACCAGGTAAAGTATCTTAAGATTTTTATTCCATTGTTCCCTTTCTAATTTCCTTATTTACGCTATTTATTTTGTCTTTCGCTTTTTCTCCGCTAGAAATAAAATTTTTCTTTCCATTTCCCCGACGTATTAATTTAAACTGTAGTTAATTATAATTACAAAACTCCTAAGTGTGTCATGCTTTTTATCAAATGTAATTAAGTCAAACGACGATAATAAAAAGCAATAATTATATTTGTTTGTTACGTTATGTTACCCAATACAACGAATTACAAGCCATAAATACAAATAAATTAATGTAGAAAACAAATTAATTATAAAATGATCAATGATAATAATATTCGAATATTTCAATCGTATCTAATTTTGTTACATTAAAAAGAAACGAAAGAAACGAACAAAAATCACAATTATATTTTCTATGATAAAAATTAATTTATTCTATACACAGAATAAAACGTAAAACATTTCGCTTCTTCTCAATTTATGTCAATTTTAGTTATGATCTTGTTGGTGCATGCAAGTATCAAGCAGAAGGTAGTTGTCACGACGTTAATCATAGGTTTCTCTCTTTCGTCTGGAATCTTCATTTTCTATCCAGTGGGAGAGTTATCCCATTCCCTTTCGTTAAACAACTATTTGTAATATCGGCAAGTCATTCTAGGATATACGTGCAACGAGTAATTACTGCCTTGTTTCACCTCGTCTTCTGGGTAGTTTCAGCGGTCAGTACAAACGATCAAAGAAAGATATTAGATAATTTAGCGCGCGAGGAACGTAGATGCTACTCAATTTTTTCCGAACCTTGAAAATACACGTTTAAAATCTGGTACTCGGTGGGAAATGAAAGTACATAACAAGAGAAAAGGATTAAAGATAGTTTAAAAGTTTGCATGCCAAGAAGTGAACGAATCGCTATTAATTTTCATTGTCAACTTGCGTTATACGACTGATTCGAATCTTTCCGATTCTTTTCTTCAAAATGCGTAATTTCGATTGCATTCGATCTCGACTTTTATGGAGCTTTCGTGGCTTTGAAATCTTTGCAAAACGAGCAGTTTTATGCACAGACGTATAATTATTACACAATATCGCGGAATTATTAGCGATAATCGTTAGTTAGAAATAAATATAATAAGTCGGAATTTTTTTTTTATAGGAAAAGTATAGAAAAAAATTAGACAAATAATCGGAAATTAAGGCAAAGCTCGATTCTTCAATTTTTAATTATTTCTCTTTTTACTATAAAACGTTGAATTATAAATACACTTGAACAAGACGGAGGAACACTGATTTCCATTTCCAACGTTCTATATCTGTTTTTTCGTTTTTGGCAGGATGATCACAATTGCAGGTAATTTCATTTGACACTGACGATAATAATCCTTAACGGAGGATATCGAGTTTACATTTTGATTTTCCTCATTTCAGTTTCATTTTTTCGTTATCAGAATGGCTATTTTCCCAACCTTTGTCTCTCGTATCCTCTTCCTTTTCTTCTGTTACGTTCGGTTGAGCATTCACTCGACATGATCAGGTCGATCAGAAAAACATCGGACCAGCGCTTCCGCAAATTTATCGTTAATGTAGAATTCAGCCTTGTGGAAACTACTCGACGAGCCTTCGATTGCTTATTGCTTCGAAATTTGCTCGAACCTTTTAAGAGGATGCTTTCTTCGAACGATAACTGCAATTTCTCGTTTGCTCGCTAGTTATTTTATTTTATCTCACGGATGCAGTAACTCTACGTTTATTCAGGTATCACATACAAACAGGATAAATCAAACGAATGCTAATAACTTCTACCGCTAATTGCACTTGTAATTGCTTGTATTAGGTTGTCCTGAAAGTGTCTTTCTTTTACAGGCACGTCTTTTACAACGATGCATCCTTATACAAACATGAAATCTAATCTATCAAACGTCGTGATATTTATCTTGATGGAACGAAATGGATCATACGTAATTCGATAAAATAATATACAACGAAAAATGTTGTGCATTCATTATTTCCTTATAAAATGAAAGAAACTTTTCGGACGACCTAACAGTATATGGTCACTTCTAGATGTTGTGATGTCACTCTAGACGTGACCTGTAATTGTAATGCACTGTGTTATAGCAAACATATTAATATTTCGACGTGACCATTTTTTAAAAGATGGGAAATATTGAAATATTCCATACCACAGAAGAAATATTGATACCTTAGATTTATTGTCTACTTTTAGTTTCGAAGGTTTATTATTTGGTTTAGTTTAGAAGGTTTTAGAAGGTTTAGGTCTTTTAGCCCAACAAGTTCGTCTTTTCATCTGTATCGTGTTAAAATATTTCGTCGATCCATCGAAAGGCGACGTTAAAATCAGAAACTTAACATGGTTTCTACTGTGGTGCCGTATGATTTTCTGTGACAATAGCGGGGAAGATTCGAATCACAGATTAATCGATTCCAATTATCGTGGAATAAATTTTTCTATTGTACCATGTTTCATTGTCTTTTCATTTCGTTTTTACGCGTACAACGCGGCTATAGTTTTCAATAGAAATTTTTAAGGAACAAAATATTTAACATATAGCTTCTACGATCGTAATATATTTCAGTTACATATTTTCTGCTATGTCTATTTTGTATTTATTTCATTCTGAATACTTTTTATCATTTATTATGAATAAAGCTCGTAAACGTATAAAGTAAACTTGTACATAAATTTCAGAAAACTGATGCAGTTCATAAAATTATTTACGACTTGAATTCTCTTTTCTCCGTAAGCTGCTCAAATATACAGGGTGGTTGGTAACTGGTGGTACAAGCGGAAACGGGGTGATTCTACGCGAAAAAAGAAGTCGAAAATATAGAATAAAAATTTTTCGTTTGAGGCTTTGTTTTCGAGAAAATCGACTTTGAATTTTCGCTCGGTACGCGTGCGGTACGTTATGCTCACTATATATCGTTGTCTCAATGGAAAAATTAAAAAAAAGGAAAAAATTAAAAAAAAATTTTTATTCTATATTTTCGACTTATTTTTTCGCGTAGAATCACCCCCTTTCCACTTGTACCATCAGTTATCAACCATCCTGTATGTGCCAGGCTGCACACAGCAAGGCACTTGATCCTTCTTTTCATTCGAATCTCAAGAAAGTGGCAAACAAACTACCACTCAACGATTATGTACCTACACATAACTCCTGTCACACGTTGTATAGAAGACGTAATAGCATCGGGCTCGTCTTTCTTTTCCTGTCCTCGTGACTTGGCATTATGCCACGAATACATTACATCATTACATTATTAGTAGATACATGCGTTTGCATGCTTCTTCCTCGTTTACGGATTCCCTGATCCTTTTCTTCCTGACGTTTTTCCTCCTCCGAGTCTTCCTGAACTTTACATTTTAAATTTTCACGATGATTATTACACGACATATTTTTGGATTTTAAGTTGGAAAAATTTACCAAATGTCTAGCCGGACAAATTGTAAAGTACGAATTAAATAATAATAAAAAAGAATATTTTTGGATCCTCGGGATTCTCATTTTAATAGCACGTTGCGCTCTCTTCCGACGTTTCGTGAACATTGTCCGCTTCTTCAGAGCAGATCTAAAACAGAAACTGTTTGGATATCGATAAAGTTGAACGAATACTATTCTTAAAAATTTTTTCCCGCTAAATTTCATCCCAAATTATTATTCAATATCGAATAAGAAGTAGAAAAGTCACGGGAGAGTTAGGGTTTCGTTATTAAAATAAAATTCGCACGAGGTGAAGTTTCACCCACGATAGATCTTCAGGATTAATATAATATCGAAGCTGAAATTGTTTCGCCTCTACTACACGAAGATACGAACAATGTTCACGAAACGTTGGAACAAAGGACAATGCGCTATTAAAAACACAATCGAAACTCGAGGACCCACACATACATACGTCAATTCTTTACGAATTATGCTTCCCACTATCGAACATATTTGCATAATTTATGATGATTACATAATTTGTCTCGTGATTATCTTTCTAACGACCAACATTGAGAATCTCGTATTTACCTCCACTACTTTCTTTTAATAATTGCAACCTTGTATATAATAATATAACCATGTTTCTCTTGTCCTTTCTAGTCTTTTTTTTTCTTTCTTTTATTTTTATTTCAAGCGCAGAGCGGAAGAGCGAGTTACTATAATAATGTCGAGTCATGAGTATTTAGTCACTTGACACTGGGTGTTGGGGTCTTCGACTGGATTCTATTGGTTCTTTTTATCGGGGCTCGTGTGTTTGCTTTTCTTTAGCTTCCGCTTGGTAATTGTTTGATACGAACATGTGGGCCCTTTGTTTGGTTTAATGATGTAATGATGTTATTTATTTTTGTTTTATTAGAAAGAAACGATATACAATAGCAGTGGAAAATTAAACGTAAAGTGAAAAATAAAAAGAAAGGACAACTTGAACGCACATTGATTTTTGTTAAATCAATGTGTTTAAATATTCCGATAAACGACGATATTATTTTCACCTTTTTAGATTCAAGTCTAATATAGATACAATGCAAATTGCTATTTTTTTTTAAAGATCGAGCCAAATAAAATCTTTATCCAGGAAAGTTTCTACGTTACTGTAAGCGAATATGTAGAAAGTATAGATGGAACGTTATCTAAAATTTATTGAGAGATTAGAGTTGAAATTTGTTTTAAATTAGATTATCAATATAGATTTTATTTACTAAAATAGAAATTTGAGTGCAGGAAAAGCATAGGATGAAAGCTTAAAAAATTCAAGGTGAAATTTTCATGAACGCGGATCCTCTTTCTTTTGTTCTTAAATTATTAATGCAAGGTTTCTTGTTAAAGATAATTAACTTTCCGATGAATCGATCTATATAATCGTACGATATATAGTCATGGCGGAAACAGTCGGTGGAATGTAAAGTTTTTCACTGGGACATACATATTTTGCAATCCCTTTTATAAAATAATTATCGGAGTTTCACGTTTCTTTGATACGCTATTTATAAGAATAACAGAATTGAGAAACTGCCGTTTGAAAACATTCGATGCTTTTTCCTTCACACTCTATATCTTAAATGAATTTTGCTTTGATGAATATTTTCTTCATTTTACATGAATATTGCAATCTGATTGAAATTCCGATAGACCGAGTTTGCAGTTTTATCGATCCTTATCTTCTCTCTTAATATCCTCTTCATGTTATATCTTCCAATGCCAGATGAGAAAACAACGAACATGATCTTACAATAACACAGTGGCGAATGAAATACAAATTCCGATCAATTCTAAAAATATCTAATAAACAAACAACAATATCTGTCCAGTAAATAAGCAAATTAATATAGTCAGTGAAATCATTTTTGTAGATTTAATAAAACTATAGCCAGGAAGAAAGTTTCCAGATAAGATATTAAAACTAAGGATTAAAATATGAATGTGAAATAATTTTAATGCTGCTGTTCCTCTTGAATTTGCCTGACTCGAAACTAACATCACGTTTCCATAGATTTCGCTAAATATTTAGTTCTAGTATTCGATACATTAAAACTCTACTATTGAGTTGACAACTAAATTATTTTTTTTTATTTATTTATTTATTAACATTTACAATCAATTCTCGCATTGAGAAGGCAACTAAATGAATGCGGATTTTGTCAATACCACCTACTGACAAAATCCGTAATCACTTAGTTACCAACCCAATAGATTCACGTATATTCCATGCTTTTCATAAATGAAGTGTCGTAAGTATCGAAAAATTTGAAAAGAAGATAATCGAGCGAATACGAATGCGAAAACGAAGCACAGAAAGGACCGCAGTTAAGGAAAAATGTTCTGTTATAATTTAATTACGTGCCTCTTTTGTAATCGGAAATTCGTAATTTAACTACTTGAGATATCAGTAATTAGCATTCTACGTGTTGCTAATTTGCATTCTACATATCGGTAATTTGCATCATACGTATCTTATAATTAGTAACGTAAAACATTAAATTGCATGGAATGGTTAATTTTTCTATTAATATGTTTAGTTCACATTACAATTAAAAATTCATCGAAATCCAGCAACGTCGCATCATAAACTTGGATATCCAACAGTTATGCCATGAATTCAGAGTATCGTTCACGGTCGACGTATTTAAGCGATTAACGATTAGGCTGAAAAGCAGCAATGTATTTCGCGGTTTCACGCATCCTGACCACTGTAATGCCCGCGCGTGTTATTTTTCGCTTCTTGTAAGCCTACTTTGTACAGACTACTTCGTCTATTCTGTACAATGTTAAATCTCTGTGTATTTTTTTTTTTTTTTTTAAATAACCGTACGATCGTGAATCGTGTGTCGAGCAACAGCCATTGAAATATTTCTAAACGGATCTTCCATTTACACATATACAGTCAGTCACGAAAGTCTACGTACACACATTGTATATTGTGCATACAGACTTACCAAAGAGACTAAAGACGCACCTCGTCACAGAATTATTTGTACTTGAATATTATACAAATATAATTAACATTATAATATTTCTAATTATTGTGCTTCTTAATTATTATTCGATATCTAAAGAAATATTTTCACTTACGATATACAAATTCTGTCTCTGACAATTCTCATGATTTATCCTTTCGTCTTATAAAAACTACGTCTGTCTCCAGTTCCATTTCTCACTTTTCGTATTTCGTATTTATTATACGCTCTTTCATAAGGCGATTACAAAACCAAAAAAGAAGACAACGACGAAGAAAGATATTTTCAATAATAATGTCTGTAATAATTATACATTCTGAGAATTTTATCTCGGACAATTTTCATGATTAATTTTTGCACAATCTAGAACTATCTGCATGCTCAATTTTATTTTATCTTTCGCTGTATCGTATTTCACGTTATTACGTTAGCATTTGGGAAAAACACACAGAGTATAAAATCAAATCTAGTTTACTGCCAGAAACACTCGACGTACTTCGCCTAAGCGTCCTTCCTTTGGTGTCCAATTGATCAGGAGCCAATTGGCCGGTTAAAATTCAATCAACTGGCCTAGGAGACATTGACACTCGATGGAATTCATTGGCTGAGTTTTCGCCATTGTTCCAGTTCCTTCGTTCGACGGACAATGCGGGTCTGTGTCGAGCCAGATCGAGCGTTTTACCGTTTCTCAGGTGTGCGTGTGTTACATATGTAACGGGTGGACCGGCAACAAGGTCAACTGCTAACGGACAACGACACGAATCACTTGGTTTTCACTGTTTTTCCATCGACCACCATCGTGACTCCGTTTCTTGCTCATTTTGTCGCCCGCATCCTGCAAAGCCACCGCATTCTGGTCCGATTCTCATCATTGGCGATGCTAGACGCCGATGGAACTGGTCGCCTTGATACCGTTCGATTATTTTTACGTTACTTATTTGCCCATCTCTCTCGTCTACTGTGATAATGTGCTTGTTACAATATTTGTTATTAAGACTATTCGCATAATTGTTCTTTTTCAACAGTAATTTAAGTTTTTATGGTACAAATAAAACATTTGAAGTTTTTCCTTCGATTAAATAGAATATGAGAAGTTTTCGGCTCTGGATAGAAAAATTTGTAAAAAAAGAGATATATTGTATGTGTATTTTAAAATAACGTTGCTAAGTTTGGTTTGTAAAACGGGAAACGGAAATACAAAGATAGAGGTGAGATAATAAATAGCAAAATAATATGTTTTTAATAATTCTGAGAGAAAAGAAAATCACGAAAGATGATTCTGTTGTAAATCAGTTTTAAAATTTTCTGTTCGTTTGACTATCTGTATATCTTGTAAATATAACAGAAGATTAGTGTAATATATTAGGTCGACCGAAAAGTTTCTTTCGTTTTATAAGGAAATAATGGATGCATAACATCTTTCGTTTTATATTATTTTATCGTATGAACCAGTTTGTTCTATCAAAATAAAGACTATAACGTTCGACAAATTCGGTTTCATGTTTGTATAAAGATGAAAGATGTAAAAAGATGAAAAGAAAGACACTTTTCGGACAACTTAATAGTAATATGACAGTACTGTACTATGTAAGAGATTCCATTAGAACAGAATTGTAGAGAAATTGAAGGATTTTCAACGTTAATTCCTTTTTGTAATCTATGAAAAAACTTTTTAAATAAACAAGAGTAAATATACGTATATATATAATATTTGCAAAGTGAACCGTATTTTTCATTATATAATAATAATCGCATTTAATAAAATCCATGCTTATCACAATAGAGAATAGTTCTATCTTCATGTTCGTATATTTCGAATTTATTTTCTTCGAAAAAGAAATTTCACCAGTGATATTGCTATCATTATTCTACCGAGTGAGAAGAATAAAAACAAGAATCTCAAATAACATTCTCAATTCCTGGAATTCGATTACGTTAGAAATATCCTGGTTATCCTTAAACGATTTTCAAAAGTTGTAGATAGCCGTGATCCGGAGAATTTGATTAAATATCGCGAGTCACGATTAGATGCGGATAATTGAATTCGCGCATGGGAATGCCGAGGATCAGATATTCTGTGGAATCCAAGATCGAAAGATTCCATCGATCGAAGTCAAGGCGGAACCGCATGATTTGTAAACCCATAAACGATTCTATTGTATTTCAAAGCTGTTCTGATATCGTACAATGAATTATCTCAACGATTACGTGTATTCCTGAATGGCAGCGAAAAGTTCTTAGGTAGTTTTAAGACTGAAAGATGAACATTGAATGTTTTCAAATGGAAACTTAGAAAAAGTTTATATAAATAATGAGAATTTATATTTTTTTATATTTTATATTTTAATTTGAAACTTAGAAATAATTATAGTGAAAAATTAGTGGTTCAGTATTTGTTAGTGATGTTAGTTTAGGATGGCACAAATAATAGCGCTAATGCAACATTTTATGAATGAGATGAAATGAGTAAATAAAAATGACGATAAAATAGTAGGTCGCAAAATTTTTGTCGCCAGAGCTATCGTCAAATTTATTCGATATTAAGTTAATAACGATAGTCATTTAATTAGATTTCTGATAGTTTATTGCAAATCATAATTTCAATCTGCTAAAAAAGAATATTATTTCAGGCATTCTATAAATTATTCAATTGTTATTTTACATTTTTATAATTTTACTATAAAAAAATTACCACTAATTAAACAAGTACAAAATAATTACGAATCAATTAAATTCATTTCATATAATCTCCAATTAAAATTATTATATATATTTATATATTAAATAATATCAACTATTCTCTTAAAAAGGAAAAATCTTGACAAATATTAGGTAAAATCATCGATCTCGTCAATCTTCGAAACTCATCGAAGAAAGTATGTTCCAATTTTCTAGTATGTGCAATACTAGCAGTCAATGTTCTCGCCTGAATGTAACAAGAGCTCGAGACTATCATAATCGTATTTATATGGACGTTTCTTACCTGGACGAATCATCTGCTCTACTTGTTTCGCTCGACCGCGAACGATCGTTGCGTTTTTACGATTGAGAAATGTTCGAAGAACCGTGACAGGTGGTTCGTAATTCCCACGCGTTTTGCGTTAATGCGATTAAACATTCTTCGAATGTTCTCGTTAACTTGAACTCTCGATCCGAGATCTTGCTGACGTCGTGCACACGATTATCGTGAGCTCAGATAGACAATAAATTCGAAGATAAAAATGAAGAAAAGGGAGAACGTCCGGTCACGGTTTAATCACGATCGAGGATCTTCCGGTATCAGTTCTTTTTCAACCGACTCTTGCTACGTATATAGGGTGTGGATAAAGTTATGGTAGAATTTATAAGGTGGTTTGTCACATGAGCCTCGCAGAAGCCAAACTGATCGACCGTACTCCTTGTCCGTTTAATAAATTTCTTCCATAAGTAAGAATAATCATTAACAAATGTTGCATATAATAAATGTTGATGCTGTTTATTATATTTTCTTCAGAATTCGGTGTTTACATGATCTTCCGATAGACTGAGGTTGTTGATCTGGTTTAATGAACTAGATATGAGACGTATCGCTGCAAGTTGTAAGGTAAATTAAAAAAAAATATTTGTAACGTTTGTTTTTAATTCTAAAATTCCTTCTAATTTTTCTACGTAGACGTAGGGTAAAGTTTTATATTACTTATTAAGTGGAATATCACGTAGACGATTTCTCCATTGAGAAAGCCTCCATAGCGGTGATCTCTATCGGTCTAATAGATCTGGTGGATGAGTTGTTCAGAGTTTTCTCTGGATATGCTGGTTATACAAATTGTTAGCCAGTTGCTTGCCATGGACTTCTATTCTGCTTTTATAATTTGTGATCGTTTTAGTTATTTCTCCGTAAACTGTAGCAACGTCGAGCTTCGTTTTTGTAACATTATCGTGTACTTCTCAATTTCTGAAGTTGATCAGTTGTTGAACTTGTTGGAAATTTTTAATCGTTTCAAGTTTTATAGAAATTAAGTTTAATACGGGCTGTATATACAACGCGGATAGTACGATAATTAGAGTGAAGTGAAATAAAGTAAAACGTGTTTCGCGAAGAATAAAAATCAAGAAAATGATCGATATTTGTTTAGATTATTGTATTGAAAACTACTTGACATTAGAAGTTTAACTAATATTAGCATTCATAAAATATATCTGATTTTTCGTGATACTAATTAGGAAGATATATTATAGTATTTATTTATCTTATTAACAAAATTGATTCATACAGAAGTAGCAAAACATGTTATAAACATTATATGAAATTTTGTTATCCCCACGTATCTATCAGATTATAAATTTTATTTAAGGGCACGCGAAATTAAATACATTTTCAATCCTAATTTTCTGAGGATTAAAGTTTCAAGGAAATAATAATTCCACGTTTCTTCTTCCACATTAGCTGTGCATAAAAATATTCCTTACGCAACTTTCACTATCTGATTCTTTAAAACCCCAAACTTCAAAGAAATAAGAAATCTGTTCTGTGTCTTTCGATTTTGCACTGCATCTGCATAAAAATATCCTTTGAACAAACTCCACCATCTGATCTTCTCAAAATTAGACTTCAAAGAAGCAAATTTTATTCCACGAGTCGTTTACTTATTTCTTGATGGACATATATCTTTTTATTTCTTTTACTCGGTTCTTTCTTTACGGCGAAAATAATTTTTGTCTTAACAAGCTTAACAATTAGACTACGAATATTTATGCAATTTTTTATTTTCATAAACACAACCAAGCGAATGAAATCTAAACGGTTTACTTTATTCCCTAAATATTGAAAAAACATTTTCGCACATTATATGCGCTTTGTGCGTTTCTATACCTTCGAATTTTTACAAATACAAAATCGCCTGATCATTCTGTTCTTTAAAAAAAATGGCAAAACTTACGTTTGCGATGCGACATTATAATTTATGTTTTACAAGTAAATTTAAGAAATTTCGAACCAGCCGATCATCCTGTTTTTCGAAAATTCTAAAATTCTAAGAATTATGTTTGCAATAGAAGACTACAACCTGTAGCTTGCTAATAATTGATTAATATTATTCATTGCTAAATTATCGTTGCAGAAGCAACGCGCGATCCTTGTGATATCAAACTTTCCAAGAAATAACATTTATTCCACGTCTTCCGCGTACTTCTACGTAAAAATATTCCTTGCTCGACTTCTACCACAATTTCTCCCCTTCCCCTTTCAGCTTATAGAACGATCTTGATACGAAACGCATACGGAAACCGTTCCCAAGAAAATCCAGCCCGTTCCTATTAGATGGAGCGCTGCTAACGCGGAATAAACTTGCTAAGAAGAGCTTCAGCCATCTGTCTGCTCGGTTGATCGGTCAACGTACTCTTCGACAATACTTGCTGCTTATTCGATAGACGCTGCGTACACAGTGCACACGTACCAGATAGAATCTGATCCTAACGACGCCGCCGATTCCCGTCTGTTCTGTTCTAAGAATTGTTTCACAGACACGTGAATAACGTTTCCAGCCGTCGAATCAGCCGCTGCTTCGGATAAAACGTTACTCGAGAAACGTTGCGCCGATTCTTTCGTTCAGGAGGAAATCGTTCGATGCTTCTCTACTTGGAGATCGATGGCGCGAAGGTGGACTTGCGGTTAGGTTTCAAGTTAAATCTTGGAATAGGTTGGGTTTGGAAGAGCAAGCGAGAGATTAAGTGGCAGATGTGTTTATATCCGTTTTATTACAGTTGTGGTATCTATTCTGGTTTTATTAGAATCCTGCCACTTATTTTAATTTTCTTATGGAGAATTGCGCAATCAGGATGTTTTTATTATTGTTTGCCTTTGTAGCTTCAATTTGCGGTTATCGTATCTTGTAAGCAACTTTTAGGACAGCGGAGGATCGTATCGCTGCTCGGCATCGATAGTGGCGCGACTCGAAAACTTTCAAATTTGCTTTTATTAAATACGAGGTCTAGATTTTACAAAAGCTTCTTAGATGTGATACGTATTTTAATTGTATCAAAATTGTGGTTTTATTCCGGTTTTATTAAACTTGTGATATTTATTTAAATTCGATTCAGATTCGAGGAGGGTTGGGGTAGTTTAATTTACTGATATTCAAAATTAACGATGAATTGTTGCATTCTGGTGTATGTATGCTTTCCTAACTGCGATTAGTGAATCACGATCATTATCGATAACGGAATAATCCACGTGATAATCTATTTCCTATTGTTCTTGCAATGTCTTACACACGTCATAACGCACGTTACACCTTATAACCCCGTGTCGTGTACTTCTTTATTTGATTAATCGATTCTGCAACAGCTGTCGTGATAAACATCGGAGTATTTCAAATTATATACAATGTGCACGTGCATGATATATCTCACCTTGCTGTAGGCTGATAGTTTGCTTCGGAAACCACTTCATTTTAACTGCTTTTCCACTTAAATTCTTGATTTCCTATTACTATTTCGTATTCTACATACTCATTGTATCTATTACTTTTTCATATTGTAGTCTTCTCAGTTTTTATATGTTTTATATTCCAAATTTTATAATTTATAGTACACTTCACTCATTTTGGAATCTAATTATTTAACAATTTTTTTGTATCTTCATTTTACCTTATAGTTTCATATATTGATACATGAAAGTATTTTAAGCGCAGAAAAAGATTTTGTGTTCCTAGATTCTCGTTCTGTGTGTCTTTGTGAGCCAGATTCAATGTCTCGACATTTTTCATTATATCAACAGAATCGTTAAAGATAGTTAACTCTTTCTTAAATTCTTAAGTTCTATGCAACACGCAGTGATTACAGACGTCTGACCATGTCAGTGTATGTCCATTTCTACTTATTTAGTCGACGCAGCACTGGCCGTACATGTACAGGCCATACTACTGCAAGCCTGGAGAATAACTTTCTAATATTTTCAGTGACAAATTGTTGTAAATTCTGAGAAAATTATTCTCCTTATTAATTGTTAATAATAGAAACGCATTTTTTAAAATGGTTCCACGAAGGAAACACGATATATTAAAATTTAGCAACAATATTATGCACATGCGTTTACCAATACCATTTTTATTATTATTATTAGTACAGCAGAGAACAAATACATTTATCATCTAACTAATTAATTACTTGTAAAAGTTGGGATTACATGACACTAGCCTAGACGCGTTACAACATAATACATACTCAATAACGTATTTGAAATAAAGCAATAGAGTATTGAATTTAAAGCAGAGAATATTTTTCTACATTTGATATTTTCATTCATTGCAGAACCATTCTTTTCCTACTTAACATCGTCAATTGTAACAACATTCCTCAATGACAAGAAAATAATGAATCCATTGAAATAAATTAGTCCGCGTGCAGCAGATAAAAACTTCTGTGTGAGCAGATAATTAGAAGCATAATTGTCAGCGGGGAAGAAACACGCGGTGCATTAAGTTGCAGTTAGTATGCTTCTCGACAACAGTGCCCTCGTTTTAGTATCACTTGCTTCATTATGCAGCAGTTCGTTAATTAAAATCCAACTCGACGTTGAAAATCTTTTTCGAGCACTTCTTCAATTTCCTTCCGTTTCTAAAGCGAGACTGCTATCCTCCTTTGCATCGTTTCTTTTTCTCTTCGCGTCCTTAGCCGTGAAAATGATTCTTTGCACGGTTGACGAGATACATACATGCATCGAGGTCTGTGCATCGGTATTGCACGGTAATTGATTACGTTGCGTTTCTAAATCCGGGTTAACGATAGCTTTATCGTCGAATAATGTTAAAACCGGAGGAAAATTGGCACAACTTCTGTTTAGAAACGGTGTCTTGATTTTACAAGATTTATAAACATGATTAACGGCTTCTTTTATTCTTGTATAAGTAATTTTTTAAGCAATAGAGTTTCTAATTTACAATTCCTATCGTTGGCTGAATAGAGTAGTTTGCATTAGATTTAAGTTGGATTACTTAAGTTTACTTCGTTTTAATTGCAACTATTTTTTGTTTTACGCGACAAAATTTGCCAGTAAGATTTATAGATATTCTACAATTAAAATGAAGTATTCTAAAAGTAAATAACTTCAAATTAGAAAATTTCACGTATAACTTTCAGTATATATATACAGTGTCTCGTAGCATCGGGGAACCACGTCTGCAGCAGATCCTGCGCATGAGACCAATAAAATAGTTCATACGAAACCCTATTTGATCTTGCTTTCGAGTTATAGTAAGTTTGTTTCTTTAACTTTAAAACTGTATCTCTATACATTCACAAGATGTGTTCAAAATGACCTGCTCCTATACGAACACAAGACTGGAGACGTCTTGTCGTTGACCGAAAGCGTTTACAGAACTAAAATGCAAGGTTCGACGTGAAATATTGAATTTTGTTTATTATAGGTGCGTGAAATTAGTTCAATTACTACCATCTTTCGATAGAATTATTCCAACATAAAACTCGTAAGAACTCGGGAACAAGCTTAAACAGGGAACATATTCGTACGAGCTTTTTTATTGTTCTCACGTCATGTACTGTATTTTTGTCTTTTCTTTTTATTAATATACACGCATTCTATGCAATTTGTCTTTTGGTACACTCAGGATATTCTGCATATTAAATTTTTTATGGGAGCTCGCCGTTGATAACTCAACTAATTAACGTTGACTTTATTAAAGCGTAAATTATCAGGAGGTCAACACATTCAGATGACAGGCAAAAGTATGTAAATTTTAATAAATGACACAAATCTCTATCTAAATTCTATTTCTTTAATTATTTTCGTACAGAAACATGTACAGTCCCGTTTATAATGTCGTAGTCTGACACCTACGGGTTGATCAAACTTGGAAAAATCCAAACCCTAACTTTCTCCAATTCAAAGCTTTCGTTCATTATCACCAACACAAATATTGTTCATATGTATCACTTTCATCTTAAACTAACAACTAGAAACATTTTATAACTTTTTCACGTAAAATCCTCTTCGTATAGTCCATCTCGATCTCTGACCTTAAATGTTATACTTGCAGAAAGAGAAATCGGTATTTATAGTATATGTAGCGTTTTGGAATTGAGTTTGGAAAATTATACGTGTGGAAGAATTTTCGAGGTAATTTACTGGACGTTGACGAGTTCTGAAGAACTTTTACTCCTCGCGTTTTTTCTCATTTTCTTACTTGCAGATGATCTTCGAAATAATTTACCTACATAGTTACATTGTTTGTTCGCGATTAGTTGTAGAACAAGTAGAAAGTAAAGAGTCGTTTATAAGACAGGCAAGAGACCGGATGTATTCCTTGTACAATGGAATGAATTATCAATGTCCTTTAAAAGTTTTAAGTCCTCGTGAAAGTTTGCATGTACTTGTGTTACGTGTACAAATCAGCAGCATGATTTAGTAATAGCGTTAATGGAGGACACTGTTTCTGCTTTTAAAAGTTGATAATCTCGAAAAGAGAATATAGGAATATTGTTTATAAAAAATGTATAAGAAGATTAACTTTTCTACGTATGCATATGTATAATATGTATAATGTAGACTAATATTGGTAATATTTTAGAACATTATGTTATAAAAGGGATTTTGAAATCTGAAGAAAAATATTTACGAACTCAATGAAAGTTAATATAAAATATTGCAAAATATGCAGGTAAAAAGAATAGAAAAGAAAAGAATCTGTACCTTTATTGCGAAGATACGATGTCTGTTTGGGTAATGGACGATTCCACTTGGACTAGAATCAGTTTGCACTCCTTCTGAAACAAGAGATAGAAGTTACGTTAGTGTGATAAGATAATTGAATAAATATTTCTATATTACTGTATGCAATAAAAGAGAGAAAAATTATATAGTATAAATAATATTCTACGAAGTACTACGTAAGCAAAGTACGTATTATAATCGTTGTACTCTTAGGATGAGATTTTTAATCATCAATATTCTCCTCCTCGTTTAATATTTAATTTCCTCTTAATAAAATACAATGATTGCCAGCGAAATAATTAATAGCATATGATCATCGTGAGAAGCAATATTAAATATTTTTCGACGATAATTAAAATTTTCGTTATTTTTTACCCAAAGAAACGATAAAACTTCTAAAAATGCTTCATGAAGGAAATTTCTTTTGCAGCATTATAATTGAGAACTATTCGTGAGTCTTCGTTCTAGAATCAATTAATATTTTCATCATTTCTATGGATAATAAAATTTCATATGTTTGAAAAATATATCATGTCGATTTATAGCTCAGTGGATGGCTAGAAATTTTTGAAAACCATTCGTTATTATCATATCGCAAAGCGTAGAGAATCAATATTACCCTTTCTAACACAAATCCCGATTTCTATGCAGATAATTCATAATTCTTCCTATGGTTACCGTCTCCCTTCGCAAGAATAGAAGTTACGACTACTTTTATGACTCGTTCAGAAATCTCGCGGTTAGTTGACGATCGAGTCATACTTTATAGCTCAGGTTAAACGAGAACAAAGTGTGAGCCTCGTAAGAGATTATTTTTAACTTAAGCACGTAATCACAATGTTTTAAAAAAAATTCGCTATGATTTCATAATTTGCATATTCAATCAGACTATTGGTATAGGATCATTGGTACATAACATTTACGGTTTTCCGTTATTCGTGTCCACAATATGTCTATATTAGAACGTCGAAATTTCTTGGAACCTACGTTGCGACTTGAATTACGAATTTATTTATTAATATTATTATGGTAAAATTATTATAATTTTGTAATATAGTATTAATGACATTAAGATATATTTAAATAGAAATAATCACCGAATAGCATGTGGAGGAAAATTTTATTAAATGAAATTTGTAGGATATACTTGAAGATTTCTATCAAGAAAAATAAGAAATAAAAAATTTGTTAAGATAAGAAATTTTGAAATAATTTACACATATATGTAGCAAATTTATTAAGTAGAATTTAGCTATATTTTAAGATTTTTATTAAGGAAAGAAGAAATAACAATTTTTGGAAGAAAATATTCCATATATAATACAGGATTATAAATATTCGAATTAAGTAGAATTTACCAGAATTGATCAATCATCGTAAACGTAAAAAATCGATGCAAATTTTTTCACAATTACTAATAATAATAAATTTACAGTGCTGCATTTTTGGGGGTCTAAAAGTTACAAAATAAATAAAGTAGATATATGAAATAGTTGTTTACCTATTCGTATTACATCTCAGATATTGGTATAATCCTAATGTTGAGTTTTCCATGAAGAATAAGATGAAATGAATGAATGAATGAAAATGACACTTATAAATAATGATAAAGGAAAGCAGAACGATACATTCTATCGCATAGAAGAGATATATGTAAATTGTGAATAAATCAAATTTTAAAGTAACTATTATTAAAGATTCATGTAAGGAAGTTATATAAGGCATCTATCAAATTTTAAATCAATCGACATTCACCAGGAAGCATCTCGATCTGGTTGATATTTGTAACGACTCCTTTCTCCGCCTCATAAGATTGCAGATGATCCAATGGCTCATTGGATTCCATGTTATTAAAAATCGTGAACCTCGTTTGATACTTTCATTGCCGGGAAAGGTGTTCCGAAAGTAGTATGTTCGAACTCATCTAGTCACGTGCGGAAGCTGTTTCAAATATCACATGTCAAAAGAGTGAAAAATATAGATATCAAAAGTACCTTCCACGATCATCTTTATATAACCGCAAATATCAGACTGTCGATAGAGTTATATTTCTTACAGAGAATTTTTCATCTAATAAAGATGCGAATTCTTGAATCTTTACAGCAAGGAAGAAGAAAACATATAATATGTTTTAGGAATGTAATATGTATTAGCTTGTGTAAATTTCATTCGCACAAGTGTTAAAACAAGCGTCAAAAATCCTTTATATAATATCTACAATAGCTACAACAACTAAATATTTGTTCATATCATTAATTTTCAATGAACCGTGTTATTACCAGTTTCTACGAATTTGATTCTTTTTCGGATGGATTGAGTAAATTTTTATTCTGACACTTCCAAAATTTCTTTTTTGAGTTCCAAAATTTTTATTTCTATAACATTCGTTACGATGTAGCATTAAGGGACGAGCGAACTTATTACACGATCCAATAAATGAAATAATGCTCTTATTTTTATGATGTAATAAAATGAATTATCTTAATAAGATTGTTAATGCTAAAAGACTTTTTGGCGCGAATCGATTAAAAATTAAGAAATCGTATAACGAGATGCAAATTTCTCCATATGTGGAAAAGACAAATGATTTACTATATTGGCTCGGAAGTTAGTCTTAACTCCTTTCATCATATATATATATATTCATAAATTCTTATCTCATTGGAATTTACATTGCTGTTACCGCATATAGACATTTGCAACATCCGCTTTCTCCAACATGAAACAGTAAACAATAATCTTGTCAACTTCATTACGTCGTTTGTATAATAAGTAAAACTGTGTATTTACACAAGAAAAACGTGTAAAATATATCACTTCATAATATTAGGTATGACACACATGAATTTTCGTTTTTCTTCGTAACATCGTGCATTTAATTTAAGTAATTTCTACGTTATTCAATGGACTTTCTCACCGGCTATTTACATTTATTCAAGATTTATAAAAATGATCGTTCTTTAAATTAAAATATTCTTAGAATACAATAGAATAGAAAAGTAGAAACTGAGGATAGAATCTTTTCCTATGTTCTTCATTTCCAATTCCTGTTCAAATAATTTACACGTTAAAATGTACATGTACATAGGCGGAATAGAATGAATTTTAATAAATTCATCTCGACAAGATTGAAATCTAAATTGCTTGAAACCTGACATATCTTCCATAGAACGATCCATTTCTCGTAGCTTCGATTTCTCAGGCTCGTTTAATAGTAATTCGAAATAAAACACGTCGAAAGCAAGTCCAATTAATATTGCATCGAATCGTCATTGTCGTGTCGAACAGGCTCGCAGAGACACGCTCTATGTTGCTCTGTTACGCTAGTATGCCTTATTATGTCTTTATCACGACTCGATCCTCCATGTTGCATTACTTCAGCCTGATTGCTTACTATCTGTAATCCGATTGCTTCGAGAGAACTTGCCCGTAAATCGAAACTCTTCGCATCGCTGCAACTGCTTCGTGGTAATCACATACGACGAACACGAGTCATAGATAAGCGTACGTAAGGTCTGAAGTAGATCAATGGAACACGAGCATGGTATTAACATAGTAGAAGCAGATTAAATCGATTGATCAAGACTAGAATCTCTAGATTGTTCAGAGTTTAGTAATACACGAGCCGATGGAGCGGAGCAATTGGACGAAATTAATATTTCCTTTCTAACCTTTTTTCTATTTTTATTAATCCTCCAATTTCCAGGAGCATTTATAAGCGTCATATTCTACTTGCTCTACAACGTACATTAATGATTACAAATATCTGTAAAGTTTGGTAGATGCGCGGCAATAGTCGATGCATTTCAGAGTTTGGTAACTCGCGAGCTGATAGATTGCTACATTTGGACGAGATTGATATTTTCTTTTCAACTTCCTTATTAACTCTCTAATATCTATGGCTATTTATAAATGTCATCTTTTTCTTATTCCGTGATATGCACCGCCGCTTCTAAATGCCGGCAAACTTTCGTAGATTTGTGGCAATAGAAACGTATGAATTTCACAGTTTCGGTATAGAATGCATGAATTTCACAGCTTGGTAACTTGTGAGCTAACAGATTGCTACATTTGCAAGAGATTAATATTTGCTTTTTAACTTGTTTATTAACTCTCTAATTTCCACAAGCATTTATAAATGTCATCTTTCACTTATTCTGTAACATGTTCTACCGCTTATACAATGTATCTGGACATTTTGATAGATTCGTGATAATAGTATGTGGTAATCGTATGAGAACTAATTGCAAATTAATGGCCAAAAGTAACGCATAGTTCGGAAAATTAAACAATTCGACGAACTATTTAAACAATAAAATAGTACCTACCACAAGCTTCGTCCATTATGAATATCAATTTCCTTACTGTATATTAAATTCCATATATATTCTATTATATCGTACATCAGTTACGATTGTTACGATAACGAATAACAAAATGATAGTAAAGTTGTGACTGAATTACGCTGTGTTGAAACGATTTTTTGCGCACTGGTATGAGCAAATTAATAGTTTATAATATTTCTGGTAATTAATATGCAGCTATATGTTTTATAAACACTGTTTAGTGAAATAAGAATATTCTGCGAGTATTTATACAAATTCGTATTTCAGAGCAGAGTCAGACATTTTTTCTACTACCACATATTATAACGAGCACGGTACTTTGAATTTTTCATATATTTTTACATATTATGTGCATTCTACGCATTTCTGCATTGACCCTGCTGTGACCTTTCGGTCACATCTTTTATTCAATCCTACTACTTTGACATTGAAATATGTCTCCAGTTTGAGCAATATGTACCCTTAACGTGCCCTTAAAAGATTAAAAATATTTTGCTTGCTAAAACGAGGACAAATTTAAATAACAGTCCAAGGATCGCGTCAAAGTGAAAATTTCCCATAAATGCGTAAACACCTGCAGTCTATTGATAACAATGATCAGAGCTCTATATGTCGAAGTACAAATCTAATATACTGTAGAAAAATATATTTGTTTTCCTGGTGAAATCAATTAAAATAGCAAATATCAAAATAATTTTTTTCTAGCGATATTGTTATTCAGCGAGGCAAACAATGCTTAAAATTAAATTCTGAATAATTATTCGAATAACGTCCAGTCCTGGATCTTAATAAATTCAAGACACGATCGTATTAAAAGAGGCAAGCCAACGTTCATGACGAAGAAAGCGAAGAAACTGCTTCTTGCGATTCTCCTTCCGTTTCTTTCTTCTTGCGACAACGATGGGAGCGGCAACTTTCTAGATGACCGACGGTAACCTCGAAGGCCTTCGATTCCGCCAAGAAGATCGTTGATCTTGGCCGAGAAGCATGTCGACCTCTTAATCAACGTGATCGTTAATTCGAACCTCGACGTCTCATTAGCAGAAGTGCTAGTCAAGTGTCGCCATGCTGACGTCCTTTGTTCCCTTCCTGGTTCACTTAATTCTCGAATCTTTTTATTCCAGATAATTCACGTGATCATTTTGTTATTATTAATTGCATATCGTTGTTCATAATATTGAGCGAGAACATAGATAGTCATAACATCATCAGGGTGAGGTCGAATACAATTTAAAAGCGAATATGATATGATAATTTATGAAGAAATACGAAAAAAATATAGAAGAAAATCTTTTCACACGACGATAATGTTTTCGAGAGAATCCACTTTGAAAATTTGTCAAGTAAACTAAACTCGTATAGTTACCGATTGACCGCGAATAATCAGAGGAAGATTATTCTATACGTGAAAATAAGTGAAAAATGTGGAGTAAAATTTTCGTTCAAATTATTCTTACTAAAGAGTTGTATATAAATTTGAAAAATATAATTCTATCAGTACCAAGTCATCGAAACCATATTTACCGTTATAATAGTCGTAATATATTCTGCGCGATAATTAAATCATCTCATTTTATTACTTGCACGATGTTACATCGCCTTGTAATCTAATTATGTGTATGCTTCTTTCTCAAGTTACGATAACGATACGTTTCCTGAAAGATGGCAGGCAGTGATTTCGATTTATCATTTCGACCTCGGATTTCAGCACGATCAAAATGTTCATATTCTATCATATATTCAACAAAAACTTTGCACCACGTGTATGAATGAAATTACACACTTTATTATTTCAATTTCGCATTAACTCGAATCCGAATCTAGAATAGTTCCTTCTTAAGGAATACGGTACACTTCCTGTAAAATATGAAGGAACAATTGCAATCAAATGTCTCAATCTTTTCTAAGATTTCATTAGTCTTTATTATATTTTTATAACAAGTATAATAGAATACATTATCTGTAACCGTTAACACATGTATTTCCTCGTTTCAACTGCCCCTTATTATTCAATTAAATCTCAGTCCTTAATTCTCAATTATTCTTTCTTCTTAATCCTCGATTGGTAAGACGTTATTCTTCCTGCTAAAATAGGAAGCAATTATCGACATCGAACGTTTTAATCTTTCTCAAGATTTCATTGAGATCGATGTGTACGCTTCTTTTACTGTATTTCTTTTAAAGATATTAATATAATGAAGATATCGTACTATGTACTTACTATGTTTTATGTACTATTTTTATCTCATTATTTATTGCAATCGCCACCACCATATTTACTAGCTTTTTATCTTACCATCATCTTATTTTATTCTGTATAATTTTAATACATTCGAAAGTTGCAAAATATTCAGAACATCCTACACTATGTTCGATTAAAATATATCTTTGAGTAATAAAATTGCAAGGAAATTATTCACGCGAAAATTCTTCGACGTAATAGATAAAATTTAATGAAATATTTAGACTGTTCCTAAATTGTAATTTATAGCGATTTTAATATCAACGTATTATTATCAATTTCAAGGGGCATTGAATTACGTATTTATGAAATTTATATCAAAGCAATCATTTATCGGATATATCGATGAATATCGGTAGCAAAACATTGGGTGGTCATGTAAATCATTATAATCTCAGGCATCCGGTTCACACATTCTTTTTTCACACTTCTAACGTTCCAAGCGAAGTAGTCTAAGCGTTCGTTACGTGCATTCCGTGTTATTTAGCTGAAAGACAATTTCCTCGACAAAATATAAGAACAATTTGCCAATTTGTCAAGATTAAAATTGAAATTTATTTAAAGTTAAATACAATTTACTATACCATTTAATCAAAGTCGTTACACATCATACGCGTAGAAAATTTACATTTAACATGAAATTTACATATTAAAGACGAGGTTGCCCTTTCCCATAAAAAACTGCTAATACTTGTTCCATGTATTTAATATATGCAATAACTTACGTATGTTACGAGGCATTAAAGACGAAGTTGCTCTTTACCGTAAAAGATTTGTAATCTCGTTCTGTACATTTCACATATGCAATAACTAATATATTCGTACATCGTCATAATTCCATAAATGTCAGTAATAATTTCCTTCATCGATAATACGTATTACGATTACGTATAACAGTTTAATATTTATATTTAATTCTCATCGATTTCGAATTTTTCGCCAATTAATACATCCTATTAATATTAAAACTATGAAGAATTGAAATATAAAACGTGTTCCAGAGAGAACAGAATGAAGGATAGATGAAGAAATACATAATGTGAGAGAGAAGGAAACCTTCTTCTTCCATAATATTTTACCAAAAATTATTCAATTCCAGAAGCGTGTCTGTCAACCAAATTCTTCTAAAATATGCAAATCTATCAACCAAATTCCTTATTCGACTTCTTATTCGAATTCCTAAAAATCGATGTACGTAAATCTCTAAAATTATTTTCGAAAATTAAATTCAAAAATTATGAATTGAACGATCTCCTCCGTTCTAATGATAATTCTGGCATTAAATTCACAAATCTGAAGCAACTCTCTCTTGGGTTACAGGCAGACTGCACTTCCTGTAAAAATAGGAAGTAGCGCTTTCAAACGTTCCGACCTTCCTCGATGATCCATCAAGATGAACGCGATCATTTCACAAGCTCCATTACAATCGTCCATTGTGAATTATCCTTAGTTCCACCTTAGATGCCACATAACACGGGCACCTATATGCACCTTTGTCATACTTATTGCGTTCTCGCCACAAGCATTTTCATCGAACGGTTAATTCGATTCCGTTAATTATTAGGATAGAGTTACAACGTTGCTCTAAGGTGACCAGTGTAAGATTCCACGAGGATTACACGTATCTTGCGCCACAAATTGCTACGAGATCGTGTCGACCGGTTATCCGATCGAATCGATCACGACGAAGACTCGTTACGTCCCCCTCGATCATTGTCAAAAGGTAATTAGACGGGTTTAATCGCACGAAACGCGAAATCTCGGCGATCGACGTGATTAGAGGAAGCTCGAGTAAGCTTTATGATTTAATTAAAGGTGGTAATGCCGTTTTGCCTACGGAGAATCCTTTCGATCTGCTTTCTCCTTCATTAAGTCAACATTCAACGATCATTGAAAATTAACACTTTCTCTTGGCCATCTGAAATTGTCGCCATCATAAGATTCAGAATTAATGACCCATTCACTATGTTTGAAGGCGTTATTATTTAATTCTTTCATCTCTCTTTGCTTCGACTGGGTTTGTTTGATTATGCTTATTTGATTTGATGTTTTGTTAGTTTTATTAACGGAAGTAGGATGTTTATGGAAACTCGTACTTTTTTTTTTTTAATATAATTAGAGAAATGGAATCGGAATAAAAAGTCTGGCCAGCTAGAATGCGTTATCACGTTCGCTTACTTAATTTGATGTTTTTCTAATTTGATGCTTGTAAGTAAATGGTGAACGTTTATACGATTGTCTTTATGGACATAATTAAGGAAATGGAACTTAAATAGACATTTCTATCGTCCGCTGTATATCGTAGCGCGCACTTTATTTTCAATATTCAATTACGTAGATTCTGCAAATTTTTCTATTTTTGGTATTTGTAAATGCATAAATATTTGCAGCGTACTGTTCATGTTTATAGATTTTATATTTTGACAATTATTTTTTATGTCTTATTTATGATAAATTTTGATGACGATGTGAATAATATATTATTATAAACAGTCTTATCGATGTAAGATTGTTATTAAAGGATACTGAAATACTATTATCTGTGTATATTATATTCATTATTAGAATATACGTATATAGGTCATTTCGAAGATATTTATTAGAAAGTTTATTCAATTTCAGATAAACAATTGAAATAATCAAATTGTACTTAGTCAAGACCTATAATTACACAAATAAAATACGATCAATGATGATCGTTTGATGTTTGTTAGTTTACTCTCATATGAAGTTTTGTGAAACTATAGTAAAACCTAAGGAAGCCTAGGAGGTTCAATTATAAATATCAAACTTATTCCCAGAAAGTGTGATAAAATAGGATCAGAATTAAAAATATCTTTGGAGAAAGTTATTGTTATTTCTGTTTCTGGAAATAAATCAAAGATTCGTAATGGCATCTTCGAAGCCTCCGTGTATTTCGTAATTCCAAACTTCGTTTACGAGTTAAAATTTCTTACGTTCTATAATTTTTAGGCTTAAACGCGAGGATACACGCATCAACGATTATCTTCCTAAATTTAATGCTTTTCGAATAATACGATTTACGAGCGATTACCCAGAATAATTGCACCATACGACGCACTATTGAACTGCGATCGCAGGACGCGAAGAGCTCATTAACAACTTCCTGTTTAACCTTCCTGTAAATCTGGATACAATCTATTAACCTCTCTGCTGCATCTAATTTACGTAATACGATTGCAGAAAAAGAAGAGGATGAAAAGGCTGTTATGACATTTTTAATAGCTTTTTAGATGAAATATTACCCCTTCATTGGATGTTAAAGCTAAATATCACTTGTTATGCCTTAACCTGTTATCGTTTTAATTAACATTTTACAATCTCTTACGGTTTAATTATAATTTTTAATCGCAACTCTTTTATCGCGTGGCCATAAGCGTTAAAGGTATGACATCATATTAATTTCGAAGAAATTTTAATCATTCGGGAAAATTATTCATGATACGAGGAAAATTGTAAATTGTATATTTAGAACACGTATTCATATATCAATCATTAAAAGAAAGAAATAACGAATGATTTGATAAATTGATAAATTTATTTTCTGCGATTCTAACTGTTTTCTGGTCTTATTGACTTTGTCATTTGTATTGTTTATTCGTTACGCCAATCATATTGATTGATTAAAAAAGGATCATCTAAAGTTTATTTGAAAGACAATTTTCATATTACAACATTTGGATATAACATTTATTTAAAACGGACACTGAATTGTCGAAGAATTTATTTCACAAATTTACTTCTTCTTCTTGTTTTCTTATTCTTGTTTCGATCTGTACTGTTTACTTGCTGTTACAATTTTATCAATTCGTATAGAGCAGATATAACATTAAAACATGTTTTGTCACGTTTTGTTTTGATCGACACAAATGAACTCTTGCTATGCCATTTCGTAAACGCAATAATGATTAATTACTTAATTATAATCATTTAATAACATCATAAGACCTGATACGATAATACGATACGAGAGAGCTTATAAGCAGACAACATATAAGTTCATAGATCGCTATATTATTATAAAAATATTTATGAAACAATATAAGAAACCGTTTCATTTTAATGGGATAAAAATATCAAAAATTATTGTCAACATATACATTTGTTTGGCTGTCATTATTGTACGTGCCATCAAATCAATCTTTTTGTCTTTCAGTTGTCGTATCATCGTAACTATAATCGACACGTCAATTTGCATTCGCTCATTTATCACCTCTACATACTGCTCATTTACCATTAATGATCAATAACGAAATATGCAAATAAATTACGTACATTATGCAAACAAAAAACAATAATGACCATTATGATTATACGATGATATATTACGACGATTATAATAGTAACAGAATTTCTCCTATGTTACAACAACATGTAACGGTATTTCATGCAATTGAGTCAGCCAATCGGTTCAAAACCGTGTAACTTATTATATAAAATTAAGTAAGTACGAATAATGCATCATGTAATACACGTATTTTCTTTAGAAATAGTGGTATTTTCGTAAGTATTTAATATGTTACGTGTAATAATAATTGCAAGTAGATTTGCAAATAAAAAGATTAAATTCAATTAAATATTTCATTCATGCTGATGATATTAATCTCATTTCTATATCACAACAAAATAAACGAAGAAATAAAATTAGAGTCAACTCATGTTCTTCTAGGTAGTTCCATGTAGATGAAATTTATTTACAATCAGTCAATGTTTGCAATATTATCGTCTTCGATATTACTTAGTCAAGACAATTTGGATTTTACATTTTTTGTACTTGTAATTACTAAAAGTATGCAAGCGCTGCTCTAATAAAAATAATGCTGACTTTTATCAAAATGGAAACATAATTATACTCTATATATCCACTTAATTGCATCACATCTCTTTAATAATATACCATCTCCCTGCGAATGAAACATTGAAGTATACATTACAGGACGACACTCGTATACACTCCTGTTCAAAAGTTAAAGAAAGGGAGAAGTAAGAATATCATAATTATAACTTCCATTTTTAAATATAATCAATTACAGTTTCAACGTTGTTATAAGAGAATAATGCCACGACTAAAATGTTTATCTACTTCAGAAAATCATTGTTCCTCTCGAGACTCTAATTGTCAGAAGCAAGACAATCCCATCATATTCCGATCCGATCATATTCGATGAATGAAATAAAAACGATTTACTTCAGAAAATCATCGTTTCTTCCGGAATTCTCGCGTGCTCCAAACTTGTTAACGAAAACGTGGCTGATTTATGATTTATCAATTCCAGATTCGATTGATAACCGAAGGGAGCATTGGGTAAAATGGAAGACAAATTTCCTCTGTTATTCCAACAACAGAATCTTTCACGAAATGATAGATTCGACGATTTACGTCATTGCCGAGACATGGAAATATTTTCTAACATTGGCAGCACTGGCAGTACACGAATGGCCTGGTTTACGGTTTCACCCACGGTGAACTCGTAAATTAGGCAAAAAGTGCTAATATCGGTTTCGAGGAGAGACCGATATCAGAGAAGCTTCAACGATTACAGTAGATTAGATCGGTTCGTGACCAGACTAGCGTGCACGACCGTGAGATGTAGCATCGTCCTTCCGTGATGCAACGATGTTGAGATCAGAACAGATCGATTAACAACAGATCCTTGGAAATCCTTTGATCCAATTGGTCACGGGCCGTGCGTGTGAAAGCCATTGCATGAAATTCCACGGTCGTTCGTCACGTCTGGGAATCGTGTAAAACATAACGCATTTTGCACGCACCTTCTTGTTAGTTCTCACTCGATTTCATATACTCTGGTACTACCGTGTTTTACTAGTTTCCTCGCCGTTAATTGAAGAATCTCTTCGATCGTACTGCCGAAGGATAAGAGAAAGAACGAGGAAGAAAACGAATAACTTGAATCGCGATGCTTGTACAGATAGTATTTCGTGTAATTAAAAGCTGTAATGAAGATTTCTTAATACTTCTATTAAATATCTGGAAATATTTTCAGTCTACTTTATGAATCGGTTTCTTACAGTTTCTTTTTACGAACAGGTAATAGAATTTGATACAGTTTAATAGGATATTTTTGAAAATTTTTCACGTTCATAATCGGGATTGAATGATAGTTCACTGGATTTTTGAAACAGATGATTACAATTTAAGATACGTGCAGTTATAATATTGGATAACACAGCTATTTCAAAATATCTCGTCTGAAATATAATTCTTCGATTTATTTCGCACATTCCTTGTGACATTTTTCACACATAACTACAAATATAATGTATTGACTGAAACTATATGTACATCGTAGCTTAACTATTTAGTGTTCATTTTCTGCCTGAATCAAAGCATTGAAATATCATGAAATTTATATTTAATAACATGCAGTGCTACCTGTTTAGTAATTTGCCCCACGATATCTGAAGAGGAGTTAAATTTGATACAAGTTAAAACTAGGTACTTGATACAAGTACAGTTTGCCTTTATTAATATTCGATCGCGAATCTTTCTAATCCCACGCGCTGATTTGGGCCAATTCATTAAACTGTATTAGTGTATTATTTCGTCCCTGAGAAGTATTCCATAGCTGGAGTGCTTGCGGGACATTGAGATACTTCTTCCAAAAGAACAGAATTTACATACACGAGTCTCAAGCCTCACTATGAAAACTGCAAATCTCTAGTCGTCTTTAGAATTCTATAGCTATATTCTATCTATAGCTCACGTGATATCTCTAACATCAAATACATCAAACTTCAAATCATTTTATGTTTGAAGCGAAGAGATTAACTCACACCGTGATGTACCGTAATTCTATATTATAAATAAACTACGATTAGTTTGTGCAAATTTAAATTAAAAGAAAGAAAAGAAAAGAAACAGAACTAAGACAAAGATTCGTATCATCTTCTACATAGTACAACGAGTACTTCGCTTCGAATATTACGAATATTTCCGAGTATTATATGCAATCTCTATAATTCTACACGTTTAATTTCCCCGTAAATGCACAAACTTCCGCGATCTACTTACAAAGCAACGAGTTAAACGGTCCGTTAGAAGCTTGTTCGTTTTGAAATATATCTTACATCCTGTAAACTCGATCGTTCGGAGGATGTAGGTCTAGTACACTTCATCGACGAGATTCTTCCTTTAGCGATGATTAGCATAATCGTGCAACACAATAACTATCCTTGATACGTATCGAGATCGATATTTTTCTCATAGATTTCTTCCCACAAGGAGTAGATCTTCTTGGAATACCTTGATAATCTCGATTAAGACGGTCCAGGGAACAGATTACGAGAACGTTATTCCGATCGTGATGACGAATAATCAGCGACTGGTACTTGTACTGCAGATTTTTACAGCCTCGAAACTTCTCTGCTCGCAGCTATGAATGACGCGACGAACAAACGCTCGACGCCCACGCTGTGTTCCAAGCATGCCACGAACGTATCTCGCGACTGAATCCGTATCTGTATCGGTCACGAAACTTCCTGTCACGATTAAGGTCGAACCACGGCACCGGTCGATGCCAGAGGTCAGCCACCGTGTGTAAACGAAGAGCAACGAACTTTAATTAAATACAGAATTTTTGCCGGAGACGATGCATTATACAATACATTATCGCTGTTGAGATCGTCTCTTGGTTTTATCGATTCTCGATTGGAAGGTAGATCTGATTGGTCTGAGTCGATCGTTCTTGGATTTCGAAGGAGACTAACACAGATTTCTGATTTAAAATTATTGGTAACTTGACCATTTCGTAACGAAAGAATTTCTTTTTTTTTTTTTTGGATTCAAGTAACGGCCTTTTGGAAAAACATCGATGAAATTCTTCATTAAAATTTATGCGTGTCGCTGGCTATCAAAAAGAGCATTGGAACAATGTACGAATTATGACGTTCTTCTTGGCAAATAGAACTATTTTATTAATTAAAGTAATGACGTTAAAACATTTATTTTAAAAAATTTATTTTGTAATTTATAAACTTATTCTAGAAGATTCATTTTTCGAATTAATTTTTACAAACGTGTAAAAATTGGCAATTTTTTGAACATGTCACGATTCCAAGAAACCGACGATAGTGAGTGTCCGAAAATATATTGGGTATATTTATAGAGTCGATTCTAGACACGAGAAATGTTGTCCGAGACTTACTTTCGGGTAAGTTCTTACAAACAATTTTATTTCGTGCTATATTTATAATTTTATTTAAAAATACAGCGATGAACGTTACATTCGCACCGATCTAAAAAAAATTGCTATTAGGTTGTCCGATAAGTTTCTTTCGTTTCATAAGGAAATAGTAGACGCACAATGTTTTTTGTTTTATATTAGTTAATGGATCATGCTTAATTCGCTAAAATAATATAAAACAGAAATTGTTGTTCATCTATTATCACCTTATGAAACGAAAGAAACTTTTCGGACAACCTAATACAACAAATCCTTGTATCAGAAACAATGTCTACAATTACAAGAAACATAGACCAGAAGCCTTGTGATCGCAACGAAAGAAATTAAATAATTTAACGCAGGGAGAGACTCGTCAATTGAGAGGAACCAAGTACAAACAACGAAACGCCAAAGTGTCCTCTATCATTCGTATTGTTCTCGTTCAATGCTAATCAGGCGTGGCTGGAGACATGCAAAGTACACAGGAATTTCCATAAGGCCGACGGAAGTCCCTTTACGAGGGCGTACGCGAACGTCGGCGAATTGAAAGCGACAGAAATCGAAAAAGAGGAAACGCTCATTGTTCCAAACGGGTGAAAGAGGGAGAAAGGAAGAACAGTAATCGTTCGAGCGAATAGCGAAGAGAAAATCGTCAGGGCGTTAACAATACCCGGCCACGCAGCCGGCAATTACATTTTACGACGCGTTTCCTCTTCTTCGTGTCGGCAACGACTGACCGGAAGCCTCTTCGTTCGCGGGAAAATCAACTATTAATTCGTCAAATTTTGCTCGAGATTGTCTTATGATTAGGAACTTTTTTTGGAAGATTTTGTATTTGTTATTTCGCGTAACTCGATTATATATTTTGTATTTTTGGGATATTTTCAGAATTATAATGGAAGAACATCTCTGTTTGGTGGTAATTAATTATGGTACATGTTGCTACAAGTGTTAGTAAACTAAAACTAAGACAAGGAATATATCTATTGCTGTATCTTCGTGTTCGTATGTAATGATGGCTGATGACTCCATAAAATCTATAAAGTCTGATTAAAAATACATATTTCCATCTTTCTAAGATCATAACGTTCAACGGATGCACTTACATGTCATAGGTATCTACTTATTTACATTTAATGAAAACCTCTGATAAATTTTACTTGTACGTACCATTTTAAAGCAAATGAGATGACAGATGATAAAATAATTATAATTTTTGCTAAAGTGCCTTAGTGCTTAAAGTCGTTGTGTTTAGGTAGCTCTGCAAGTTCGATTTTATCTGATGTCAGTCGTTGCTTTCTTCTTTACGCTATTAGTGTTAACCACTTGTTTCGTCGGTATTGATTAAACGAAAGTTGTTAACAAAGAATATTATTTCAAATATATTTTATATACCATATAGATTGGAAAGTATTTTAAAACTTTAATCAATTTGGAATTACAAAATTATGGATTAAATTTATATATTATTAATAGAATAAAAAATTATAAAGGATTAAAAGTGATTTTAGCAAAACTTCATAAGTTTGATTATTACAAGGAAAACAAAACGTTTCGAGCCTCGTTCTTTGCCTCTAATTAGATCAAGGAATTTCTTAAATCTAATCATCATTTGGAAATTTGTCTGATAATCTTATTTCGTATTGGATTTAAAATTAAACTATGGAAATCCCTTGTTCTCCTCTCTCGTTCTTTTAATAATTAACAGTAATTGTCAGCGAAATACTACTTTACAAAAACAAAGAGGATTAAAATTGTATTTTTAATTAAACTTTTAATTCGCTCGTTTCCATTTTCACATCAAATTTGTAAAGCAAAGAAATTCCCGCTAAAATTCATTGTAAACAGAGTTCAGGAAATAGTTTTGCTTAGTTTAGAGAAATTCCAAACAGAATGCGAGGGAGTCCATGGACGCAAACACATTTTTGCAGCATGCTGTTTAAACTTTTATATCGACTACGTGTTACTTTTACCAGGAAATTGGATTTTTCCGGAGCATGTTTACAAATGCATTTATTTCCTTCATACCTTCCTCAATTTTGCCGCAGTCCTCTCTTTACGACAGTTTAGCTTTCTAAATTCCACGCGAAGACGTTCAGAATTTCCGGAAATTCGAATCAGATATTGAAAATATTCACATTATAAACATACGTATTCTTCTTAGAACGATATAGAAAATTAGAAATAATGATTTATGATTTGTCTCGTTTTTGATCGTTGTATCCCATCGCCATCGCATGATCTCGTATGAAAATTAATGAGAAAGTAATATCCCTTCAAGCAATATAACTTCAGGCATATTTCTTGCATTCATCGAGAAGTATAAATCATCTTACCAAATAAAGTCGGCTGGATTTATAGTTTGATGAGAGATGACTTCATGCGACCGTAATGAAAATCAAACCAGCAAGGGTTAATATTACTAAAAGTAATCAACATACCAATTATAAAATTTATTAATTGTAGAAAAATATCTATTTTTAAACTCCTTTATATCCATTTAAAACGCGAGTCTAATAATACGTGTGCTAAAAGAAAAATATTACGGAACAGTAGTATTTTATAAAATGAAATAGAAGTGAATAACGGAACGATATTCTTAATTTCTTCGACTTTACATGAATTGTTTCGTTCATATTTATTCGTCGCGATATATTTACTCCTTTTGACTGCGCACAGGCATGTATCTTTGATCTAATCAAGTCAAGTACAGGGTGTCCGGAAAATCGTAGTAAAACTGGGCCGAACGTTGACTCTGCAAAAATAAATCGAAAGAAAGAATAATATTTTTTTCACGTAGGGCTTCGTTTTGAGAAACGATGAGTTTGAAAATCGATTAGATGCTCGCGTATTAACTGCAAGTTTCTTGTATGAAAATTCCTTTTTCCGTCTGTATCTGCATTAACGAACATGGGTAATATAAACATTCGAGGACACCGTGTATATCCGAACATTCTTCTCTCGCTGCGAATTTTCAACAATATCGATAGTTTCTAAATATAGCAATCTGTAGTCGAACAACGCCAACTGAATGTTAATTAAATAATTACGAGTTGAAATACAAGACCAAATGCAAATTAATACCTTGAAGTATTAAAATACATAACGAAAGACTTTCAGTCTGCCATAAATCGCATTCTCTACGGTTAACTTTTCTTCGGAAACAGAAAATGCATTTGTACCACTCTGTTCTCTTTCCCCATATAATCCTTATCCGATCAAACACAACGTATTAAATCTTCCCGGCGAAAAGGTCAAGAGAACGATGTCAATCGGTGAAAAGGTGGCAGTCGCGAACTGGGGAAAAAAGAAGCATCTTTCAGTAGATGCAATCGATTCGATGGACACGGTTTCGAACTTATAAGACCGGCCAGACGGCCTCTTACCTGAGTCTTACTTCTGTTTTGGCCTGAGTCGACGAACAGGAGACCCGGTGACCCAGAACTTGGGAAAGCGAGCTGCCGCTCGAGGAACGCGGTTGCTGCAACCAGTGCTTCTCTCGAGACGATCTTGCGCTCTAATTGTTCGCGACGGCTGGCAGAACTGCAGAAACTTTCATCTCCGCCGGAGGTGGACGCCTCTCGAAGGTCTTGCTGCTGTCTTTGCGGATGACCACTATTTCCGGCTTTCCATCCAGAACGGCCGTACGCACGCGAAAACGTCCATTAGGATCGTATCGATGGATGGAGATTCATGGAAAGTAACAGTGACCGGAAGCATCGCCTGGTAAACGTAACCTTTTCACTCGTTTTTCCTTTTTTCCCCTTCTCCCGTTTCTTTTATCGTCCGATGGGAAACCTTCCAAAGTTCGCATGCAATGAAATATTATGACTTACCGGTGAGAACGTACGGCTGGGAAAGTAAAGGAGATCGTACGATGCGAGATCCATTTGCTTCGTATTTTTATTATCAAACTAGTGCTTAGTACTCGTATTTTATTATCAAAAATTGTAACATTTTCATGAACAGGATTTGTATATTAAGCGGTTAGTAGGAAACTCTTCTGATATAAAAATCAACTTTTCCTACCAACTAAAAGCTACTACTAAGTATTATAACTTTGGATATCTCACAATTTATATTTCATATGTTTCTATGTATTACGTGCACCGTATTCGTTTTCCCGTCTTTGAATCTCTCACAAACGTGTAAATGCCCGCTGTCTAGTAACCGTGAAACAATTAGATTTCGCCAAAGTTCGCGCTGTAGCATTTTGAAATAAAATGTTGTCTGAATTTTATAGAACGATTTTATTCGAAGGAAGATTTTCCATGCGACTTGCCTGACGCAGCGAGAAACTGTTTGATTTATGTATCACACACGAGGAGGAAGTTCCAGCGTAAAAAAGAAATTCGGAAGAGTTGTTCAACAACTTTCGCGAGCTGAACATTATAAACACGGAATATGTAGGTCGTGATCGAGAGGCTTCGAGATCCTCTCGAGAGTCTCGGACGTATTCCGGTGAACGCTTCGAGACACGCGATCGATTCTTGGCAATGTGTGTCAGGAATGTAGAGAGGATTCGTGGTAATTTCATGGCAAAATTTTACACAGTCACGATGCGTATGATCGTTCCGTTTTGTTGCTCACCGAATGGAACCATTTTTGTTCCTTGAGCGCAGTTCACTGTACAGTTTACTGTACGTTCGAAACAATTACGAATCCCGTTTCTTTCACAGTTTAAAGAATACGTAAGCGTATGATTGAATCAAGGAAACAGTTTCAGTTTAAGCATATAATTTATCCATTTAGATCGACTGACTGACGGTTCTATCTTTCAGCGTTCAAGGACGATAATTTTTTATATTTAATATACAATAGCAACAATTTTATGAATTGGATATATGGTGCGTGGTAATGCTGACTTTCTACTTCATTTAAACGAACAGAAATATAATAATAGTATTTTAGAATTGAAGAAGAAATATCTTCATTGAAGAAGCGAGTATTAATCAATTTTTAATGTCGCTAGGTAAGTATAAATAAATATTATTAAAAGCATATAACAGATATAAGATATGCCGTATTGTTGTTATATATTTTTCTTAATATTTCTGTTTGCTGTGTTAAGTATATTATATTTTTTTCGTTAGTCGCACTATTACATTGTAAATAAATATCACTTAATTTCTCGTATTACCAAGTAACTGTTTCTGACGTCTTAATTTTTGTCTGCATAGTTCCAAAACATTAGAGAAAAAAGTTCTTTCACTGTGCAAAAATTTCAAATATTTCCATTATATTTAATCAATTAAGCGAATTCAGCGAATTATTTCGTAAAATGTTTCGCAGTAAAAATATCTTATCTTTCTTTTTACAATATTTTGCGTTCAACCCTGCAAGAGAAGATTCTCTTCAATCGAAACATCGATTGTTCGCTTAGACGTTGCTACAGAACTCTGTTATGACAATTGCTTGATTTCCTTGGAGCCACATGTCCGTAATTAACGCTAAGCACTAATTTAGTAATTTCCTGTTCGCATTTCAACTTCGTATTGCGTAATAAATTTTCTCCTCGATTTCTCGTCGTCTGCTTCGAAATGTAACGCTATTTTCTTCGATGTTCGTATTGTAACAGCTTTCGTTATGTATTGTACTATACAATACTGTGCAATATACGATAACTTGTAGTGTATGCAAAAATATTTTGCATGGATTCATATTTTTATGAATTAAAAGAAAGGCCTAAAGAAATAGAACCCAACAAATATCACGAGTATTAACGATATACTTGGAATTTTCTTCAGTTTGCTTGATGTTTGAAATCCCGTAAATGTTTGTTGGTTAGTCTGGCAATTATGAAGCAATTAAATTTTATCATTGTAGATTAATATGATCGATTAATCTTTGACTTAAAATTTTGTACAAATTTCCCGTAATCATGACCGCTTCATATTTGTTTCGTGACACGTGAGAAATTCCTTATAATTTTTTGAACTCTGTAATTACAAACCAGATATTCATTTTCTCCTTTTGATATTAAGAATCCTTTGTAAACTACTCCTTTAACATTTGCTGTTACTATTTACAACGAATCATTTTTAATACTAATAGTATTAATTTCACGATATTACATTTGTTAAAAATAATAAAGTAAATACGCTAACTTCTTTCCAGTCAATTGCATGTTTTACTCAACCATCGTATTTGCCATAATTTTCTCATTTGATAATTAATATTTAATCACCTCTTGTTTTTTCATAAACATTTTTCTTTTAAGCAAGTGTAATATATATTTATTTATTTATCTATCTATTTTTTAAATGAGAATTGAAAGAAAGGACGAGGAAAATGAAGATGTGGGACAGAATGACAAAGCACTCTTTGTCGAGTACTTAAAAAGAGCACAAAAAGGAAGAGAAACCTTTCGAACTCTATATAGAAGGTTCTTTCAACCTTCTTCAACCGCAGTAGATTAATCCAGTGAATCACGGACATCCAGTTCCACAGTGTTTCTGTAGACGTCACCTTTTTACTTGTGTAACACGCCGTTCGTTTAATCGCGATTCCATTTCAGGCTGTGACAATTTTTTCGAATAATTTTTCTTGCCACTTCTGACGTTTTACTCTCATACACGTCCTGGTTGTATTAATTATACGCACAAACTCGCGTTCATCCGCGGCAATCATGATACTACGATGTGATGTTTCATTTATTTCAAAAAGCATTATAAGTGCAAGAAAAATGAAACGTAACGTTGGTACGCATAATGAAGCGTTGTCGACTGTTCGCCACTTGAGTAATTGTTGGCGACCTCGTTTGTTCGACAGAATAAAAAATTATTTAAAATGTATCTCTGTACGTAGCAAGTCCAATACGTACCTACTATTTAATGACTCGTTTCGAAATTTAAAAAGCAGAACGCAGTCTTTAACGTTGTACGAGTAAGTCAATGAAAAGAAATTGTATAATCGTTAAGCGTATTGCAAACATACGATATTTCTTAAACACAGGCGATTTACATCTTCAACCCGCTACAATATCTTTGTTCCTTGTTAATTGACCAAATGGATTTTTTAGCTACTTTTCTGCTCGCTCTCTGTTAAATCTTTAAAAAAATATATAACGCAAGAAGGGAAACCATATATTTCACCAAAGAATTCTGAAATCTTCGAAGCTACGTCGTCGTAAATCTACAAAATTTGTATTAAAACTTATGATTCGATTTTCACCGCTCAAGTAAGTTCCAGCGATTACAAGTCAGATTAAGAAAGTTCTTCTAAACTGATGGAAAGATTTCCGACTTTGGTACAAGTACTAAATATTTCAATAACATGCTGTAGTACGTATAATAGATAATAAAATAAATTAATTTAAATTTATAACACGTATATTGATTCCATGAAAATGTAGAAAGTGTTATATAAATTGAAAAGTGCAGGAATGTAATGACGTTACAAATATCCGTCGTATTTTATTTAAATCTATTAAACAGAATATTTCTATTTTCCGATTCACTTAAAAATTTACTATCAATTATCCTTGCCACGAATGAATTTATACGTATCATTTCTTTTTCGAGAAGTCAGTGTTCAATAATGTACCTATACAATGAAATTAAGAAATTAGTCAAAAATACAGCTAACCATTTTAGCTTCTATGAAGCTCAACTATTAATTTAGCACTAACCCGCATACTTTTATTATTAAATTTTAATATTGCCATGACAAATCGATTAATTTGTCCGCATACTTACGACCGGTACTCCAGTTACGCTTAACAGCGCATTTATATCTCGTTCTGCAATACAAAACCAACAAAGAAGCGAGCGGAACTGTCCACGTCTCAAGTCGGGAAATGTTGCACATCGCAATTATCAGAATTTACGCGCGATCCTGCAATCAACGGAACAAGGACTCGCTGCGTACGTAAATGGATATGGTCGATATTAGGCAGCCGATCGTGAATTCCCTCCGAGGCTCGTTAACCGCGCGGACCTTAATCACTATAATTTACATGTGACGAGAGTACAGACACGAGTAATAAGTCTGCATGTTTCGTTTCGTTTCATTTCGTTTCCTTGTTTCACGTTAGATCCATCGTTCAACGCGGCTCGTTAGCGGCTCGAAGGCTAATTGTATCGAACGCTATAGTCCGAGAGTCCCTAACGAATTCTTCCAACATGACGTTGCGTTAATCCGTCGTTCACGACGAGGAATTATAGAATAAGGAAAAAAGGAGGAGTCCTGGGAACGGGGAAATGAAGTTGATTTTGTCGAGAGACGAAGATAGAGCTGATACGGTTGACGATGAACCGAGGATCTCGATGGAGTTTGACGTTGTTGAAGATATAGAAAAATTTAGATGATTAACGTATTAGTGGATGGGTCTGAAGTTGGAAAGTTGGAAAGTTTGCAAGAGTTGGCTTCTAACAATGTTTGCAAATGTTTGAACATCCGAGGTTTAGAATCGAAAGAGCAAACAGATGGCTTTCAATAGCTTCGTAATGTTATTAGACTTTCAGAGCATCTAATAGCTGGATGAGTGGATCTTGAGTTTATTGGAAAGTTTGAACGCGTTTGTTTGTAACAGTAATTGCAAATGTTCGAATACGCGAAGTTTAGAATTAAAAGAGAAAATAAATAGTTTTCAATAGCTTTATAATGGTATTAGTTTTTCGGAGTAATACTTGGACGAGCTGGTCTTAAATTTATTGCAATGTTTGAGCGTGTTTGTTTGTAGTAATAATCGTAAATTCTCGAATATACGAGATTTGGAATCAAAAGAAGAGCGATTTTTAATGACTTTAGAATGGTATTTGACATTTATTTAATGCCTTGGTAATGGAATCTTAAATTTATTGGAAAGTTTGAATACGTTTGTTGCTACTAATATAAATGTAAATGTTTCAATACGTGAGACCTAGAATCGAGAAAGAAATAGATAACCGTTTACGGTTTCAAAATGGCATTAGACTTTTAGTAATCGATGTCTTAATAAATGAATTTCATGTTTAATGGAAAGTTTGAACACGTTTGTCGGTAATAATAACTGTAAGTCTTTGAATATATGAGATTTAGAATTAGAAGAAAATAATATCAAACAGCTTTAGAATAGCAAATCTTTTGATTAATTTTCCATCTTAATATCCTAAGGCTAATATCCTAAGGTTGCAATGTTATATGAAACTCTTGTCATTTGTAACGAACGCACTTCACGTAATTTGACAAATAGAAGAAATCAATGAGGTGTATTTAAATACAAGATTACATGGTTTCGATTGTGAAGAACCTCCTGGCTTCACCGTGCCTCACCGTACGTGTGAAGTTGAATAGTTAATGGAAGTCAAGGAAAGATAGATCCTCCCCCATCATACTCTTTATTACAACGATGATGGCAATAGCCTTTACCCTCGCACAGAAGAAGTGGCATGTACTCTTCGTTTTATATCATATCCTTGATAATCACGTACTTTCCACCTTCTTAACTTACAACGCTTTACAAGATAATAAATTACAACTATCTTCAAGCAATAAGTTTTCTCTTTCTTTTGTAGGTGAAGAAAAATTCTCGCATCTCGTCCGGCGCAAAAATGACTTAATTAAGAGATTCGTTGCGTTAGAACTCGTTGAATCCAACCAACGATCCTTCCGCGAAAAGATTAATGAAGCGAACCGACCGGTAAACCGATGTTCCGAGGTCGAGGTATCGGTAAGTGGTGCATTTCTTTCGAATTACAGTGAATTATCGCGTGTTCGATACTTGTTACTAAAGTGTCCGACGTGCAACGATGCGACACTCGTTGCGACAGTGGTGGAACTTCTTCAGGGAAGCTGTTCGAACATTTACAAGATTCCATGATAATGGCGATGCCATAAAAGGTACGAAGGGTTCGTCCGACCAAACTCCTGGGAAAAACTGTAAAGCGACTTTTACGAGCACCGAGTACTGTGAAAAACGACAGATTCTAGCAGTTTCGTAGAACGGTTCGAACAACACCTTGAAAATGGCCACGATTCCATAGAGCTTGCTTTTACGAGGTGCATCCGAGCTATCCTCGTTGTATTATTCAATAAATTTATGTCTGACTCGCGTATTAACTTTGTAAATTGCTGTTGTGTTTGTTGCGCTAATATGTTTGCTGTATTATGTCGAACACATATATGTGTAGGATGTTGAAAAAGAAGTTCAAAGCTTATACGAGCGTATAGTATAAAGTAAAGGCATAGTAAAATATTTTATGGGACTAATGAAAGGTATTAATAATAAAATGGAATAAAAATAGTAGCAAGTAAAATGACGAAACAATTTGAGCATAAAAAGACTCTAAGATTTAAGTTCACCGAGAATAATAAGAAGTTTTCAATCAATATGATTTCTAGAATTAATAGATTTGGTATTTATATCATATTACATTGGATTTTAACGTGGAAATTCTTCCAAGCGGACAAGTAATATTACTCGATGCTCTGCCGCTCGAAAGTATCCGCACATTTGCTGATGTTTGACAAGACAAACTACTTCGGTTCTTCATAATGTGGGATGGTGTGACGTTAGCGAAAGGCGTGGCTGATTGTTTATAAACGTTGTTAAGATATGTTAATGTTGTCAAGGAGTGTTGTGAGAGTTACCAAGGTTTGTTAAAGGAAAAGTGAGCGTGGTAATGCTGTCAGAGTTGAATTAATCGTGGTCGAGAGAAGTTCATCGTGTTGCTGTGACATAGAAATAGTGTTAAGCGAATTCGTGAAGTGCGATATTATATTCAATTTTGTGAGAGTGTTACAATATTGTGTTTATCATACTGTCTTTTCTGTTAATTTATAATAAACATTCCTACAATAATTACTATAATCCTGCAGTAGTATATTAAAACATTTGCAACATGATTAAATCGATTTTCGAAAGTCAACGTGTAATGACAAAACGTTAAAATTCCCACATCTTATAAAGCTAATTTGTTACTTGACAAATTCTGCATCTCCAGATTCTTTAATTTTTCAATTATAAGGCAGATTAAAAAGAATCTTCTAAATAGATAGAAACATCTTAAGATCGAAATCGATCAGTGATTATTTCGATCTTTGTTCGTTGCATGTCGTACCGCGGTCAACTCGATTCGCAGCGAGCGTGTAACGTGTAATATCCATGTAACAGTATCCGAAGCTGATGATCGTCGTCGTTTAGAAGAAAAAACGAGCGTATATATTTCATGGACGATGAATTTAAGTAATTGAACAGGTTGTGCGTGTAGCTACGAGCCGAGCGCAGAAACGAGGACGACGTGTGTGCATTAAGAAATATCGTAGTCGCAATGAAATAACAGTGCTAACAACGTGAAAATATTTAGGTCTATGATGTGATTTAAATGTGATATAATATGTGCATCAACATGAGCGAGTTTATTTCTTTATTAGAAATATGTAGTGTGCTAAATAAGACATTTAGAAAGACTGGAAATATTTTCATCTTTCATCGTCTTTGTCATTTTATTTGCTTGTTTGTCCGTTATTTTATACTTTCAATGATTAGGATTTAAAGAGATTGTGAACTGTCTCTTAGAATATTTACTCGAAAGTCTGGAAAATTATATAAGGACGTTATATTTACTTTGAAATTGAAAACATCTAAGCACTGCAAAGTTAAAAAATACAACGAATAAAACGTGAATATTTGTACAAATACACGTTTATATAAATTCGGGGATATTAAGCAACTCGTTAGGAAGATTAAAGTTAAACACAAATTTCCTTTTACTTTGCTTTACTTTGAATATGTTGCACGGTTCTTTATATTATACAGAATCCACATATTCTTGGATTTTTAAATTTCAATTATACATCCACGGTTCAACGGTAAACTATTACTTAACTTGATTAACAGTTTTATTAAAAAATTCTATGTAATCTAAATTGCATAATCCACTCTATCAAATACCGAGGTTTTATAAAAAACTACAAGATATCCGAGATCTTTCGAATGGAAATCCAATACAATTTTTCCTTTTCCATACCACTTCTTAGTAGCAGATAAAATCACAATGAAACGTTCATAAACGCCGTTCAGAATTCACGTTATCTATCGTTGTTTCACATCCATCTATTAAATCTTCCCAACAAAATTTATTCTTCCTTCTTCCGATCCACGATAGATACACAGCACTTCCTGGGCAAGTTCTCGCCATTGCTCGGCTTACTTCCTCTTCGAGTAATCCCATCTGGAGGTCAGAGAAACGTGGCAAGCAGGACACCATAAATCGAGAGGGGGATTGGAACGAGTAGCCTGGACGGAAGCGCAAGGATGAAAACGATACGAACCGTTCTGTGGTTCCCGGGGAAGCCGTATCGGAATTAATGGCCGATCGGCCTCGTTTCACGATATGTTCACGCAAATGGCCGGAAACGAACGAAACCGGGCTCGACCGCCAGGCAACACATCACTACTTCGTTTTCAGTCGAGTCAGCCGGTGTTTCGTGTCGAAGAAACGCGCCTTTGGATCTTCCTGGCCACGATCTGCCCTCTGGGCTATCACGAGTTGCGTTTCTTTTAGTCGACCTTTGTCGTTGCCACGTACCGCGAGAGAATCGTGTTGCTTTAATGGCAGGAGCCGCTTTGACGAAGCTGGCGGCGATCTGCTTCCAATTGCCGGCGTTACGCGAACGTTCACCCTTTGCAGAGACGTGCACGGGGTGGTTCTTGACCCTTTACGATCGCAACTTGTTCTGCCAAGTATGGATCGTTTGATAGTAATTAATTTTCATTGCTTTCCGGACTGTATATACAGGGTGAATCAATGAGAATCGCCACTCGATTTTATCAGATGATAAATTAAGAAATTCAAATTAAAGTTATTAAAATAAAAAGGAAGATTTCTTTTGTTAGAAATTTTTGAAACAAGATTTATCGTGTTCCAGTGGCCTGGTCGGATGAATATAACTTGATTTTTTCATGTTTTATATTTTTCGAGAAATTAAGGCGAACTTGAGTTTTTTTTAAGACACCATATATTTTTGATAATAATTTATCCAAGCTGGACATTTTTCACGAAATAGTATCAAACTACTCGTATCGAAAACACGTTAGTTTAGCACATATTCTAACTTTAATTATTCATTATTAAATACTCAGGTCACATGATCGCCTGTCAAACTTGAATTCAGAATTGAACGAGATTTAAATCGCCAATTTTACGTTATACGCTTCCTTCAAATGTAACAAGGTAACAAATTTCTGCGTCTCGTCACGTTTTTCATAACTCGATAAATCAAAATCAATGGACACTAACACTGGCAGCTAACGAGAATTAAGCTCATCATAATCGAAGTACACGATAAAAACGAACGTAAAGTTAGCAGAACGTTTACACGAGAGAACTATGTACACATGCATTCTCGTAAAATTATCGCTTGATAGATTTCCGCGCGATTAACCGGCACAATGAAAGTGTAAAGAAAATAATTTCCAGCGGTTTAATCACAGCGTAACAAGTTAAAAAAACCGTGACTCGTACGTTCGAATGGCTCTTACGAAACATATCGTTATTAACTTTTTGCGGTATACACGATAATAAAGTGATAAACGTTTCATTATAGCCGATCTTCCCGTGCAACGATCGTCCTGTAATTCTAATCGCCGGTCAGAAGCTTAGATCGTTCGGAAGCCACGTCGCGAATCGAGCTTCTTCCTCAATTAACGAATCAAACTCATTTCCATAATAACAACCGCATCTGGGCAACTTTGTATCATTCGCTTCCCGGTGTACATCGGAACAGATAGGATCTGGTGCGCATTAATAGCGATTATCAGATTTCTCCTCTGGCAAAGAATGGAAACTCTATCGGTGTTTCTCGATGCGATCTACGATTCGATACGCTTTTCCTCGAACGATGACTGAGAATGAGAATCGTACGAGAACAGGTGTTTGAAGATGCAGGTTATCGATAATAGATTTTTAGTTCAGAGTATCGGTTTGACGAATGAGGCGAATTAATATTTTAGTTTCGAGGTATTAACCCTTTGCGCTCCTATGTCGAGTGTGACTCGACATCAGTTTTTATCTCAGGAGCTCCTTTTTTTGTGTAAAGTGCGGGTTGCATCCTGGAAATTGTTTCAAGATATATCATACAGTTAAAAATTAGAAAATACAACAATAGTGTGAATAAAACTGGTATTTAAGTGAATTTGTTTCTTCCTTTATTTATTTAAATTGTCTTATTCTTTAGTTAAAGTAAATTTCAAATAAAACACTTAACAATGTTGACAGCTGCTGGCAACGAAATTGAAATAAAATTCAGAGTGCAAAGGATTAATATTATAGTTTCTTTGTATTCTTATGTGATCAGTTCTTAATGGAAGTTATATTCTCTGTTAATAGTAATTAACGAGTTGTTTCGTAAGTACTTAGGTTTTAGCTAAATTCCTGAATTTGTGTGATTTATAGTTTTATAATTATAGAAATTCAAAATTATAAATTTTATTTTATAATCATAGGCCTGTGGGTTTAAATTGTAATTTCTAACTTTACATGCTTGGAATTTAGGAATCTTGCAAAAGTATAATAATTGATTTATGGTATATTACAATTTATAATAACGACACAAATAAAGATTGTTTTATAGTGTTAGGAGCATACAATATTTTTCCTCGCGTAACATAAATGAAATATTTCTGTAATTTCAATATTCCGCTTGAAATTACGCATTGAACAAGTATTTCCTCGGCGAATGATGTTCCATCTCGAAACGTTTCGGTTGATGGCACTCGCAACCGTAACGAGAACGATTTGTCACAATTCATTGCACCCGACAATTAAAAGAAGTAATTTACAAAAGAAGAAGCTTGTCGTCCAGTGCTACGGCTAATTATAGTCTTCTTAACCTTCTCCTATCGAAGATACTCTTTCCCAGTCTTACGATATTTTAAACTATTATTCAAAACAGCTTATAGTATCTTAGAGTATTCTTCGAGATCTTATATATAATTTAAAACAAATGAACATAAATCGCTCGTTAGGTAAATTATACAAAAAGTATCATCGCCGTTAACTGTTGTACCAATTGATTTTATTTTCCACCACATTTAACCACATGCTCAGTTTTTAAACATTTGAATAAAAAGCCTGTTATAAACTCGTTATTTATTAAAATAAATGTGTATACTAATTTAATACTTCTCACCACTGCGTGCATTATTTTACAACTTTATCCATTACTCCGTTTCGCCACTTTCCATTTGTCAAAACATCGATTCAAAACTTTCTTTCACCCCTTGATAATCCAAGTTCCATGGAATAAACGAACAATCTGAGAAATCCGATTATTAACGATCCCACGTTACGTAGCGTCAGCAACAAGAACTAACCATATTTTTCACGTCCTGAAACACCTCCCGAGGAAGCTATTAGCCAAGAACCATTAGCACCGAGTAATTCGAGGTCTTATTTCCAGCTTACTAGGACGAACCACGAGGTCTTGCTTTCGCCCTGCCGTTGGAATTACGAGCTTGGAATTAGGTTTTGATCAGATCATCCTGGCAACTTCCTACATCGACACGATCTTCCAGCAAAACGCAACAACAGATGTTTCCTCGTTTCGCCAACCGAGACAAGAATCGTTCTGTTCTTCTAATTAATCCACACACGTTCTCGCGTTTCCCGCTAGAATGCTATCGGTTAACGACAGGGAGGAACCTTTATATAACGAACCATTGAGGCGTCGAGAGAAACGTCCATGAACTCTCAACAGCTCGTAAAACAAACATGGGTAACATTGAACGTGGAGCAATTTCGCTGGCGATCCAGCGAAGATCGTGAAAAGCGCGAAACGTGGTGAACGAGTATAGCTACACAAATCTCGGCGTTGCTGTAATAGACGAATAATTGTCGGGGTATAAGCAAACGATGGAAATTTTCCTTTTGAGAATATGAGCAAGGTAATTAACGAGCAACTAGCGAGCAACTAACAGAATCAATCGGCAACGATGTAAAATATTTGATTAGTAGGAAAAGACAAGCATATTCACGTTTAAGCTTCACTTGGAAATCTGTCGCTGAATGAGGTGGATCGTTGAGTTCGAAAGCGGATGAACGTTGTCGAGAGGCGAGTTAAACTTTGCGATTTACTGCTGCTTATTCGAATCATCGTAAAAATGTATTTTCGATTTCATACGTAAAATATTTCCGTTGTTTCATATCGAATGAAATAAACGGATTGCCAGATAGATAATATATAGATAGATATAGCATTAATTAAAGATTAATTAGCAAAACCTTGCTATAGAAAGTACATTTCTTTCCTCGTTGAAAGCGACAGAATTTTCTGCTGAGCCTAGTAAGTTCTTAAACTTTATGTTTGACTTTAATTCACCACTGTGAATGGTAAATCCTTAAAGACATGCTGGATAAAAGGAAATTCTTTTAGTAGGTTACACAAACGAACGAGGTTCGTTTACATTGATCGATTCATCTCGATCTTTCCTGTAAAAGACGAAGAAGATATTTTAATTTCAATATTATACACTGATATTAGTAAACCTATTTACGATGAAAGACACAAAATTACACGGACATGTCCTTTTGTGTATGTTAAAAGATGCGTAAAAATGTATAAGCATACATAGGTATAAATATTTGTTTCTGTACATTTATACGAACAGAAAGCTATGGCTAGCTAATTAGGCCATTTGTTAGCAACGAGCGTGACGATAAAAATACAATCGACTAATACAACGTTATCACAAAGTCAGATCACAGAAGTAGCGATCAAACGCGTTAAACAAATACAACCATTTAATCGTTGCGATAAATGAACTAAAATAATGTCACTAAATGAATCAAAAGATTTAATGGACGAAGGAGCAAGGTACAATGTACGAGATGTTGATCGTTCTAGATTAATCTAGGCGGTACACGCCTCTATGAGCAATGAAACGAGCTTTTTTGCTGCGATACATAAAACAAACAGCAGAGCAGTCAGACGCCACCCTATAGGAGGGAAAGTTTGTCGGGGAGAATAACCCGAGGGAAATGTGTTTCCCCGAGTTAACATTTATTTACCGAGCTACGCTGGTGGCTAATAGGTTGCTTGCGTGCTAATTAAAAGGGAAATGAATTCTATCTGAGCGAAATGCCATCAGTTCTTATTACGTACATTAATGCGAAAATTTCGCGTGCGATTCAAACACGCGACAGCATCGTGGATGTAATAAATATAGATAGTAATCCTAGGCTAATGAGTCGACGTATCTTTGCTTAATTGGCTAAATACACTAAGCAAAATAGCGAAGCTTAGGGTAATTAATATCACACGCCTTCGTCCTTTTTTTTTTTATTTCTCATTTTGCCATTTACTTCAAAAGAAGTGCGTTTTACAAATTCACGGAAAATTCTCCTAAAAGTAAAATATGATTTTGTTGGAAATTATAGTTTCCAGTTCAAATCGCGTACAACAGATCGTAGAAAAATACGTACAGTATTTATCCAAATTAGATTTCAATCAAAATGCAACAGAAATATATATGTATGAAAAGTTTTATTTTTTTTTTTTTAAATTAGAAATTCCCGTGTGATAATCTTTCGAATCTTAGCGCACGTATCCTTTCGAAAAAAAGGTATTCTACGGAAGCTCGTCGATTGATTCGCTTGACAGAAGCGTTCTTTTGCGATAATTAAGCTGAGAACTAAAGCTTTCTGACAGGCCTTTGTAATAACCCTGCATTAGATCCTATTATATTAACGATAATTACGAACTTGATATTCACCGTTGCACACAGACGCCTGATTAACAGAGTATCGCACGATTAATTTAATGCGATTTCTTCGTCTTTTGCTATTTATCGTCTCCTATAATTAAAATCATTAAAAATGGTGAATCGAAAAGCGCGTAAAACGATGGAAGCAGCGAGTTGGAAGCGAGCAGAAACTCGTTTTATTTGCACGCTCGAGCTGCCATTTTTATAATTATTGTGGTCTACTTAGGCGAAAGTGAATCAATTCTATTTGTAGGCGAATTATTATTCCAAATATATGGTAATTAAAATATATAGATATAATAAATAAAGGTATATAAAATATAGATATTTAAATAATGATAGCGTACGTCATTTTTAGTAAAATATTATTGAAGAGGAACGGTTAAAATTAAAATACAAATGAATATTAATATTATAAAATTAATATTATCATTTAATGCGATTAAAGTACATATTTTGAATCAGAAGCAATTATACCAATTACGTACTTTTAAAAAAGTTAATTTCCTGGAAAAATGTATTTAAAAATGTAAATTAAAACGTGACACATTTTTTCTTCAACAGCTTTTCCTCCTTCAATTTTCTTTTGTATAAGGGGTAATTGGAACATGAATTAACAAAGGACCATTCGGAATATATGCATTTAACGTTCTTCCGCAAGAGGTTGGAGTTTCACTTCGCGAGAATGCGTTGAATCAAGATAGCCATACATGCTCCTTTGTCTTTTGCTATTGAGAACCGTATTCATGTTTATTCCGTAAATTTTCAGGATAATACAGAAACGTATCGTAGAAAATATGATAAGAAATGTATGTGATAACCGGTTTTTATTTTATTATTAAAGGTTTTACGAGTTTGTACGCTGTGAAGCAAGTCTACTGTGCACAGTAGAATAACTTCACTATGGTCAGACACATGAGTCATATCGCTGAAGCTATTTCGTAACTGAAGAAATCAAACGTTTCGAAAAATTTGTATTGAAATATCTATGCAAAGATATATTTTTCAATTTGGTGTAACATTTTTATACAATTATACTCAAAAATTAATTAGATATAAAATTTATTTGTTAAACCATCTACTCTTGAGGCATCAATTAAGCCTAGTCAATTATTAAAAATTTTCTCCGCTTTTTGTTCTTTCTGAAATTGAGCTCTGACAGGTATGAACAATTATACATATTTAAAAGATGTTATATTTTCTCTACAATTAAACATTACTATGTGAAAAATGTTTTTACTATGAAAAGATTGCCATTCGTGATATATAAAGATGGTATGACGTATTGCCAATTGATTTACTCTTCCTGCTTATTTCCTCACTGCAATTTATTTTTCTTCGAATCATCAACTAGCGCTGTATTACAAGCAAAAACTAGATCTGCAGATAATTTGAAGCATCCGTAACTGTAGAAGAAACTCTCAACACTTTTATAAAAACGTTGACACAATAGGATACAGTAAATATCAAGGAATGAAATATCTACTTTCGTCTCACGGTTTTAAACTAGCATTATAAGCGATACCAATGTAAACTATATATTCGAAAAACATTCTAATAGATATAAAATTTCCGATTTTTTTATTCTACAATGCAAATCGTCTTTATTTCAGTGGAAATACAAAACGTATAATTTTTATGCAAATTATTTCCATAGTGGTCGGTATACTTTTTAATACATTTAAATATGTCTGAAATATATCTTGTGCGTCTGTATTCCGATTAATATTTCTTACATATTACACATTTTTATTTCAAAATGTACCAGGGAGTTAAAAATCTATTCGTTCTACAAAAATATTCTATTTTGGCACGACATAAATTGTTTCCTTTGCGCCTTTTGAAATTCGAGGGAAATTGAAAATAACGTTTTTATATGGAACTAATATAAATATACCATATAATATGTCGTAATGAATATAAAACAATCATAGGAAGATTTATTGCAAGTGAAAGACTTATTTCAATATGACTGTACGTTAACGTAATTAAGACGTTAGTTTATGATTGTTATTGTTTGGTATAATTTAATTTACTATATTAATTCCTGAACCAATGCATTACTAAACATTTAGAGAGATATTTGTACTCAAAGAAATGCATAACTAAATAAGGTAATAAAGTAATTAAGATAAAAGCAATAATCTCTGTTTAATAATATTTGAATCAAATTTGGAACAAGTATTTCTATCCCAATATTTTGTATACCTATCTCATTGATAAAAAAAAAAGAAAAAAAATAGAATAGTTATCCAGGTACAGCTCATAAATTATGAAGATCAAAAAACTAATTTTTGGAATTTTTATCTCTCTGCTTACACTCGCATCGCGTAAAAACTATCGAACCAATTTTGACAGCGTTTTCTCTGTTCTATATGTTAGTGTCCGAAAAGGAAAATACGCTACGTTTCATCTCGATCCGTTTTGTAGAAGCCGAGGAACAGCCTGGCATCTGAGTCGTATGCTTTGTAGAAGTCAAGCAACGACAGTCACCGTTTATCATTTGCGTTGTTTTTTCCCGAAATCGAACTTTTTAATAATCTAATAATATTTTTTATCACGCAGACAAACCTAACTGTCAGTATAAAAAAATATGTAGGTGTCTCATTCGTAAAAATTCATCTGCATGAAAATCGTTCCGTGTACATCAGCAGCCCACGCGAACGAAGTCGCGAACAAACGCTAGCAATTCTTAGAAAAATATCGCGATGTCGGAACACCGCGTCGATTTCAAAAATGTAAAACCTTCGTGCCTACGTTTGTTCAGACGTATTTGAAAAATTCAACGCGTGGAACGCGCTCATAAATTTTACGACACGCCGGCTCAGAATCATTCTATACATCGAGCACGATCTCGGTCGTGACCGTGAAAGCTTCCCACATGGCGTAGCTACGAACTGGGCCGACGATAACGCACAATAGAAAGCACTTGGAATTGCAAAGTAATCGGCGCACGATCATTTCCGCGAGGTTATGTCGTTTGTCAGATCGTGCTCTTACGGCCCGTCATCCGGTGATCTTGATTCGTCCCAAGAAATTCCTGACCTGGACAGTTTCGGAATTGCAAAGCTGCGATTCTCGTCTACCGCGTGCATGATATACCAGAGGTTGCTCTGTAAAAACGGAACAATGAGATTCCCAGCGGTACTTTGTCTTCCCGTTTCTTTGATTCTTAAATGATCATCGTCGTATTTTTATCCTGCTTGGTAATAATTAGTAAATTAATGCTTGGTAATATCGCAGCACGTCCCAGATAAGAAAGAGTTTGTTGAGAAATAATAATTTAAATAATAAGAATATGCGCATTCGAATCTTCTTCTCTCCAATTGAACGATCATCTTTCTTATTATTTCTTATTCTTCTTTTCCTTCTTTCTTTTCTTATAAATTAATTCTTGTTATTTATAAAAAGTCGTAATCGATAATCAGATAGTAATTGATGGAATAAATGGTACGTTGAAAAAATGTAAATTTTATAAGAGTAGGTACACCGGTCTTTCTTCGAATTCGTAATATCGTTGATATTGATAGAGGATTTTTACATCGAGAGAATAAACGGCTCGTTACGCATTGGGTATTTTCGGTGCGAAATTCAAAAATTCATAGAAAAAATGTGTAATTTTACATTTTCAATTGAAAGTTTGGAGTTTTGGATTTGAAAATATTTTAATCAGAGTAATTCCACTGCAAACTTTTTTTTATTAATTTTCGGTATAAACTGTATATAAGTTTGTAGAAATGTCTGCAGAAAAGCTAAACCGCTTCTACTTCACTTTTCACTATGGTATTTAAATATTGTAATATTTCTGCAATTAACGTGCCAACTTGAATTCACTAGATGCGAGCTAAATTTGTTCGATGTAATAGCAACAATTTGTTAGTAACGTAATAGTTTAGAAAAATGATTAAATACGCAAATAAATTAATTTCTAATAAGATAACATCAAGAAATTTTCAAATTTGTAAAATATTCATAATTAATTTTGTAATAACTATTGATTAATAGAATCAGCGCTCTCCTTATGGTAGATTTAATAATTACGTTATTCTATTGTGCATAATTTCCACGTGTATTTACCGTTAAAATATCGCTATTCTACTTCACCATAAACCATGACTAATTATCACTTAACATTTGAGAAACGTAATAAAATACCGTGTAGATAGTACTACGACTTTCATTCCAAAAAGGAATGGAAAGTAAAAACGAGAATAATTGCTGGAACTACCCTTTTAGATAAAGAAAACGTTTCTTTATTCGTTGCGATGGAAATAATAATAAATAATTGCAATCAAGACGATATTTAATTTGTATCACATTTTCTGCCATCATCAAGAATATTATTTTTCTTAAAACGTAAAATAATTATGATCCAAAAATTCTGTTATTCTAATGCTGAAGTATTTCCTAATTAACTCAAATTTTAAGGGTTGTAGTATGATTTATCTACATTCTAAAACATATTTATTTACATTTTGAAGCACAACGTCTCTTGATTACTTTGAATACTCTTATTTACCCAACAACCTATCAATTATAATTTGTCACGTTCGATTCGAATCACAAGGAATCGCGAGCCTCAAAATTTTATGCGAAGACTAGTATGAAATTTGTGTCAAACCGTGGGAACAACAAGCTAACTTATTAACATTAATTTCTCAATTCGATAGAAAGTAAAACCGCAAATCTGCAACAAAGTAACGAATAAACTTTTAAATATCGATCTCTTTGCTTGGATAACAACGAAGATTAAGAGAAAGAACTTTCCCCTTTTATAATCGAAAATGCAACAAAGTATACACAGTTTTACCAATGATTACATATTTCTTGGACAATCAAATGCAACAAGTGAAAGAAACTCTTTAATTATACTCGAAGATTAATCGCAATTTCAATCTTCCTTATTTTTAAGAACGTTGAATTCTTCTATCTAATTTTCAATCATAGATATCATTGGAAGATTGTTTAGAATTTTTTCAAGACGATATTACAGAGGTTTCGATTTGATTAGTTTCTGAAATTATAGTTCAGAGGTTACGGTATAATTTCCATGATAAAGATAATATAGTATGTCTAGTAAGAGTTGGAAAGTGTCTGTAAAAGACGTTAATACGATAATTACCAACGTTCCGGTACTTTCCGTGGTTAAGGAATATTTACGAGCATTCCTTTATGAAAGGGACACCATAAACTATCTCTCAGATATTGAACTTGACTACGAGGAAGTCACGTTGTGCGTTCCATGTAGACACGTTAAGAATTATGTTTGCCAACAAATAATAGCGAAGGGAAACGTGCACCCTTATTTTTTCTAATCTTTATCGTAAATTTTCGATCAAATTTTAGTAAAGAACGATACCTTTCGCGACAAACATAAACACGTAAAGTAATGCTTTTATCGTTTCACGAACAATTTTTTAACAATCAGTGCATCTTCTCGATTTTTCATCCCCCCTTTGTACTTGTATATTCTTTTTGCATCGTTATTTTACGATCAATCTTTAACGTGTTATCATACAAACAGCACGTTCATTTATCAATTCTGTTCTCTTGATGGATGCAACAAGACCATTGGAAGCAGCGACCCTCGAACGTTTTGCAGCAACGTGCAACAAATTCGGAAAGAATAATAAACCTATACGAAGGATACTACGCGATAAAAGGTAATCAAATATCAAGTAACAGGAATTAGAATAAAAATAAATACGTATTATTGTATTGGGTTGGCAACTAAGTATACAAACGCGTTTCGATCGAACATTACGGCTAAGAATAAGCTAAATAACGTGTGGAGGTTGACTGATAGAGGAACGATTGGTTGAATTTGTAATAGAAAAATATATTGAAATAAGTATAGGTATAAGTACAGGTATAGTGTATGCTGATCCAGATCCTCACTCTTCAGTGTTACAATACAATAAAAAGAAGGTGTTATAGAGAACACGTTCATATGTTTATAGCAAAGGACATTAGCAAAAAGTTAACCTTGGTGTGTAGCTCTAGCTAAAGGCTGCAAGAAACAGTAATAGAAATCTACTTATAGCTCTTTTGTTTCTAGATCTTGTAACCCAAAACAAAATTTATATTCAAGTACACAATAATATGAACCTCTGGTTATTTTCAACTTTTTTTCACTAAATTCTATTCTCTTCGTAACAACGGTCTCCGGGTCACGGATATACAAAAGAAAAGGTGTAGAGTTTCTCTTGAAATTTAATTACTTCAACATAATGGTTAAGATTTTTTAAATAAGTCAATCTTTCTGAAAACTTGTAGAAACTCAATCTGTGATATTAACCGCTAACCAAATTGATAGTAAACAATCAGTAAAAAGAAATATATTAGAACGAAACCATAATTAACTTGTCACTGTATCCGCAATTATACATTTTAAGATATTATATTAAACACGAAAAATGTAAAGCGCCGACACATATTACGTCGTACCGTTGCGTATCGGTACTTTTGCCTAAAACATCATTACAAAAATTCACCGTTTATTGTGAATACCAAAATGTATTTAAAATTCTTGTGTATTTAATTAAATAAATTAAATGTATTTAAAATCTTGGGTTTAATAAACATCTTTATAAAAAAAAAATACATTTTAAGATGTGAAGGTCAAACATCAATGAAAACCAAATTTTCCATGAATTAAAAAATAACAGATTCGTTATGAGAACGAGATAAATTTTACCGATCGTATAATAATTAATATCGAAACGTTGGTAAACAGAACCGTATAGTGTTCGAGATACGTTTCGAGAACAGGGACGAGAAAAAGAAGAGCGCGAGAGCAAGAAAAGAACGATGGTTGCTGTAAACGGAGCATCGTTTCCGCATTCGACCAGTATCCACGATCGCAGAACGAGTCGCCATAGCTCATTCTCGATCTTGATCCTGACCATGAAAAGGGCACGGCGCACACGGGGCACATACCGCTCGGACGTATTACGAGTTGTGGCCGCACGATATTATCGCGAACGAGAGGTGCGAACGTAACTTCGCCAAGAAGTGAAAATCACCTCGTTAATCTGCTCCTCGACTTATCTCGCAAGATCGTCCATTGCTTTCTTCATTCGGTCGCTTCCTCTATCGTTCTCTTATCTACTTCACTTTCCTTCCTAATTATAATTATCGATCAAAACTGCTGAACCATTTTAACGAGGATGATTTCGCGCTGCTTGTTCTTCAAGCGAGAAAGAAAGAAGATCGTGCTCTGATATTACGTGTAATCTTCGATGCAGGATTCTTTCGTGAACATTAATGGTTCTACATATGGTAGCCGGGTTTGAGAATTTCAGAAAAAGTAGAGTAGAGGAAGTGTACAGTCGGTCACGAAAGTGTACTACGCGCGCCTATAGAATTTTCTGCATTTGATCTGTCAAAAGACATAACGTTTGTCACAGAGTCATTTGTATCCGCGTAGAATGCAATTGCCTCTAATGTGTTTTCGAAGGGAAGTGAAGAAATTAGAACGTTTAACTGAGAAGAATCTCGGGATACGAATATATCAGAGATTAGAAAACGTTTAATATTTGTCATCACTGAAGAAATAGTAGGATATTATTTATAGGATATTGCATTATATTATTACAAATAAAAAGAAAGAAATATATAAAGAAGATAATAATATAGCATTAAGTCTATTATTTCTATGATCTCATGTAGATATACCAAGTAATTTTTGTAACACTGTATTTTATATCTCTTTATTTGTTTTATTTTCAGAAAGGTGAAAGTGAATAAATTGTATTACATTGTGAAAATATGTCTTAATGTGCAAGAATATTAGTAGAGAACGTGTAATAACGTTCTTGCTGTAATATTTTATGTTTAAGGAATATGTGTTGAAGATATAGAGAAACATTACGTAACTTGAACATTAAGTTAGATGATTTTGAGTTTTCTTTTTGCCTCTTCTATCGTTTCGATAATTCACTTTCGAAGACTTTATGTGTTTATTAAAAGAAATGAATTATCTTAACATCGGATCTCAACGAGAAGATCAGATTTTAACACGAAGATTATCTTCAGCTATTGATTTTCATATGAGAAAGAAAGCATTTCAAGATATCGTAGTATGATTTTACGTGTAACGAAAATCGATATAGATACCTTTACGAGCATCTTAGACATCATGGCCTTTCGTAGTGGCCATCTAAATTTGAAAGTAAAAGAGATAAGATAAATATACAAATAAAATCGAATGACTTTCAGCCCCCTGTTCCCATTTTATTAGGGCATGTCAGATAAGAGAAAGATATAAGAAAATTGCAGTTAACATGAAATGATTTCGAACCGTGGAAATCAACTTTCTAAGAAGATTTTGTTAGCAATGCTCTTTCACTTGCTAGTCACTTGCGTTAGAAATGATGAGCGTATTTTTCTTTCTATTACAGCATAAGAATTTTTATCACTTTCTATTTATTTTTATACACTCTCTCTAGTAGTTTATGTTCTTAAAAGCATACGAACGCTTACATTTTCTCATAGATGTACATGAAGGACATGACAAACTGTAATGTAATTTCGCTGATAAAACATACTACGAACACAAGAGATATTTTAGTCGAAAGAAATACTCTAATTCAACATATATATTACTTTGTATCTTCTTTCACGTTTTCATAATTTCATCTATCTTTGTTGTTTCTCGTCTGAGTCGCTTCTTCAGTAATTTCTTAATTCTTCTCCCTTTTCAAATGTTAACTTCGCGAAGAAACAAGTGGATCGACATTGTGAATTTACTCTGAAGGTCGACTCGATCTTCCGGATCTTAATTGTGACTAGAGAGTAAGAAAATACAAAGATTTGACAGGAATTTTTTCGGATCGTTATCTGAATCTGCCTAATCTCAAAAATATATCTAAAAATCTAAATGTTCATTTAAATCATTCTAAAAATGTTCATTTCTCTTCCTCTGGATTAGCAACATAACGGATTGGACGTTATCTCTTTCATCAAAGAGAAAATTAGTGGGATTAATTTATATTTGATTGGCGAGAAACACCATAATCATTAATTTTACCTATGAGACTTTATAGTTCGAAGATTAACTTCGTAAAGGTCAAAGATATGACTTTCTGCGATGACAGAAAAATATTTTATTCGATGAAAAATGTCAGAACATTTCGGTAGAGAAGAAATTTATTGGAAAGTGTTATTCGTTAAAAATTTCTTAAAAAATATAAAATCAACGTCCATTTTAGTTCCGATGTTTTCTAATTTCAATAGATCGCATTATTTCCATGATACGTTACGTTATTTTCTGGAAAATTTTACCAAGTATGTGAGTAAAAAAGTTTTACAAGAAAACTAACTATTGTTGTTAAAAAGATACCGATAAGGCAATATAACTTAGTATTTTCTTAAATTTCGACTTGCAAGTTTTGGGATTTCATTTTAATTAAATTTAGTTTCATCTTAAAACACGATAGTATGAAATCTCATTCATATCCATGATTAATTTAACATATATTTTAGATGCAGCCTTAATGTCGTTTATTGTAATTCTGAGCGGAGACGACTGGCTATGAAATACTGTTAAAGATTATCTCAAATATGATTATCATGGAAGCTTAATCAACTCGATCGTACGCAATTAAAGCAATATCTATTCTGTCTTCTTCCGCTTACAGTCTTAATTGCAACCGAGATAGATTCGTTTGCTGTTTCTTCACTCGCTTCGAAACATTTGTCTCTGTTAAAGTAATCGCAGTGTAATCATTTTTATGTCGTACTTGCGTAAAATATAACCAATATGAAAAATCAATTTTCTATAACGATATCACTAACAAATATATAAATATTTTCAAATTTCTAAAATCTTCGATACATTTCAATCTTCCATTAATTTTTTATTTTACAGTTCACAAAGAATATCTTTACGAGTATTCAATTTCTTCAATTCCGATTAACAACTAATTAATCAAATTTATACAAGCAAAATTTCATACATAATTTGCTTCTCTCCCTTTAATACTTTTCATATTTCCTACATAATCTACCACTCTTTTAGAGCTCTGTTCTTAACACAAACGAAATATCGACGACCGTCGTCAAATCGCCAGCAAAAGCAAGCATCGACGTTAATAGAGAAATCCATTGGAAATTAACCAAAGTTTCCTACAGGCTCGCCATCCTGGATCAAAAGTTAACGACTATAGGCTGCTCTTCCGCGCCAAAATAACACCCTTTCGACCACCAAAGGCTACCACTCTACTCACATGACTTCCTTTCATATAACACCCTCCCCACCATCAGGCACGATTCGCCTCAGGAGCTTCATCCTCTTCAGCAGCTCGCAAGAGAACCGCGATTGAACTTTCATTTCAGACGGGTATTCGCCAAGAACCGCTATTAATCCATTTCTCCGTCTCGAAGAGATATTTCATTCCGTTTATTCTGCATTCTGCCCCTTTCTTCCACTCGAACGTCATTCCCTTTCACTTCTCTCGGCCACCTGCGAGACGGTTTATTTCGCCGGAGCCTCTTCTGCATTTTCTACGGGCTAGAGAGCGACCGTGATTTCCGTTTTCTCCTTGGTGAACGACCCATCGCTCGATTATCCCCTGGATTTCACGCGCTTTTCCTCTTTTCGAAGCATTTTTTTTTTTTTTTTTTGTCTCCTCCCCCTTTCTTCGGGTTACGTTCGCTTCTTTACGGTTCCGACTCATTTTCCGGCTCGAGGGAGATAAAGCTGGAATTTCCTTTCTGAGTGATGGATAACGAGGACGGGGTTGAAGGATCCTTTTTGTTCGTTTTTTACACGGTTGCTGGATAATTAATCCTTTTGGCTGTGATACAAAGTTTGAAGAATACGACTGTCGAAAATAGCTTATAAATGTTACCATAGGTATAGGATTAGTCAATAATATTAATTTTGATTGTGAATTGCGAGCGAGGAAATTAAATATTCGCGGAGTATAAAATATCGTTTGAAAAGTTACGAAGTGAGGATTTTAATACGAGATCGATGTAAAAAATGTTCAAGGAGTTGGGTGAAAAAGTTCGTGGATAGGTCGTCGTGTGACGATTAATGTCTTTATTTCGAGCTAAATGTATTCATGCTATAAAAGGGTATTTCTTGCAACTGGGCCAAGCCATAACTCCAACGTGACAGAGGGAACATGAAAATTTCACTAGGCAAACATAAACTATTTCAAGCGACGTATTTTCTGTGACAGTGGAACTGTTTCAAAGATCGAGTAAATGTTCTCATATTTATTTATATCGCAGCCTTCGCACATTTTCCATGTTTCATCAGTGGAAACGATATAGGAAATAATGTTCACGATATGAAAACCACTACAGTGGCCTCAATAGACTATAAAGTTAACCCTACGATTAAACCTTAACTCTACCACGATCTTCGAGTATTTATGTTTCAATCTCGTTCCAACGAGCAAGAATATCCTTAACATTAAAAAAAAAAGGTTAAAACGTAGATATATCAATACCAATTCTTTCATATTTTCTTGAAACTTGACGATATTTTTTAACGATAGAAGAGCTCGATCGTATCCAACACGAGCCAAAAACGTAGCGGTATTTAAAATATGGAAATATGTTTTAAATATTCACTCAGCGAAAATCATATTTCATCTAACCGAGGAAATATCGCTCTTTCTGTCAATTGATTTATTTTCGTCCATTAAAGTATGCAAGACAAGGGAGACATAAATCAATCGATTTCATTGATGTCGATTATAATTAGAACTGAGCTAATGTTTAATAGAATTACTGATTGTAATTAGCACGAGTTGTACAAAATTATCTTCATAGTTATATTTTACAATATCTGCTCGATTGATCATACTATAGGAATAACGTCAAATTTCAGGATGTGATCAGCGAACGGAAGCGATTAGTGAGTTCTGTAATAGGTTCTTTTACTTTTTTTTTTTTCTCTAAAATTGTATATATTATTTCGTATCTTATCCCTCGAAGCTCGGAAGATATTCTAGTTACAACGAAATATTACTCCTAGCTCATTTTAATACCATTAGATCACGCGGAGTCAACTGATGAAAGATTAACAAGAACCTCTGTTCCTTATTCCTGTTTATTGGCCTTGCCTACAGGACGTGACGTGGTTCGATGCATCTTAGTCTTATCTCATTAATGCTTCTCTTATTCGTGAACCTGACATATACGTCTTGATTTTGCTGTGACATCCAACCTGTTCTATAAATGAACTTCTTATTCAATTTAAATAACTCGTATACGTGTAAATGTGACAATATCGATTCTAATAATTTTTTTACATACTACATCGTAGTATGTATTAGCAGTGTACTTTTCAATGATTTTAATTTACGATCAATAGCAACGTACTTTTGTCGGACACGTTATCCTGAATCGTTCAGTTATTTTAAATTTCACTTATAGAAATATATATATCTGTATAAGTCGGATAATAGTCTTATTATTAAAATTTCAAAAGAATCAAGTGGAAATAGAAAATCGATTTTATCTTTCTAATTTAGATCGCTAAAAAGCTGCATCGTTGAACTGCTCGATAATATTCGAGTACCTTTTGCACAGTTTGAATTATTCATAGTTACGATAGCAGCTGGAAAAAAGTTGTTAAAAACCGGTGGTCATAGAAACTTCATAAATTTAGATTTTTATTCGTCAAATGTATATTATTATATCCTTTTTATAAGTATAATAATATAATACCAGGCAACGGGTACAATAACTAACGTTAAATCGAACTCGTTCGCATATCACAACACGATCTGGAAAGCGTACTCTGTAAAATGCTCCTGTTCTTCCATAAAATTCATGTTACAAGTTATAACCATAATTCGTAGTTGGTGCCAGACTCTGTATCATATTTATAAATCATCGATCTTTATCTTTCGCCAAAGATAACCGATTCGCTTCATTTTCCTTATCTCAGATTAGTATCAGCCGCGTCCAATTTTATTTGTGAATGAAATTATGCTATCGATTATCTGTAATTTTCAACATGTAAAAAGTTTACTTGAAACGATATCCTGTTCCAGAATCCAAGATATGGAAATTGAGTTCTATACGTACGACTTGTTAATCCAAATACGATTTAAAACGTCGAGCATATTTGACACTGAATAATATTAAATTATGGAATAATCTTCGAATTACCTTGATATTATTGTTTTTAGACTCGAAGAAAATGGAAAATAGCTTCGAGTTTTTGTCACATTGTACAAGTATTGCGCATATTAATTGACAGGTGCATGGATCATTAAAGAGAAACTCCATAATTATGTTTTATTAAGACCTTTTTTGCCGTGTATTCTTTGTTTGTTCTCAGTTTCATGAACGAAACCGATTGTTCCGTATGGAAACGAAAGTGAAACCAATACTACGTCAGGTTAATTGTTACGTCGAAAGATATTTGTAAAATTTGTTACTTTGTACGATTGCTACCGTAGGATTTGTCATTTTAGCGAACAGTTTCGTTATGTTTGTTATGGTTATCAATACACAAAAGATTATTCCTTTTATAATTTACTATTCTCGCAAATGTTTGTGAATGGAAATTTTTTACATCTAATAAATAATAGCGTAGGTAGATTTAAGAAGAGAACACAAAGATTTACATATATGAAAAGAATGATAATTACAGTTCGTTATTTTGATCCAAACTCCAACGACCAACAGCTGCAAGAAATAAATTAGTTAAGTATGTACGAATCATAAGAAAAATTATTTTCTTTTCAAAGTTTGCCACGAATTATTCAATGCTTTCGATTGAAATATCTTTCTTCGTCGTAAATGACTTCGTTAACGAAAAATACTTCGTTAACGATGATCTTGTTTCATTGAAAAGAGTTCTATTTTAACCCCCTCTCCCAAAGATTACGTTTACCAATCGTTCATATATACCGTGATTCACTTTTTGAAATTATCTTTAATGAGAGTGGCGCACAGTGGAGCCGCGGCAGAAAGGAATTCTTTTCTCATTGACAATAAGTAGAACGCTGGAAACGAGGTCAAGAGATATGAACTCTCCGAGCGAGGCGATGCATCCATTCCCTTCAAGCAACAGTCTAAACTATGATAAAAGGTTTTTGCATAGCATCGCCGTATATTCTGTGTATATTTCTGTAAACTCTATTTTCCCACTTAAATAATTCATTGCACATTTATTATATCGTACGTATTTACATTATATCGTTGCACGCAAAATTAGAGCAACATTTTCGTAAAATTTATTTTACGACCATCGTGAAATTTTTTACAGTTTGAAACTTTTCCCATATTTATTTCATATACTTACGGGCGAATTATTTTGAAATTATTGCGAAATTTCCACATAATTTACTGTACCGTTAAATTTTTTATAATTCCAAACTTGTAAATTATTGCAAATTTTTGTTATCTTTCCTCATTAAATTATAAATTAAACTTCCATTTGTCACGTGTGTTTCACAACGCACGTATCGATTATTTTACAGTTATCGCAATCTTTCGTATAATTCTAAACTCGTGAATTATCGTAACTTGGTAAACTGCAATCACTTTTCGAATTTTAATTTCAATTTTCTACCTATCGTCGTACTTTCCCACGCGGATTAATTATTTCACAAATATTAAATTTATCATCAGAGATCCATCGAATAAGCGAATCCAATTTCTCGATCAATCATGCGTGCTTCAAGAAGCAATTACAGGTGCAAACGATTAACCTTCTATGCTTCGTAACGAGCAGTATAGATCGATGGTTCGACAGCATTAGAAATCGTAAACGCTGGTATTTCGAACGATAGCACGATTCTTCGAACATCTACCAGTTCTCATGAGAAGTTCGATGACCTACAACTCAAGTATGCAGCGGACGATGCGAGATCGAGGGAGGAAAACCGATTCATCAACATCTTCCTGCCCTGCACTTTCGATTTCCGATATACCTTATGAACTACGCATACTTCTGTACGCGTACTTGGAACATTTCTAATTATACGAATTGTACGACCGTTGTTATCTTAGGGGAAGATCGTCGGAAACGTTTCGTCCCATTTCACGCCAGCCACTCGATTATGAATATTTATAACCCGAAGCTATTTCGAGAACTCTGTTCGGCCACTTCTTTCCTCTCCCTTTATCGCTGCCGTCATAACAATAAATCTCTTCGAACAAAGACGTTTCTTTGCGAAAAGAAGAACCTTCGTCTCAGCGAATTTATGCGATGAAAACGGAAAGACGGCTGTTTCTGTACAAGATACTTTCATCTTATAAGAACGACAAATAGCGGATAGCGAACAGCGAATTAGCGGTAGCTACAGGTCAACTCTGAAGGCTTACGTCTGAGTTGATTATATTTTAGTCGAATGTAATCGTATTTTAAACGCTCTGAATATCTAAATATCAAGTGTACAAACGAATGAGTCAAATTTTTCGCTGGAACTGGAAGTTTAGTTAAGAAAGAAAACAGCTATAGAAAAGGAAAAAGATGTAGCAAGCTGTTCGATAGGAATATTTGTCGTTGCTGTCTGTAAATTTGGCTACCTATGAAGCAGGTGACGAGATCCATCGTGGAAAATTATTTTGTCTTTAAACAAGATGAAATCGTCAGGACCAAGAGACGAAAGACATCGTAATGAGCCTGGTTTGGGACGTCTTGCAACAGCGAACTTTGGAGTGCTACTTGTTCCAGTCGATGTAACACGTCTTATCCTACATCCACTTCCAATTAGTGAATCGGATACAAAAGTGACTTGACGATTAGATCTCGTCTAAAGACATAGCATTTTATCGCGATGGAATTCATCTATTTCCTGATAGATCGCTTAAAAGTTGTAGAAAGCAACGGCGAATATCTCGATTGAGCAAGTTGCTATACTTTCTTAAAAATAGACTTCGAATTTCAGATTAAGAAATTTGTACACCTGATACAACGTTCAACGAATCTTGCAATCATTCTCCTAGAGAAAAATGTGCGTCGTAATGGAATATTCTTGGCAATTGGAAATTTGAATCGCTTTTTACGATTTCTGTTGCAATTAGTGACTGAATTCCACAATCCAAAAGCAATATGTACCCAAGTGGACAATGTACTATTTCGAAATAAAAGTTGCATACGTTGAAATAGGAAAAATAGCCTATACACATATACATATCGAATAGAGACGAACGTGAAATTCAACACGCAGATACACAGACCTGTCGAATTTAAAGCTACCATTTCAAAAATTCACGCATTGTCATATTTATCACATCGTTGTAATATAGAGGATGGTTGGTAACTGGTGGTACAAGCGGGAAGGGGGTGATTCTACGCGAAAAACGAAGTCGAAAATATAGAATAAAAATTTGTTTTTAATTTTTTTTTTTTTTTTAATTTTTCCATCGAGACGACGATCTACAGTGAAATCCGTTATAACGTACCGCACGCGTACCGAGCGAAAATTCAAAGTCGATTTTCTCGAAAACAAAGCCTAAAAGGAAAAATTTTTATTCTATATTTTCGACTTCTTTTTTCGCGTAGAATCAGCCCCTTTCCGCTTGTACCACCAGTTACCAACCACCCTGTATTTGTTCGTACAACCCACGTACAAAATCGCGCAACAAACTACCTGTTAAGTTGACGTGTAAAAGTTCCAGATTCGTTTCAACGCGAAACTAATTAACGACGATACACGCATTTCTTGAACAATTTAACAAACTCGCTGAAATTTAACAGAACTTGATAAGCAACTTTTATTGTACAAATATGTGTTTCTAGATACGTGTACACGTATTTCATAACCAGAGAATGAAATCGGCGTGGAAGACATATTTGAAATTCAGATACGTTAGCGAAGATACGTAACTACAGGAAGAAGGCGGCGATTGATCGATGCGATCGTAAAACGACGGCGCAACAAATTGGGAACAGCAGCTGCATTAAAGAGGGAATCAGAACGACGCGACGCGACGCGGCAGATCCGGAGCGGTTAATTAGCGTGTTACGGGCAAACGAGGACCCTGATACCGTTACGTATCTCGCGAATGCGAAATCCTACGAGCTGGAACGATAATGATCTAACGATATATACACACACGCTCCACGCTTTTCCCCTGACTGTTGGCTCTTTGTGCGTTCGCTCTCACACCTTGACCTTCTTCAACCGGGAAGTCTAGCCTCCCTTGAAGGATATTCGCATCCGAAGGACGCCATAATGCGTACGTACGCGTGTACGCGCATTGTGTTTCTACAGTCTGCCAACCAATTTAGGAATTTACGCGATTTATACGATTATGGTTAAATATTTTTTTTCTTTCTGATTTTAATTACACCGGGAAGATAGTTGGGGCGCGAGAATGTACATTTCACATCTCTCAAGACTATGACCCGAGCACGTGTTGTTAACGACAAGTACGCACGTTGGTTTCTACACGTTTAACATTGTTACCTTTGTATCCTTAAAGCAGAGAATTTTCTCAGCTAATTAGGATCGCTGTTTTTTCGTCGCCTGTTTTTTTATCACGAATGGATTAAGGATTTTTATCGTTTCTTCGTTTGCAAATATAGCAAATGTTCGGTAATCGTTAGCGGCGTTTTGTGATGAGATTTATATTCATTCATTTATTCAGTCGACTTCGAAAGTCTGTTACTTACAAGATATTCTGCATTTTAAATATTCAGAAAAATATTTTTGAAACTCATCGATTTGGAATATTCAATGTTGGAATGTAATAATCAATCTCGTATCACCAAAAGTGCCCTCTTATTTGATTCTAACTCTGAATATGTATTTTCGCGCGCTATTGAACATTTCAAAAAAGATTCATTACTCGATTTTCTAGAAAATTTCATGGGTTTACCAACCATATTCAAGAAACTTATATTTGTGAACCGAACAGGTGGTTCGAAACGAAGAAACGAACGAAGATGAAGTCGTGACGAAAAGAGAAAAAAATTGAAACGGACGTTCTTCTCTAACCATAACAACACAGAATAGCGTGAACTTCCGCGTAAAACAGTTTTGTTTATAAAAAGGCAGAGAGTGTTATTTTAACTTGTAAACTTCGAACATGTTACGGTAAACCTTGTAATTTCTAGCTTTAATTTTCCCAGGAACAATTTATAAAGAAAAAAAATGTTAATGGGTCTACTTGCACTCTAACCTGAATTATTAGTTTCTTCCATGGGAAATTAATATTCCACGATGAAAGTGATCAGGATGGCACGTAAGCAACACGTAAAGCGACTTTCTATTCAATTTGGAACATCACTTTCTTGATAAAATATCGCGCGAGTTATTCATCTATCGAATATCTATCGAATCCAACGACAGTTTCAAGTTACACACCAAGTTTCCAACTATGCGTTGGTGCAAATATACAAGTTATGTGACCACGAGAAAGTTCAAAGGAGATGTAACGGAGTGAAAAACTCACCGGATGAGAGTTGATTTGCCGACAGGATCTCGTCTTCTCCAGGTTGAAGGCGAACTTCCATTTTTCGCAGACGCGAATGCAGCTCTCTTGTGTGCAAAAAGAGGAAAAGGGTGCTGGAAATCGCGATAAGAGCGATCAGCTCGATGGTCCTGTAAAAGAATAATCGAATCAAGCAGCTGCTCCTACATAACAAAAAACAACGATCTAATGTTATTTTGCACGTTTGTGATTGCATGTTTCATGAACGTTCTGGTTCGCTTCTTCGAGCCAGACTTGACAAGAATATATTTGTTCCCAAAGAATCACAAATGCGTCGTCTGATCGTCGTGAATGCGTAAAATCACAAAAATTGGCTACTGGTACGTTTCTCGCGTGGCTTTTAAAAATTCGTTACACGTTCATTTAACATTCACAAAAATTTTCTAACGCAAATGAGCTACTTTACTTAGGCAAGAAACTCTCAATTTCGAACGCATCCTTCTAAACGGATTAATTGGTACAATTGGATTCGGCAAATATTGACACCCGGTAGCCTTAGATCCGTTAACTTGGTCGATTCCTAATCTCTTTGCAAGAGAAGACTTTCCATCGTGCAAATAAAGGTAGAACGAGAAAACATTCGAGAAACTGTGGATGTCCGTTTTCCCAATGCAACGTGTCACGAGCGGACCGTCATGTGGGTTGTCGTCGCCGGAGGAAACAGGGCATGGCAAGCAAAGTTATCTGTCCCGTAATTGATCATTCTGTTCGCGGAGATGGTTCACGTGCGACCTGGTTTCAAGCGATCCCACGTCGACCGTGAAAGGACGACCGTCACCGGGGAGATACAAAATTGCGCTCCGATGTTACAGAGAACCCGAACATTTCTTCGTTGCACGCCGTGTGCGGTTTGTAACTTCACGGAACGGCCGTAATTACGGCAAAGGATGACAAAGTAAGGAATCCGGGGGAATTTCCCCCGGGAATGACGACACGTCAAAGCGTCTGTGTGAACAGGTTTCCAGGTGGAAAATTTTAGTATTATTGAAACTCGAATGGCTTGAATTACGTTAAAATGCGTATAAAGAAAATTCAATTTTATATTGTAGGTGTAATCATACTGCCGACCATAAGCAATAGAGCCACTCTATATATAGTTATATTTGGAAAAGACTTCATTTAATATTTTATTTAGTACAATAGGACATTTATTACATTTATTAGAAAAATGTCCGTTCAATTTTATTTTATTTAGTATTTTCTCTGACATTTTATTCAATACCTTTTTGTTAGAAGATACGAAAATCGAAGAAAAATGTAAATTATTCGTTCTTCCCGCTAAAAGTCAAACAAAATAATTAAAAATTCGAACAACGTACTTAAATACACCGAATCTGTTTAACGTATCCGTCAGTTTAGTCAATTCTCGTTGACCTTCGATTATTTCCACGTATCGTAGTCGTTTTTAATAAAATCCAAAGTTTCTCAAAATTAATACCATTTACTTGAACCATTTTCACGCGTTCAAGCAATTTTTAATCAAAGCGAAAATTTCTACAAATTAACACTATTTTACATTAAAACCATCAAACAGGATTTGAAATTTTTCTTGTATTTCGAAAAATTCTAGACAAGATGGTACTTCGTAAGGAAGACCATGCTACATCTTTCTTCAAATACAGTTATATCTAGTACAACGTATATTTCCACGTTTCAGATGCATCCATATCTTCATCACGTCACCATACATTTTAAATATGCATAAAGCAGAAACAGCATCGCTTTCCGCTTCATTAAATTAATTCAACAAGTTTATTATAATCTGCAACTGGGGATAAACGACGCAGCTAAAACGTACAAACCGTGCAACAAGTAGTATCATATCGACATCGATCCGGGCTATAAAATTCTCCGTAATTACCATCGACTACACGCTATCGTGATGATCATACTCGATGAAAGAATAATCTATTTATCACCTTACCAGTTTTTCCCCCATGCAGGAAGTAATCACATCAAACGTCGGTTGTTTCGATTCCGCGATCGACACGCGTTTCGCATCTCATTGAAACGTTTCTTTAGAAGCGATCCCTCGTCTATTTCTCACGTCGTACGGTAAAACGTCATCCTCGATGACGTTCTTTTCAACCCGTTCGGACGTTGACACACGCGGAACGCCATGTGTCGCATAACTTTATAATGGTTTACGATCTTTGAACGAGCAAAATCGTGACCACGAGAACCGGAAATTCCGATAAAAGATTTCTTGTATCGCTTACACGATTTAGAACCGGGTTCTGCAGAAGAAAAAGAAAAGAAAAGGCATCTTTTCATAGAACAAACGAAGTGGGAGTTCGCGTAACGTTATCTCGCGAGCTTTGCATAATTCCTAGGAATTACGTGATTCAATTTTATCGATTTCTCCATTGAAATTCTCGAGATTATCGGGTTCGAAACGAGATGATCAACGACGATATCGGTAAACGAGTTTCGATAAAGATACGAAGTGTGAATATTTTTTTTTTTTTTTTCGAAGAAGACTTGTTACCAATTTTTCTAATTACTTGAAAAGTAAAGAGTAAAATTTGTTATTACGGTTGGTGATAAATACAGTTATTGATTTGGGAATTTATTTAGAGTCAATTTATTTAGAGATATGTATTGTTTCGTAATACGTTTCGTAATACCAGACACCGGTGATTGTAAGCTTTTCGAAGGTTTAAATTATCGTTTTTGTTGCTCTTATTTGATAATATTATCAACTGTTGCTTGTTTGTAATTCTTCTGCAAAAGCAATCCATGTAAAAGTTTTCATACACTTTTTTTGTGATCTTCAAATTATGTAAATACTATAATTTGTTTGATAATATGCAATTATTACAAAACGATTTGTCTATCAAAATTTCAATTCCTTCGACAGTAAATATGAATACATATTTATTTATTATCCTCTTCATAGAAATTATACAGCATTAAATAAATTCTAACAACTAATGGTATAAAAATATCTACTCGAATATCTTCTTCTATGTAGACAGTTGAGAATCATAGTGGCGTAGGTTAGTATAAGTCAATCCACCGCCATTCCTTATAATTCATTATAGTTTTTCAAGCCGTAAAAACATACCACGACAGAGAATAAAGTCATAACTGAATTAACTAAACGACGCTTTTAAGAATCAAAGTACGCGATGAAGTTCAAATTCTCGAGATCTTCACTCACATCATTGTACGATTCTTTTCTCTTTTCTTAAACACTTCCAAGCTTATCTGTCACTTGTCAATCACCAACAATAAGCAAGTACCTTTCTCGCACTAAAAGTACAAATTCTTTCTACCTGTCGTCAAACGATCTTATTAAAGTTAAATATCAAACTTTCCAGCGACGATTCAAGTTCCTACATTTTTTCCCATAAAAGTACAAAATCTTTTCCTCCCATCGTCGAACGATTGATACGAAACTTTCGAACGATTGTTCGAGTTCTTACTTTCTAAAGCGTGGAACGTTTGTCACGGTGAAATTCGAACGTTCGATTCGGATTAATTTTAAGAGAATGCAGGCTGACCACGCGTGGAATAGTCGAGTTTCCAGATATCCTCATTATGCACGATGGCCCTTCCCGCGTCCCATGTTCTTTCACTAACGCGTTCCTAGGAGCTTACGGTTCCTTCGTGTTCGTGTGTCGTTGACACCGCGTCCCGCGACCGATACCGTTCGTTTCTTGTTTTCTTTTATCTGGACACGCGTTCGTTTCTTCCGACGCGATTGTCTGGACCGCTTGGACATCCAAGCGGTTTCCACGGCGAACAAGATGCGCTTCTTTGCAACCGAGGACGTGTAAAGGGAAACCTATGGTTGGTCACCGGTTAGGACGTCCATGCGAGAATCGATCCTTCTAAACGATCCTTTTAAACGATCCTGATGGTGATGCATGAGAATGACGGTAGATTTTTAGTAGATACAGGTTCTCTGTTCGTGAGAGATTTGAAATGAAGCTCTTGCTGCGAAGAATGTCCGCTATTGCTCAGAAGTACCTCGCGTGTTTGTCCGTGTTTGATAAGACGTAATTCAGCCGTTTCATGATCGATGTTGCACGCAGCGTTGTACTTTTTCAGCGGAATAAATGCAAATTGCATTTCCGACAACACCATCCTTCGGTAACAACTGCAGTGATCTTGTAAATCGAAGGAGAACGATAAAGCGAAGAGTCGTATTTTAACAAGTTA